>NC_090237.1:21152500-21835000 GCF_024489055.1 Chanodichthys erythropterus
TGTTGTGCTGTCACACAGAGGACAGGGCTGAACAATTGTGCTGGTTGATGTTTTTATGATGTGTTTCAGAGGTCAGTCAATAAAAATAAAAAAACTAGTTTTTACAGTGTTTGTATTTCTTTGCACAGTAGCAAAAGTTAAAGGACTTTAATGACACACAGAAACCAGATCTTGTGCTTAAACAAATATGAAACGGTACAGGACTTTTACAAAAATAGAATTATAACAATTCAATATTTTGAAAAGAGTACAGGTATGGATATGCATTCACAACACTCACACTTATAAATGTATCATAACTCTTCTTCCTTTTGACTTCTTTACTGTGTTCTGGACTTCTGTGTGTAAAGTGCATTAAACTAAGTTCACACTTTGCATAATCACGTAAACAGAATAGGCAAACACAAAAAGCTAGTTTAGTATCTTTTTTGGTCCATATGGTTAAATATACTTCACTTTTTTTAAATGGACGAAAAATTGAGAATGTGAAACTTTAAGCATGATATATATCTTCTAATTCACATTATTATAAAAAGGGTTAGTTCACCCAAAATTGAATTGTGTCATTACAAATTAAGATTTTTTTTTTAACCCCCATTGAAAGCAACAAAATTACCACATCAAAGGTCAGTAAAGGTACTAAAGACATTGTTAAATCGTCCAAAATTAAACAAAAATAACGACTTTATACTGAGCCAGTGTTCTGATGTAGAGCCTGAGCGTAGGAGACTGACAGGGTAGAAAATAAATGGTTGAATAAAGTCATTTTTTGTTTTGATTTTGCAAACAAGAAGTATTCTTGTCGCTTCATAAAATTAAGGTTGAACCACTGTAGTCACATGAACTATTTTAATGGCGTCTTAAGTACCTTTCTGTGCTTTCAATGGGGGATAAAAAAAAAACCCTCTTGGATTTCATCAAAAATATCTTATGTATTCCGAAGATAAACAAAGGTCTTATGGGTGTGGAACGACATGAGGGTGAGTACTTACTGACAGAAATGTAATTTTTGGGTGAACCAACCCTTTAATACCACCTTGGTCACGCTGGTACATTTTAGATGATTTGTATTTAACCGTCGGCAGTTACCCTTTACTACAATAATATTTAACGTTATTAGAAAAACAAAAACTCGGATAAGTCTTTAAAAATAAAATAAAAATCAGACTACGCTTAGTCAATCAAACACATTTAAATGTGGAAATAATAAAAAGGCACAAGCAAAACTCCAGTAGACAAAAACAGCTAGCTGATGAGATAGCTAGCCTCTGCAAAATAAATAAATAAATAGCTGAGATTGGAATGATTATTCAGTTATATACAAACAGCTGCTTCCTGAATACAACATCATTTAACCTGCCAAAACCAGTTGTAAAAGACTTATTGCACAGTTAGTACCAGTTAGGCACACAGATGGCAATGAACTAACCGATATCGTCCCAAGCAGGCACTTGCTCGGGAAAACAGGAGAAAAACATTCTCTCAACGCTATTTATATAATGAAGATCTAAATAAATACTCTGCATCTGTTCTAAAGATAAACATACAAATTATCATTTGGGCCAACAACTCCAGATATTAAGAACAAATGCTCTAGTAACCATTAATGTGTTTGGCCCACATTCATTGCAAAGCTAATGCATTTAAGGAAGCAAAGACATTAAACAAATGTCGTTTAACCAGTTTTTGGTTTGTTGGCACAGAACAGTCACATGACAAATGCCCAAGTAGCAGTTCAAGTCTCTCGACCGATCAGCTGAAGTTGGTCTTGCGAAGGTGCCTATTGGGAATTTCAATCGCGCTGACCTGGAGAGGCCAAGAGCCGCCCATGATGCCTGCCTGAATGGCCACCCCGGTCACCACAGCCAGGTCAGGGTCGACGGAGGTGTTTGGGTCCTTCCCAAAGTACTGACTGATGAGCTGTCTAATGCGGGGGATCCTCGTAGATCCTCCGACCAGGACAATCTCATCCACCTCCTCTTTCTCTAGATGGCCCTCTGTGAGGACGGTTTCGATAGGTGCCAGAATCTTCTGGAAGAGATCCGCATTGAGCTCCTCGAAGAGTTCCCGCGTCAGCTTCTCCTGAAACATGACTTTTTCCTCTTGTGCTCCATTCTCTCCTGTTGTCTGCAGGTGAAGAGGAACTTGGAGATGAACTTGAGGGTCCTGGGTGAGGTTGAGTTTGGCGGCCTCTACAGCATGTCGGAGAAGGTGGATGTCTTCTTTAAGAGTAGGGGGTACGCCGTACTGCTGCCGCACTCGCTCCATGGAGTACTGCAACAAACGCTGGGTGAAATCCTGCCCTCCAAGCTTGTTATTACCTATGGAAATAAAGACCATGTGTTATTCACGTGCTGAAACAGGATGAGGGTTGTGCACCTGATGTGGCACCATTTCCATGTGTGTTAGTTAAATGTCAGTGTCAGGTTTCAATGAGAGTGTATTACAAAAAGCTTGTAACCTAAATACCCACTGAGGTCAAACCACTGAGCCTGGGGGAAAAAAACGTGTGTTAAATAAAAAGTGCATAACCAGGTTACCTACCTCCACATTCTAGACAATGAATATCAATAATTTTCCATAAATCATTTGTGATGATTGGAAAAGTATTGAAATAAAAACCTTTTAGAGAGAACACACTCGAAACAAAATAACTAGGCAACTGTAGAACGAAGCTTAACTAGAAAAAACTTTGACAAGAAATTAAAGCTGCATGACATTTAATTCTGTATACCCACACAGGATTTTCTATAGGTTTTTTATTGAAAGAACAGTTTTCTATATAAAGTGTTTTAATTATGCATGGTATTATGGCTCACTCCCCTCAATCAATGCATTTGGCCATGAAGAAATGACGTGACAAGCTCATTGGCTGCCACTTCTGTAGATACGCTAGTAGCATAGTGTTGTTTGGCGACGCGAAGAGCAAAAAAATTAAACAACACACGCAACGCACTTATTATTGTTCTTTACCAGTTTCATGTTTTTGTTGGACAGGTCTAATGTTGAAGTTCTCTCTGTTCCCCCTATGTTTCCCCTTAGGTTACTGGTAGGGTTAGACAGTCCATAGGAAACATAGGGGGAACAGACTTAGACACAACACAGGTAAGGGAATTAATTATTGTTGACAAAAAACTATGTTTTATAAAGTGATATTCCTCACATTTTATCCTTTAAACCATTTTTAAGATAAGGGATGAGTCAAAAGTATAAACTATTATATATCGCATATATAATAGTTTGAGCAAAAATGGCAGGCACCAATGCAAATTCACTGTTTGGCAGTAGGTGGCGCTTATGGAAAAGTAGTGTGCTTATATAACACTATTAGGTTATGAACAGTGTTGCCAGATTGGGAATGTCCAATTATCGTACCAGAAGCTCAAAATTATCGTATTTGGAAGAAAATTATCGTACACGACTTTTTAGTTTAGGTAAATTAATAACTAATGATTTTTACAATGTAAAGAATCAATACTGAACTAACTTAAGCTGGACAATCACGCTATTTTAGCTGCTGTACAGCCAAAAATTATGTTCCCTCAATCTCTGTAAAGCTATACTTTGACACAATCTGCATTGTAAAAAGCACTGTATAAATTAAGGTGACATGACGAGTCAAACGTACAGAATACAGCTATTTATCTAAAGACCAACAACTTTTTGACATGAACTGCAAATTACCACAATGCATAATTAGGCGTACGCGTACTTAAGTGGGAAACAAACATCTGACCAAGAGCCGTTAAATATGGTCGCAGGAGATCAGAGATCGTTCAGTGACTTGATACTCACTGCTCATGGGTTAGATTTAGAAACAGTGGTTTAAGTCCTAATCTTTGTTTTTCTACGGCTCTGATCTGACCTAAGCGCCGCGGCAGGAACGTTAACTTGTGTTCATGAGAGAGAGAGAGTCATTCTCCACGATGATTGGCCGAGAAGACGTAACATGAGATGAGATGGAAGACGTGCCACAAAGTTCAAGTTAGGATCCACACAGCTAGATCAATGAGCTGGTTAGAACTACCATCATTTTAAGCGTCACAAAATACTGAAATTATCGTACATTATGGGATTTTTTTCATTATTGATCGTACAGAGGTCAAAATTATCATACAAATACGATAATTATCGTACACTGGTTATGAATAAGTGTGGTGTAAGTGCAAAATTAGTTAAAACAAAAGACTCAAAATAAGCTAATATAAAATATTTTGATTGATCAGCCAATCTCAATGCCATAGTCATTAATGTGGATAGACATCCGCTGAATTCAATATTAATGTGGAAATTTGCAAAATTGCTTGCCAGCTAGGGCCATCCCAAGCATGGTGCCGGGCCCAGTGCGAGTTAGAGGAAGTGGGGCCCCCCCTCAGTCTGTTCGCGATACGCCAAGCAATCCTGCCAATTAATAGCCACACAAATATAGACGGGTTTCAGTGCAACGTCATCACAGAGATACGCGTGCAACTAGGGGGCTAAAGCAATTGTCTCACCATTACTGAGAGTTAATATCTTAATATAATCGGCTTCTAAAGTAATTGATGCTATCCATTTCCTCACTGCCACACATCTAGCTAGCTGTCACAAGTCTCATGTCTTGTACATTATGTTTACAGTAATATAATTTTAGGATAGAAAGGCTCAACAACCAACAAAACCAGGTAAGTTCATAGGGTATATCAGGTTTTTATGATTAGCGAACTTAGTTGAACAATTACATTCGAGACCTGATGACTAACATTATAACTTAGCCTACTAGTCAGCTAACGTTTTACATAATGTTATATTAATATGCAAATGAAACAAACAATCTAACTCTGAAATGCCAGTTTATTATTGAGTCAACAAGAATTAACAAACAATGTGAAATCTACGTTAATTACAATGGTTGATTAACATTACAATCTTCTACAGGTGTTATTCGGAGTTCTGCATAACGTTACATGCCAAGAACTGCAAGTACTGTTTAAAAACGATATAATATTCTTTGTGGGGTTCATTAATGGTGATAAATAATTCGGCAGAACAGATGTTGTAGGGTACACAGAGATTTGCATCCACCTCTTTTCTTAGCATAAATGACTGTTACTTCCCGTGAGGTGCATGCAGAACTTGGGGCATTTAAAAACGTGAAAAAGCTTAACGTGGCTTAATTTACTAAGACAGCGTTATTAACAAACCAAACTTAGTAAACACCTTAATAATAAAGCATACTATGTACAGAAAAGCAGATGAGCCCATAAATATGAACGCGACACATTTAAGCATTTTCCTCCCATAAAGAAAACGCTTAATGTGGCTTAATGTACAAGACAGTGACATTAAAAGACTAAACTTAGTAAACACTATACTAATAAAGCATACTATACAGAAACATTGGTTTGTGCAGAATTTTATATTTTAATATCACTATCTTTTAATATTAGTATGCTACATTAAGCGACGATAAGCTTTTTCTTTATAACAGTTTTCTATGGGAGGAAAACGCTTAATGCGTAATTGAACAAATTTAATTCATATTCTGCGCTCAACTGCTTTTATGTACGTAGTATGGTGTATTAGTATGATGTTTACTGAATTTGGTCTGTTAATATCACTGTCTTAGTACATTAAGCCATGGTTTTTCTGGCATAAGACTCCTTAGCAGTTTTGCCCCCTGAATGCGCACGCATCCAGCATTGTTTGTATACAGGAAACCCGTCTATATATCTACCATAGTAAAAATCTCTTTTGACAGATGCTCACCTGCCATTGCTCTGGTGAGGAACATGCCACCCTGCTTATTGAGAAGTGACACATCTAGTGTTCCTCCTCCCAGATCCACCACCAGCACATTAAACACTTCTGCCTTATGAAGTCCATAAGCCATTGCGGCCGCCGTGGGCTCGTTGATCACCCGCAGAATGTCCAGCCCTGGATAAAGAGGAGATACAAAGTGATTGATCATTCAACTATTATAGATTTTAACCAGAACATTATCAACAGGCTACTTATAATGATATTAGTTGTCACTGACAAAAGGTGAGGTCACATTAGCGGAATTTCAGCAAAATGTTATGTGTAAAAAAAGATCCATTGTCAATAGCATAGAAATACATTAAAAACATTAAATAAAGAAGCGAGAAGTAAACTGACCAGCTAGGTTAGCAGCTCTTATGGTGTAGTTTCTTTGCCTCTCATCAAACTCTGCCGGTACTGATATGACGGCTTTACTAATAGGAACTCCCAGTTGCTTCTCCGCAATCTTTCTCATTTTGAGGAGAAGACGGGATCCGATGAATTCAGGAGTAACTGTGAAGGTGCCGTTTGTAGAGACTAGGAATTCTGCACTCCCATTGTTGAATATCACCTGTAAAATAGTAAAAAAAATAATGTCAGAGATAATTCAATAATAATGACAGAACATATGAAACATATGAAATGTGTACCTTAAACGGGTATCGTGCACCCTCTCTCTCTAAACTCTCTTTGTCAAAAATCTTCCCTATAAATCTCTTGCCGTCGTAGATTGTGTTTTGAGGATTTATGTCAGACAATTCCTGGCCCTCGTGTCCAGAAAAGACGCCAGTAGGGGTGAACGACACCACACTCGGGATGCTTTTGCGACCTTTGTCATCTTCAATAACCTCAATCTCGCCTGTGCCAGGGTGAAACACTCCCACAGAGCAGAATGTGGTCCCAAGATCTAACCCGATGACCCTGGGCTTCGGAGGAGGCAGGTACTGCTGTCCCAGATATCCCGCTAGGAATAAAGCCAGGATTACAGAACCTGTAGGGACATAAAAAAATATATTTATATGACTGGTGAAAAGAAAAGAATGGTAAAATCAGGCAATTAGCTCTCTTTACTGTGTTACAGTATCAAATGGCAATAGCAAGATTTTTGATATGTATGGTTACCATATGTTTATTCTGTTCATAAGCATTTCAAAGGATAACATGATATATGTCCAAAAACATGGTATGTAGGGATAAAAACATGGCAAAGACCAGTGTCTTTTGGTACAGTGCCTATCTAAACAATATTCCATACAACGTTAAGTTGATGTCCAACAATGCTGTCTTTAGCTAACTAGGTTGAGACAGTCGCGGTCACATTCTGTAGTATAAAGAACGAAAGTCTTTAAATTGCTTGTAAAAGTAATCCGCTGATGTTTGATGCTGACTGCTTTGTCACAAGGTAGAAAAGATAACCATCTGTCCGATTGGGTTAAAATCAAATTAGTTATCCACGTACAATCATATTTGAGACTATACGTACATTTGGGACTTGCCAGGTGCGTCAGTTCTGTTTCTAGCTAACGGCTACACGAAGGGTTATTCTGTTAATTTTGACATATATCTTGTCGGGTACATTAGTTCAAAACACTCACCTATTATTGACATTTCTCCAGCCATGTCTCCGGCACAGTCTGTTACGGATAACTGTACAAGAGATGTTCATTCAGTATCTGCGCCGACAGTACGAACATATACACGTCAACCCTATACGAGCTGTTGGTCTTATGGGGGTTGTAGTTCTTTTCATCAGCCTCGTTGTTCCAACGTGAGAGGAATTATGTATGCTGTTGACTACATTTCCCAAAATGCATTTTGAAACGCAAGAGGACTTTTGCACAATTTCATACGTCCACGCCACCTCGTATTTACCGGAATCTTGAAATGATAACACGTGATGTTGTATTCGGAGCTGTTCACCGTCCTTTCCATGGCACCACCATCATCAACGCCTAAATGAATCTACAGAGGTCAGGTGGTACAGCGGCTACGTGGTACATCTGGGCGCTTTCAGAAAACTCCCAGCTTACAAACAAGCTGTAATTACGAGCTCTACGAGGACGTGAACGCTTTTTACGAGCCAGAATCTCGTAGTTACAGTAATTACGATATGTGAACGCACCGGAGCTGTGTCCCTTCAGGGGCTGCGCACGTTCGGAGTTCATTGAAAGGGGTGGGGCTTTGGAGTGGAGGGTTGCCAGGTCTACAATGTACACAACTTATGCATTTCATTTTTAAGTTACATCACAAAAATAAGCTGTACAGAAAGGCTGTTTCATTGACAAAGTGACATTTAAATAATATTTATATGTATATTATATTTATATTAAATGTACCCATTGTATGCACTGTATTCTGTTCTTGAGAAAACGGGGAAAAGCGGCCTTTGAAGTGCGATTCACCACGGCGCGAGGAGGGCTGACGTAATCAATATTTTCTACTAAAAAAAAAAAGCACAACAGATCTATTTTAACTGCAAATGCAATTCATAAAAAAATAATAAAAATTTAAATATCTTGGTATATAATGACACCATAAATGCATTAACTTTTGAGTTTTTAAACTCAGTGGAGTAGATAGGAACTGTCTTAAAAAAAAAAAAAGGCTGTGTATTAGTAATTATTATAAATCACTAAAAAATAAATCAGGAGACCTGTTACCATAATGCAAAAAATGCATGGTTGCAATTTAAACATTCAAATTTATTGTTTTAAAGGTGCTAAAGAGGATCTTTTCATCGACTGAGAAACCAAAGACTGTTAGTGAGTTTTTGAAATGAGCGCATGCGTAAGAACAACCCCCCTCCTTCACAGCTCATTTCAAGGGAACGCCTCCCAAAACTCGTGCACAAGTATTGGAACACGAGTGTTTACCACCGGCATTCGCTGTGTCGTGTTAGTGGATTCATTATGTCGGACTCACTGCAGGTAACTCATAATCTGCAGTTGTTACTCCTGTCTCCTGACAAAAACATTACATGCAGCGCCTGTGGAGTGTGGAAAGTTACTGTCTCTCACAAGGAACGTCATGGCAGTGATTGACAATCCAGAGGGCCAATCGTTTATGTGATGATCGCGTAAACGATTGGCTGATGTTTTTAAGGGCCTACCTCGTGCACAGATGATGTATATTAATATTATTCCTTTCAGTGCACCTAATAAATAGTCTTTTATCAGTTAGTAAAGACAGTTTCAAGTAATATTGCAAAAATGTATAAAACAAAACATCCTCTTTAGCACCTTTAATTAAACCTTTTAAAGGTGAAGTTTGTAAATTTTAGTGGAATCTAGCAGAGAGGTTGCAAACTGAAACTAACGGCGTGCACCCCTTGCACCCCTCCCTTTCGGAGAAGCTACGGTGGCCGACATGTCGTCATCTGAGAGAGCAATGAGGTTTCTTCTTTCTTCTAACAAAGTCTCTGCTTCTCATAAACCAGACAACTACTACTACTACTACTACTACTACTACTTTGTGCATAGTCTACGTAGTGACAATGCAAGCTGCCTCTAAAAACAAGAACAATTTAAAAAAAACAATTTAGAGACAAAATGCACTTTTAGAGTGTTTGTTTAAGGCGTAATGGCGACTTGACATGGAGGGGGGACCCACAGTGTATGAGATAGCAATAGCTCATTCTAAGGTAATAAAAACATAACGGTTCATTATGAAATCCGAGAGGTATATGACTCGTCCATTGACAGTAATTTAACCAACACTTTCAAGGTCCAGAAAGGAACTAAAGACATCGTTAAAACAGTCGATGTGACTGCAGTGGTTCAGTATTGGCAAAAGCTGTTCATGTGAGCAGCAGGACTCATGCACGTGATGCTAATGCAGGAGCCGGCCAATAATGAGTCGACGTTCTGTTGTAAAACCTGGAAGCTCTGGACATAAACTGTGTAAGAGAATGACACAGAAGAGAAGACATTGTTGATTAAAGTCGTTATTTTTTTATAATTATTTTTTGCGTTCAAAAAGTATTCTTGTTGCTTCATAATATTAAGGTTGAACCACTGCAGTCAAGTCGACCTTTTTAACGATGTCTTTCCTTTCTGGACCTTGAAAGTGTTAATTATCTTGCTGTCAATGGAGGCCTCACTGAGACATCGGATTTAATTTAATCAAAAATATCTTAATTTGTGTTCCGAAGGTCTTACAGGTGTGGAACGACATGAGCGTGACAGAATTTTCATTTTTGGGTGTACTAACCCTTTAAGGCTTTAGTAGTGCTAATATTTAGCACAAGTTTTCAAACTGCATTGCCTATGTAAGGCTGGAAGCTTACGCTGCTATTTTGAACCAATAATCGGAAACAAAAAGCAGTTGAAGGATGACGTGTATAATTAGGTTATTTATCTGATTCCAATATAATTAATCTGACTCCATTAAAGTTGTTGGGTTTTTTTTTACATCTTATTCATTAAAGGTAAAAGTCTTTCTTTGAATTGATAGGAAAACGTTTAGATAATGAAAGTTACAATCAATTTAGTTTTCAACATTATCAGTTACAAAAGGAAAGATTCTTAAAACCTTTAAAGCAGGCAAAGTTATTTATTATGTTACATATTTAAATATACAGACAGTACAATGGAACAAAATACTGTATAGAAAACTTAATTGTAACAAATAATGGTGTGGAAGGGGTTAAAGCCTTTCTCCCTGAAAATCAGTTACCTTTCCTTCTTATACCCTGAGAAAAGCATTGTTATACATGAGTGGAATACCAACACCAAAACCAACTGACAGGAAACCACAAGATATGGCAAATGGGTGGTGATCAAGAGGGGGAGAAGTACATTAGCATACTCTCCTCAATACATGTTTAAGCAATACCTAGATTGTACATTAGGATACTTCAATGTCTCCAATAATTACACTACCATTCAGGTCAGTTTATAAGCTGTCAGATGAGACCAAACATGACATAGTTAGTTAGAAAACACTAGTAGATAAATAGCATGTAGTTGAAAGCATATATGCCATGTGAAGCAAATGGTACAGATGAGGTGTGTTGAGGTGTAAACGACTCTGTCTCTCCAAACAGAACCATCCTGTGCCTGGAGTGTCCCAACAGTCCTCAATCAGCATATTGATGAATCCCTCGCACTAGATAGGCATTAGCATACTGTGATGATAAAGGCCATTGTGCCATGTTTAATTCACATGTATTCCTTTTTAAAGGGATTTCTGAAGTACTGGGGCAATAAATATTTCTACCCATATTTGCTCAGCCCTACACCTACACGCTAAAAAATGCTGGGTTGTTTCAACCCAAATTTGGGTCAAATATGGACAAACCCATCCGTTGGTTTAAAATCAATAGCCAATGAACTGTAATGATTTTCACTTCATTTAATCTTTTATGTTACTTTTTGTATCTAACTACTCAGGCAGTATCGTATGACCTTATCTCTGGACAGATCTTTCATGGTGACGTTTCCTGCAGTGATCGAGTCGGGGTCTGAGGCCAAACTGTGTGCAAGTCTTCTCAAGCCTAATGAAAGCCTTGTCATGAACATTCATCTGGTTCATGGTGTAGAGCACTTTACTGCTGCAGGAGAAAGCTGAGGAAGAGTTTCATCGCTGCTTTGACTTCAAGGTCTGCCATCAAAATGTGCACAAGATAATGACTATACAATCAAACATGTTAGTTTCACCATAATGCATCTAGTTTTTGTGACGGCAGGTTTTGAATACAGGATATTATTTCTCATCAGGCTCCTCTGGTCGAAGTAGAATCAGTGCAGAAAATGAAGGTCGACCTTCAGGGAGAGACTTTCAAGATGACTGAAGAGAGAAAAGTAATGTTTAAGCCTTACCATCCTCTGACCTTTATCCAGACTGAGAAACCCATCTATATTCCAGGACAGACAGGTGAGCGGGGAATGTTTCAAAGGCTAAACCTCAGTAAATAATGCTGGTGTCACTGACATCTAAACCCTGATCACAATATTGATTGTAAGCATTGTCCTTCACATAGGAGCTGAAGACGTTAAAAGTTTTTTTTTTTAAATACGCATTTCTATTTTACAGTGAACTTCAGAGTTGTTACCATGGATACAAAGTTTGCACCCATTGATCAGCAGGTATGATGTGTTTATCTTTATCTTTATTGCCCTCATTTTCTCTTGCATTGTTGAATACATGTTTAATAAATAAACACATTTTCGGCTTTTAATCTTTAATTACTATTTGCTCTTTTACAGTATAGTACAGTGGTTCTTGAGGTAAGAACACAACATCTTCTGTACAGTTGTAACAAATGCACATTTTAAATCTTATTTACACTATAGAAATTCTGTTATATTTGCAATTATTGGGTTTTCAGTATGTCTTCACCGACAGTCAGGATATATGTAGCTGACTCTAACTAAATATCTGCACTGTGTCTTTGGTATTAAACAGGATAGTCGAGGTAACCGGATTGGTCAGTGGACAAATGTTTCTTCAACAAGGTGGATTTTGCAGCGTTCTTATGAATTAAACCCAGAGGCCCGTCAAGGCATGTACAAACTGAAGGCTTTCACATGGAATTTGAACACCAATTGTATTCGCAGACCTAACGCAACTGGCTCTGACTGGACGCGTTTGAGCGCGATCAGTCATAAGTATCAATTTACATTCATAATCGGTCTTACACTTAAAGTCGCGCACACACTTAGTGGATTCATTATGTCGGACTCACCGCAGGTAACTCATAATCTGCAGTTGTTACTCCTGTCTCCTGACAAAAACATTGCATGCGGCGCCTGTGGAGTGTGGAAAGTTACTGGAGCGCGCAAACATCCTCTTTAGCACCTTTAATATCTAATTTGACTACTAATAATTCTAATTTCTCCGTATTGACTTCTAGTTTTGCCTAAGTTTGAAGTTACTGTAAAAAGCCCAAATAAAGTCAGCGTTGAAGAAGAGGAACTGATAATTGAGGTTTGTAGAAAGTGAGTGGTCTATTTCATTTTATGCATTAGAGGGTTAGTTCACCCAAAAATAAAAATTCTGTCATTTATTAATCACCCTCATTTCATTCTTCACTCGTAAGATCTTCGTTCATCTTCGGAACACAAATTAAGATATTTTTGATGAAATCAGATAGCTGTCTGACTTCTCAATTGAACAACTTAACCACTTAAACTGCTATGCAGTTTTCATCCAGCGCTTCCAGGTTCTATATATTGGCCGAAGCTGTTCATGTGAGCAGCACAAAGCATGCGTGTGATGCTGACACAGGAGCCGGCCAATAATGAGTCAACGTTCTGACGTGGAACCCGGAAGTGCTGGACATAAACTGCATAACAGAATGACACAGAAGGGAACATATTGTTGAATAAAGTTATTTTTGTTTTGCTTTTGCGCACAACAAATTATTCTCGTTGCTTTATGAAATTAAGTTTGAACCACTGCAGTCACATCGATCTGACTTTTCCCATGTTTAAGTGCTATAATCAGGTCTCTGATGCATCTACCAGCACAGAAAATGTGAAAAAGGACAAACCAGTAACTTTGTTTTGGTAAGCCTTTCTCTGCAAGCATGAGACAAATCGAGCCGTTCTGATTTCGTTCCCCTTGTGACGTAGGAAGGGGATCTTATTATAATATTACCGCCCCCTGAATCTGTATGTTTCCACCCATGGCACCGCCATTGTTTTTGCAAACACTGTTACTGGAGTGCAGCATCAGCAGCTGTCCCGCAGTTTAGCTACAACCCTGAACAAACACACTTGAATGTCTTCAGGATTACTAAAGCTACGTGAAGGAAGGTGAGCTGTGTCAGAGCAAAATTCTGCAGGATAGCAGCATTCAAGAACGACCGTCCCCAAGCTCATCCCTGCCAAAAAATCCAGCTAAAACCAGCCTAAGCAGGTTGGCTGGTCTTAGCTGGTTTTCACGATTTCACACTTACAAATAAGTCAGGTAAATTAATTGGTAAAAGTATTTGGCACGCTGTCCGGGGGGAGGGCTCCGAGCTCGGTAATCGGCCCGAACATAGAGTACTAGCATTGTTTCTTACTGCATTCCATTTCGTTATTTTCATTTTTAACCCAAAAATGCGTGTAGTGTTACGTAACGGTGGTGTATCAAACACACGACGAGGAAGAGTAAAGTTAAATAAGTCTTTACTTGATAATCCACAGGGAGAAACACAGAATCCAGAGCAGAACATACACCAACACATCTTACATGAAACAAGACCCAACAAAGACACACCAACAGAACTGAACTAATACACATACGAATTAACTGAAATGACTAACAGCTGTGATGATGATGATGATGAGTGTCCATAGTAACAGATTGTGGCGGGAAACTCAAACAAAGAAACACGTGACAGAAAAACAAACAAACTGACAGTTCATGTGGCATGTGGATGTGACATATCCTCGCACCGTTGAGAAGAGATGGAGAGATGCTGATGTAGAAGGTGGACGGCCTACTGGGAGGAGGCAGGAAACAAAAGTCCAAGGTGGAGAAGATGGTGGAGTGATCCAGGGTGGAGCCTTGAGCAGAGGCAGATGTTGCATGCTGACCCAGGCCACAGCTGAGACTGTGTCCTATGGCAGTGGCGCAGGATGGAGGAGCCATGGAGAGATGTTCACTGGCGCCACCATGGGAACGACTGGAGGCGTCGGAGACACCGATGAAGGAGCTCACCGTGAAGCCAGAGAGCCAATATAGTGGAGGGACTCCAAAGATCTAGGCGGCCGCGTCGTAGCCGCAGTGACGACCCCCCGAGATGGTGGTATAGAGCTCCGGAGGGCTGAAGTCGAGCAGGAGCGACTGAGGGTGGAGGCGGAGCCTGAGGGAGGGAGGAGCTGGCTGAAGACAAAGGGTTGAAGGGCCGGAGAGCAGCGACCGGCCCGTAAGTCCGTAGTGATGCCCAACCCAGGTGGAGCCGACGTACTGAGGGAGTCCTGCAAGGTTGAAAGTCAGATGATCTTTGCCAACATCGAGGGAGGAAGGAGCGTAGTTGCAGGAGTTGGGACGACAGATCAAGGAGGACTGGAGCATGCAGAGGCAGAGGGCGAAGCAAAGGGCTTCTCACAGCCATGAAGAGATGACTCCCAGAGGACCCGAGGTGTAGCCTCACCACTGAGAGGAAGCACTGAGGGACTGATGGGAGGCATTGATGATGGGACAACAGGATTAGCTGGGGATTGAGGCAAAAACTGTGGAGCAGAGGAAAGTCCAAAAAACAAAACAGAGTCCATGGTGTGTTGGAGAAGTAGTGGATGAGGGAGGCTGGGAGGGAGCACAGGAGACACAGGGCTGGACGGAACCAGCGGGGGGACGGACAGTTCAGGGCTGGACGGAACCAAACAGTTTGAAACATAACAGACAGACTCGGGGGGGTAACAGAGGGCATAACAAAACAACCTCTCCATCATCAAAAAAAAATTCTCCCAGAGTAGTGGCCGAACACTCACTCTCAGTGGCGGCGGGGGGGTGGTCGGGGCTTCTTTCCATCCCGTCGAACTCCACCAAGACTCCCTCAGCGATGGTTGAGGCAGCCGGTTCACACACCTGGTCAGGCACGCGTCGCTCAGGCTCCGTGGCGATGTTCAGCTCGGTCACTCTTGTGTGTGCTGACTTGTACATCGCGGCGGAGTGGCTCTCGTTGCCTGCGGTGGGCTCGGGCTGTCGATCCCCTCAGTCGAGGTGTTGTTGGCTGGGCACTGGGTAGCTAGTGGAGCTGGTGTCATCGTCGACGATGTTCACTGTGAGCGGCGAATCACAGGACACCAGCACCCACTCGACATATTCCAACACACCAACAGAACTAAACTACACATACGAATTAACTCAAATGACTATCAGCTGTGATGATGATGATTAGTGTCCAACAGATTGTGGCGAGAAACTCAAACAAAGAAACACGTGATAGAAGAAAACAAACAAACTGACAGTTCTTGTGGCGTGTGGATGTGTAGTCTGTATAATTTCATAAATGCATCTCCATTCTTATTGAGTCTCTCCAACAGTGTGTAGCTTTAGCCACATTAGCCATCCAGCACGCTATCAAAATCATTCAGAATCGAATTTTAGCAAACATCCACAAAATACACGCCATACCTATGTTATATGCTGCATCAAAAATAGTTTGTAATGATCCATTTTGTGAGTTATATTAGCTGTACTGTTAGCTGTATTATGCCTCAGTGTATTGGAATGACGAGCGAGCTTGCAGGCAGGGAGCACTAGCTCATTTGCATTCAAAAGCAACCCACCCTAAAAAACGTCTTGATTTTGCTCACATGTTGAAACTTTCATAATGTTTACACTTCGTTTTGAGTGGTAAGAGGATTCTAACATAAACACCTGATTGTGTTGCTTCTCCATTGCGTCTCAGAAATCAACAGACATCTGTGATTATTGTTAAAACATGATGGTAACTAAAAAAAAAAAAAAAAAGACTAAACGTATTGAGCTATATAATAACAATTTGTTTTCTGTCTATAAATATATATTTAAAAAAAAACAGATGTTCCCTTGTCTATTAAAACATGTAATAAAGCGTCTTTGGTGTTTCCATGGTTTCTACAAAATAAAACCGGAAAACGAGGGTAATGCGGGTTTGACGCAATTGACAGGCGACTCCTCACAC
Organism: Chanodichthys erythropterus; assembly: GCF_024489055.1. Classification (NCBI taxonomy): domain Eukaryota; kingdom Metazoa; phylum Chordata; class Actinopteri; order Cypriniformes; family Xenocyprididae; genus Chanodichthys; species Chanodichthys erythropterus. The sequence continues at coordinate 21,168,882 of NC_090237.1, forward strand.
GTCCTGGAGCCTTGGTTAAAATTGCAATTTTCTCACGATTTACAAATGGTTGGAAACATTTGGGATGTTGTAAGTACTCAAGTGAACAAAATATATAACGCTGGCCTAGTGGTTTTTGGATATTTTACTGCAAAAATATTGCATATTTCACCTTTAACAATATATATTAGCCTGCTGCTCAAATAGGGGAGTTGCGTATTATGTATCAACTGGAAAATGCTTTGAAACTAAACCTCATCACTGAAAGCACGGGACTACTAATCATCTGGAAACTTGTCCAAACACCCACCAAAACCAAACAGGTATTTTGAGAAACAAATGGAAAGTTAATGGTCTGAATTTAGCAGCAGGCCTTTCGATGTGTATTCCAAATGAGAAACAAGAGAAATCTGCTGAATAAATAATTTATTTTTTATAATATTATATACAAGACAGTCATGATAAACATTTGTAAAAGTTCCTTACACACAAATACTGTTGGCATGAAAGTTCAAATAACATCTACATTGAACAGAAAAAGGTTACATCAACACAAAGCTGAACAAAAATGTGTAAATACAAAACACAAGTACATCTAAATGAAAGACTAACACATATTGTAACAAAAAAGAAAACATATTTACTGAGTTCTGTGTCTGTTTGTAGCTTTACTATTAAATTATATCAGGAGAGAGACATTAGTTAACTAGTGAGTGCTTCTCAACTGTCAGGACACTCTGCTGGAATAAAACAACCCGAGTCTCTAAGACAGTCATTATCTTCGTCTTCCTCCTCACCGCCCTTCATCTCTCCCTCTTCGTCTTCTGTAGGCCAAAACAAAGAGGTTATATCTCTCATACAAACTCCTGCTCATTAATTTAATCTCTGCCAATCAAATCATATTTGCGTTTGCGCAAAAACCCAAATTAAATTAATGTTAATTAAATGGCAGTATGTCCTCCTGGTTATTATCCCACTCTCATATCAGCAAGAGCAGCCCAACCATGTGCCACCTGCTCACACAGTGAGCCCACATCCAAACAGCAATTAATCCAGGAAAGGTCTGTTCCTGACCGCACAGAGCGTTATGGATTAAATTAAAACAGATAAGGTTGTGACATTCAGTATTACAGGACTTGCAATCTAACTCTAGTATTTCAAAAAGGCAGAATTTCATCCAAACACAAAAATAGACAATGCAAAGATAGCAGTATCTTCTTGAAGCTTGCTGACATAATGTTTTGTTTCCTGAGATGGACACAGAAAAAAACAAAGTTTTGCCCACAGCTGTCAGTCAAATTGGTTGTATTGACACTCACTGCTTGTGACATAGAGGCAGTCTGATGCAGCAAGCAACTTGCGTCTGTGTTCTGGATCAGTCACATTCAGCTCAATCAAATGCCTCTCTTTCAGGTGTTTGAGGTCATCTACTGTCTGGTAGCCATTCAAGAGTAAAGAAGATGCATATTCCTGTGACAAAAGAGATTTTAAGCATTAAAAAGTTGCAAATGGTCTAAATTCATGGACATTTTTCATGAAAAATTGACTGAATTACATCTGGTGCATTTGATTCTAAACATATGTCCATTGGCATAGAAAGGCTACTGGAATTTATTTATTTTTTTAGCATTGTTATGTTGTGGAACATAGGGTGAGAGTGTCAAAATGTTGAGAAAAGTTCATATATATGAGAAACAAAATATCCAGGAAGTTAGTATTATTCTATACTATTAGTATTCATTAATATTTTTTATTTGCTTTTTATATTCACTTTAATTTTAGTTTAAATTATGTCATTTTGTATAAAGACTTTTTCATGTGCTTTTGTCATTTTTATTATTATTTAAAAAAAAAAATTCTAATTGGCTTTAATGTATTTTAGGTTTATTATTTATATATTATTTTATACTTAAAATTATTTCATCTAGTTGCCAAGGCAATTTCTATTTTTTTTCATCTAACATATATATATATTTCAGCTTTAATACAATTACCGAAAACGTTTTTTAATTGTTTTAGTTATAATTAACAATAACAATACTTGTGGCAGCTAATCAGTGTGCGGTGAAGATAGTGACATTAAATTATTATTATTATTATTATTATTATTTTTATTTATTTATTTATTTATTTTTGATGTGATGTTTCTATAGTGACGTGATGGGTAATTTTTTTGTCCAATGGCCTTAATTATAATAAAAAACAAAGATATGACATCCAAAGTATGTAAGGTAGTACAACTAGATCTCTTTTATTGCTATCTGTAAAGGTATTTTAAAGATTTTGAAGTGTCAAAAGGTCATTCGGTTTAACCGTCCAAAGGCCAATACAGCCACTTCATTTGTGATTAATTTCTTAATATCTTAAAATATAATAAATGTATAGATTTTTTATTCTGGCATGATTTTATAGCATCATATATCAACATAGTGCAAAATGGTATTAAAATTATGTGTAGAAGTCGTTGCTTTGTTATGAGAAAGAATGTCCAGAAAAATGAATTTCATTGATGTCATTCGGAGTAACCAATATAACCATTTTGGATCAAGTCATGCAGTCAATGTCATGTGACAGGATGTAACATCTTTCAGACACCTGCAAAGGACCACATGGTCATGAAGCAAAGTAACTAACTCTCTTTTAACTATTTGAAAAATTCATGTTTTCATTTGCTCATACGCATGTCCCGAAACATCAGGTCATTCCACTGTCAGAAAAAAAGGTACAGTGCTGTCACTGGGGCGGTACCCTAAGGTACAAAGGTAAAAAGGTACTAATATGTACCTTTTAGGTACAAATATGCACTTTAAAAGTACTAATATGTACCTTTAAGGTACTAATATGCACCATTTAGGGGTAATTAAGGTACAAAGATGTACCTTTTTACCTTTGTACCTTAGGGTACCGCCCCAGTGACAGCACTGTACCTTTTTTTAAACATGGATAATATTGTAATATTTTAAAAACTTGCACTAAATATAAAATGTTTGAAGCTAACTAGCTAGATATCAGCCTGTTAGCATTGTTTGAAAATATTGTCATTCGGTACAACCAAAAGTGTCATTTGGTAAAACCGAAATTTTGGTTAAACTGAATTACTTTTCTGGTGACAAATTTGCCTCATCTTGTAAAAAAAATGACAAAAGCAGTGTTAATTGATTATAAAAACCACATAATCTAATTATTTACACATAATAAAACTTCAAAAATATATTATATCTCCATTATGTCAGGTTATACCTCTAAATGAAGTCTCTCTAATAACTCCAGAAGTGTATTTGGTCGTGGCTTCTGGCACACTTTCACAGGTCTTATTTTTGGGGCCTCATCCTCTTCCTCCTTCTCTTTCTCAGGCAGAACATCCACATAAATAAACTTGAAATTTCCCACTTTATTATTGAGCATTCCGGTCCATATTCCCATAGGTGGTTTACTTATGATGCTGATGATGTCTCCCACCTGAAAAAGACCACCAACATGTTTTAAATTTGTGCCAATTAATTCAGCTGGATGCAAGCATTAATAAAAAAGCACAACTTTTTTTTTTTTTTTTTTTAAATCTGACCTTCAGTTTGAGGGAGTCTGTATCATATGGGCTGGGAACAAAGTCTGTATGTACTTTGGCTCGCCCACAGAACTTCCCCGTGTATGCTATTTCCTCCTCCAGTTTCAGGCTGTCTCTGTTACTGGATACATCTGAATTACTGGTCACACCACCTGAGCCAATAAATATATAAACAATAAGAGTATGATTACAATGTCATAACTTCCTAATTCAGTTGCATGTGTGTAGATCCTTACTGGACGAGCTCTGTCCACTGTAGAGGCTTTCTAATGAGTTGCTGGTGCGGTCCGAGCTCTTCTCTGCTGGAGTCGCATTCTCTGTTTCTCCTTCAGTGTCATCACCCTGCACCAATCAAAATATTAGTCCAGATATTCCTATTCTGCAGGTTAAACGATAATGAGGACTGGGGTTGGATAGCTACAAAGGTTGGTTTTCTGAGTCGTCATTTTTGGATCAATTTCTGGGTGATTAGGTACTTTGAATTTTATTTTTCTATACAAAAAAATGGGTCCCACTTTATATTAAGTGGCCTTAACTACTATGTACTTACATTTAAATTTATCATTTGATACAATGCACTTATTGTGTACATACATGTTTTTACATTGTACTTTTTTTTAAAAACACCTGCATGTAATTACATCTGTAATAAATTTCTGTAATTACATTTATAATTACACTGTTGACCCAACCCTTAACCCTTACCCCTACCCTTAAACCTACCCATACCACCAAACCTGTCCCTAACCTTACCTGTATCCACCTCAATAGCAGCAAAAGTGATTTGCAATTCATACATTGTACTTATTTTCTGATGTAAGTACATAGTAGTTAAGGCCACTTAATATAAAATGGGGCCAAAAAATGTTAAGAGATTGAAATTTAAAATATATAAATGTTAACTAATAGATATGGAAACCAGTTATATGTTGATATAAGACTTATAAGCCTTATAAGATGAGATCAAATAATACTATTAGTAATAACAGGCTAATGAGGGGAATGATATATCTTTTTAAATGTGCTAACCAACCCCCAGTCTCCTCTATACGGTTGAACAAACTGCTGATATTTTGTATAATGAAAAACCGAGTTGCCTAATAACTTTCAGTAATCATCAGAGGAACTTGCATTGTGACTCACCATGTCCTCAGAGTAGGATTTGACATGTTTCTTGCCCATCCTTTTACGCATAGTCATCGAAATGGCCTTCATCTTTTTTCCCAAACTTCCTGGTTTCTCACAGTTCTCTGCTGTTGATTCATCTGTCTGTTTTGTACACAAACACAACATTTTTTATTAATACTTTTTTATATAATAAGCCCAGTAGTCAGTTAGACAATTTTAACTGATTGTTTCGCAGTTAAGGGTATAGTGAAAAATATGTTTTTATGAAAATGAAAAATAGCATCATCATGGGGCATAACCTCCTCGTGAGCAGATTAAAGTGTCTTATTCATCCAAATTCTTCTTACCTCAGGTGTTCCATTTTCCTCAAGTCTGGAAGGGGAGTGTTGATTTCTGAATGTGTCAAATCTCCCAAAACTTGTGGATCGCTGTGTCAGGTAAATAAAACAGAGCGTGTTTACAATAAATATAACATCAAGGCACATGCTATGTTTGTACATTACGTTGTATAAAACAAAAATGGTCATTATACTGTCCTTGTCATCAAATTTCAGGTCATTAAACAGTACTTGACATGTCATCAATTTTATGTAATGTTTTCAATTTGATAAAAACACTGAAAGACTCCTAATCTGCTCAGAACCTGTCAGCTCTTCCCCAGAAAAATAATTATCTAAATTAAAAATCCATGTAATCTCAAACCAACAGCAAACTAAGGTAACATTAGAGCCAAGCCAGTAATACTTGTTAGGTAATGTTAGGTGGTGTCAGGTTGTTTTCTTACTCCAGTGTCGGATCTACTGGGATATGGAAACGCTGAATAATATCACCTTCAAATTATTACCTCAATCAAGATACATTAATAAAACCTACCTTAGGTTTAAGACTTTTAGGTTTGTCCGATACATTTGAAGCAGCCCTTTGAAGCATCGCCTTGATGTGCGTTCAGTTTTTTCTTAAAATGAACCTCTAATCTGAAACCAGCGGTTTTACCACTCAGCTCCACAAGTGTATAAAATGCAATGCTTCAGCAGAACAACCAAGCGCAAGAACTTCCTCAAATCACACAGGATGTGAGGCAATGCGTGTTCTTCTGTCTTTTATCAAGGCATCAGCTTTACAGGGGAAAAACACTGAATGCTTGAGTCTGCATTTTGTGGTTCACCACTTCACAGTCATTTCGAGTAACACAAACTGGGACTCTGTGGCACACACACAAAAAAAGAATTTCCGTGGAGGTGCTTTTTACATAATCAGACCCTCTTTGCACCACATCGGTTTTATGAAGGCCCTCAGATTGTGGAATAGATGCAAGAATCTCTGTGTCAACTATGTCTTGTATATAACTTTTATGTTTAATGTCACATTCTTTATTTCACATTATAGGAAAAACTATAAAGTCAAGTGAACGCTTATTACAGTTTTTTTTCAACTGCTTACACATATTTTCAAAACTTTGCCTCTTTTTTTTCAAAACTTTACACACAAATACAAGAATTGCACACACAAAAAGCAAAATGAAGCACTGCATTCAAAATATCACAAACACGTCTCAGACAAAAACATTTGTTTTGTAAACACCTTTGCCATAATGTTCTATTTTTGGATATATCATATATCCAGTTATTCTTTCATGAGCTTCTATTTACATTTCTGTACAAGATAGAAAGTAATTGGCAGAGAGTTTTTGAAAAATTCATGGTAAACACTAAAGATTGAAACCAAACTATTTAGTTTTAACTGTAAGCATTTGTGGTTGTGGATACAGTATTACACAGTATATGAAAGAAAAGAAATATACCATACCATACATTAATTTCATAAAACACTTTTTGCAAAACACAACACACAATTCTCTATGTAACACACAAAAATCTAACAGGAAGTATCTTAATTTCCTTTTTCAAACACAACCAATCAAAATGCCACACTAATTCATCAGTACCTCACACTAACCCCTCACATCCACAAACACTTATTGCTTTACTTAAAGGTGCTAAAGAGGATGTTTTGTTTTATACATTTTTGCAATATTACTTGAAACTGTCTTTACTAACTGATAAAAGACAATTTATTAGTTGCACTGAAAGGAATAATATTAATATACATCATCTGTGGGGCCTTAAAAACATCAGCCAATCGTTTACGTGATCATCGCGTAAACGATTGGCCCTCTGGCTTGTCAATCACTGCTGTGACGTTCCTTGTGAGAGACGAGCGTGGCTGCACGCTCCAGTAACTTTCCACACTCCACAGGCGCTCCATGCAATGTTTTTGTCAGGAGACAGGAGTGACAAGTGCAGATTACGAGTTACCTGCGGTGAGTCCGACACTAACACGACACAGCGAATGCCGGTGGTAAACACTCGTGTTCCAATACAAGTGTTTACGAGTTTTGGGAGGCGTTCCTTCGAAGGAGGGGGGCTGTTCTTACGCATGCGCTCATTTCAAAAACTCAGTAACAGTCTTTGGTTTCTCAGTCGACGAAAAGATCTTCTTTAGCACCTTTAACACCAACCAATGATGGCTTTAGAATAGGCCTATGAATAGGCCAAACGTCAAGTTATAGGTTTTGAACAACTTGCTTCCATATTCATCATTTCTACACCCTATTGAGGAAGTGCATGATCGTTGTCCCTATGTCAACATAACACTTCTCCAGGCAATGGAGGAGGCATGTGGAGACACTGACGCTGGATACACAAGAGAGAATATAGTATGATTGTGGCTGGACCCAGCCAAGAGGAGAGATGGAGCCTAGATACACTCAACCATCTCGCCCACCAACAAACAAACGCAAAACAAACACATGTTGAGTTTCCATGTTTTATCGAGACATTACATAGACATAATGGTTTTTATATTGTACAAATTGTATATTCTATCCCCCTACACTAAGCTTACCACTAGACCTACCCATCACAGAAAACATTCTGCTGTTTTAGATGTTCAGAAAACATAATTCTGTATGATTTATGTATACGCTTGTTCCCTCATGGGGACTTTAAAAATGTCAAAATACACTGGTATTACTTTACCTGTGGGGACATTTGGTCCCCTACCAGGACACACATACGCACCATTCCTTTGGAATATTCACCTTTTTCAAAATTATGCTAGTTTTTTTTTTGGTTGCTAGTTTTTGACTACACATGGTTGATGTATTTATTTTTCTTTTGTACTGCGCAATACTGTATTCACAACCACAAATGCTTACAGTAAAAAAAAAAAAATCAATCTTGCTTTCATGCTTACCATGAATTTTCTCAACATCTCTCTGCCAATTACTTTCAGTCTTGTACAGAAATGTACATAGCAGCTTATGAAAGAAGAGCTTTGGTTTTGAATAACTGTGTGTATATGATATATCCAAAAATAGAATATTATGGCAAATGTGTTTGCAAAGTAAGACAAATGTTTGCTTTTGAGATGTGTTTGTGATATTTTGAATGCAGTGTTTCATTTTGCAAGAGATGTGAGGCACTTTCCATTCTTGGATTTGTGTGTAAAGTTTTGAAAATGTATGTACGCAGTTGAAAAAAACTGTGAGATACTTCCTGTTTTTGTGTGTTATATAGAGAATTGTGTGTTGTGTTTTGCAAAACGTGCTTTATTGAAAACTGAGTTGAAGGCTGAGAATTAGTGTATGGTTTTGCAGATTTGGTGTGTGGTTCTGGTGTTTGAGTGTCAGGTTTCAGAAATTGTGGATTTTATGTGTAAGCAGTTAGAAAAAACTCAATATTCCTTTTTTCCTTTGCCCAAATTGCAAAATCTGGTCTTTATATATAGGGGAAGTATAAGCTCCATTTCACATAAAGGAAGTGGAGACATGCTTTTGAAATGCTTCTCGTCTACTTTCACAACTTTTATTAAGGAATTTTTGCAAAACTGCACAATGACAAGTTTTATCTGACATACGTCTTCCGTATTTTGCAAATGCAAAGCATGTTGGTCACAGTGTCTTTTTACAACTATTTAAGCCACAAATATATGGCTTATTTTAAAATATATTTATTTTAAACATGTTTGAAAATATATATTTTTTCTTTTTGCAACTATGCTTGGCATCGCTAGAGGCACTTAAATTGAACACTTCTCATTTAATGAACAAAGTCCTGCTTAAAATGTGGATTGCAGTACGAGGCATGAACTGACCAATAGTGTTCAAGAAAACCTTACAGACAATAACAGCCTAATCCAGCTGTGTGCAATCAGTCACAGTAAAATCCAAATCCAGGATTACAGCATTATAATCTATTTCTTCAAACACCACAAGCCTTTGGAAACAAACAGCCTTTCCTAACCTTTTATGAGAGCTTCAGTTTATCTGAGAGTGATACAGCGTAGTAGTTCACTCTTACAAGGAAACAGGAAAGGATTATCAACTTTATGTTGTTGTCAATGCATATACCTTTAGGAAACACTAGAGGTCATCCCCTTTAATTGTTTTAAGTGTGTGGAAACGTCACTGGTTGGCAGGCCAGGACAATCTTTGAGAGTCTTACATTGCAATAACAGCAATGTCATTCAGCACTTGATGGGAGGTTAACAGCTCAAGTTCATATCACATGATTTAAGAAGCTTGGATGGGTTGTGTATATATAGAAATTCAATTTATATAAGCACTTTGCACAGACTATGAGATTTTGAGATATGGAACCAACAGATATTGCAATATTTGAAAAAAGGATAAACACAAAAAGATAAATATTACATTGTACATTATATTAGGATTGTTCCTATGAACTTTCTATTCAACAAAGAATTTTTACGATTGATAATAATGTTTCTTGAGCATCAGATCAGCATATTAGAATGATTTCTGAAGGATCATGTGACATGGAAAGCTGGAGTAATGGTGCTGAAAATTCAGTTTTGCCATCACAGGAATAAATTAATGTGAAAATATGTTAAAATAGAAAATAGGTACATTAAATTGAAATAATATTTCTCACGATTACTGTTGTTTTGATCAAATAATTACTGCTGTGGTTAGTATAAGGGACTTGTTTCAAAAACATATAAAAAAAAAAAAACTTTTTGACCCCAAACTTTTGAATGATGTCAAAAATGACTTACATTGGAGGCACAGAAATCCACACTGGTAGTGGAACGCACCACTCCTTTGGGCAAGGAGTCTCTCTTCATGTTTTGAATGGTGATTTTATCTCCTCGACTTGGCGTCCTGCAGTCACAGGTGTGGACACAATGTTCATTGTGGGGAGGTTGACAGGTGTTGTAGGCTTGAACCCAGTTTACAGCCATTTCAGTGGGGTTACTCCAGCGATGTCTACTAGAGTGTACTGTATCCATGACCCTTGACCCCTCAGCAGAAATACAGTAATTCTCCTGTTTATGTGGCTGTTGCCCAATGGCATACATCATCCCTTTGGCACTTTTGATGTGAGCTTTGTAATACATGTAAAATAAATAAATAAAAAATGAATGTCTGTCAATGATACTGACAGAGCTGTAGATAAAAATCTTTGTTTGAACCACAAAACTTGCTATTGCATTAAGTTAATTTACCTGTTGTCTCTTGTGTTGGAGTTCCTCTTTGACTGCTTTTCCGCTCTACTTTTTTTGCCTTTGTCCCTCTTAGCTGTGTCATCTCAGCATTTGCTGTCTCAGACTGTTAACAGACAAAATAGTTAAAGGTGCCCTAGAATGAAAAATTGAATTTATCTTGGCATAGTTAAATAACAAGAGTTCAGTACATGGAAATGACATACAGTGAGTCTCAAACTCCATTGTTTCCTCCTTCTTATATAAATCTCATTTGTTTAAAAGACCTCCAAAGAACAGGCGAATCTCAACATAACACCGACTGTTATGTAACAGTCGGGATCATTAATATGTACGCCCCCAATATTTGCATATGCCAGCCCATGTTCAAGGCATTACACAAGGGCAGACAGTATTAACGTCTGGATCTGTGCACAGCTGAATCATCAGACTAGGTAAGCAAGCAAGAACAATAGCGAAAAATGGCAGATGGAGCAATAATAACTGACATGATCCATGATAGCATGATATTTTTAGTGATATTTGTAAACTGTCTTTCTAAATGTTTCGTTAGCATGTTGCTAATGTACTGTTAAATGTGGTTAAAGTTACCATCATTTATTACTGTATTCATGGAGACAAGAGCTGTTGTTATTTTCATTATTAAACACTTGCAGTCTGTATAATTCATAAACACAACTTCATTCTTTATAAATCTCTCCAACAGTGTAGCATTAGCCGTTAGCCACGGATCACAGCCTCAAATTCATTCAGAATCAAATGTAAACAATATAACAGTATACAATACTTACATAATCCGACGCATACATGCCACATGCATGACGAACACTTTGTAAAGATCCATTTTGAGGGTTATATTAGCTGTGTAAACTTTGTATATGCACTGCTTAAGGCAAGCGCGAGCTCCGTGGGCGGGGAGCGTTAGAATTCAAAGGGGCCGCAATGAATATTTCTAACATTTCTAATTATGCCCCAAAATAGGCAGTTAAAAAATGAATTTAAAAAAAAAATCTATGGGGTATTTTGAGCTGAAACTTCACAGACACATTCAGGAAACACCTTAGACTTATATTACATCTTGTAAAAAAACGTTCGATGGCACCTTTAAAGGGTAAGTTCACCCAAAACTGAAAATCCTGTCATTAATTACTCAACCTCATGTCGTTCCAAACCTGTAAGATCTTCAGAACACAAATTAAGATCTTTTTGATGAAATCTGAGAGATTTCTGTCCCTCCATACTCCGCTATGTGACTACCACTTTGGCGCTTCAAAAAGTTTATGAAGAAAGCTCAAATGTGCTGCATAAAACCTGAGAATGAACATAATTGGTTCTCGCATGAGTCAAGCAAACATACTTGAGCTTCCGTTTACCTTATTTGATGTGTGAATTGATGAGTGTTTATATGTCAATAAAAGCCTAAATTCAATTTGTTCATCATATAAAGTGATTGTATCTCTTCAGACAATAAACCACTCAATACATATGGATTAGTTTTAGGATCTCTTTATGAACTTTTCGAACCGTCAAAGTGGTAGTTGAGTAGCTGTCTATGGAGGGACAGAAAGATCTTCATTTGTGTTCAGAAGATGAACGAAGGTCTTATGGGTGTGGAACGACATGAGGGTGAGTAATAAATGACAGAAATTTCATTTTTGGGTGAATTAACCCATTAACTGACATTGTTAATTTTTTTAATTTTAAGGTAATTTAATTTGAATAAAATAAAATTAAAAATGTTATTAATTTTTTATTTTTATTTTAATTTAAATATATGATAAATATAATGATTTTATTATTTTATTCCACAACCTTGTTATGTTATGCTAACAATATTCTCCACAGTGAGTCCATAAGCAGATCATTTTTGGCCATTTTACAGCCATCACTGGCCCTTACGCTGGTGAACACAACAAATTTAGCAGTCTCGACTGAATCTAATGTCATGTGGGCAAAGGGATTACATGGGCAGAATGTGCCCCTCACCCAACCATCTGTACAGACACAAACAACCACAACACCCTATTTAGGGACAACTGTTGTTCCGGCCCCTATAAAATACATGACAATCATTTACATTCCAGCTGGCACAAAAGCACCTGGGTGGACAGGGTTTGAACTCACCATGTCATTCTGTCTGCTGCTTGGCTGGTTTGGAATATTCCCCTCATAACAGACAATCTACCAGTAAAAGAATGGAAAAAATTTAAATAGAAAAAGTAATGCAAAATTATCTATCTATCTATCTATCTATCTATCTATCTATCTATCTATCTATCTATCTATCTATCTATCTATCTATCTATCTATCTATCTATCTATCTATCTATCTATCTATCTATCTATCTATCTATCTATCTATCTATCTATCATATGCCTCTGACCTGGACAGGCATCTCTTGCTGTATGTTTCTTGAAATGGTCTTTCTGTCTGCCATATTCTGGCTTTCAGCTCTTCTTACAGGTCTCACCAGATCTGAAATTTAAAACACATTAATCTAATTAGTATGCAATTGTATGCAACCAAGTCACTATGCATATTTTATTTAGGCATTTATTGTATTAGCACAAGCCTTCAGTACATAAAACCAAGACATCGATTACAGAATCTCTGGTAAGATTTTTAAAAAGGTTAACCAAACTAGAGCTCAAAATAGTACATTCCGTATGAGAAAAGTTGTGTGGTTTGCACCTCATTTCCTGTTTTGCTTCTTCACGTATTTTGACGAGGGGAAATACCATGTGGCAGGTGATTTTACTGTGCTTAGTCAAGGAAATGTGGTACATCCATACAGACAGGTTCAACAACATTATTAGCTTAAAATGAATTTGCACCACCATTTGAAATTCAGATTACAGTATGCTTATGATCTTTTCATCATCTATTAAAATAATAGTGAATAAAATTTGTTAACTTGGACAAAAGGTATAGGTAGCAAATGAGTAGTTGACATAAAATACATGTCTTGCTATAGTCCAGCTAAAACCATTTAGCAACTGGCTAATTCTTTTATAATTATTATGCATCTTTTATAAACCTAAAATAATATTGAATGAAAGATTATATGGAATGTTACAAATAAACTGTAAAATGTCAAAGAAATGATGACCAGCTATAAAATATACATTTTAAAGCTAGGGTAGGTAATTTCAGAGAACCTAGCAATAGCAAGCTAGCTTTGAAAGCATAAGATCCCACCAAAGACTACAAACAAAGATGGGAGAAATGGGAGAAACTGCAACGCAATATGGTGGAATACACCCTTCCTTCTAAACAAAAGAGCCAATCTGCCGTTAGAAGCTCTGGTTCCCGTAGAAAATCGTGCTAGGACTGCACATACGCATTGGCTGGTCTAGCCTGAAACTTTTGACACCTGAACTTTTTTAACGCTATTTGAGCATAAGAAACATATAGTTCGTGTCAGATTTTGTTGCAGATTTTAAATATGTTATTTAATTGTGAGTTTCAGCAAGCAGTTCTTGAGATTTCAGGATTACCCTATTCAAATAGATAGGACTTGATCTTGGATGCCTGAAAGAGCTGCCCGGAGGCATTGCAAATATGGCCGCTGAGTGAACGGACTCTCCTTGAAAGTGACTTTGATTCCACCCTCCCTTCAGAGCACTCTCCAAAACACATGAATGCGCACAGAGCAGAGTCTGCAAAGCGTCATGAGAGACGGCATTAAATTACCCTATGAATCAAAGCACATAACAATTACATAACAATAATAATGGACGTAAACAACTTAAAGAGCTCTGACTTTTACCACCTGACTGCTGTAGATTAATTTCGTTGTTGACATAGAAATGCATAAATCCGAGTCTGAAGATATGAACAGCTCCGGGTAGAACGTCACGGGTTGCCGTCTTGTAATTACCATTATGACACACCGTGAACGCAGCATAAGATCATTTTGGTTCAGGAGTTGCTGTTTGTTTGAAGTCTGTGTACAACTCTGCATAGCCTACGGAATGCGTTGATGACGTGTGATGTCTGGGAGTGCATGGAAGAATGGAAATACATGTTGACAGGCAGGTAGGACATTGTGTCATTGCATTTGAACCGTTTTTTCCGAACATTTTTTGGTCCTGGGACTTCCACAGAAGATATACATTTTTTAATATTTAGATCACTTCTATTATTGATTGATGTGAACAGAGTTTCACTCAGTATAACAAAAAGAGATTCTGAAAAACACCTTTAATCTAAAATCATGAATATTGATTTAAAAAGTCGTATTTTATCAATCACCTCAGTACTTTGTCTTTGAAAGTCCTCAGTGCCCTAAAGTCTAGTGCCCTATTTACAATTAATACCCTGCTGTTTCTTAATTAATCCTACACAGGACAAGCAAGTGCTTTAAGTGTGCTGATGAGTGTGGTTGTGTTGTACCCTCTCTCCATTCACTGTGAATGGGATTTGACGCAATCAGGGTTTCTGATTGGCCAATGTTAAGCGGCTGTTGCTTGCCTGTGTGTGTCTTGTAAATGAAATCTATTCGGGCTTAACCCACAAATCCTCAAACCGGTTTTACCTTCATTCTGATTGTTCCTCAGGAGGACTAAATCTTCCTGCTTCTTGGCATCCAGCCAGACAGAATTAGTGCAGATGGTATTATCTGCAGGAGGGAAACCAAAACCATTAGGGGTTTATTCATTTAAGGTCCACCAGTGTCCCATGCTTTTACTTTTTTTTTTTTTTTCACTCTGGAAATCTTGATTGAGGGGAAGGAAATGTAGACAATCTTGTTTGCCCATGTATTTAATGATCTGATAAACAATTTTTTCTTTGATTATCTATTTACTGGTTGCTTGTCATTCAAGATAGTTTCTTTATTATGAGAGTGAAAGGATAACAAGGGTGTATTCTTGCAGCTTGGTCATGTGATGCAAAAGGAAGATGAAATATAAAATATCTCTTAAAATATATCACATACCTAAAGTGTCATTTTCAGAAACAGACTTTGGTAGTGATCTGAAAGATGGCAGAGGGAAATATTTAATACAATAGAAATTTTTTAACAAAGAGTACATTTTGCAATTTGTTGCTATAAGGAAACCACAAGGGCTCTTTCGCTTTTACTTTGACTGGAAGTTCAACATTTTTCTTTTTGTTTACTAAAATGTCTGACTGAACTCACCTTTGTTTCTTTTTTCTAGCATTGTCTGAGTTGATTTGAGAAATTTCCTGAAAATAAATACAGTATGAGGCAGTTTAGTGCATTTTATCTAGCAACTTTAACATGCAAAGCGATTTATTATTGTATATATTTATGTGAAATGTATTGTGCGGTCTTCGGGGTCTTTTTGATGTTTGCTCAAATTAAAAAAAATGCTCTCTTTGTCCACATGGCATGAGACTTTGTACGGTGGTTAACACTTTTAAGAACTACAAAAAAGAAAAAAAAAAAAAATTGGAGTGATATCTTGTTTTTATGTTAGTGTAAAAAATATTGTTACGTTCGTGGTCTTCGGAACAACGGAATGTAATTTTGTAACAATATAATATATTTTTTAAAAACCAATGTAATTTTACTTTGTTTATTAATGTTTTTTCTCAACATTTGTGCAGTTTTTGGAGGATTCCTGATATCTTTTAAATTGATATAAATAAATTAAAAAATATTTTTTGAAATAGGTTTTTATGCATGAACAGCTTTTTATGTAAAATTCACTTTATAAAAGGACCAGATTTCTAACTTTCATTCATGTGGATAACATGGATAATTTGACATGGTTTACTGTAAGATTTTTGCCCATCTTTTGAAAAATGCAGTTTTAAAAGTAAAAAAACTAACATTTTTACCAGTAGATGGCTGTAAAGCTCCACTATTTGCTATGTGCTATTTGAATGACTGAAAGATGTCTTTTCACAAGTGTTTTTTCAGTTGGATTCATATCTAAATGTTATGAAATCACAATTATAACAATAAAAATTACTTTGTCAAAGTTTAGCATTTTTTGTGCAGAGCAAAATCAGTTTTTCAATAATAATTTTATAATAAAAATAGTAAAATAATGAAATAAATAATTTTTATTTTTGTGTGTGCGTGCGTGTGTGTGTGTGAGCATGTCCATTTTGTATTGAGGATGTTTTTTGCATTTTTTGGAAGTGTGCCACTTCATTTCTGTCTATGTGTGTTGTGCGTTGTTTCTGATTTTGAGAATGGATTTTGTCCAGTTTCTAAGTGGGGTCTCTGTGGGTTGCATTATTGACGATATTATTGAAAAAACTTTTTTTCAGTACAAAAAATGCTAAACTTTGACAAAAAGTAATTTTTATTGTTATAATTGTGATTTCATAACATTTAGATATGAATCCAACTGAAAAAAAACTTGTAAAAAGACATTTTTCAGTCATTCAAATAGCACATAGCATATAGTGGAGCTTTACAGCCATCTACAGGTAAAGATGATAGTTTTTTTACTTTTATAACTGCATTTTCCAAAAGATGGGCAAAAATCTTACACTAAACCATGTCAAATTATCCATGTTATCCACATGAATCAAAGTTAGAAATTTGGGCCTTTTATAAAGTGAATTTTACATAAAAAGCTGCT
This sequence comes from Chanodichthys erythropterus, assembly GCF_024489055.1. Lineage (NCBI taxonomy): Eukaryota > Metazoa > Chordata > Actinopteri > Cypriniformes > Xenocyprididae > Chanodichthys > Chanodichthys erythropterus. The sequence continues at coordinate 21,185,644 of NC_090237.1, forward strand.
TTTGCATAAAAAACTATTTTAAAAATATTTTTTAATTTATTTGTATAAATTTAAAAGATATCACAAATCCTCCAAAAACTGTACAAATGTTGAGTAAAAACCTTAATAAACAGAGTAAAATTACATTGGTTTTTAAAAAATATATTATATTGTTACAAAATTGCATTTTGTTGCCGGGGTCTTCAGAGACCCCGAAGACCACGGGTGCAGTCCCCAAACGAAGGCCGAGGGTTAATGTGAAATCACGTGCACGCATAGCATGTTAATGTGCTCCCAAGATTACGTAAGCCAAACATTTCAGGTTTCTCTTTCATATACAGAGCTCAAAGTAGTCCTTAATATATTTCCATATGGTTTCAGTATAATCAATTAGCAGCGGCTTTTTATTTAATGGAAGCTCATGATGTCCACAGCACATCCAGATGGCTGATACATTTCCCATGACAGTGCAGTATGCATACAACATTCCAGCAGTCATTTCTATAGTTACCATGGAGATGGAACGCGCTGCGTTCTTCCATTTGGTGGTGTCATCTAAGAGAACAGCTGGGCTGCGGGACCTGCTGGGTATGGTGTACACCTGAGCCTCAGAGGACTCCTGCACGGCCTCGTACAGGCTGTCCATGGAGCCCTCCTACAAAACAACATGCCACTTACAATCTGTGTTGCAAATAAGCTAATAATGTTAAGTACAGTGTACTTATTACAAGGGTCTTCATCCCCTTGGTGGACAGAGAGACCTTATTACAAATTACCTTATATAAAATTAAGTATTGCATTTTAATCCTGACCTATATTAACAAGCATATCGTATTTTATTAATATAAGTAATATATTAAAGGGTTAGTTCACCCCAAAATCATAAATTACTCACCCTCATGTCGTTCCAAACCCGTAAGACCTTCGTTCATCTTCGGAAAACAAATTAAGATATTTTTGATGAAATCCGAGAGGTTTCTGACATTATTAACATTATTAAAATAGTCAACCTTAATGTTATGAAGCGATGAGAATACGTTTTGTGCTCAAAAACAAAAAAATAACGACTTTATTCAACAATTTCTTCTCTTCCCTGTCATTCTCTTAAGCTGTTGACGTTGTAAACACAGTGCAGCACTTCCGGGTTCTACGTCAGAATGCCGACTCATTACTGGTCGGCTCCTGCGTCAGCATCAAGCATCCCTCGTGCTGCTCACATGTACAGCATCAGCCAACACTGAGTCGGCTTCTGGATTTCATCAAAAATATCTTGTGTTCAGAAGATGAACGAAGGTTTTATGAATGTGGAATGACATGAGGGTAAGTAATTAATGACAGAATTTTCATTTATGGGTGAATTAACACTTTAATGTATTTGCATATTTTGTCATAATCCATACACAGATCATATGCAGGTACATTTTAAATTTACTTTCTCAAATGTGAAACATTTAGATTAAGTTAAGCCTCTCAATTTTAGCTTTAGATGAAACAAAGTTCATATTATATTTTTGTTTAAAGAAAATGTATTTTTTTTTAAAAACAAAAATTAGTTTGATATCAAACAATTATTTCAGTACAACCACCGATCCACTCGGGGTCATAGACCCCGTTGAATTCCCTGATTTATTAGGTTATGCTTATATGACAATGTTCAGATCCAGAAAAAAATTACTAAAATTATTGACCTAATAAAAAGTATTATGCATGCCAGGCCAGTAGTTAGCGATGTCACTTTGTAGAAAAACATTACGCGCCTAAACCTATGGATCGAATATGTGCATGACATCAGCTTTCACAAATTTGTGACAATAATGGTATTGTTTCCAAAAACTTGCACTTTGAATTTTCAAAAGTTTGCATTTTCAGGCCCCCAATAGGCCAATGTCATTTAAATGAATGGCCAAAAAAGTGTTGTGAAAATGGCCCCTTAGTGTTCATAGTGCATTTGAGTGCAAATCCATTTGTGCAAAAGATAAAACAACCAGAAGCATTTGTTCACTTACAGAATATCAGAGCAGCATGAATTCAGTGAGGCAAGATCACTATTAATCCCAAATTGCACAAAACAACACAACTGGCAGAGAAACTTTTCACCAATGTGTTCTGCTTTTATAAATAAAATAATAAAATTAAATAATTAAAATTCAATTAAATGAGATATTTTGATAAATATTTCATCTTTACTGCAAGAGCTACAAATTAAAGCCATAATGAAAAAACTGACTCGACTTCTTCACTAAAAGGAAACAAAACTAAAGGCCCTCCGAAAGTAGCTAAAGCATGGTTCCTGATCTTCATGCACCGTCACATGTTGTCTTCAAACCCTACAGCAGTTCACGTTTCATCCACACACTGTCGATCAACAAACCACAGAGCAGAAAAGGTGAATCACATCTTACCAGAGAGAAGCAGAAGAGATTCATTCTGAAATGTATGGTTTCTTTCCAGCACCCACAGCATAGGATGAACAATGGGACGAGGCAGGCAGACAGAGAGCAGAGTGCTTAGTGTTCCAGGCTGCCTACTGCTCCACAGATTAATACTGAATGACATCCTTTCTCTAATCCAATAGATGTGGAGGACCATTACCACTCCAGGCAGCCCCTCAATCAAGTGCTGAGCTTGTTAATGCTGATGTTGTTTACTTACCAGGGAAGTGGGATGAGAGCTTTTGTTTGGACTATGACAGAGTCACTACAATAGGCGCTTGTGTCATTTACTGTAGATACCAGTCACTGGTCTAATTTAAAAATGTGATACAGAGGCATCCAGTCTTTACATAGGCATGTAAAAAACTAAATCTCTGAGCATCTCTGATGCTGATTTGGTTCTGTGTAACTTAAAAGCAGCACCAGAACAGCCTTATGCTTCATAAAATTCATAAAAAGTTTCCCATTAAAGGTGCCCTCGAATGAAAAATTTATGAATTTATTGAATTTATCTTGGCATAGTCAAATAACAAGAGTTCAGTACATGTAAATGACATACAGTGAGTCTCAAACTCCATTGTTTCCTCTTTCTTGTATAAATCTCATTTGTTTAAAAGACCTCCGAAAAACAGGCGAATCTCAACATAACACCTACTTTTACGTAACAGTCGGGGTCTACGCCCCAATATTTGCATATGCCAGCCCATATTATGAAAGGCATTAGACAAGGGCAGCCAGTTAACGTCTGGATGTGCACAGGTGAATCATCAGACTAGGTAAGCAAGCAAGAACAATAGCGAAAAATGGCAGATGGAGCAATAATAACTGACATGATCCATGATATTTTTAGTGATATTTGTAAATTTGTCTTTCTAAATGTTTTGTTAGCATGTTGCTAATCTACTGTTAAATGTGGTTAAAGTTACCATTGTTTCTTACTGTATTCACGGAGATAAGACTATCATTATTTTCATTATTAAACACTTGCAGTCTGTATAATGCATAAACACAACTTCATTCTTTATAAATCTCTCCAACAGTGTAGCATTAGCCGTTAGCCACGGAGCACAGCCTCAAACTCATTCAGAATCAAATGTAAACAATATAACAGTATACAATACTTACATAATCCGACGCATACATGCCGCATGCATGACGAACACTTTATAAAGATCCATTTTGAGGGTTATATTAGCTGTGTAAACTTTGTTTATGCACTGTTCAAGGCAAGTGCGAGCTCCGTGGGCGTGGAGCACGAGAATTAAAGGGCCAGTAGCTGGCTCATTTATAATGATGCCCTTAAAATAGGCAGTTAAAAAAATTAATAAAATAAAATCTATGGGGTATTTTGAGCTGAAACTTCACAGACACATTCAGAGGACACATTAGACTTATATTACATCTTTTTAAAAAAAGTTCTTTAGAAGAACTTTAATATTATTTCTGAAATTATAATTTCTGGATGCTCCAATCACATACCTCAGGCCAATGCAACTAAAAAGAAATGTTTGGGACTAAAAAAATATTTTTGTTTAAAAAAATATGAGTACTGTATTTATTATAAAATATAAAAAAAATATATATATATTTTTAGGCCATATTTTTCTTAAAAATTAAAGTAACTTGAATTTCCCATTCCACCACATCCCAAAAGTGCTCTAGTGGATATGGTATTTGAGTATATTGACCTGTCATGTTCAAGAAACTTGTTTGATATTATTTTAGCTATGTGACATGGTGCATTATCCTGTTGGAAGTAGCCATCAGAAAATATAAAGGGATGAACATGATCAGCAACAAATGTGGCATTTTAACGATGCTCAAATGGTTCAAAGCGGCTCAAAGTGTGAAAAAAATATATCCAACACAGCATTACACCACCACTAGCAGCCTGCACCATTGATACAAGGCAGGATGGATCCATGCTTTCATGTTGTTTAGGCCAAATTCTAACCCTACCATCTGAATGTCGCAGCAGAAATCGAGACTCATCAGCCAATGTTTTTCCAATCTTCTGTTGTCCAATTTTGGTGAGCCTGTGCTACTGTAGTTTCCTTTTCTCAGCTGACTGGTTGACGTGTTGTGCATTCAGAGATGCTCTTCTGTTGACCTCGGTTGTAACGAGTTGTTATTTGAGTTATTGTTGCCTTTCTATCAGCTCAAAACAGTCTGGCCATTCTCCTCTGACCTCTGGCATCAACAAGACACTGCTCACTGGATATTTTCTCTTTTCAGACCATTCTCTGTAAACTCTAGAGATGATTGTGTGTGAAAGTCCCAACAGATCAGCAGTTTCTGAAATACTCAGACCAGCCTGTCTGGCACCACCAACGCCACATTCAAAGTCACTTAAATCAGCTTTCTTCCCCATTCTGATGCTCAGTTTGAACTTAAGCACATCATCTTGATCATGTCTACATGGATGTTTACATGACACCATTTTAGAAAAAACTGAAAACTTTTGGCCTTTTTATGACAACAGTGTTTTGGGGTCCTGAAAATGCGAACGTTTGAAAATGGGTTTCAAAGTGTACATTTTTGATAACCATACCGTTATTATCTCAGTATAAACAACAAAGATCCTTAATCCATTGAGTTGGTGCCATGTGATTGGTTGATTAGATATGTGTTAAGCAGATGTACTGGTGAGCTTATATAACATACTAAAATATATTAAATACAAAATTACACTCTAAAAAATGCTGGGTTAAAAACAACCCAAGTTGGGTTGAAAATGGACAAACCCAGCGATTGGGTTGTTTTTAACCCAGCATTTTTTTAGAGTGTATAAATAGACTGAAGACAGTTAAGCTATAGGAACAGAACACTAGCAGTCTCTACACAGGGAACACTGACCTCCTTTTCTTGCTGGTGACAAAAATATATACTTACATATGGCAGTGATATTTTATTAACCAAGCACCATGTTCGGTCTCCATCCACAGGGAAAATTAAGGTGACATTAAAGCATAGCTCTTATGAAAATCTATCTTTCATGTACCTTCAAAAACCTTGACTGCACTGTAAAACATATTAGGTAACTAAAATATGCTTAGTGTGGGACCATCTGAACTATAGTTTTAAAGGATTAGTTCACTTTAAAATGAAAATTACTCCAAGATTTACTCACCCTCAAGCCATCCTAGGTGTATAGTATGACTTTCTTCTTTTTGATGAACACAATCAGAGTTATATTAATAAATAAACTGACGCGTCCAAGCTTTATAATGGCAGTGAATGGGACCAACGAGTATGAAGCTAAAGAAAATGCATCCATCCATTTTAAACTCCACACGGCTCAGGGGGTTTAATAAAAGCCTTCTGAAGTGAAGCGATGGGTTTGTGTAAGAAAAATATCCATATTTAACAAGTTATTAAGTAAAATGTCTAGTTTCCACCAGACCACCTTCCGTATATCAACTTACGAAGAAAGTGTAATGCCTCTCGCAGTTCAAAATGCTTACGCCTTCCGTATTCAACTTACGAAAAAAAGTACAAGTTACGTTTTTTTCATAAGTTGAATATGGCGGTCTGGCAGAAGCTAGATATTTTAATTTATAACTTGTTAAATATGGATTTTTTTCTTATACAAACACATCACTTTACTTCAGAAGGCATTTATTGACCCCCCAGAGCCGCGTGGAGCTTCAAAAACGTTGCCCTCCCCCACCCCTACACTTCCAATAAATAAATAAAGCTTGGACATGTCAGGATATTTCTTAACGGTGCAGTATGTTCTTTAAGTTAAAAAAAATTATTTAAAATTACTAAGTTTAGACCATCGAAAGTCAATCGTAAGGCTACGATTACACAGAAATTTCCTTTAAGTGCACAGTTTCACTTTCTACATTGTGTAACCCAAGGAGTGTGGCATGGCATGTTGAAATAAAAGCTGTAGTCACTTGGGTAAATTTCCTTTTATCCATTCTCAGCTAAAGAAAATCTACCAAGCTGAGAATGCACCACCTTGACATATGAAACTACCTGCTAGCACAGTGAGAGTTTTTAGCCAAAGTGGATGTGATCTCTTGTCAACAACCCTTAAGTCATTTATATCTGGAATTGTTTTAAAAATATGCCCAAAGGATTACGGTTCACAGCGCAGCATTTCAGACATCAGGACAGGAGGTGAATCTGGTTCAAGAACGTGTAAGCTGTTGCAGAAAGTGGGTCAAAATGAAAGCAATGTGTTCATGGTTTCTCTCTGGCTGTGCACACAGATGATTGTGAAGGTCATCAGATATTTGATTTGCTTCAGTGATAATCTGCTTGTTTTTATTTTTTGGAAGTTTGCCAAATTATGCAATCTGTTCATTTCCTTTATGTTGCTATGAAAAGGGCAATTTGAGGTGATGGCTGGTCTGGCAGAGAAAGAACAATTAATGCACTCAAATAATTAATGTGCTCTCGTAAATTGAATGATTAGTCTTGCATACTTACAAATACATATTTTATTAAGGTAATTCTTGTAGCAGATTCCATTTTAAAGTCAAAAAGAAATCAAAATGAAGCCTTTCAATTCTTAATGCATGTTCCTGGTTTTATTGTGCATTATTCATTGGTGCATGTTATTCCAAAAAAAAAAAAAAAAAGAAAAAAAAAATATAATATTATAATATTATATATAATATGATAATATTAATATATATATATATATATATATATAAAATATTAATATATATATATATATATATAAAATATAAAAATATATTTTTAAATTATTTAAAAAAAAAAAATAAATATATATATATATATATATATATATATATATATATATATATATATATATATATATATATATATATATATATATATATATTTGTTGCAATAACCTTTATAATATGAATAAAATGTAGCTTCCTCTTAAACGACTTTGCTTTTTTCATTACTTCACTTAATGCAAATGAATCATTTGAACAAACTTTCTTTTTTTCCCTGGCTTTCGGTCGGTAACACCCACTTCTCACTGTCCAATTAGTTTGCAATATATAAAATTAAGCCCCATCCAACATTTTTAACATTTTTTATTTAATATCCAGTTGCAAACTGGAATTCACATTAATCGTCGCCAAGCCAAGACGGCAAGGCCTTTTTCTACAGTCTCAATTCAGTTAAAGTTCAGTCTATCACTGCTATGTGTCTTGTTTCCCCTCTTTTCTTCCTCTTTCTTGACAAATCTCAGATATCGCTCCCGCTCTTAATCAGCAAAAGAGCTCAGATTCTCAGAAACGACAGCTCATTCACTTTCTCATTTCTTAGAACTTGTAAATTGACAAAAATGCCTTGTCAATTCAACACACCGAGGCCTCCGGCTCTTAATCTTTAGCTGTCCATTAGAGAACATGACAAGATAAATTGCTGTCCTGTGAAAGAAGGTGCGCATGTTTCCAGCTGGTTATTTTTAAAAGAAAATCCTCAATCTCTTTAATAACAAACGCTGCAGTCACGGAAAATAAAGACAGGAGGATTAATTTACGTCTGACCCATATTTCCTTGTTTGAATTAAGATTATTAGAAGCTGCCCAACTTATTTGTGTACAAGAGGGCATTTTTTAAATATTATGTAGAGTATACTCAAGACTGCAATGTATTTTTTTAAACAAATTATTATTATGAATATTATAATGAGCAGCACATCAGTTATCTGTGCAAAAGTTAATGTCATAGTAATACTCACATACAGAAAAATAAAGTTCAATAACCTCCTAATATTGTTGACTAAAACTACTGAAGGATTTATATAGAGCATCTCATTGACTCTAGTTTGGAATCATGCAGGTCATGTTTTAAATCACCTATAATCAACATTTTATATGCAGTTTTGCATCTCATGAGAGGTAGGGATATTAATGCCTGGAGTGCATGTTTAGCTTCCAGTCTTCTCATCTGTTAAAAGCAGCGGTTAATCCAGACATGCACATATGGCATCATAACATCTCTCACAAATGACCTACATCTCTCTGATACTGACTTCAACAGACACATACACAGCGTTTTACTGAGTAGATTTATTTCATTCATAAATCAAATCATACAGAGCTGGGACAGAAATTACACTAATTAGAAATTCCTTTAAGCAGTGATATGTAAAACAATCCATGTTGAGTCAGATGGAAGAAGAATTTGAAAAAAAGAAAAAACCCAGTGCTACTGTGTTATTACAATGGACATTAGTGCCTGACTCAAGGACAGTAGATCAACAGGATTGGTGACATTGAGAGATCAGTCACACAGATCAGAAGTGCAGCAGTAGACGTTCACTCCAGGCACGCAGAACTCCTCGCATGTCCGGGAGAACACGGTGGCTGCAGTTAAAAACATATCAAGAAAAACAGGTTAATATCCTTTCTAAGTTTATACAGTATGAAGAAATTACATTTTACTTTTTTAATCACCAGTGGAGGGGTAATAAATATGAAGCTGTTGCAGGGTCATTATCATAAACTATAGAACTAAAACCATAAAAAAAAAACGTATTTTCAGTTAGCTGCCAACACAACATTTCTCATTTTCATTTAGTTTAATTGAAGTACTAAAATATCTAAAACTAAACTACAAATTAAAATATAAACAAATAAAAAAAAATTAAAACAAAATTAGATATTTTTGAAAAATCACAAAAACACAACAAAATTACAAAAACTAAAACTAAAATAAAAAACAAAAATCTAATATAAAAATTATATAAAAAATATTAAAATATAAGCAAAAATATAATAGTATATCACTGATAGCCTATTAAAATAACACTCACTGTACCTGAATATTGATAATTCAGTAAATGACTTCATTTTAATAATATTAAATTGTTTTATTCTAATATTGTTTGCTTACGTGTTGAAACCGTTTTGCAGAAATTGCTTGAGGTGGGGCATTCGGTTGGGGTCTTGCAGTCCCCATCCACACAGGTGTAACATGTCAGCGAGTGCACTGATGAGAGATTACATTAGACAAAGAGATAATAATTGAAGACTTCAGATGCAAAAGCCTCTAAGTGCCGTGTGAAATTTTCTTCTAAAATAAGCATTTTTTATCAAGCTCGTATGTTTATGTTCAGTTATTTCACTTTAATGGCAATGAAAAGGACCTATTAATTGCCATTAAAGTGGAATTAGTGACCCTTAACATACAAACTTGATAAAAATGCTAATTTTAGAAGAAAATTTCAGACGGCACTTAGAGGTTTTTGCAGTCTTCAATTGTGAAATTTACCTGCACTTTATCAGAATACTTTGTAAAACTTTTTAATTTCAATTAACTACATTTCAAACTTACTCCAAGACATTATAGTGCAGTACGTAAGCATTATACATTATAGTCCAGTACACTGTAAGAAAAGATTTTTTTTTTTAACTTAAAAAAGTAAGTTACCTGTTGCCTTAAAATTTTGAGTTCATGGAAATAAAAAAATTGAGTTAATACAATAAAGGAGATTGGAAACTCAAAATATTATGTTATCTGAACCACATTAATTATTGAAGTTGATAGCGTTGTGATAACAAATCAAGATTTTTTTTTTTACTTTAAGTCAAGTAAAAGATATGTAGCTACTTCTTCCACCAAAGAAAGAAAGCAAGAAAGAAAGAAAGAAAAGCTTTCATCTTACCTGATGCACTGCAGAGGAGCACCACAATGAAAGCACACACTAGCGTCTTCATGATGAAAAATGGTCTGGTCACGCAAAGGAACATGATTCTTTATATACCTTGGTTACACCTTTTACCAAAATACATTCTTGCTAAAGCAGAACAGTATGCAGCATGACAGGTTTCATGTAACTAGATATACATATCAGCTAGTTCCTGGACAAGGAAGTAAAATGATTTTGTACATTGCAGTTTTGGTAATTCTGTGCTTAGCTTATTGTCTGTCCTTGAGCCAACATGCAAGATCCAAGAACTTCTATCACTATATAACTATATATAGTCACCTATAACTAGGGCATCTTTTTTTCCCCTTTTTGACTGTCATCTCATAATTTAGTTATTTTAAGATTAAGATCACTATCTATTTTCCAGCACTAGCAGATTGTACCGCAATGATTTACACCCTCAGGAATAAACCATGTAATGTCTTTTTTCAAATATCACAACTAACTCTGAACTGTTCTGTACTTCTATTTTATTATATAATTCTTTATTACAGTTTTTGAAACTATAAAGTACCCTATTTTGGTGAGAGGGGTATCTAAAGTACAGAGCCCTTAAATTCATATTCTGCCTGCATTTCTAAGCCTATCAGGTACCACAGAAAACATCCAATTAATCTCCCCACCAACAATCCCCTGGTGTTCCACTGGGATCTGTACTTGGACCACTTCTCATTCTGCACTAAATCACTCAGTTATTTCATAACCTCTCATGGCCTCTTACCTCTTATTAAAAATGCAAATCTCATCTCAAAATAGAAATTACAGGCCAGCTGGTAAAATGATCTTTAATAGCATGCACCTTAAGGCCATGAAGCCAAGTGAATTCAATGCTTATTACAGCTGGGGCACAGACAGGCCTTATGTGAAATGCGTCTAAAGATTAGTCTTGTATTGTTTTTAGGCTCTGGCATTTCCATACAAGTTGGAGGCAAGTTATTGCTTTGAGGAGAGATCTTAGGGAATTGGAGGCAATTGCCAATGTTTAGCTAGACTAAAGTATGGTCAGGTTGCCTAATATGAAGAATATTACCCTTAATAAACCAGTATATCAGACAAGCATTTTCACAGCTGTACACAGTTGTTGTCAGATAATGGATTCATAACTTTGTTAGAACATGTAGTGTTCATGGAACATTTTGATTTCATTGCTCATAATCTCACGTTTGTATATCGTGAGGATAACTGTATATCTTGAGGATAACAATTTATATATGATTAGTAATTTAAATACGGTATTTTAGTAAATGATGGGATGAGGCACTCGAGAAAACAAAGAATACCTAAAACAAAAATCAAAATGATTTTAAAATCATTAATAAAATATTATTGAGATCAAAACACAAGGGTTTAACTAACACAGACAGCAGGGGGCAACAAAGATTAAAAGTAATTAGACGTCAAACATTCAGCAAATTATTAAGGCCTGGCCTTCATAAAGGAAAAAAAAAGATAAAAGATAATACTGGAACACATATGGATTTATGTGTTTTTACAATATACTAATATTAAAGGGATAGTTCACCCAAAAATATAATTTTTTCACCCTCAAGTTGTTCTAAACCTGTATGAGTTTCTTTGTGCCATTGAACACACAATAATATATTTTTAAGAATGTAGGTAACCAAACAGTTTCTGGTCTCTACTTACTTTTTTTTCATATATGGAAGTCAATGGGTTACAACTGTTTGAGTTACCAACATTCTTCAAAATATCTTCTTTTGAGTTCAACTGAAAAAAGAAACTCATACAGGTGTAGAGGGTGAGTAAATTACAGAATTTCCATTTTTGGATGAACTATCCATTTAATATTTTATTAAAAGATGTATGTTTTTAACATATTAATTCAAATTTATAATTGCATATGCAGTAAGCAGGGGTGGAAAGATACTGAAAAAATATCCTAAATCTATATCCTCCAACAATTTTAATTTTGACTGCCAACTTTTCAAAATATATCACTTATCCACCTCCAAAACAACAGGAAAAGATTATTAGAGATGAAAAGATAAGTTATTTTCAATATATACTCATCATTTTAAAGGGTTAGTTCACCCAAAAATTAAAATTCTGTCATTACTCACCCTCATGTCGTTCCAAACCCTTAAGACTTTCGTTCATCTTTAGAATCAAAATTAAGGTATTTTTGATGAAACCTGAGAGCTTTCTGGCCTCCAAAAGACTGCAAAGTTATTACCATTTTCAAGGTTTAAAAAGGTACTAAAGACACTGTTTAAACCATCAACGTGACTACAGTGGTTCAACCTTAATTTTATGAAGTGACAAGAATACTTTTTGTGCGCAAAAACAAAAAAAAAAATAACGACTTTATTCAACAATATCTTCTCTTCCCTGTCACAGAATGTAAGTTTCGCCGCTAGAAATTGCTTCAACACAATAACAAAGACTTAGCTTGATGACGGCATCAATGAGCATGGAATCATGGGAGATGTCTTCTTCACCTCCACAGTCGAAAATCAATCCAACGGAACTCGGGCAGAACATCCGCCTCCTTATTCTCTGAACTTTGTTACAGTTACGTTTGATGACTTAAATTTAGGGTTGAGTATCGTTTGATTTTTAACGATTCTGATTCTGCTTATCGATTTCTAATTTCAATTCCAATAAGGTTGCTGATTTGAAACAAATTGCACATTTATCTGGATTTAAACATTGTTGGAAACATAAAATTATTCTAGTGGGTTTTTTGTTGTTGTTGGATATTTTAAACCAAAAATCTTACATATTGTCCCTTTAATGAACACCTTTAATTGTAATTAATGAACACAGCATCACACACCAAAGATAGGTTACAAAGAGAGATGGCCAATTTCTCTCCAAAATGGCACCAGTTTTGTGATAAAGAATCGTGAAAATCACTAACACATGTATTATCATACAGTTAACCTCACATAATGCACTGAAATAGGCAGAGATAATGAGCTAACGCTAATTAGCCTGCATAATTACAGTTCACATATGTTACAATATAAACATAGGCTAAATGCGTATAGTTCTAAAAAGGGACTAAATCATCCCCTACACAGCAACACACTAAATTACATTTTATTGTTATGCTGATAATATAATTTGTAATAAAAACATTTGCATTAAATAGCCTATAAGTATTTTAAAACACACACTAACGTCAGTTACGTCTCTTTGCAGGGCGAGGCCGCAGCGGTGACGGCGAATAATGCTCTATCAGTAGCGTTCACAACTGACTGAAACAAAAATGTTGAATTTGAAAAATGTGTTGTGGCTAGTACACTTGCTAAACGATGGCGGACTGTATAAAATGAATAAAAAAAATAAAAAAAACCTGGTTATAAACGAGCTGTGTTTCATCCATAGACACTGAATTAATGCTCGGAGAATGCGCTTCCACAGCAGCCATTATTAACTCTACTCTGCTGTGGTTACATTAAGAGATTCGATTTGACTTGAGTCACGAGACCGATCACTCTTTCCCTAGCCAATCATGTTGATGGATAGAAATGAAATTAAAACAAGCATAATAGCATAGGAAAAATAGGCTACTACAGTTACATAACTTAAAATGTACTCAAGAAAAAGTAAAAGTAGGGCCTACACAAATTTTAAATTACTAAAATCTCATAAAAAAAAAAGAAAAACTGCTTAATTACAGTAGCCTACAGTTAGTATTTATTTGTAATTCTTCTTCACACCCATTGCAGCAAGGACTATAATTTGGACAGCAATGCATTAAAAGAATCAGAAACATTTTTCATGTGTGCTTAAAACAAAACATTGTCTTAAATTGAAAATATTGAAAACATTTTAGTTTCATATACAAAATAATTAATGCTTAAGATAATTATGGCTTTGGTAGAAGAACATTCCTCAACCTAAACATGCATCTATCCATCTGTCTCTCTCTCTTCTCTTTAGTTAGGCTATCCATCCATCTATTTATTCATAAATCACTCAACCATACATCTATCGATCCATTAATTCATTTTTTAATAAAAGCAATTTATTGGAAAGCTTATAGTTCTTTAGTATACCACTTAACAAAATGAAATCTTGAGCTTCTAATGTAATTTTTTGATACATTAAATGAAGTTCAATTTGGTAAGCAATTTAATTACTGTATAAATAATCACTTCAATAAAACATTTGGGGTTTCATTTTTCCTTTAAGGATACAGGTGACATTGATCATGACTTGGGTAAAATTCTGTCACACTCACCCTCATGTCGTTCCACACCCGTAAGACTTTCGTTTAACTTCGGAACACAAATGAAGATATTTTTGATGAAATGTTATTGTGTTCCGAAGATGAACAAAAGTCTTACGGGTGTGGAACGACATGAGGGTGAGTAATTAATGACAGAATTTTCATTTTTGGGTGAAGTATCCCTTAAAAAGTCTTTTATGGAAACAGCAAATGCCGCAGTACCTTCAACAGCCAGCAGATGCTGCCATTGAGCCAATCATATTTGTAAGGACATAACTTAATTCGTTTGCATTTCACAGCTGAATAACTAAAATCCCCTCAGAATGCATTTGATCAAAAATAATCTACAATTCTCACATCGCTTTTCCAGTACATTTCTGAAATAAATGACACCATTTGCAAACTGAAACAGTCTGAAGGGGCAAGCAGTCTTGCTGCTTAAAAAAGCCATTCTCTCTTCCAAAGCCAATGTAGTGACTGTAATGGATAGCAAAAAACTTCTGATTTCCCATCTCCCTCTGTAAATTGCAGAAACAGAGTGTCCTCCATTAAGCCCCATAAATCTAAGTTGATGTGACAAAGGGTAATGAAGCAGCTTTCTAATCGGCCTGCCCACAGCCCCCTCATGTCACACTGCAGACAGGCCTGTTTCCAAATGCAGGAATGGTTAAAAGATTACTGACCAAAGCTAAACATACAAACATTTATTCCCAGAGCCAAACAACGGCATCACGTATGTCAATAATGCTATACGTGAGGGACAGCTTTGCTAAATGCATCTGAATGTTGGTAGCATTTATAGAAATCAATAACACAACACCAGGCAAGTTTAATGAAAAAAGACTAGCTAATGACCATATTTATCCTCAAGCTAAATATGCCTAAGACACGAACCAGAGCCTCTCTGAAAAAGAACAACGAGTCCATTTCGAAAAGCTGTTTTATTGTATAAGTGGCTCTGTTTCATTAGAACAAGAACTTTTTATAAACTTAGAAGTCGTGCTTTGCCCTCTTAGGACGGTGTGTGGAGCAGCTGGAGCAAGATGACATTAAACTCTCAGCTTGTCCCATGCAGTACATGTGTTCCTCTTGTCCTTGTCTCTGAATTGGAACAGAGCTTACTACAGCGAGACCTGGCTAGCGCTTTATCACATAAACCTTCGGTATACCTAATCAAATAACCACCCGGGCGTGAAAACATATTCCACTCTGTTCACGTAGCCTTGCGATGAGTGCTTTGCAGAATCAAACAGGACACCGGATTAAGTGATGGAGTCGGAGTCTTCCAGAGGGCCTTGTGCTTCAGCGATTAGGACAGAGGTATTACCGAGATTGTGGGCGGTGCGGTACAGCATATAAAAAATGGGGACATTAGTGCAAAGTAGCTCTCCAAGACCCATCAGGTGCTCATCTGTCGCCTCATGAAAGAGTTTTTATAAAATAACAATGCCTAGGGTTTTTATTTACAGCAAATTGCACACCTAAATGTATATTGTAGCACCTGAAAAAATAATGTTGATTTGAAAAGATTGAAATAATTAAGGAGAAATAAATTGAACCATCTACGGCTGAAAAGAGTGACAAGATGAATTTACTCTGTCAAACTTGTCTTTTTTAAAATATACGCTTTAAATGCTGAGTTAAAAACAACCCAGGTTGGGTTGAAAATAGACAAACCCAGCGGTTGGGTTAATGTTTGCCTATCATGCTGAGCAGTTTTATTTAACCCAACTATTGTTTAAAAATGACTATATGGCAGGCTTAAAAATGAACCCAAAATAGGTTGGAATTTAAAAATCAGACAAATAATAACTAGAGGCCACAATAATAATCAAAAGTTCATTTATTAAACATATTCATTTATTAAACATATCACTTTGTGTCCATTTTCAACCCAACTTGGGTTATTTTTAACCCAGCATTTTTTAGAGAGTAGAAACATTATTATATATGTATTATTATAGCATTTATTGAACATCTTTCTTTTTCTTTTAAACTTAGAAATATATAAATAAAAAATGATAAAAATAATAAATATAATTTAATAAATTATATATATATATATATATATATATATATATATATATATATATATATATATATATATATATATATATATATATATATATATATATATACAGTACAGTCCAAAAGTTTGGAACCACTAAGATTTTTTAATGTTTTTAAAAGACGTTTCGTCTGCTCACCAAGGCTACATTTATTTAATTAAAAATACAGTAAAAAACAGTAATATTGTGAAATATTATTACAATTTAAAATAACTGTTTTCTATTTAAATATATTTGACAAAGTAATTTATTCCTGTGACGCAAAGCTGAATTTTCAGCATCATTACTCCAGTCTTCAGTGTCACATGATCCTTCAGAAATCATTCTAATATGCTGATTTGCTGCTCAATAAACATTTATGATTATTTTCAATGTTGAAAACAGTTGTGTACTTTTTTTTCAGGATTCCTTGATGAATAGAAAGTTCAAAAGAACAGCATTTATCTGAAATACAAAGCTTCTGTAGCATTATACACTACCGTTCAAACGTTTGGGGTCAGTAAGAATTTTTATTTTTATTTTTTTGAAAAGAATTTAAAGAAATTAATACTTTTATTCAGCAAGGATGCATTAAATCAATCAAAAGTGGCAGTAAAGACATTTATAATGTTACAAAAGATTAGATTTCAGATAAAAAAAACTGTTCTTTTCAACCTTCTATTCATCAAATAATCCTGAAAAAAAAATTGTACACAAATATTTTGTACAATTGTACACATTAAATGTTTCTTGAGCAGCAGATCAGCAAATTAGAATGATTTCTGAAGGATCATGTGACACTGAAGACAAAGGAATAAATTACTTTGTGAAATATATTCAAATAGAAAACAGTTATTTTAAATTGTAATAATATTTCACAATATTACTGTTTTTTACTGTTGGTTACAATAACATTTAATATTTATTATAATTATTAATAACATTTATGATATAATATTTTATAATATGACCATTTACAGATTTTTTTATTTTAAATCTAGAAAAAAAAAAAGCATAATAAAAAATAATAACATTTAATATAGATGAAAAACCAAATACATGCAAATTCAAAATAATTGCATTATCACATGGTCTCAGGCTTTTGGACCCTGGTGAATATTTTATAATATTTCTATTTTTTCCAAAATTCACTTTTGTTTGAGATATTTGACACTTGCAGTGCTGAATAGCGGCTAATGACTCACTATATCCACATCCCTTTCTTTGTCTCTTTGAACTCCTATCTTTGCACTCGGCTGAGAGACTATGAGAGGTTGTGACCTCTGTGGCCTTTTGTTCCCTCAGTGAGTTGGGTTACAGACAGTGCCTCATCAGCCATGCTGTAGATGACCTTCTGTACTCCTGTCCCTCAGAGCTATGCAGGGCCATTGGCCTCTCTGTTTCAGTGTTAAAGCTGCCTTTTATAGAGCAGCCTGCCCCAGGATCACGCTGGGAGACAAACAGAGACAAATGGGCTTGTATTTTTTCTTCAGAAAAGAAAAGAAATCAACAAGTGTGACATACAAAATTAGTGTAAGGTGGATTAATGTGTGTGTCAGTGTGTGTGTATATATACACACACACGAAATGTTATGCAATATCAATGTAAACTCTGTCTCTGATATCTAAGACTTTTAAAAACCTTGCGAACTTTACAGTGATGCTTATGTTGCTGAAGTTTATGTATGGTACAATGTCCTCTGTAAGAGGCTCTCAAAGCCGTTCCAAGAACTCTCGGAGTCCCAGGAAGTATTTAAAGCTCAGACGTGATGCTGTAAAAATAATTCAAAGAGCAGGAAGAGGAGTTATTAAACCGAAAGGAAAGTTGCACAAGAGTGGAGGGGAGTTCAGACAGCAGGGGTCTTTGATGAGCGTATCCGGACTGGGCCGGATGAGAGCTGAGTAATGTGGGGGAGCTTTATCCAGGTGCACACATTGTGCTCTTGAGTCTAGCACTCTTTTCTGCCCTCATCCATCTCTCTTTCACTCATTCGCTCTCTTTCTCCCCCCCTTTTCCTTCTCTGTCTATTCAGCTCGAGCACCAGAGTCAGATAGATGGTCCAGCTGCATCCTCTTGGTCACTATGTGCCAGTTTATTTAAGGTCTTCTTGGAACAGAGACCTCCCTGTGAATGTCTTAATATATTGCCTGTGTGTTCATGTTTGCCTGTGTTTGTTCTCGGGAGAGTAAGTCACGGTCCCTAAATACATCTCAGGGTCGGATAGATTTAGAACGCTGAGTAAATACTACACCGATTTTTTTTATGAGTGCTTGCATGATAGGGAGTGTAGTCATGGCTTTCTCATTATGTTTTGGACTAAGGAGGTCCATAACACCTGGAGAAAGCTATCCATTAGCGTTCCCATTCATCTCAATGGCACTTTCTCAGGATGGCACAAGAACAAGGACGCGCACAGTTCCAAAAGCTTAGACTATTTTTAAGTATGACGAGAAAGGCAAACATTTAAGGCTAAATATTATTATTTTTATTTACTGCTTTTCAAAAGTTTGGGATTGGTAAAAGTTTTTAATGTTTTTGAAAGGCTTGCATTCTTACATACATACGGTGTTTCTCTTACATATTGTAGCTGAAGTAAGATTAGGCTAATTAAGTTGGTTAGCATGGCCCATTTAGCCAACTACAAGTCTCTTCTGCTCACAAAGGGTGCATTTATTTGTACACCAATACAGTAAAAACAGTAATGTTGTACACCAGTCTTCAGTGTCACATGATCCTTCAGAAATCATTCTAATATGATGATTTGCTGCTCAAGAAACATTTCTCATTATTATTGATAATATATGTTGAGAACAGTTGTGCTGCTTAATATTTTTGTGGAAACCATGATAAATTTTTTTAGGATTCTTTGATGAATGGAAACCATGATGTATCATTTCCTTTCTTAAAGGTGCCATTGAATGAAAAATTTAATTTACCTTGGCATAGATGAATAACAAGAGTTCAGTACATGGAAAAGACATACAGTGAGTCTCAAACTCCATTATTTCCTCCTTCTTATATAAATATCATTTGTTTAAAAGACCTCCGAAGAACAGGCGAATCTCAACATAACACTGACTGTTACGTAACAGTCGGATCATTAATATGTATGACCCCAATATTTGCATATGCCAGCTCATGTTCAAGCATTAGACAAGAGCAAAACGTCTGGATGTGCACAGCTGAATCAACAGACTAGGTAAGTAAGCAAGAACAATAGCGAAAAATGGCAGATGGAGCAATAATAACTGACATGATTCATGATATCATGATATTTTTAGTGATATTTGTAAATTGTCTTTCTAAATGTTTCGTTAGCATGTTGCTGTACTGTTAAATGTGATTAAAGTTACCATCTTTTTTTAGCCTAAAACTCATTCAGAATCAAATGTAAACATTCAAATAAATACAATACTCACAGGAATCGATATATGCATGACGAACACTTTGTAAAGAACAATTTTGAGGGTTATATTAGCTGTGTGAACTTTGTTTATGCTGGTTAAGGCAGTCGAGAGCTCGGGGCGGGGGAGCGCGAGATTTAAAGGGGCCGCGCACTGAATTGGTGCATATATAATTATGGCTCAAATTAGGCAGTTAAAAAAATTTATTAAAAAAAATCTATGGGGCTATTGAGCTGAAACTTCACAGACACGTTCAGGGGACACCTTAGACTTATATTACATCTTATTAAAACTAGTTCTAGGGCACCTTTAATAACATCATTTCTTTCATACATACACACACACACACACACACACACACACACACACACACACACACATATATATATATATATATATATTTGTGTGTGTGTGTGTTTGTAGAGAGAGAGAGAGAGAGAGAGAGAGAGAGAGAGAGAGAGAGAGAGAGAGAGTTGTCATGAACTGCTCAGAGATGCAAAGGTTGAGGATCCAAACACACAAACACAGTACTTTTTTATTAAAGGGTAATCCAAATATGTAATCCAAAAAACAAAACAAAAAAAAAACAGGCAAAGGTCATAAACAGGGTAAACAATCCAACACAAACACCAGGCAGGAAACTCAGGAAAACAGGGAAATCCAAAAAACAGGCAGGGGTCAAAACCATGGAACAAATAATCAATGGAGCACTCAGAAATGCAGTACTGACACATACAATACTTCGCAATGAATGACAGAATGAACCAGACTTATATAGACAGGGACTGACAAGATAATGAGTACCAGCTTAGAACAAGCATGGATATATAAGACCGGGCAGAGTTCTGGGAAATGAAGTTTGTGAGGGAATGACAATAGTCTGGGGTGGAGTGCCCTCTGGTGGTTATCAAGGGCACTCCAGCTGATGATTGTGACAAGATTTTTTTAATAAAGAAATGAATACTTTTATTTAGCAAGGACATCTTATATTTATCTAAATTGACAGTAAAGACATTTATAATGTTACAAAAGATTTCTATTTCAAATAAATACTTTTCAACTTTCTATTCATCAATGATCTACAAAAATATGAAGCAGCACAACATTCTTCAACATTGCAGATAATCATCAAATTAGAATGATTTCTGAAGGATCATGTGACACTGAATACTGAAGTAATGGGTGCTAAAAATTCATCTCAGGAATAAACTACAGATTAAAATACATTCACATAGAAAACAGCTATTTTAAATTGTAATATTTCACAATATTATTGTTTTGACTGTATTTCTGATCAAATAAATGCAGCCTTTGTGAGCAAAAGAAACTTGTAGTTGGCTAACCTGGCCATGCTAACCAACTTAATTAGCTAATCTTATTTCAGCTACAGTATGCAATAGTAGATTTCCACCAAACTGTACATAACACATTTACTGTATACACAAACTAATTAGCTATGAATAAATGAAAACCACTCTCTGATGCCCAGCCTATTCACTTCTGACCTGGAACAGGCTGCAAAATGCTCCTTGACACCACAGAGGAGGTGTCAGGATTGCCATTTTTTCATTCAGAACAGTCAGTCACACCACTTCTAATTGCTATTTCAAATTAGCAGCAAAGTCTGTTTTTTTTTGTTTGTTTTTTTGGTCCCTCACCATTTTTCAGCTGCTATGGGCCGTCCACAGGCCATCAATATTGATCACCTTTCTATATGGAAAACACCCTCCATCCTCATATATATGACTTGCACAACTGAGTAATTAATTTTAGATGTTGACAACCGCAGCATTATACATTAGAAAAATGAACGATGTTGAATTTATTCAAGTGAATCAATTATTCATTTCATTCATGTATGCATATTTATATATCCATTCATTTATTAATTTATGCAGATTTTTTTGGAGGCTGTAAAATGCCGTAGTCCTTCAATAGACACATGACTTCACATTATATTAACAGCTCAGCCTGTCCTGCCCAGGAGGAGGTGATTCAGAACTTTTATTGCTCCAATACTGCCTACTCATCTGCACTATTCCTGCGCAGCCTGTGCTCTTCTGCGTCATAGAACAGTGTCCTCAGTGGGACCTTTAACTTCTTGTGACCCCTGAGGGGTGGAGCTCTTCATTTCCTGCCCTGCTGGTGACTCACACCCATCAATGAAGGTGTTTATCAGTCTGACCTTTCATGACCTCTTCTGTTTCCTGCTGATGACTGGATGACCCTAGTGGGTGACCTCTTGTTGATTTTTATCTGGTTTTAACACATCTCCAGTTTATGTCTCAATGCATCTTTGTCAGAACGGCCAGTCAGAAGCATCTTGCCTGTTCAAACTCATATTTTAGCCAAGTGGAATTTTAATGCAACATAAACCCATACTTATATATATATATATATATATATATATATATATATATATATATATATATATATATATATATATATATATATATATATATATATATATATATATATATATATATATGTGTAAGTATGGGTTGGAACAGGTCATTCACATAGAAAACAGCTATTTTAAATTGTAATATTTCAATTGTATTAAATATTAAATTGTATATATAAAATTGCACAAATTATTACATTATTTGCTAACTGCATTCTTCTAATATTGTAATTTTGACATGCATTCTCTGTAAAGCTGCTTTGAAACAATATGTATTGTGAAAAGCACTATACAAATAAATGTGAATTGAATTGAATATATATATATATATATATATATATATATATATATATATATATATATATATATATATAAATAATGATACAATGAAAGGTTTGTACATATTTACATATAAAAATAACCACATAGTTGTTAGAAAGTGTTTTTCCCCCATTGGTCATGTCTTATCTTGCCTGAAGCGGCAACTGAGACAAAACTTCCAAAAAACAAAAAACAAAAAAAAAATATACAATTACAACCCTGCCTCCAGCAACTTATAAATATGTCATCATGACAGAGTATGATAATGTTTGTGTAATGCATGTGCATTTTAATTGCAAATAGATTTCCTTTAGATAAATATGTGGATTATTTTTAAGTGACACACATTAGTCCCATTATTGGTGTTGAATACAACTAAAAATTTCTCTTTAAAGATTTTTTGGCTTCCATCACATGTAATTGTTTCATTTCATCTCAGCATATGGGACTGTAATCGTTCCTTTTCAGGCAGCAGAAACAATGAGCTTTTTGATTAAGGATCCAATATGACCAATTACCATACTGTAACTAGCCATGTTGGCAGAATGTGGATGACAGAAGATCTTTAATGGCTTGTACATTGCATAACAGCATGGATGAACTAAATCTGTTATCACCATATTAAAATACAGGATGCACATTTATCACCACAAAATTAGTTTAAAAGCATGGATTACTTGGCAGACAACATTGTCTTACTAGAAAATTACGAAGACAATGTACAAGGTGACCCTATAGTCTAAAGTATAATTTATAATGTATTTCAGAGAAAGCATTGTTAAAAAAAAAAAACACAAAAACAAAACATGTTTCCATAACAAAATGTAAAAGAAATCATATTTTACCTGAGTTGTAAATGTGTTTATAAAAGCAACTTAAATGTCCTAATTTAACTAAGGCCTAATCCTGGCTATTATATTATATTATATTATATTATATTATATTATATTATATTATATTATATTATATTATATATTTTTTTTAGTAGAAAATGTTGAAAAAACATTCTATCTGAGCACAGATATAAGGTTGCCAAACACTTGTAAAACAAGCATAAATGCAGCTTAATTTTGTTATTCCATAATGCGCCTTGTGAAATATGAACCAGACTTAAAAGCTTTTTAATGCATGACCACAACAATAAGTGTATCTGAAACTCTCTGCGATAACTGCCTACTTGCCCTTGCGTTTTTAAGTTCCCTCAAAAGCAAGGCCAAGAGCACGGACTAGGGATGCAGGAAGAGGCATGGGAGGGGCAGAGCCTTCATTGTCTCCTTGAGGACCTTGGTACACTTCATCATACATTCCTTTTCATCTCCGCGTCCTAAACTTCCAACGGTTTTCCGCATCACTGCTGCTGGAACGCACAGTACGTGATCAGGGTGAACCTGCCGGCTGTGGGAATTGACCCGCTATCCTCAGTTTAGATGTCAATAGTGGGCAATTTTTTTCCCTCTTCCTCAAGGTCATTGTGACCTGGAGTGAATCCATAAGAGACTAGCCTAATTACTGAGCAACAACAGGCAGTGCTGCAATAACCTAATTATTCTTGGCATATATTAGATAAAGGGGCCTATTGCTGGCTTTCCTGCTAGGAGCCTGTTGAAAAGAAATTTGATTTCCCCAAATACTTCACCGCCAGATCTTTCCTTGTGTTAATTGGGTACTTTAAAGCAATAAGGGATACCTCTTTCTTGCAAAACTGAACGGATGGCTCTTGGAATAAAGGGACAGATCCCACAAAAATATCAATCCATCCATCCATCCATCCATCAGTTTTGGAGCTCAGAAGACATACGTTTTTCCCTCAATTTATTTAAACCTTACCAAAGGTGACTTTTATTTTTAGAAGATGTCGAGATGAAAATGTCACTGAGTGGATCTATGTAGTTTTTATTTATGGATCTGTTTATCTTCAGTCAGTCCTACCCTCTGAATAAGACACATTGTGCAGTGGACAGCAGACTAATGGAAGTTTCCCTGCAGGCCATACCAGTGTGATCCTCATTGACCATGTCATGATGAATTAGCTTCAGCTATAGGCAGCTGGCTTTCTTATAATACACCTACAGGTCAGGAGCCAGAGTTCCTTGATTTGGTATGGTAAAGAGAAAGGTCTTCAGGTGCATGTTCTTTTAGTGACTCACTATAAACAGAGAATGGAACTTAGAGGACATATTAGCTTATTTTTGGATGTGTGCTGTCAGAAATAGAATCAGAGATATCACAAGGTTATTTTGTTTGTTCTCTGATTTAGATACCATTGTGTTTACAGTCATTTTATCTATTCATTAAATTAGCAGTACATTTGGACAGTACATTTGGTAAACACCTTGCTCAAGGGTACAATAGAGATGAGTGACCTTTCAGTTTCTGGGTTACTTGGATCCAAAATAACCTTTAGCCATCAGTGGTTCTCAACTAGGTATGCTTCAGGACCCCGATTTTACACTGGACTCAACACCAATTTCTCTTCTATGTAAAAAAATAAAATAAATAAGGCTATTTATTTTCCCTTTCCTAAACATGTACAGTTAGAGTTTTTTATTAATTTTACTGAACTATTAATTGCGTCCTTCTGATGAGATGGTCCTGACTCTTTGTGGTCATTAAAAATCCCAGGATGTCCTTCGAAAAGAGTATGGGTGTAACCCCAGTATCCTGGCCAAATTTGCCCATTGGCTTCTGTCCATCATGGCCTCCTAATCAGCCCCATATACTGACTGGCTTCATCACTCTGTCTCCTCTCCACTAAGCTGGTGTGTGGTGGGTGTTCTGGTGCAATATGGCTGCCATCGCATCATCCATGTGGATGCTGCACATTAATGCCATATGTAAAGCGCTTTGAGTACCCAGAAAAGTGCTATGTAAATGTAACAATTATTAACAATTATTATTATTATTCTAATTTAATGTAATAATCAATGTAATTAATATTAGTTGCATTTCATGAATTTTATTTCCTGCTGTCAGACCATGTTTTGATCTCAGCTCATCAGTAGATAATATATAAGTGTATACGTGTGTCCTGGGGGTATTCCAGAAATCAAGGTTAATTAAGCATCACATATACCCTGAACTCTCAGTTAATTAACCCAAACTTGCTTACTCAAGGTATGCAGGATCCAAAACTGTGGTCTGGAATAAGTTCTGTCAACGTGGAGTATGATACTCAGAGTCACAGGTAGTACAGCAGTCACGAACAGGAGCTCTTAGGCCATTTACACCTGGTATTAAGATGTGTTTTGGTCAATCGGATCACAAGAGGACGATGCTATTTTGTCCAATTTTGACCACTTCCAGAGGTATGTGAAAATGCATTCGACTGGATTGCTTTTGTAATGTAAACACTCATATGGTCGAATATGTTCGAACAGCGCCAAAAGGCCGCCTACACTCTAAAAAATGCTGGGTTAAAAACAACCCAAGTTGGGTTGAAAATGGACAAACCCAGCAATTGGTAGATAATGAATAATAAACAATAAACATTTATTAAATTGCTTATTTATAAATGTACACCTTTTGATTATTATTGTTGCCTCTGGTAATTATGTGTCTGATTTTTAATTTCTCACCTATTTTGGATTCATTTTAAGCCAGCCATATAGTAATTTTTAATCAGTAGTTGGGTTAAATAAAACTACACAGCAGGTTGGGCAAACATTTAACCCAACCACTGGGTTAAAACAACCCAGTTGCTGGGTTTGTCCATTTTCAACCCAATTTGGGTTGTTTTTAACCAAACATTTTTTAGAGTGTACTCTCCGCCTACTGACCTAATGCGTAAACATTATGGGAAGCGCGCTAGCCAGATGGGATTTAAACTTTGTCGGCTAAACTCCCAAATTTGGTTTGAAGACGAAAAATGTACCAAGCACAATGTTCTCTCACCAATCCTGATTTCTAACATGCACTCACAATGTTTGGTGTGGTCTTGCGGCTGTCAGAGCAGCAACGTATGTTTCATATGTAAATTGTGTGAGCTTATTTTGTCCATTAGATTGAAAGATCAGGACAGAAGTGGTTGAAAGTGGAGAAAAGAGATGGATTAAAATACCAGGTGGAAATGGGTATGCGTCTCCCTCGTCCACTTGTGATCCAGTCAACCAAAATGCATCTTAAAGGTGCTAAAGAGGATGTTTTGTTTTATACATTTTTCCAATATTACTTGAAACTGTCTTTGCTAACTGATAAAAGACTATTTATTAGGTGCACTGAAAGTAATAATATTAATATACATCATCTGTGCACGAGGTAAGGCCTTAAAAACATCAGCCAATCGTTAACGCGATCATCACATAAACGATTGGCCCTCTGGCTTGTCAATCACTGCGATGACGTTCCTTGTGAAAGACGTGCGCGGCTGCGTGCTCCAGTAACTTTCCACACTCTACAGGCGCCGCATGCAATGTTTTTGTCAGGAGACAGGAGTAACAACTGCAGATTATTACCTGCAGTGAGTCCGACATCATGAATCCAAAAAACACGATACAGCGAATGCTGGTGGTAAACACTCGTGTTCCAATACTCGTGCACGAGTTTTGGGAGGCGTTCCCTTGAAATGAGCTGTGAAGGAGGGGGGTTGTTCTTACGCATGCGCTCATTTCAAAAACTCACTAACAGTCCTTGGTTTCTCAGTCGACGAAAAGATCCTCTTAGCACCTTTAACACCAGGTGTAAACAGGGCCACAGATAATTCCCATCTTACAAGCTGTAATTCCAAGCTCTACGAAAATGTGAACACTTTTTACAAGTAGAAAACTTGTAATTATGGTAATTACAACATGATGTGAATGCACCTACTTCTTTCTTCTTCTTTTGTTTAATGGCGTTTTACATAGTGAATATCGTCATGAAATATGTCAAGCCCACTGAAGCCTCATCAATAAGGCATATATGCACTGAAGACCTCTAAAGTAAACTAACTCTTGAACATTAGGTTATGTTCAGAGAATTAGTTGCTATGGCTACTTACATACCCTGAAAGTTACCTTAGGTTTTGGAACTGAAAGTTGAGGTTATTTGCTTATTCTGAGTAAACTTACTGAGCTAAGTCACATAACCTGCTTTCTGGAATATCTCCGTTCTTTGCTCCCTATGTCAAACTGTTGTCAAGACTGAATTATTCTTCCAGAGAGGAATGCTGCAATGATTCCATGGTAGCGCTGCTACAACAAGACTTCATATTCAGTAGATCAATGTGGCATCCAATAACATGTCGTGTTGCCTTCTGAACGCGCCTTGTGTCTGCATAGCTATGTGTGTGCGTGCTTGCATATGGTGCATACTAGTGTGAGCAAGTGCGGTGTTGAACAGCAAAGGCTGATCATTGTGTTTGAGCTTGTAGCCGCTGATGCATGAAATGGAACTCAGACAAGCAGTCTGCTTAAACCTGTCCCCATGTCCTCCTCCATATACCTACATCACTCCATTGATTTTGCAGCAAGAGATGGAAGTGGGGGTAGAAGTAAAGCTGGCCTTGAGTTTGTAAGTCCTGTAATTCAGACACAGACATGTTTACAATCCAGAAAACATTACACAAATTCTCTAATTAAGAACTTAATAAAGGAACCCAGCAGGTCACAAAGGATCAGATGCGATAAATTGGACAACTTCAAGAAAACTCCTTATTGTATATCTATTTATTAAACCCATAGTGCACTATTATTTAAAACAAATAGAAATTTCTTTAAATATACATCACACACACACACACACACACACACACACACACACACACACACACACGTTTGTTTTTGTGAATTGTGGGGACATTCCACAGACGTAATGGTTTTTCTACTGTACAAACTAGGGCTGGGCAATATATAGCGAATGCTTTTGTCACGCGCATTTCATCAGTAAAGCCGGTTCCCTGATTACCGCTAAATCGCCATCACCTGCTTTCAAATCGCTATGAATCGCAGTCGATATTGAATGCGATATTGCGTGGCTTGTCAGTGAACTACGGCTCTGTCTATTAAATGCCGCTCCATTTGAAAGCAGGTGATGGCGATTTAGTGGTAATCAGGGAACCGGCTTTACTGACGAAATGCGCATGACAAAAGCAGTCGATATATCGCCCAGCCCTAGTACAAACCGTATTTTCTATCCCCCTACCATAATACTCTTGCATTTTTAATTATAATAATAATTCTCATAATTAATTTATACTTTTCATACTTCATTTTTCTCTAGCATTCTGTCTGCAACTAAAAACAGACTTGCTTATGCTTATTGATGTGTTGTGTAATTGCATGCTACTCAAAATTACTGAAAAAAGATTCAGGCAAATAAAATGTCACAAAATTAGGTGCAGAAGGCCAAAGCCCTTGGGATTCTGGGATCTGTCTTTTGACCTCCAAAAGCAAAGTAGCAAGTTAATGAACATCCATTACAACAAATCACACATGGGCTTGGAATGCTAAACGGGTCTTAATTGCAAACCCACTACCAATGGAAAATGCACACCTCTGCAAATGGCAGATGCTTGATCCTGATCAATAGCAGGCATGCAACTATCAATTGCAAAATCAATACTGTTGTATTTGGTTCTCCAATCTTCTGTCTTGTTGGAAATAAGGGCTCTAACAGAGTGGCCACGGATAACGAGCTTGACCACGGAGACCTTAGTCTTTATCTATCAACTGGTCAATCCTCAAGTCTCCAATGGCCTGAGGCTGGTGCGGTTCTTCACCACATCGTCATTTAAACCTACACTCTAAAGAAAAATGGTGCTATATAGCACCAAAAATGGTTCTTTGGCTCGTAATCATAGCGGAACCTTTTTTGGTGCTATATAGCACCTATCTTTAAAGGTGCTATATGGCACCTTGTCGTATGGTGCTATATAGAACCATAAGAGGTGCCATATAGCACCAGCAGTGGTTCTTTGGCTCGTTATGATAGGGGAACCTTTTCTGGTGCTATATAGCACCTATTCTTATAGTTTTCTAGCACATTTGTCAAATTAGAGGTGCCATATATTGTTTTTTGAGCTAGCAGGGCCCGTTATCATGCCAGGTACTACTGTAGATGAGTCAATATGCTTCTAAATTACACTTTTATGAACGATAATTAATAATTTCTTACCAAATCATGACTTCAAAGATTCAAAATCATGTACTAAATGCTTACTGAAAAACAAAATACATTACACTTTCAAAACCTTTTAATTTATTTCTTTCAGCAGCAAATAAACTCACATTATACTCCCCTTTTATACAAAATAATGCAACAAGCTTGAAATATGTACATTTTTGAAGACAATAGTCCTGTTTTTACATACTGAGTTATGCTCTGAAGTCCTGCAGTTTCTTTTTTGTCCTTCGGGATTTCAAAAAAAATATAGAAACTGGAACTTAAACCATAAGAAAGGGAGCAAGAGAGAGTATTGACTCCAAAAGTCTACTCACAGATTGAGTTGTACACTCATTTTACAGTGACAGGAAGTCCGACTGCATCCTTCAATTTCAAAACAACATACTTCAAAAAGGTCAGTGTCTTTTTCAGTCCTTTAGGGCACTGGATTGGATTCGATTCCAAACGCAAAATATACACACAGGATGAGGCCCAGTGCCATCAAGATGTCCTCACTCTACTCTGTGATTAACTGGCCATCCAACGTGAACAAAATGTGGTCATACTGCATGAGATGATCCTCCTGCAGGCTTTAGGCACTATCTTAGGTGTTGGGACGACAGGAGGGCTGGTCTGAGCATGGCCCTGGAGAAGAGGGGATAATAGCATTAACCATCTTCACATATTTATTTGAAAGGCAAACCTTATAAGCTAAATTATAACAAAATGTGCAATAAGTACTTCGTGCTTTGATTAGATTGTGCTTCACACACTGTAGTCACCTGTTCATGGCTCACCTCAATGTCAAACAGCAACCCCAGGTCCACCTTGAACAGTGCAGGCAAGAGGAGAACAGCTGCTTCCAACTGTAGGCCTTTCAACAAAATAACATCATTAGGTTAACATAACACGGGGATGCTTTTACCCAATACTTTTTTGTTTTGCTTTTTAAACATTCATTTCTGTGTGTAAAGCCCAAAGTATACTTCGTATTTTATGCGTATGCTTTTTCTGAACTCAAAACAAATTAAGATCTTTTTGATGAAGTCTGAGAGGTTTCTGTTCCTCCAATGATGAGGGTGAGTAATTAATAACAGAATTTTCATTTTTGGGTAAACTAATCCTTTAAAGGTGATTACCCTTGCACAAATCAAAGCAATTCTCAAACAACACAACTGGATATTCATACAACTTCACATTTGTACGAGACACACACTAGAGCTGCAGGATTCTGGATGAAATGAGAATCATGATATTTTGGTTTCAAATAGAGATCGCAATTCTCCCACGATTCTAAATAGACAACTAAAAATAACATTTATTTTACTAGTTCTAGCAAAATATTAATAGCTGGACTCTAATTGCCGGAAAATGTTTAATTTGAATGAATTATTTTTAAAAAATGGTTTTGAATATATTAATGGCTCATTAATAAATACTTGTTTCACTACTGGATGAATCAGGGTTTAACCTTATCCAATCTATTGAATGAATGATTCAATGACAATGTCACTGGTTGCCACCTAGTGGCTTAACAAGGTAATTTATATACAACAGTTATTTGAAGCACCATGTTAGTTTCGATTTTCTCTATTTTGATCACTATCTGATGTCCAGTGTTTATATCCTAACTGTAAACTTTTGTCTTATTACTTATGTGATAATTTTAATATTTGTGAAAGAAATCAAATAACCAAATCCTTGAATAACTACAGTGTGGTTCAAAACTGCTGTTTCTGGATCAGTGGCAGCATGAACACCGAATGTTCCGGTAGGATTTTTGTCAAAGGTTTAACAGACGCAGGCGAATCATTGTCATTAATAAAGTAGGATCGCGTGGGTGTTTGAATCGAGATTGCGACCTTTCTACGATAAATTGTGCAGCTCTAACATATACATACAAAGTAAATCAAAGGGGTTTCGGACAAGCCAGGTTGATGATGTATGTCATACCTAGAAGCAGGGCACAAGCTGATGTAACTGAAGTAAGTTGATTCAAAACTTTAACTCCCTCAATGTCAGCAGATGGTTCATGAAGTTCTCCCCCTCCTTCCAAATAATGAACATCGCCATGGTGAGCTGCTCCTCAATCATCTGTCTGGTTATCCTAAATAGTAAACATAAAAAAAAAAAACAAATTCGGTCACCTTTTGCTAGCATAACTACAAAATACACAAATTTAGACTTATTTTTCTGAAAATAAACCAAAATAGAATATTCTTACGTTCAACTCAGAAAGTACTCCTTGATGAGGTCTTCAGGACTTTCTCTCAGGTGAATGTTTTCAGCCTGTGATAAAGCAATTGTGATTAATTTTCTTAATTAAAAAAAAAAAGCACAATAATCTGTAATAGGAAATCAAATTTTTGCAGATATGCAATAGCAAAGGACAAGAAAAAGTAAATAATTCATATTAATGACTGGCCAAATTTGCAATTAATATATTTATGGACAATACCAGCAACACTTGTGGCGTTGAGGGATCAAATAAATAAATAAATAAATAAATAAATAAATACAAAGGAGCTAAAAAAAAAATCAATTCTTTATTTTTCCAATGCGTTTCAGCACACAGGCCTTCGTCAGTGCTAAAATACTACAGATTTGCAATTAAGAAATGCATCTGAATCAGTCATTGGTTTCATTTAAAATTATGAATTTATAATATATAATTATAAGTCTGAAAATAAGACATGCATCAATTAATAAATTAGCTTTACACCCTAATATATTTAATCATTCTTGATTAAAGGGATATTTCACGAAAAATGAAAGCTAGCTGTTAATTTACTTACCATCAGGCCAACCAAGTTGACTTTTTTTCTTCAGTAGAACAGTAAAGATTTTTAGCTGGAACTGTGATTAATTTAATGTCAATGGCTACTGTCAAAAAAAAAAAAAAAAAAAAAATTAATACAAAACAACAAGAAAAAAAGTCGCATGCATTTGAGATGGCATAAGAGGGAGTTGATGAATGTTTTGGAATGGATAATTCTTAGTCTAAAGTTTGTTAATGAGGATGACATTCAAGTCAATAGACCACATTAGATGGATTTTATTCAAACATGTCAAACATTGGTAATTCATATTATCTATTAACAATTATAGCCGTTTTTATAGAAATTACTTACCATGTAAAGTTATTGCAAAGTGTCCTTAGTCGTCAAACATTGAGGAGCTTTAGATCCTAAAAGGGAGAGGGGAATCAGTGTTTATAAATGGAAAAAAAAAAACTTATTTGCTGCAGTACAAGTAATTAATTAGTAGTGTAAATACTCAGCCATTTCATTCTACTAAAAAAAACACACCTCGCGCTAGTCAAATGAAGTAACGTTAAGCCTTAAATATGTCTTTACTCACACACTTTATTCGTCATTTTGGTCGAACAAATCAGAGCTAACGTGAAAAAGACAACTAAAAGAACTGACAAACATTACTTTAAAAACCTAAACTCAATAATTGTAATGCGAGGATCCCCTCAGCCTCGACTCGAGCGTCTCTCCCGCTCCCCACGCACTTCCTGCCCGCATCATTTCAAATAGCACGCGCTGCTTACACGGTAAAGGAGACGTTTCTTTTAAAAATTATTTAGAGACATATTTACATGGTCCAAACACTACAACAATACATTTCTATAGAATAAAACAAGTAATGCAACATCTTGTATAGAATAGAAATATTCAATTAGCGCTAACCTTTATAACGTTACTGCAGGCCGCGAAAATTCAAAAATTCGGTTAGTTACGATTTCGTTAGTATTCATGTTCACAAACAACGCTAATTAACTCTAAACCGCTAAAACACATGTTCAACCTTTGCATTTTCGAGTATATTAATTAAAACATTTCCAACCTACCTTATTTCATCCGAGTCCAGGGGAAAGAAAATGGCGGCCGAGCAGAAAACTCCAGAAAGTCTCGTGAGTCATGACGTCAGAAAAAAAAACCGTCTGTCACGGGGTCCTTAAAGAGAAATTATCCTTTGGCTGAAAGTGAGATATTTGAGCAGTTGAGTGTAGCCTACTATAATATTGAGAGCAATTCGCAGAAAGACGAAGTAATCAGACTCAAATAGTTATAGCAATCCAATTTACACCCATATTCACTAACAGTGTAGAGGGGCTTGGGGACAAAAAGGTTGAGAACCAGGTTATGTTTAGAAAATACACTGTAATTTAATGTTGTTTTTAATCCTTTCCCCAACTAAACTAAGAGAATAAGAGAGTTAGAGAACCTTTAAAGAACTATACAGAGGCTTAACAGGTTCTTTGTATGGCAGTGGTGCTATATAGCACCTTAACCACAGCAAGGAACCGCTGAAGAACCACTGAAGAACCGCTGAAGAACCATACAGGTGCTTTACTGGTTCTTTATAAGGTAGCGGTGCTATATAGCACCTTAACCACCCCAAAGAACCGCTGAAGAACCGCTGAAGAACCATTTTTTTTTAGAGTGTATGTTTATGTGTTTTTTCATTGCTTAGAAGGTTAGTGCACATAAAAATGCAAAATCTGTCATCATTTACTCACCCTTGTGCCATTCCAAATCTGTATTTTTCTACCGTGAAAAACAAAAGAAATGTTTCAATTGCTTTTGTCCATAGAATAAAAAGTCAATTTGGTCTAAACAACATGACACGTTCATTGTCATAAAAAAAAAAAAAAAAAATTCAAAATATATTCTTTTGTTTTCCATAGAAGAAATTCACAACATGAGAATAAGTAAATTATAACAGAATCTTAAATTGTGGGTGAAGTGTCCCTGTAAGCTATCTTTTGACTTCAGTGTTAGCTTCATAAATATCTGAAGGCCTATGGTGTCTTATTATTTTGCAGTACACTGAAAAAGCTAGATATTTACTGCTCTCTGTTAATAAGGAATATTTAATGAGACAACACAGGTCGTAAACCAAGCAAATGTTCATTTCTGAGTGCTGTCAAACACCAGAACACACCCTCTTTTTCCATATTTCACATAAGCCTATCTATTAAATGACTTTCAATGCACTAATTTGTCTTTGGCAGATGAATGTCCTTGTTGGCACAAGATTGCTTTAGTCCCTGTTTTAGCCAGTAAATGCCATCTGTGATTGACAGAGAGATATGAGCCAAGAGTACATGCCTGGGCAAATGGTGAACAGTAAATGCTAAAGTAACATGGATTATGGTTTAATTTGCTGAAGGATGATGTTTACTGAGGATTTCACATAAATTCTTTGACATTACTAGTGTTCGACTGACATGTTTTCAAACCCCTAGAGGATCTTTTTGTATCTGACCTCTGAACTGTAACAGTACATGAAAACTTTTTAAAAAGCATCTCGGTTCAGGTCACACGTTTTGACATGATTTGACATTAGACCCCATTAAAAAGGTTAAGGCGGAAATATCTAATGGTTTGGTGTTTTTTTAAATAGCCAGTAGCCTTATAAATAATGTCATGTACAAAAGATTTGATAGGTTTACTTTAGGAAAAAGACAATAATGCATACAATTACTACAGAAAAAACCCTAATCATTTAGGAAAAAAAAAGTGAATACATATTTTTTACTACATTAAGAAACCATTAGGACCAAAAATTGTCATCTATGAGTAGAAGATGGGTCATTAATATTGTTGATCTTGTATTTTTTTCAATACAGCATATACAGTAGCATTTATAGCATATAAATGAGCTAACAGGGCCAGGGTTGAGGGTTCAAATGCAGAAAATCACTTTGTATAAAAGCTTCTGGTAAATGCACAAACATAAAAGCCACAAATTCAGTTTTGATATCATGGAGCCTTGACTTCCTTTCCTACTAGAATACATGTGCTGCAGGTATATGAATACCTAAATACTCTGAAAACGCTGGTGACTTGTGAAGAGAATTAAAAAGTGAGCTAGCTTTCACAAGGCTTCTTTCACCTTGAGCACAAAGTTATTTTCAGAGAATAATAACGAAGGGCGTCGTAGATAAGGAGCTTGGCAGACAAGGACAAGTGAAAATCATGCCGTGCAAATGCGCCGCAATTGCGGAGGCCCTTTTGAGAGATCACCGGTGGTTTAAATTGCAAAGATGAGCGTCAAAATGGATGAGGCGTCTTCAGGCTCTCTGGCGCTCGCCTTTGCGATTTGCAGTAATTACTCATTGAATGGGGGACATCAAGAAGCTGCTGACGCCGTCTCGTTTTTCAGCAATAACAGAGCGCTTTCCACATCGCTCTGCGTCACAATCATTCAGTCACCTGGAAATGTGAGTCCCTCCCCACACAACAACACATACTAGCAAACTTTTCACGTGCTTCTGCTGTGTATTGATCAATGCGGAGGAGAAACGGAACATAATACTACATGACCTCTGTTGACATTATAATGTTGCATTATTGTGTAATACAGAGAAAAGTGATGACAGCTTAAAAAGGCCGCTGCACAAGTATAATAGCTGACCCGTGTACATTTTGCATAGACAAAGATAAGGAGATAGAAACCCCCATGAGGGGCAAGAGAGACAAAGAGAGCAAGAAAGAGAAGTGTGGGAGTGAAGCATGAGAAAAGAGAACGAGAGGGAGAGAGTGTGGTCTGATAATGGAGGGCAGGGGAAGGTTGCTGACCTGCAGATCATTCTAGGGGTTGTGTTACAGAGGCAGGACAAGGTCAGCCTCCTTAGTTTACCACTGTGGTTTCATCATCTGTGTTTTATTTAGTATCACAAACAAATTCGGAGATACCCTTAAATAGACATTACCGAGCATCCGACCCAAACGGCATCATTTCTTTTCTCTGTGATGAAAGGCAAAGCAGTGCACGATCTTAGAAGAAAAGGTTCTAACTGGAACTTTAAAGGGTTAGTTCACCCAAAAATGGAATTTCTGTCATTAAGTACTCACCCTCATGTTGTTCCAAACCTGTAAGACCGTTCATCTTCGGAAACACAAACGAAGATATTTTTGATGAAATCTAAGAATTTTTATCCTCAATAGAAAGCAATGAAATTACCACATCCGTGGTCCAGAAAGTAGTAAAAACATCATTAAAATAGTCAACTTTCAAGAATGCTTTTTGTGCGGAAAAACAAAACAAAAATAATGACTTTATTCAACAAATTAGTCACTCCCGTTATTCTCTTACACAATTTGCATTGCAACGCTTCCAGGTTCTACATCAGAACGCCAGCTCCTCCATCAGCATCACACTCATCCGTCATGCTGCTCATGTAAACTAGGTTCACAGCATCAACTGCGTACTATTCTGACAGGTGGAGAGATGAATTTGTTGAATAAAGTCGTTATTTTTGTTTTGCTTTTGGCACAAAAATTATTCCCATCGCTTCATTACATTAAGGTTGAACCACTGCAGTCATGTTGACTATTTTAACAATGTCTTCACTATTTTTCTGGAACATGAATGTGGTAATTTCATTGCTTTCTATTGAGGATTAAAAAACTCCCAGATTTCATCAAAAATATCTTGATTTGTGTTCCGAAGATGAACAAAGGTCTTACGGATTTGGAACGAAATGAGGGTGAGTAATTAATGACAGAAATGACATTTTTGGGTGAATTAACCCTTTAAAGATTTCTGTCAGGCACTTGCTTCATGTATAAAACATTCCCAGCATAGCATCATTGGGTCTCATTCACTGTGCGTGAAATGTGTGTAGGAACGATTTTTAAAACAAATCACGATTCATCAAAAATTTCGTACTAAAAATCATTCATTTCATACGCAAAAAAAGCACCACTCTGTAGGCTACGGCCTTATAATTTTGTTAAGAATTATACAAAAAAGTTGGGACAC
The DNA here is from genome assembly GCF_024489055.1 of Chanodichthys erythropterus. Lineage (NCBI taxonomy): Eukaryota > Metazoa > Chordata > Actinopteri > Cypriniformes > Xenocyprididae > Chanodichthys > Chanodichthys erythropterus. Next base: position 21,222,938 of record NC_090237.1, read on the forward strand.
TGTACAAATTGTGAATAAAAACAGAATGCAATGATGTGGAAGTTTCAAATTTCAATATTTCATTCAGAATACAATATAGATTACATATCAAATGTTTAAACTGAGAAAATGTATAATTTTAAGGGAAAAATAAGTTGATTTTAAATTTTCATGGCATCAACACATCTCAAAAAAAGGGACAAGGCCATGTTTACCACTGTGTGGCATCCCCTCTTCTTTTTATAACAGTCTGCAAACGTCTGGGGACTGAGGAGACAAGTTGCTCAAGTTTAGGAACAGGAATGTTGTCCCATTCTTGTCTAATACAGGCTTCTAGTTGCTCAACTGTCTTAGGTCTTCTTTGTCGCATCTTCCTCTTTATGATGCGCCAAATGTTTTCTATGGGTGGAAGATCTGGACTGCAGGCTGGCCATTTCAGTACCCGGATCCTTCTTCTGGGCAGCCATGATGTTGTAATTGATGCAGTATGTGGTCTGGCATTGTCATATTGGGAAATGCAGGTCTTCCCTTAAAGAGACGACGTCTGGATGGGAGCATATGTTGTTCTAGAGCTTGGATATACCTTTCAGCATTGATGGTGCCTTTCCAGATGTGTAAGCTGCCCATGCCACACGCACTCATGCAACCCCATACCATCAGAGATGCAGGCTTCTGAACTGAGTGCTGATAACAACTTGGGATGTCCTTGCCCTCTTTAGTCCGGATGACATGGCGTCCCAGTTTTCCAAAAAGAACTTTTGATTCGTCTGACCACAGAACAGTTTTTCACTTTGCCACAGTCCATTTTAAACGGCGAATGGCACGGTGGATTGTGTTCACCGACAATGTTTTCTGGAAGTATTCCTAAGCCCATGTTGTGATTTCCATTACAGTAGCATTCCTGTATGTGATGCAGTGCCGTCTAAGGGCCCGAAGATCACGGGCATCCAGTATGGTTTTCTGGCCTTGAACCTTATGCACAGAGATTGTTCCAGATTCTGAATCTTTGGATGATATTATGCACTGTAGATGATGATAACTTCAAACTCTTTGCAATTTTTCTCTGAGAAACTCCTTTCTGATATTGCTCCACTATTTTTTGCCACAGCATTGGGGGAATTGGTGATCCTCTGCCCATCTTGACTTCTGAGAGACACTGCCACTCTGAGAGGCTCTTTTTATACCCAATCATGTTGCCAATTGACCTAATAAGTTAAAATTGGTCCTCCAGCTGTTCTTTACACAGTATGTACATTTAACTTTTCTGGCCTCTTATTGCTACCTGTCCCAACTTTTTGGAATGTGTAGCTCTCATGAAATCCAAAATGAGCCAATATTTGGCATGACATTTCAAAATGTCTCACTTTCAACATTTGATATGTTATCTATATTCTATTGTGAATAAAATATAAGTTTATGAGATTTGTAAATTATTGCATTCCTTTTTTATTCAAAATTTGTACAGTGTCCCAACTTTTTTGTAATCAAGTTTGTATATAAATTTGAAATTTCATTCTAACAAGACTAATTATATTAAAGTATTTAAATTGTATTAATCCATATAAAAATTATATAATAAAATTATTAAATAATACAATTTAAACTTAAATAGCCTACATTTCATCTTATACAGTGATTATGTACATTTTTTCTTTCTTTTTGTTATATGAAGGTTGCATTAAAGGGTTAGTTCACCCAAAAATGAAAATTCTGTCATTTATTACTCACCCTCATGTCGTTCCACACCCGCAAGACCTTCGTTCATCTTCAGAACACAAATTAAGATATTTTTTGATGAGATCTGAGAGCTCTCTGACTCGTTCGTAGACAGCCTTTTAATTACCAATTTCAAGGCCCAGAAAGGTACTAAAGATAAAATAATGTGATAATAGTGGTTCAACCTTAATTTCATGAAGCGACGTGAATACTTTTTGTGTGCAAAAAACATACAAAAATAATGACTTTATTCAATAATTTCTTCTCTTCCCTGTCATTCTGCTACGCTGTTGTTGTAAACACAGTGAGGCACTTCCGGGTTCTACGTCAGAGTGGCAGCTCGTTATTGGCCTTCTCCTGCGTCAGTATCACACACGCGTTGGAACAGCGTTGGCCAATACTGATTTGCCGTTCTGACGTAGAACCCAGAAGCGCTGCACTGGTTTTACTATGTGAACAACAACGTAGGCAAATTTTTTGTTACTTGAAACACTGCGCTGCATGTGAAGGGGTCAGAGAGCTCTCGGATTTCATCAATATCTTAATTTGTGTTCTGAAGATAAATTAAGATCTTACGGGTTTGGAATGACAAGAGGGTGAGTAATTAATGACATAATTTTCATTTTGGGTGAACTAGTCCCTTAAAATGGTATTGGATAAAGAATAAAAGGAGCTAGACACTGTATTCCAAATATTAGTAAAATGACATTTCTACCACAAAATGTTATAAAACATGTCTCTAAAACTCTCTAGTGAGAGTGTAAAAAATGCTTTGCAAGGGAGTTATTTTTCTAAAAGTCCAAATGCCCAAAGCTGAAGGAAACACCCAGTTTCTAATTTCATCATTGTTGTTTTCAGGATTTCTAATGCAATCTTATAGCTTCATAATTGGAATCAGTTGGACTCGAGACATCTAATTCCATTATTTCCAGCTCATAAAGCAACTTTATGAAGCATGCCCCCTTCACTCAAGACCATTTTTGCTCCAACGTGGTCACAAACATACACTGGCACAATTTCCCAGGTGCCAACAAGCACACAAGCCAAAAACATATTCCCCCAAAACATATTCTTCTTAAGCTAAGTCATCAGCAGCATTGCCCTTAACACTGAGACAAATATTCAGCCCTGTGTTCCTTTGCAAGCAGTGTCAGTATCACCCTAGTGTCTTGATAGCAGTGGGTAGGGGGTCATTGGCTGTTAACCTTTGGTCCTATAATAGAGAGTAATGAGATTTTAGTTATGAATGGTGGGGCCTGTCCCGTATGCCAGGGCACGGGAGTACTCTGTGCCCTAGACTACCTCCCGCTGTTCTGGTAATGAGTAATCAGGGCAACAGCATGTCAATAGCTTGCCGTGAACTGGACTGACCCTGCTTGCGTTTTTTTCCCTAGCAGCCTGGCAGCAAGAGCCGGTAAGCGGCTTGACCACCCACCCCCATCGCCCCAACATGGCCCACTCTGGCCTTCTGTGTGTATATATATTTGTCTTAAAAACATGACACTCCTGATGTAAGACACTGAAAACACAGAGAGATGTGATACAACAGCCAAAGATCTCCAACGGCACACAAGAATCAAAGCAATTTCATCAAAATATATCATGAACCCATTATTTCCAGCAATTGTTTTTTCTTGTGTAATACATTTATGTAAGACTAAAAAACTATGTTTTATTTAAATTATATATATATATATATATATATATATATATATATATATATATATATAGTTTTTTGAGTGCTGTGTAAAACTAAAATAAAATGACAAGAGGACAGAGGGTAAAGTCCGAAAACAGTATGAGGAAGCAAAAACAACATTGCTGGGTAAATTCCACCAAGGTGCCCTCCCCGTCCTCTGTGTTAGTCCGCTCCCTCCTTTGATTTTTTGGCTCACTGAAAGAGAAAATGATGTAGGAGAAGACTGCATTGGCCACAGCTGGATAATTCTTCTCTTTGCCCTAATTAAAGATCCTTTCTGTAATTATGCTGGTTGCTTTGGAGTGGGAAGGGCCTGGGCAAGATCCAGTTTATTAACCAGGGACTCTGGCAATCTAAGAGGGATCATAAAAATCAGAGCAATGAAACTTCAAAATGTACATAATCAAGAAGTAGCTCTGATCTGTTAGGAAGTTTTACATAAAAATACACTAACATTAAGCTTGCATTTTGGCATAACTCAAACTTAATTTTAGAAGAAGAAGACACCTTGACAAAGGCTTTTTGCCGAAACGTTGGTAAATAAACTATTTGTAAGTTGAGTGTGCAGTCATATCTTTTGAGAAGTCAAAGTTAAAACATGCTTTGCATCTTAAACATAATGAACGCTACGTTACTTGATTAGTCAAACCAGCATAAGATTACAATGATTTCATGATAAAGCGAGTCTGACAGATGAATAAAACCAGCCTAGCTTCAAACAGGGTTATATTTCATTGAACCCTCCGGCACAGGGGACCAACTTGAAATCTTTACTCTAAGAATAGAAAGCCTTACTCAAAAGCACAATGCATTGACTCAGAATAGTCTTTGCGATTACAGGCCAAGGCCCTGGTAAATGAGTTCAAGCTCAGGCCCTTGAGACAATGCACATAACGCCCTTGTGCTCTACTTCCAGACAGTCCTTGATGATTTTCCTGTTTTTTTTTTTTTTTTTTTTTTTTTGAGAGACCTTCTCCTGCTATCTGATATTCTAATGAGGGATAGGCATAGCAAAGTGCTCCACCCCAACCACCCGTGGAACGAGCCTGGAGGATTACTTCAAGAGCGCAAAGTAGGTCAACAAGATGGGAAAACAAAGCATGCAAGGAGAATGAATGGCACGCCACAAAAGAGCGAGCAGGTCTGACACATCGCCGCAGCGCTTTGGCGGGGCTCCACTCCCCCTCAGCCACACATCCACCAAGACACATGTGGATCAGCGCCTGACCTGCTTCTCAGCTCATAGATGGACAATTCTGACATGTTTTTGAAAGAATATAGGACATGCCAGAAAAAGAAACTCATTAAAAAATAATAACAAAAAAGGAGCCAACTGTGTTAGTAATCTCTGGGACACAAAGCCTAAGTCATTTGCATTTTGTGTTGTTGACTAGTAAAATGACTGATTCTCACTAGCCTTTTAGGTTTTTTTGGACATATAAAATTTAGTCTACTTACACTCCGCCACTGCAAGCTCACATTCATATGCAATGCCCACATCTCAACATCCAAACGGCAAATAGGGCTGGACGATATGGCCAAAATTTATATCACAATATAATTCTTAATTTCGGTCGATACGATATAATTCCGATATCGATATGAACTATATAATAGCGCCCAAAAAAATTGCCAAGAACGGCCACAACGTCTGAAAAATGAATTTGCCAAATCTATGAAATCTCTTCCTATAAAACTATATAATATTTAAGAAATAAAAACAGTACAAATAAATTTATGTTCAGCTTTTATTTGTATGTAGCCTTCATACAAACATAAAAAATAAACATAAGACTCACTCACTTTTGTAATATTAATATCTTTAACATTAAACTATAATGTAGGCTGATTTTATTATCCTTTATATAGATTAAAACAAAAGTGCTTCAGCCAAGATAAAGATTGTGAACAGTAAAAACAGAAAAAAAAAAAACAGTGAGAAACAACAAAAACACATTGCTGGGGCAGGAACATTGTTGAGTGTTGATGACACTAGGGGTGCAATGGTTCAAATTGCTCATGGTTCGGTTCGTATCACGGTTTTAGGGTCACGGTTTTGGTACAGTTCCGAACCGTACCGAAACTGTGACCCTAAAAATAAGACTACTGTCAAATAAAAATAAAGAAAATAAGAACAAACGATCAAACTACAAGCAAATAAGTACATCAAAAATAAGTACAATAAAGCAAATATTCAAATAAAATAAACAGTGCTTTTCAGGTTTTCAGGTATCTAACAGCAGTTTTCAGGTACAGAATGGATAAAGTAATCAAATATAAAATAACACTGCATATCTTTACTGTATAAAATAAATAAAGATGAATCATTATTGAAGTTACAAAAACTATTCAGTCAAGAGCAGTGAGTGATTTCTTTGTTATTTGTTGTTTGATTTAACATTAAAAACAGGCAGCAGGAACATTTTTTTCCCTTTAAGACATGCACGATCCAGTAGCTACATATACTGTTACACATGCGATGTCTTTCTCGACTGTTATACGTTCACTTAAGACATAACCGACTATGTTTGCTAGGATACTCGCCAAGACGGGCATGTTGACTTAATTTTTGTATGAATTTGTCCGCCGAAGCGCAAGACTTGAAAGAGAAGTGCGCGCTGACTGAAATAAGCGTGTGCGCGCGTCGGATGAGCGCACACAAATCTTATCAAGGCGCGTGCGAGTTCTCTTACGCGACTTGTTCTTGAAGGTTTAAGAGCATTAGAGCATACGGCACTAGCTGTTAACAGTTTACAAAGAGTGACTGTTTTGTCCACGCTTTTTGATTATCGTTGTTGTAACGTTTTGCGCATCCATCGACTGAAACATACATTATCTGAACTCTGTCTGTCTGTTTTCCATGTTGCTATTTTAAACAAACCATATTAACGCTGAGCACTGGCTGATGGCTGCGTGTCTCTGTGGTGTACGTCATCACGCCAATCGCGTTCTGCTCTTTCTAACGGCTGCGCCTCAAGTAAGTGAGAAATGTTGTGCCCTACTTTTTTTTTTAAATAATCCGTTAAACTCTGGTGTGTGTCACAATATGGAAGAAAAGATCTGATGCTAAATACAATCAAAATGCAAAGCATATTTGTACAACTCTGCTATTACTGTCAGCATCGTCACACTATGCCAAACCATGCCTTGGAAATGCTTAATTTTTCCGCTTGCCATTACGACTCACCCACTGTCAAGCATTCTGGCAGCAATGACCACAAACTTGTATGGACGCACGCGCAATATGACTGCTTTATGATATTTCACCTATAACCTGCAGAGGCTGCATCTAAAATTGCATACTTTCCTACTATATAGTAGGCAAAAGACAAAAAAAGTATCCAGATGACCTACTATCCCATGAGGCCACTTGAGAGGATTTGTGAATGGCAGTGAAATGGTGGATGTAGTACCTCCAGATTACATTCATACTACACACATTTATACAGAACATACTTTTTTAGTGGTCGCAAAGTACCTACTCCAACACGTTAGTATGTGATTTCGGACACAGCCCATGTCTTCTTTATACACTATATTGCCAAAAGTATTGGGACACCCCTCCAAATCATTGAATTCAGGTCTTCCAATCACTTCCATGGCCACAGGTGTATAAAATCAAGCACCTAGGGATGCAGACTGCTTCTACAAACATTTGTGAAAGAATGGGTCGCTCTCAGTGAATTCAAGCGTGGTACTATGACAGGTTGCCACCTGTGCAATAAGTAAATTTGTGAAATTTTCTCATTACTATATATTCTACAGTCAACTGTTAGTGGTATTATAACAAAGTTGAAGAAACTGGGAACAACATCAACTCAGCCACGTAGTGGTAGGCCACGTAAAATCATAGAGGGAGTCAGAGCATGCTGAGGCACACAGTGCACAGAAGTCACCAACTTTCTGCAGAGTCAATAGCTACAGACCTCCAAACTTTGTGTGGCCTTCAGATTAGATCAAGAACAGTGCGGAGAGAGCTTCATGGAATGGGCTTCCATTCGAATGGCTGAGCAGCTGCATCCAAGCCTTACCTCACCAAGTGCAATGCAAAGTGTCGGATGCAGTGGTGTAAAGCACACCACCACTGGACTCTAGAGCAGTGGAGACGTGTTCTCTGGAGTGACGAATCACACTTCTCTCTCTGGCAATCCGATGGATGAGTTTGGGTTGGGCAGTTGCCAGGAGAACAGTATTGGCCATTGTGCCAAGTGTAAAGTTTGGTGGAGGGGGGATTATGATGTGGGGTTGTTTTTCAGGGATTTGGCTTGGCCCCTTAGTTCCAGTGAAAGGAACACTTAATGCTTCAGCATATCAGGACATTTTGGACAATTTTATGCTCCCAACTTTGTGGGAACAGTTTGGGGATGGTCCCTTCCTGTTCCAACATGACTGCGCACCAGTGCACAAAGCAAGAGCCATAAAGACATGGACGAGTGAGTTTGGTGTGGAGGAACTTGACTGGCCTGCACAGAGTCCTGACCTTAACCCGATAGAACCCCTTTGGGATGAATTAGAGCGGAGACTGCGAGCCAGGCCTTCTCGTCCAACATCAGTGCATGACTGACCTCACAAATGCGCTTCTAGAAGAATGGTCAAAATTCCCATAAACACACTCCTAAACCTGCTGGAAAGCATTCCCAGTAGAGTGGAAGCTGTTATAGTTGCAAAGGGTGAGCCAACTCCATATTAAAACCCTACGGATTAAGAATGGGATGTCACTAAAGTTCATGAGCATGTAAAGGCAGACGTCCCAAAACTTTTGGCAATATAGTGTACTCTTTCAAACATGAATCATACAAACATTGCTAACTTCACAGCCTGGCATATCTGTTTTTTTATTTTTTTTATCAGTAGCAGGCCTGGCTGAAATTTACGTCATCTGCACTGTGTGTGAGACATGGCCGCAAACAAACAGTTTCGTTTTTTCCTCAGACAGAGTGACAAACTAGATTACAAAATTGATTGCTGTGGACTGAAGAAAAATTAATAATATATTAATGTTTTTTTTCCTGCCCAAATAATAATGTATATTTGTTTAAGTATCTACATATATAGTTGTTGTTTTTTTTAATAAAGTCTACTAACAGTCTAGTCTAATATTAACTTATGCAATTATTTGTGATTTATATGATTATTTAATCAGCATATCATTTAAGTAATTTGATTATATTTTGAATCGATAGACAGGCCTATTTAAAGCTTAGAGGGTAATACTTATCAGACATTTCAGCCGAAAACATTCAGTGCCGCAAAGCCCTTTAACATGGTTATGAGAACTGACTATAGACTCCGTGAAAGGTGGGAGTGAATAGCTAGATCTGGGCTGTTCGGCGGTGACATTTACCCAGCGTTAAATCACACAAAGGGCTAAGATGACCATCCACCTGATGACTTAGCCCTGGCTCTGAGCACCTCACCCTGCGGTCCTATTCAACTCAAAGCCTCATTCGGTCGACTTTCCTTTAGCATGTACCCTAAATGGAAGAAGCGCACAATGAGAAATGAGATACTTGCCCCATTCAATGTGATCTGTGGATTATAATGTGAGATCCTTCACATGGAGGAGACAGTCGCCCAAGGCAAAATAAATGTGGGACCTCAGCACATTGATAAGAGGTATGCTCATGTAGAGATTAACATAAGCAATTTGTCATGGAAAAGTCCAGCTTTTGATAGGGTTACCCCATTCAAATGTAGGATTATCACATGCCTTCCTCGGTACAAAGGAGAAATATTAACCATTTATGCCACTGAGATTCAAGGGAGATTTACTCAAATGACATTTTATTGCTAGAAGGAGTCAAAGCATCTTTTCTAAGTGGAATGGAATACTGATTAATATATTCAACATCAACGTTTTTAAAAATGCATTTCGGATTTCATAGTTTGACTATTCAGTGAATTGAATAAACTATAAAGCAGGTTAGGCACAGCTCATACATCTCTAAACCTTTAGATTCCCCGAAGCTAGGTCAGTGATTTTCCATGCTTAAGCATTCAGATAAAAAGGGAACAAGGCCAATGAGAATTGGAAGTCCCTTTGGGAAAATTTGGGAGACTGTACATGGGTAAGATGTGAACTGTGGTGATACCACACATGGCTGCACAATGTGCACACAGTGAGGCCTTTCCTCTGTAAAACGCCAAGTCTTCCGCCCCCGCTCTCCGCTCTGCCACACAAGTGCAGAAAGCCACAGTGTGTCACAACCCTGCACATAATACACTCATGGGGTTATTTCCTTTTTTTCTGAGTCTCTTTCTCCTCCACTTCCCTCACATTTGCTCTCTTAGATACCTCAGATCTTTAACCACATTGCCAGTCCCTGAATGCAACTTCTAGCCGTTTTCAAGTCATGCATCTGTGATGTCTTGTAAACATCCGATTATGGTTCTTTGTTATGAATAATAAATGTTTTTATTTGAACTATTATTTGATAAGTTATCTTTTGCACAAAGAAGGAACAACATAATGGTCTCCTATCCACTGAGACCTTTTTTGTATGACATTTGTCTTTTATTTTCAGTGCTGTGTCTTTGGACACTGAAACCATGCCAGATCTTAAGCAGCTATAATAGCAACCTTACTTTCTCTGAAATAGTGCCGTATATGCGGGCTGCATGCATAAACAGCAGTTATTGATCTGCATCGCTCAGGGAAATAACGAGGGTTACATTATGATACAAGACCTAAATCCACAGAGTGTCTCACCTCAAACAAGCATTCATTCAAAAGGCACAGCCAAAGATGGTGAAACCAACTAAAAGCCACTGACTAAGTATTATGTTCCATTAACTAATCAGTAAAGATATTGACATACTCTAAGCAAAAACAAAAAATTGACACATTAATGGACAGGAAACACTCCAGTATATAAGAATGCCAACCACTGGCCAAAACAAGCAATTAACCCCTCTGGGCAATCTGAATGCTCTGCCAAATTAGTTTAAATGCAACATCCTCTCACTTACACAACAAGATACAGGCGAAACATGGGCAAGTTGTCACACCTTTTACTCCACTGAATATTTCTTAGAGTAGGTTTAGTTTTAAAAGTAAGTCAAATTTAGACACAAACCTTAAAATCTTGACTACAATAAGGTAATTGAACATTTACATTGTTATTGCCCATGAAAAATTAAACATGTTGATCAATGGCCAGGCATGTTGTACTACTATATGGGGCAAGTTGTTAAATTGCCGTTAAACTGCTGATCTCACATCCTACTAATACTCTAGTGAGAGTTAGACATGTAGGTGCAGTGTTACTTATAGTCCAGAGAGGGACAATCAAAATAAAGTATTACCAAAATTATTTAAAGGAACACTCCACTTTTTTTGAAAATAGGCTCATTTTCTAACTCCCCTAGAGTTAAACAGTTGAGTTTTACTGTTTTCTAATCCATTCAGCCGATCTCCGGTTCCACTTTTAGCATAGCTTAGCATAGTTCATTGAATCTGATTAGACCGTTAGCATTGCGCTTAAAAATGACCAAAGAGTTTTGATATTTTTCCTATTTAAAACTTGACTCTTCTGTAGTTACATCATGTACTAAGACCGGCGGAAAATGAAAAGTTGTGATTTTCTAGGCCGATATGGCTAGGAACTATACTCTCATTCAGGCGTAATAATCAAGGAACTTTGCTGCCGTTCCATGGCTGCAAAACTGTTTAACTGTTTAACTCTAGGGGAGTTGGAAAATTAGCCTATTTTCAAAAAAAGTGGAGTGTTCCTTTAATACCATTTTAAAGTGTCTGAAACCTACGTACAAAACCACTGCTAGAAAAAACAAAGATTTGTGCAATTGTACTTTTAACTCAAATCTGTATAGTTTCTCACACTGTGACAACTAGCCCCTAACTATAGGGCCCTATTTTAACGATCTAAGCACATGGTCTGAAGTGCATGGCGCAGGTGCACTTAGGGCGTGTCTGAATCCACTTTTACTAGTTTAACGACAGAAAAAATGGTCAGCACACCAGGCGCATAGTCCAAAAGGGTTGTACCCGGTTGTACCTCGTTTCTTAATGAGTCATGTGTGTGTTTTGACTGTGCAATAAACCAATCAGAGTCTCATCTCCCACTCTCTTTAAAAGCCAGTTGCGCTTGCACCATGGCGGAATTCGCTATTTACAAGGTGAAGTTTGTAAGCGAAAAGACTGAATGCTTCTCCATGAAGAAATCCCTTTATTTTGAATTTTTGGCATGTTTTCGTGCTGCTGCGTGTCCCTGTGTGTGTAACAAGCAGAGTGTACGCGCACTGTGCACCCGCCTATAGGCGCATATTACTAACGCGTCCTTTAAATAACAAAAAAAAAAAAAAAAAATACTGCGTCATTGACTTTAGACCAGGTTTTTGTTGGTCAATGGCGCAGTCGTTTTCAGTTACCTCAAAATAGCAATGCGCCAACAATGCGCCTGAACACACCTCATTTTCAGACCATCATGCCCATGGGCGAACAGATGGGCGAGAGTGCATTTGCTATTTAAACAACGTGCTGCGGGACGTGAAAATGATAACTGCATCGGGCTGAAAATAGCAAAAAACACTTGCATTGCACTTGGCGTCGCATTGCACTGGGTATATGATAGAGCCCATAGTCTTTGTTTGACACAGTTGTAGTTCATTAAAAAAGCTTAGCATGACAAAACATCTGCGACAGACAGTAACAGGCTGCTCAATAACTTTTTGATAGCTTTACTGAACTGTTTTTAAAGTTATGCTCTGAGACCTTTGAACAAATTACTTGAGGAAATGAACATTGTCAAATGAACATAAAGTGACAACACCTCATCATCAGAAGTTAAACACAACCCTAGACTCACAGACTAGACTTCTTCTTCTTTTTTTTTTTTCTTTTTTTTGCAAGTCGATATTCTAATCATATATTTTTTTCCCCCAAGGCACATTTTATCAATTCCAAACCACACCAACCTTAAAGGGTTAGTTCACCCAAAAATGAAAATTCTGTCATTTATTAGGCTACTTACCCTCGTGCCGTTCCACACCCGTAAGACCTTCATTAATCTTCGGAGCACAAATTAAAATATTTTAGTTGAAATCCGATGGCTCTGTAAGGCCTCCATAGGAAGCAATGGACACTTCCTCTCTCAGTCTCTAGATCCATAAAGGTAATAAAAACATATTTAAATCAGTTCATGTGAGTAGGCTACAGTGGTTCAATATTAATATTATAAAGCGACGAGAATATTTTGGAGCGCCAAAAATAACAAAAAAAACCCGACTTATTTAGTGATGGCCGATTTCAAAACACTGCTTCAGGAAGCCTCAGAACACAGATGAATCAGTGTGTCGAATCTGCTGTTCGGAGCGCCAAAGTCACGTGATTTCAGCCGTTGGCAGTTTGACCTGACACGCGATCTGAATCATGATTCGACACACTGATTCATTTATGCTCCGAATCTTCCTGAAGCAGTGTTTTGAAATCGGCCACCACTAAATAAGTCGTTATTTTGTTTTTTTGGCGCTCTAAAAATATTCTCGTCGCTTTATAATATATTGAACCACTGTGCTCACATGAACCGATTTAAATATGTTTTTAGTACCTTTATGGATCTTAAGAGAGGAAGTGTCATTGCTCCCTATTAAGGCCTCATGGAGCCATCTGATTTCAACTGAAATATCTTATAAATTTGTGTTCCGAAGATTAACAAAGGTCTTACGGGTGTGGAACGGCATGAGGGTAAGTAATAAATGACAGAATTTTGAAATTTTTGGGTGAAGTAACCCTTTAACAATACTATTATTAATTTTGTATATAATCATTTATAAGCAGTGTTGGGGGTAAAACATTTCAAGTAACGTGAGTTACGTAATCCGATTACTTTTTTCAAGTAACAAAAAAATTTGCCTACGCTGTTGTTCACATAGTAAAACCACTGCAGCACTTCTGGGTTCTGGTTCTACATCAGGACGCCGCCTCAGTATTGGCCGACGCTGTACACAATGCATGTGTGTGATGCTGATGCAAGAACCGGCCAATAACGAGCCGGCATTCTGATGTAAAACACAGAAGCACTGCACTGATTTCACTACATGAGCAGCATAGGAGACTGACATGGAAGAGAAGAAATGTTGAATAAAGCTGTTACTTTTATTTGTTTTTTTGTGCACAGAAAGTATTCTTGTTGCTTCAAAACAGTAAGGTTGAACCACTGTAGTCACATGGATTATTTTAACAATGTCTTCAATACCTTTTTGGGCCTTGAAAGTGATAATAACGTTGCAGTCTTTTGGAAGCCAGAAAGCTCTCAGATTTCATCAAAAATATCTTAATTTGTGTTCAGAAGATGAACGAAGGTCTTACGGGTGTGGAATGACATGATGGTGAGTAATTAATAACAGAATTTCCATTTTTGGGTGAACTAACCCTTTAATAATTTTTGACTTTTCAGTGTGTTCAATCTTCTGTAAAAGAAATCCTGCTGAATAATTACGTACATCTGAATATAAGGCATTTTTCACTTCCAACCCTTGTTAACAATTATATATCACTTAGAAATGATTATATACAAAATTAATAGTAGTTATTAAGATTGATGTGGTTTGAAATTGGTAAAATGTGCTTGGAAAATAATATGATCAGAATATCGACTTCCCTAATAATTATGCACACGCTTTATTAAATTACATTATTTTGTCTGATACTACAAATCATATTTATATTTTAATGCAGCTACCTATGCAGTCAGCATTCATCTCGCTCTGACTTCACCATGCCTATTTTCAGTGACTGTGTCAATATTGTGTTAAACAGTAATTTTCCTCTCTATGGTGGCCTCTTTGGCAAGAACAGCAACCTTTGTATTTGAGTCCAAAGGGGAGATGGCAGTTTGTGCTTCTCACCCCATATCCTTGTTTGCACCTGCCTGCCCAGAGAGCCTTTGCTCTTCCTGGCCATTGAAGGTTCAAGGGAAATCAGTGGAATCAAAGGTCATTGTCTCCTGGCAGACCTAATGTTTTCCTTTGTGACCGTCATATGCTGAGGCCAAAGTCCCTTTGTTTTTGCCTCTGCTCTCTGATCTGGGATCAGTGTTTGAACTGCTATCCGTTTCTAGAGGCACACAGAGGAAAAAGATGTGCTATTTAAACTGATATTGTCTTTCTTTTTTTCAGTCAAAAAGAAATTAAGGTTTTTGAGGAAAACATTCCAGGATTTTACTCCATTTAGTGGACTTCAATGGGGTACAACGGGTTGAAGGTCCAAATTGCTGTTTCAATGCAGCTTCGAAGGGCTCTACATGATCCCAGCCGAGGAACAAGTGTCAGAATTAAAATTATCAGGAAATTTTAATTCTGAAGTGAACTAATCATATAATTTTCTAAACAAATAATACTACTATATTGGTTTTACACTCTAGTACACAATAGGATGGACTATTTTTTTCCTTGAAAAAGGAAACTGTTATCACTCTGCAATATGTTAAAAGTTGAATATATAGTACATCCTACTTACCTGCATATACTCACATAAAGCAATATAGCAAATCACAAACTATATTATCAGCCAGGGCTTTATATAAAGTTGGATATATAAGTATGTCCAACTTTATCTGCATACATACTTGTGTAGGGTGATATATTGCATATCTCAACTGCTTGATTGCTTGAACCATTGCACAATATAATCAATATTAATCAGTATTATTATCAGCCAGCTCGAATCTGCTAAATGTGACTATGAATATGTTAATATATTATTAATATTAATATCATGATTGTCTGTGAAGCTGCTTTAAAACAATGTGCATTGTGAAAAGTGCTACACAAATAGATTTGACTTGACATGATTTGAGTAACTGAACATTTCACTTTAAACCTTACACATATTTAGTCAGAGCATTTAAAAAAATGTGTAAACATCACACAAGAGCAAAAGGTTTTTCTCACAGCTTGTCACATAGTAGTGAAACATGTGACTATCTTGGGAGGGAGAGGGAATCAACTGTAGTAAGGAGGGGCAGCTGGGATGTTAACATCTCTTTGTATGCAAGAGAAAGCTGTGAAAAACTTGATGGCTGATACTATGTCCCATCAGGATATAGCCCATCTGTAACCTCAGCGGGGCATGTTTACTCCAGCCAGAACCGTTGACTGGTCATATGGGGTCCCAAAAGGTGTGAACTTGGTGTAAAAACTGAGACTTCTTAAAGGCTGAACTAGGCAGGCAAGTCAAAGTGTAATGTTTTTGCATTCATTTTAACAACAGCAAATAAAATAGAGTATTTCTTATTATAATAACATTACCAATAAGTATGTAGAAATGAATTCAAAATAATAAAAAATCTAAATAAAGTTACGTGTTCTAATATATTTATGATATATAGATAGATAGATAGATAGATAGATAGATAGATAGATAGATAGATAGATAGATAGATAGATAGATAGATAGATAGATAGATAGATAGATAGATAGATAGATAGATAGATCTTTTGTTTTATGGAGAAAAAAAAAAAAGGCAAGGAACGACCTCTTGAATCTGAGAGTCATGTGTGCACCTCCTCTGTGCTGGTTACCTTTGATCATAAAGTCATGATCTTATTTAAAGTCCAGGGTTAGGAAGAGGACAGATCTGTGGCTTTAAGGGTGGCGTCCATCAGCATTGTGAAGTCCGATTCTTCTTAGCGATTCGATTTGCGCGGTGATTCAGTGAACCGATTAAAATGATTCAATGACTCGAATCATTACTCAAAAGTCATTTTACACTTCTTTGATTTGTTATTGTTGTAAAATACAGTTAAATATGGGCAAAAAAAAAAAAAATGTATAACCAAATTTATGATTAATTCTAGACTATTTAATTTAGGCTATCAAATGTTGTGTTAACATGTCTCCCACCCCACAGATTTTTCAATGGTGACCACTGTTGCAACAGGCCACTATTGTTACTTTAATAAAGTTAAGTTAAATTGGTGTCAGCAACCAGCTATTATCAAACATGCAAGCAAATAAAAAGAAAAACTTATCCGAAATAAGATAGGTTACTGCATTTGAGGAAGATCCCATCTCAGCTGTTAAATCCAGTTTAAACTGGTAGGCCTATGTTTTAACTTGTTTTTAGCTTTTTCCAATCTAGCTTTAAGCTGGCCCTGTCTTGCTATCTTTAAAACTAGCTATCCTGAGATAATTTATTATAGTGTTAGTGGTTATTATTGTTGTAATTATGGTGTTTTGGTGTAAATGTGGTTACCATAGTGTGTGGTGATTTACAAACGCTTTGCGAATCGGTTCGGCTGAATCATTACAAGAATGATTCGTTTTCGAATCGAATCTCACTAGCGTCCATGAGGGTAGGAGGAGTGAGCATGGCATTGCAGAGTGCCGGGGATACCTTGAATAAACAATTCAGTCAAGCGACTGACTGCAGGACTCAAGAGCACTAGAAAACCGCGCATGTGGGGAATAGACGCTGTCAGCCCCAGTCATCTTCCCGTTTTTACATCTGAATTGTTCGTACAGAGAAATATCATATGCGCGTCTCTGACTATTCCCTAAATGCAGCATAATTTTCAACTGGATTCTCTTCATCCGAACAGGTAAGGCTGTGTGTGAAAATACGATTTCTGGTTTATTTTTTCGTCAACAATGCATTTGCAGCAAAGCCAGAATCCGCTATGTATTTTATTGGCTTGTGCGTACTATATAATATAACCAGGGAATATAGGGTGGTGGGAGCTGACGTTTCCATTTTGAGTCTTCATTTATTTCATTGAATGTTTACATGCAGACATGCACGTATAATGTGTGCGGTTGTTTTAAAAAATGCATGTGATCAAACGATTACATGAAAGCGACCAGGACTATACGCATCCTATATCAGAATATAGTTACACATGCACATTTTTAGAGGGTTCGCCGGCAAGCACGTGAAATGTGATATAAAAGAGTGTTGTTGTGCTAATAGTAGCCGAGCTCAGTTAAAGTACTAGATACATTGTTACTGTGGTTGTGATAAGAGGATGACTCTGGCACCTTGCTTACCTCATAGTTTATGTTTAGTCTAACCGAGACTCTTCAAGTGCTTGTGTGGAATCTTTAAAGTGCTTCAAGACCTTGCACTGAGAAACAAAACATCTAACGTGCTATAAAAATCTTTTTTCTGAAATTCAGCGTTTATGCTTACTGAAAATAATGTTTTGTTCGGTGTTGCGGTTTGTTCGGATAGTAGTTTATAATATTTGTAAGAAGAACATTACAATATCCATATTAATTCGTTGAACATGTGGGTAGTTTTACAAATTAAACCACACTGTTGAAATAGCATTACAATTACTTACACTAATATGAGACTTCAGCCGTCTTTATTTTTATTCTATGTGGAGGTGGTCGCCCCCTTATGGGCGCAGACATGTTGCTGTCACATGACCAGTTGGGTCATGCAATTGATCAATTTGATACTTTACTATTAGATTTTGTTAACATTTTTAAAAAGTAGGTTATTTACAAAGCATAAACATTAAAGGAAATTTGTCAGCCACTGTTCCACCGAGAGAAATCGTAACAGTCTGTCAGCTGCGTAACAGCATGTACCACCAACAACGCATGCAATGCGATGCAATTGAATCCAAGAATATGTATTTGTGTAGTTTGTATGAGACAGAAAAAAAAAGATAAACAGATTTGGTCTGTAGTGGCAGCAGTTAGTAAACATACTACATGCCTCCAGGCCAGTAGGTGTCAGTATAAAGTTACTGAATGCACCTTTATTTATTATGTTTAGGCTTCTGGCCTTTGTTGCTTTTCTCAAATCAGTGTGGAGCTGTTTAACAACATGACCTGAAGTATATAATGTTCGCTTTGTTGACTCATAGGTATTTTAGCATAAATATACCTTATGATATAATTAGACAGTATTGAATGAGCATAGTGTTGTCATTAGCTCAGCTGTAATAAATAATAAAACCTACTGTATATTATGATCCGTATGGACACTCTCTTTTTTAAGCACATAATGCACTGTATGTGGGAAGTTGTGTTGATGTTTATTTTTGTGTTAAGCATGACTAAATCAAAACCGCCGAGGTGGTTCTCTTCTTACATCAGATTTTACTCTGTTTGTTCTAGTTTAAAAAAAGTACCAAATGTTTGCATTTTGGGAGGATCAGCTTGCTTAAGATCATGATGACATGTAACCCAAAAACCTGAATACCCACTCACATAATGTTAAAGTGTACTTTGTTTATAGTGTGGTTTTGTTTAAAATAATGCTCTTAGGCTTTCTTAAAGAGCTGTGAAGTAAGCTTTTGTAAACAATCTTGTCACCGAAGTCTATATTAAAGTGGATATCTTGGATAGTGATAACCAGTTAACAGTAATATTTGTAGACTCTGTTTTCTGTATTTGTAAATGGATGATTTCATGTAGCATTTCTTATTATTAAAGGGGTAGTTCACACAAAGATTAAAGTTCAACATTTACAACACCCCGATTTTGCTTCAAACCTGTATGACTTTCTTTTTTCTGGGGAACACTTTTTTTTTTTTTTTTTAACATACATTGAAAATCAGTGGCATCCCTCGTTGTTCTTGACCCCAGTTCGTTCATTGTATGGACAAAAGCAGTTTTTAAAAATGTCTTCTTTTTAAGGCTTAAATACCAAGAATCAATCTTTTAGTCTATGCTGTTTTCAGTTGATGAATGAATGAATGAATGGAATTGTAATGTGCATCCCATCCATTAAATTGCAATAAGCTTTGTGCTTTGTTACTTCGATATGAAACAAAGTCCCAGATTTCAAATTCTGTCAGTTTTATTGTGAAACTCCAACAATACTGTTTTGGCACTGTTTAATGTGATGTGATCAAGCAGATCATGTCTTTCGCTTTACTACTAGTTACGGCACAAAATAAACATGAATGAACATCAGAAGGTATGTTAAAAAATACAGCTTAGAGAAATCATTATGTCTCGTGTAATCGCTTGTAAACAAGCAATTTTTCATTTACCTCAGAAAAGCCGTTCTGTGACCATAAATTTGTTGTAAATGAACTATAGAGAGGAGCATTCCGTTAAATATATGCACTATATTACATATTCATTATATTTTTACTGTTTTTCAATATTTCATGTATGTTTAAATGTGAAGTTTTTATGATGGCCACTATTTTAAAAAAATGAATTGAAGTAAAAAACATAACTATGTAATTATAAAGTTAGTATTGTAACTTTATTATTAAAAAAAATCCTTATGTGTAATATAATTGTTTGTTTACAAATCAGTTAACTTGATCCTTTTAGTAATGTAGTAACAACTAGCATTAGTTGAGAGATTTTTTTTCTTTGAGAAAATTTGCTATGTACCTGATATATCTAAAATAATTGCAATCGAATCAGAATGGAGTCGAATCACAAGCGTGTGAATCGAAATCGAATCAAATTGTGAAATTTGTGTCAATACCAAGCTCTCTTGTGTTCACAGAAGAAAATGTCATACAGGTTTGGAATAATTGGAGATTTGAGAGCGAATAAATTATGACACAATTTTAATTTAATTCATTAGACGGTTAGAGTCATGCAAGTCAAAAGATATGGATATCTAAGTTGATTTTTGTTTATTTAAATTTGTTTTTGATTATGCATAGAAGTGCCAGAAGTTTTCTTATGTATTTGGTTGGACTCCCAAATGATGCTCACATAGTCCTACAGAGATGTTTGCCAACTTTTGCTTTGTTTTTTTCGTTGTTCTGAATAATATTATGTCAGTTCATCATATTACAAATTGAATTTCAAAGCTCATGTAACTGGGCTTTGACAGAGTATGGTTGGCGTAGAGAGACAAAAATACTGTCATTTTACACAGGGTGGAACAGTAAATGCCATCTGATCATGTGGAAAGAAAGCCAGGATGAGGAAATGGAGGGATGAAGTGAAAAGCTGAAATGGTTTGTGTGTGTGTGTGTATGTGTGTATGCATATGGATGGCTGGAAGGGGTTCATTGTTCATGAGATAATGGCAGGATCATCTACCAGACAGGAGGTCACCACGCCCCTCAATCATAACCCATAATTGATTGACCATAATGGAGATTGAAGTACATTATTCATAGTTTGCGAGAAAAAAATTACAGCCAGCCCACTGCGAGATCAGGGTCAGATAAATCAGGAGGAGAGGTGCGCATGCAAGCAACGGCTTGTTGAAGAGACAACCGGCTGAACGTGATCTTGTAAACATCAGGGATCAATGAGATCTCAGCAGCGCACCAGCTTTTAAGAAAAAGACATTTACAGTGCCTCTTAAATTGGCTTGTGTTGTGGTCCGTGAGGAGGGGGGTGGTAAAAAAAAAGACAAATGCAAGCAAAGAGTCCTGTATTAAACTAATGGCGTAAGCAAAAGTGGAGGGCAAAAGGAAAGAAGCATCTTAAATCATGTCTCCGTGTGCCAGCTCATCTATCAGCAGTACACCACAGAAATGATTTTTCCATCTGTAGAATAGAAATGTCAGCCCGAGGCAAGCGATGTGTATCAGTGATGTTTTTATAGAGTAGGCCAATATTAGGTATGCGATTTATGGCAACTATCCTTAACTTCGCATGCTTAAGACTCTAAGCAATCAGAAGCCAAACTTAATGGGTTGGTAGTCAATGCTTTTTTAATCCGTTTTTACAATATCTCAGTCCATAATCTACTTTTTTATTTACAGATTGTTATGAAGTTTTATAACCAAGTCCATATGGAATATGTGACCCACAGAAAGTTCCATATTTCTGTAGAATTGGAATGCCTGTCATTCATAAAATTCTACACATATAATGTTATATAATAATTGGACAATGCTTTTTTTTTTTTTTTAAGTTGGCCTGAAATAAAAAGTAATCTGCTTACTAAATGTATGTTCGCATTCATTTTTGAGTGCAGTGGCCATATCTTAATCCAATCATCAACCCATACATATATCCAAGTCACTGCCCAACACTTTCACTTGGATATATGTCACAATACAAAAGAAAAAACATCACTTCTGTTTCAATGTGAGTTTTAGAGGTAGTTTAGCATTTCACACCGTACGACATGTTAACATCCCAGAAGTATTTCATATCAGCTCCATTTACCATATTCATATCCATAGCACAGATTTTCCTCAAATCAGCATAGAATATGTGAAAATTGGCTGCAGATTCTGTCTGGGGCTGCTTATAATTTACTACAGTAAATGTCATAGTGACCTTTTGAAACTTTCAAACCAGTCTTTTAGTTGCTTAAGATATTGGCTGATTCTGCAAATATTTTCCAGAAATATTCACCAAAACCACTTCATTTTAGCTCTGTACTGTAGCCATCACGTTCTAGATCAGTTTTGAATGAGGACCGCGGGGTGAGGCGATCATTTCTAACATGTATTGCCCTGGCTTCTGCGTCTATGTCTCTAGACAGCTTTAATGGCTGTAGGGATAAAGGTTTTCGTAGGTCACCATGTGGCAGGATCAGCATAATTGAAGGCTTGAGAGGACGCAGTAGGGGCGATAGTTAAATTGGACTTAAGACTGTTATTCAATGGTGTCTTAATTTAACCACCCTGGGTTATATGAAGCAAATCCCACTGAGAAAAGTGGCTCACTCGAATGCCAATCATTCCTCACCGATCCTGAGACTTTTGAAGGTTACAGGGCTGTCTGTGGCTGGGCTGACGGATTGATGTATGTCCCCCGTTGAGCAGAGAATTCAGAGTCCAAGGCCGCCGCAGTGCTGTCCTATTAGGGGGGATTGTCCTTCACAACTTCTTAGCCGCCTGTCCTTTCTGGAGCCTACAGAGCTCAGGCAAGGGCATTGTGTCTGCTACAATAAGCCGAGCCGTGGAGTGCTTCACCCACACATAATTATATGGCTTTAATGCAAGCATCTTTCACCGTTCATCCGCTCACACCAGCAAGCGCGGTGTTGTCAGAGGGAGTCGGTGGATGTATCCCTCCTTCATTATGACTTGCTCTTCGGAGGGCTTTTTTAGAAATTAAATTGGTTCAGCAATTAACTAAAAGGGGATTTTTAGAATTTATGAATGACTGAGAAGATTGATATATTGCAAGAGTGGAGAGCAGCATGTGCAATGGATGTGAGGCAGAGGTAATGGATTTATTGTCACATTGAGAGGCACATGAAACGCGGTTAGGTGCGAGAATGACCATTTCCACGTTTTAGGACCATAACGGTTAGGTGATCAGACTTGGTGGCATTGTCTTTTTGTTTGAGACTGGTTTTTGCCAGGTACTGTGAAAGAAAAGGCTTTTCAAGGAGCTCTGTGGTGGCATTACGACACGAGTGATTTCCCCGGCTGCATTTTTGTGTACCCAGTACGATAAGATATGAGGTCATGCTTGCTAGATGTTGTTAGGAAAATCTAATCCAACGGTTGCCTGCCGAGACAAAGACGGCTCTATGCCGAGCAGATCAAGAAAAAAATGCACAGCTTGAACTTAGACCTTCGAGGTGTTTCTTAAGAGTTAATTAAACAGAATTCATTACCAGGTAATCTATAACATATGGTGAGAAAAGATTATTGTGCCACCACTTTGAATACAAACGCTGGGTATTACCGTCTGCTCATGAACTGAGTATTGGGCTTTTTAGAGTTTGGATGCAGCAGGGCGGTTTGATGATATATTCTTTGTCACAGTGGAAATGTGTCAACTGGTAGATATTTTTCTGGCCTGTTTATACTGCTCTATATTTTTGTGGCTGTATATATGTGCTTATGTATTTTATTTTATTTTATTTTATTATATTTTAACAGCTTCAAATGTTGCTTATTATTTAGTCATGTATTTTTAATGTATTACTCTTTTAGTCTTTCTAACTGTTGTTAGTCTACATGATGAAAAACATATTTATTATCTAAACTATATAGTGCTTAAATAACTAATTTATGTAGTTATATACATGCACCAATAAAACCTTTAAGCATAAAGAGATTACAACAAAAAAAAAATTACACAAAGCACAAAATATTGAATGTCATCACTGTTGGGTGAGAAACCTTGTATCTCCAAAATGCTTTTTGTTTTTTTTAATTTTGTGGCTTTATCTATGGTAAGACACTTGCATGAGCCATTATAATATTATCATTTTACCAAAACCAAGCTGAAATGGAGTTACACGGTTTTTGACCAGCACATTTCTGAGAGTTTAGGATGTGCTTGTTTTGTCCATCATTAGAACGGCCGCATCTGAGGTAGTAAGTGCAGTGCATTAGATTACGTTTTCATCAACTTACAGGTTATAGCTATGAGGGCACTTAGTTTTTTCTGTCATTTGGAAAAGAATGTCATGATATTAAAGATGATGTGCTACGCACAGGATATTTAAGGCAATCAGACTCTGACAAATGCTAGACTAAAACACTCTTCTCCACTTCTCAAATACATAAAACATTAGGGCTGGGACATTAAATGTATTAATCTCGATTCGTGAATTGATTCTGAGATTTTCAGAATGTATCGTGATTCTCTCTTGAATCGATTCTGAGCTTAGTTTTGTTCACCCAAAAATGAAAATTCTGTCATTAATTACTCACCCTCATGTCATTCCACACCCGTAAGTCCTTCGTTTATCTTCACAACACAAATTAAGATATGTTTGTAAAATCTGATGGCTCAGTGAGGCCTGCATTGCCAGCAATAACACTCCCTTTTTCAATGCCCAGAAAACTACTAGAGACATATTTAAAACAGTTCATGTGACTACAGTGGTTCAACCTTAATATTATTATTAATATTAAGTGACTAGAATACTTTTTGTGCACCAAAAATAACAAAATAGCTACTTTATTTAACAATATCTAGTGATGGGCGATTTCAGAAAACTGCTTCATGAAGCTTCTAAGCTTAATGAATCTTTTGTTTCGAATCAGTGGTTCGGCGCACTTATCAAAGAGCCACGTGCACTATTGAAGTTTCAAAACACTTATGACGCAACAAAGCCTCGTTTACTGAAATCTTAGGATATTGGCGCTCTGAACCACTGATTCGAAACAAATGATTCGTAAAGCTTTGAAGTTTCATGAAGCAGTGTTTTTGAAATCGCCCATCACTAGATATTGTTGAATAAAGTCATTATTTTGTTATTTTTGGCGCACAAAAAGTATTCTCATCGCTTTATAACATTAAGGTTGAACCACTGTAGTCACATGAACTGTTTTAAATATGTCTTTAGTAACTTTCTGGGCATTGAAAGTGTTAATTATCTTGCTGTCAATGGAGGCCTCTCTGAGTCAATCGGATTTGATCGAAAATTGTGTTCTGAAGATGAACGAAGGTCTTACGGGTGTAGAACGACATGAGGATGAGTAATTAATGACAGAATTTTCATTTTTGGGTGAACTAACCCTTTAACAGCAGATTGCACTCTATGCTAGTTTTTAACCGCACGCTCAAATGCAAACGAAGAAGAGTGTTTTTGGATCCAATTTTTTTTTTTCAGTTTGAGGATCCAATGGAGATACAAAGTTTAGTCACAAGCTCTTTTTAATACTTTTTATTGGTTAAATATTTGCAAAACCCACAGACAGACATAAAGGGTAACGAATAGTAATTATTTATGAAAAAAAAAAGATGAAATGTGGAGATACAAGGTTTCCACCAGACAGCGACGATATATCATAAAATACTTCCTGCTATAATAACTACATGTTGTTATATATTATCTGATATATACTGTTACTTTGTGGTTGGGCCTTTGGCACAGAGTATGAAGATCTTTAATGGCAACATTGTTTCACTATGTTTTGGAGTCACCCATTTCATCAAATGGGTCTCTACAGCTAGTAAATGAACCTCTTATGGCCACAGGCGCTGAGAATAAGAGGGAACAACATGTTCAGCCAAATAATATGTTCTTTAAAGACATTTAATATTTTCTTGTATGCTACGCTCTGTTTTTTCTAAAGGTGGCTGGAACCAAAAGATTGTGCCGTAAAATGTGGTTGTATTGGCATCACAGAGAGGTGTTCAAGGTTTTTGAAAATGTTGAACCGTCAGAGAGTTCATGGTCAAGGGCTATTTAGCGTGAGTGTCTGGAAAGTCCTCTGGCCATGATTTGGCAGAGAGCGAGTGGTGATGGCCAGCAGATCCACTGCACTAAAGCATAAACTGGACTAATCTGTTTCCGAGCAACAGCAGGCACCCCTTCACAACACGTTCTGGGTGTGTAGTTCATGCCGTTACCCGGGGGATGCGGTTTTGTTGAGTTCAGCTCGTGGCACATTTTTTTGGAGTAGTCTGGTTGCCCTCCGTGTTTGGTCTGTGGAAGGAATCTGCGGTGTTGGAGAGACAGAAACACCAGGGACAGCTGGGTAAACATTACAGTTCTGTGTTTTCAACATGCCACTTTGATATGTTAATTCTTAGTGCTTTTGAGGTGAGATATGTAGTCTTTTTTTGTTGTGGTCATGTGTGCTTTTTTTGTTTTGTTTAAAGGTTTTATTGCCGCCTTTGCGCTTTGAGCGAAAATTGTCACCTCATTCATCACAAAGAGGCAGCTGTTTTTCCATTTGATAGTCATCAGTAAATCAGAACATTACCCTTCCCCCAAGTAGCACATAGTCGCATACTAAAGAGAGCAGCTTTCCGAGACCTTGGAAGTGGTGGACGTGGCTCGGTCAAACCATTGAGGATGACGCTATCGTCACCTTTTGTGCATGGCGTTAGACCTGACCCAGAGGGCCAGATTGTTTCCCACCAGGGTGAGATAATTATCATCCAGGCTGCTTTGGAACAGCACTTTACTGTTCGTTGTTGTATTTTTAGTGGGCATCTCCAATAATGGGGACCGAAACCTGATCCAGCTTGCTCTGTTGAGTGGATTAAGGCAGTTTATCGGTAGTGTGCCATCCACAGTTCAAGGTTGACATCCACTTTAGGAGTCAAACCAAGGTCAAGCGTGGTTTAATGAGCTGTTTTGTCAGGTCAGGACACATGATCTTCCCTCGACCAGTGATTTGGGTTAATTATGACCAATGATCTCTCTGGAGCTGAGAAAACAAGGCTCCAGGAAGAAAGCTTTGTGTCAGACGACCTGAACACATGATTTGTTATTTGTGGAAGGTAACAGCCTCAAGTAATGTGTTAGTCACTTTAAGGTGAACTGTGGTGAAAGTGATCATTATTTTCACTTGGGGTGGGTTTTATATATTATATATATATATATATATCCATTCAGACTTTTTATTTTACAAATGCAGTTCTTCTGAACTTTCTATTCCTCATAGAATCACTATGAATATTATGTATATTATTGGATTTCTTAGAAGATCCTAACTACATATTCAGGGTTGGGCTGACCAAATGTAAAAATTATGAATAAAAAATCAAAAAGCAAGAAAATAAGCTGAATATTGGGTGGACAATTCCTCCATGCATGATGAGAGCCTGGCTATTTTAATTTCTTTGCCTCAAGACAAATTAATATGACCTTAAAGTGTTTTGTGATGTACCCCACCACCAAAGTTCTGTCCTAAAATGTTCTTATGGAAAGAGGATTTTCTAAAACCCACCATTGAAAACTTCAAAAGCTTTAAAAAGGATTTTTTTTCCAAATGCTAGATGGGCAGACTGATGTGATTGTTCTTAGCACAGACCTCATGGCATTTTTTTTTTTTTTTTTTTTGCTGTGCTGTGTTCATTTGTGGCATCAGCAGAAAGGAACTAGAACACAGAATCAGAACTGCTACGGTAGGGTAGAATTATTTGGGCCAAAGTGCATAAAATGGAGGCCACTTGTTGGATAGTTAAATCTTGCTGATAGCAGAACCTTATTGTTTTAATCTGTACATAGGCTATTTTTGTAGATGTAAACATCTACAAGTTCTAGTCCAGTGATCTCACTAGCACAGTATGCGTTACATAAGATAGGATAACTTGTATTAGGAGTCCACTTACAGGCAAATCGATCTGTTTTCAAAGTGAATCTAAGGGGATTTGTGATAATCTAAAACGACAGTTACGACCTTAATACCCTTTTGATACACGTCGACGTGACCCTGTGCAAACCAGACCTCAACTCCAGTCAACTGCAGTGACACAGTTTCACAGTTAACCTCCATTTTATGCACAGCAGGCCAACAATTTTCAGCTTTTATGTGCCATTTTGTTGTTTATGTAACTGTGGTTTGTCTGACATTCATAGCTAGACGTCTCTGATTTAGCTGGCCTGTTTTTTGAAAAGATATGCACTTTTTGTGGTTTGACCTCGCTGATTAGGAGGAGATTAGAGCTGACCTGAAAACATTTGAATGGCGTAAATAAGGGCAATGATATAATTGGAGCTCGGGTCTGCTCATCCACTATCCGCCTGCTCGGTTCGTGTGGGTGGCGAGGCCAGCAAGGAGAGCTGAAGGTGATAAAACATCCAAGTTGCCTGTAAATGAGATGAAGACTGGAGCAGCACCGGGTTCAGCCATTAAAGATGTTTTATAGCAGCCCTGCGTACTCTTCCCCTCCTGAGGTGCACACACGTAAACCTATCTATCAAAGGGAATTGACCTGCCTTTGAGTGATCACGTCACAAGACCTGCTGTTGTCATGAAAACATTCGCATGTCCTTCATGTACACAGCAACACCACTCGATTAGGGTACAAAAGATATCTGATGTGTTATTTGAAAAATATAGTTCCATAAAATGTGATTGCGATCACTCAGATTTTGAAATTTTGAACAAATGTGGAGCTTCAGTAACAACACTGAAAACGATACTAATAAGTCCCCGATACAGATGCGAAATGTGTGAACTGGTGTGACTTTTTTTTTTTAACAAAATTAGGCCAAAACTAAGTTTTGGGAGTTTGAAACCTCTTGCAAAAGTGGGAAACTACCATTGGTCTGTGGCAATTGTATAATGGGTAGGTTTTGTCTGGGGCAAGTGGAAATTTTCTCCGGTTAATTTCTTCTGTTCAGTCCGTCGAGGTCAGACGTCTGCGACTAAAAACGTGAACACACTTTAGAGTTGCTTTATACTAGAAATTACAGTTGTAATTCTAATTGAAAGCTCTTATTTATGTTTAATACTGTAACGCTGCTTGTTTTATCGGAATCTGTTGTAAAATTTGATACATAAACATGACGCGACTTTACTGAAGTGTCAAATTGAAGCACTCATGCAGACATATCCACATCCCTATGATTGGATGCTTTCTTAACAGCTGTTTTCTCACCGCTGTCATTTTTGTTGTTTATTTTGTTATTGAACGGAAAGCACATAGTTACATATTCATCTAAATGCCATTCGCTGCAGTGTGGGCTGCCATTGGGATGCATGCTAACGGTAAACCGCTGCTTAGGTCTTTCAAACTTCTTTTTACCCCTAAGTAAAGAACGAAAAATTACTTTGTTGTGAGTATATCAAGGCCTTTTTAGTGTTTAAAACCGGAATTAGGTTCGCAAAAAATGTTGTTGTGGGCTAGCATCCAACAAGTTATTAGCACACAGAGCTGTCGTATTTCTCTTTGAGTGATATTTATTTCTCTATCAATCTTCCACACTGTTCCCAACCAATCTGCCTGTATTCGGCGGATGCCCTTGTATGCCCTCGGTAACAGCGGATAGTGAAGCTGCCCTCTGAGCTCGTGGAACAAAGCAGAAAATAAAGTTGCTGCCTGCAAAGTGCTGCAGTGGGTGGCTTTAACATTCCCATCCACTTTCAGCTCCCGCTAACCTTGCTGAGCTCTGACATCATCCTGGAACAATGTCAGATCCATGTAGATGAATATAATTAAACAAGTGCTTATCATCC
Organism: Chanodichthys erythropterus; assembly: GCF_024489055.1. Lineage (NCBI taxonomy): Eukaryota > Metazoa > Chordata > Actinopteri > Cypriniformes > Xenocyprididae > Chanodichthys > Chanodichthys erythropterus. The sequence continues at coordinate 21,252,072 of NC_090237.1, forward strand.
AGCCGGGAAAAGTTTAGTGGCAGGTCAACCATGTTTGCCTCTCTTTCCGCTGAAGGTCGGATGAGGGTTAGACAGGCAGTTTGCAGGCTGGAAGGTATGTGAAAGACATAAAACATACACTGTAGACCAACACAAGTATCTTTTTCAGAGCACAAAAAAATCTATTTTTACACTAGCTTGTTATTTACATTGAGCTCTGTCGGGCCAGACTATATTGGAAAAATTGAGTACCAATGTAAAATTTACCACAGTAACCACAGTTTCCTCATATTCCACAGTTAAAACTGTAAAACAAAAATGAATTAATATGTGATCTCTTTTTTGGATCATTTGATGGCTAACAGAAGTAACTATGTATTTTAGTGAAAACTATGGTGGCAAATAAAAAAAGAGTAAGGATTAATGAATTATATGGCAAATTGTGAATATATCAGTATGTAGCATATATATCAATATGTAAATATATATCACATATATCAATATGCTAAAAAAAAAGTCCAGATAATTTAATACCAGACAAAAGCGTTGAATAGATATTACACAATGTAGATGACAATATTTTTTTATTTCCATATCGGTGAACATAAACCAATCACTGTCAACAGTTCACAGTAATGTTTTGCAATTGATTTTGTCATTCTGTCTGTGGTAGACCTGGGCTGTTTACATTAGACATGTTTGTGGTATTCAGTCTGCAATGTTTTAAAATTGATGGTCTATGTAAAGTACTGTCTTTGGTTGTTTGTCAGCATCTCATGCCATTAGAGTCACGTTTAATACATTTTGTTGAAGTTGAGAGTAGTTAAATTTAAAATAGTTAAAGTAACAAGTCGTTAAAAAAACAACATTTGGCTTTTGTTACATTCTCCGCACTCCATGAATGTGTCCTGTGTGAACAAAAAATTACCTTTTCATTACCTAAAAACATGAGATGCAAAATTGTTACATTTTTGTATACAATGTATTGAAATGATATTATAATCATAATTATTTTTTAAAATTGAAATACTGTTGATTTTGCCACAAATATAGCCATTGCTTGTGATATCACGTTAAATCATAAATGAATAACTAAATAAATGCTCTATATTAACGTCAAATGTATAGCCTTACTATTTACACAAGATTTTAAAGGGTTAGTTCACCCAAAAATGAAATTTCTGTCATTTATTACTCACCCTCATGTCATTCCACACCTGTAAGACCTTCATTCATCTTCGGAACACAAATTAAGATATTTTGATGAAAAGTTTTTTCTATCCTCCATTGAAAGCAACGAAATTAGTACATTAATTTGTCCAGAAAGGTACTAAAGACATAATTTAAACCGTCAGTGTGACTACAGTGGTTCAACCTTAATGTTATGAAGCGACGAGAATACTTTTTGTGCGTAAAAACAAAACAAAAATAATGACTTTATTCAATTAAGGTTGAACCACTGCAGTCACGTTGACTATTTTAACAATGTTTTTACTACTTTTCTGGACATTGAATGTGCTAATTTCGTTGCTTTCAGTGGAGGATAAGAAAACCTCTTGGATTTCATCAAAAATATCTTAATTTGTGTTCTGAAGATGAACAAAGGTCTTACCGGTGTGGAACGACATGAGGGTGAGTAATAAATGACAGAAATTTCATTTTTGGGTGAACTAACCTTTTAACGTGCATTAGAAAGAAAAACATTAACATGCAGTTGACTTGTAATAATTGATGAGTTGAAATCGAAAATTGTTACAACTAGGATTTGCAACCTAACCAGTGAGTAAACGTGGCTCCAAAATGAGGCAACCTGCCACGGCTAAAGCCGTGGTGTTAGGTCTCAGCTTTGAATTCTAGCGAGTTCCAGCGAAACCATTTGCTTAAGATAGCATGAGGCACAATATGTTACTTAATAAGGCAAGGGATTTTTAGAGTCCTCCGCCATTAGCTGCTGAAATAATCTCCTCCCTGAATGGGAAAAGGCAGCAGTGAAGGGAGTAAAAACGAGTGCACTGCATAGCCTTTGGATAGGAGCAGTATTTAATTAAGATCAGCCTGTCTCACATACATGCTGGCTGATAAGGGCTCCAAAGCACATCTGGCAATATGAGAGCTTGATCTCTCTTCGCTGGGGTTAATGAAGGTGGTCTCTGCTGAGTTATGTGATAAAACTCAGCTGAACTTTTCTTTTGTCCAGTAAAAAAAGTGGAAGACTATATGTGACCTATTTTCTCCAGCACAAAGCAAAGAGTCCCAATGAAATAAGTTTAAAGGGCTTGGAATGGAATCTTGTGGAAATAGAATTACATTGATCTGAAAGGTTATTACAAATATAAATATGGCATTGATTCAGTACTCTCTGTATGAAACATTTCTACATAGTAAATCACTATGGCAATAGTGGAAGATATATTTAATATTCTTCATATATTTGCAAGCAATGCAAATTATGATTTTGCAATGATTTTAATGTGCTTTTTATAAGAGGGTGAATGACATGACGTGCATATTTTTGTGTCCAAGTGCATTATTTTCTTTTAAAATAATTTGATAAATTCATGACTTGTATCACTTTATTCTATAAAACTTATTTAGTTTGAATTTATCTTCAGTAGATTTTGATAATAAATATTATTCTATGTTTTGGTATGTTTAAATCCCCAAAATGTCAGGTGGCGCAACCATTCTCACAAATGAACAGACTAAGAAAACTATTTATAATTGTATTTTATGGCATTATTTTATGTTTGAAACCTTTCATAAACAAATTTCATGAATATGACATCCAAGTAGAAGCCTGTTCAGTCAGTCAGGTGGTGCAACTGCAATGAATGTCCCTAAATAAATAATGCATTTAAGCTAGGATTGTCTATTTCTATTCTATTTTTTTTTTATTATTATTGTTCTAAAATGTTGGCTTTAAGATATTTTACACTCAATTATGATAATTTTTTAAAAATAATTTTAGATGCCACTATCGTATGAAGTAAAGGAAAATCAGTCACACTTTATATTAAGTGTCTTTAACTACTATGTACTTAGATAAAGAGACAGTTAGGTATGATGTACTTGTTTATGTTGTTTTGCAAAACAATAATTGCATTGTATCAAGTGCTGCTACTGAGGTGGGATACGGGTAAGGTTAGGAGACGAGACGTTTGGTGGGTTTAAGGGTGGGTTAAGGGGTAAGGGAAGGGTCAACATTGTATTAATTATAGATGTCATTACAGAAATTAATTACAGATTTAATATTGCAGATGTTTTAACTTTAAATCAACAAATAATAATTCAAAATGAACAAATGGCTGAAAACTAGAGTGTGATTAGTTATTGTATTGAATGCATTTACTGATATACTTGAATTATTTTTTAAAAGTAAAATTGGATGCTAGATACTAAATACCTGGCCACTTTTAATGCAATAATTATAAATTAATATGAATAAAATACACAACCACAAAATAATAATGTGTAAGGCACTGGAGACACTTTGAAGAGTTACTTTGCTTATATTTCACTTATATGTATTTTAGAGTTAATATTCAGCAACATTACTTTTTTTAATTAAAATTTAAATTTAAATAGTCATTTAATATTCTGATCATAGAGAAAATGCATAAAAGAATGTATATGAAATATGTAATAAATATTTTTTTAAATTCTCAGATGCCTTAAAAAATAATAATTCCATAAAAAGTTATTTTTATTTGTTATTCTACTCAATTTCTTTACTTTTTATTTAAGCCATGTCACCCCGCTCTCTGGATCGCCTCTTATGGCCCGTGATGTTGACCTTAGTCTTAAAGAAGAAGACAGGCTAACTAATCAGCCTTTCCATTTTGCCCATGAACGTAACCTCTGATCTCAGGGTCACCTCATCTCGGTCCTTATCAGGACCCCTGGCAGTTGTTCAACATGTTGCCTTATAAGAAATGGATACCACTCTTCTCAGATATCCCTACGGAGTATTAAGGGGTAAGAACAAGGATTTGTCACGGTATATACCTGCACTTGAGTGATGTGAAAGGCAAATGTGTCCTAGCATTCCACTGACTTGTGTAAACTTAGCTTTGCAGGCCAACCTGCATGTGTTGTATTTTCAGATAAGATATCTGGCAACATGTTTTCAGCCATACCAGGCTGGGATGGTGAACAACGCTGAATCCCGTCCCCTCCTGATCACCCTCCTGAGGTTAATCTAAAAACCGCTCTGTGCAGGCTAAAGCACACCCAAGTGCAGGACAAGAACAGCTGGGTATCAGTGGAGCCGCGATTGGCAGGGTGTTGGGTTTCATCTGCCGAGGGGGTCAATTCTACTTCCTCGGAAGGGGGCCCGGGCCTCTGAGAATCTGTCATCGTTCACGTTGTAAACGCTCTGCATGTATCTGTTTTTGACCTGCCAGAAAAAGATCCCTATCAAGGGTGGACATCCAAGAAGTGTTAATGCAATAGCATTCGGAGTAGTTCAACCATGCATTGAGGTGGCAAGTTGTAATTACATAAAGCGGTGTATATTTAATTAGTGAAAAAAAGATACAAATTGTATTTCTTAGCTGAATTTTTAAATGTTATATTTTTACACAATATTTTTAATTAACTTATTTTTAGTTTAACAACTTTTTGTACTTGAATTCATTTTTTATTTTATTTTTTGTAATGCCAATCAATCTGATTGATGTTTTGATGTATTTGATGTAAGTGATCAATTTCTTTCGAAAACCAGAAATAATATTTTTAGGCCAAAATTTTTGTGGTGGAAAGGGATACACTGCAAAATTCATGTGCATCCTTTTGTAATAGCTTTATATGGCATGCATGTGGCATGCGACTGTTATGGATGGCGTTCAAATTGGTGCAGCGCTACATCAGTGTGCAAAAGCTATCTGACCTCCTTTTAAGCATCCTTATTCTTCTGTTCCCCCCCCGTTTCATCTCTTAGAGTAGACGATGCACTGCCTTCATATTGCAAATCATATCTTTGGCTTGACAAGCAGATAACTGTGCGATTCCACTGTGGTGTGAGGTTAGAGGTACACGGCTCTATGAAATTTTTCATCACTGGGAATGATAACACAGGCGGCCATTGAAGAAAGGCAGGATATTTGAGATATCTATCAGGGTACCGTGAAGGATTTTTTTTTTTTGTCTTGCAGCTTCAGTTCAAGGACGCCTGCAGGCAGCACGACCCTCGCTGTGCTTCTGACGTGACTCAAGGTCACGCACACTCACCCTCTGACATTCACTCACTACAGACAGAGAGGAAGAGTGTGTGTTACTGAGCGAGAGAGTGGGGGAAGGGAGGGAGCGAGGATGGGGTTGCAGTAAAAGTCATCTTCCCCTGTGTGCTCTGAGTAAACAGTTCACTTTGCTCTGTGTGAGCGCAGCCAGGGCCTCATTTGCTCAGCCGTTTTTACTCATCTCTCCCATTTGCAGACAACTTGAGACATGCTGTTCTCTGGCTGCCTCTCGGTAGGACCGTTTGTCATGTCAGGGGGTTTTATTTGACTTAAGTATGAGTTATCTCAAACTCGGCTCTGAAATTAATGCACCTTTAAATTCTGTGCCGTTTCAAGCCTTTATAGTTCTTTTATGTGATCAGTTCTGAGCACTCAGGATATTGAGACGGCATACGCTTCCATTCTCTGCTAAACGGATGCTGTTGTTATAATATAAGTAGATACATTACGACATATTGTATATTGATGATCTACCCAAAACTACATATTTTCATAATCGACTCGTCAGAACAAAGCTTTATATTATTAGCCTGGTTTAGCATGTCTGCCATAAGCATTTCTTAAAGGGTTAGTTCACCCAAAAATGAAAATAATGTCATTTATCCCTCATGTTGTTTTACTCCCGTAAGACCTTTGTTCATCTTCGGAGCACAAATTAAGATATTTTTGATTAAATCCATTGGCTCAGTGAGGCCTCCATAGACAGCAATGCCACTGAAAATCTCAAGAAAGATACTAAAACATATTTTAAAACAGTTCATGTAAGTTCAGTGGTTCTACATTAATATTATAAAGTGACAAGAATAGTGACAAAATAGTGACTTTAACAAAATCTCGTGATGGCCGATTTCAAAACAATGCTTCGAAGCTTTATGAATCTATTGTTTTCAAAACAGCTGAAATCACGTGACTTTGGTACTCTGAACTACTGATTCGATTCGTAAAGCTCCGGAACAGTGTTTTCTGTTCGACCATCATGAGATATTGTTAAAGTCGTTATTTTGTTTTGTTTTTTTGGCGTTTTAAATATGTTTTAGTACCTTTTATGGATCTTGAGATTTTCAGTGGCATTGCTGTCTATGGAGGCCTCACTGAGCCATCGGATCTAATCAAAATATCTTAATTTGTGTTCCGGAGATGAACGAAGGTCTTACGGGTGTAGAACGGCATGAGGGTAGGTAATAAACTACATTATTATCATTTTTGAGTGAACTAACCCTTTAATGGTTGTTCACATGTGTACTTGTGGACCAATCGATGTAATTGTAGTATTATTTATATACTTATATAGTGTTTATTAATAGTTTGAATTATTTTTACTTTTTAGTTTTCATTTTTAGAATTTTATAGAATCTTTTTAATATTTATATTTAGCTTTAATTTATTTTTATTTCAGTTTTAGTTAGTAATTTTAGCATGTCAGCTTAGTTATTTCAGTTCAGGCAACATTTCTAAATTTCATTTAAGTTATTCATTTAATGTTTACATTTTATTTCAGCTTTATTTCAATTACTGAAAACATTTTTAATAGTTTTAGTTAACAATAACAATACTTGAATTGTAGACTCAACTGCTAGAAAAGAATAATTTTAGATTCAATTTTTCTTACAAAGAAGTAGCAAATTACTTTAAACAACATTTTTAAAACCAATTGGAAGCTTCTGTCACCCAGTTGAATGAACATGCAACTGGTAAATGGTAATCGTATCATGGCTAGCACCAACTTAATTCTGTTTGGAAAATGTGTTAGGACAAGCAAGTGATCTTTGTCATCCAATTAATATTCATGAGGCAAGCTAAATGTTTATATTATTTCCTCACCACTTTTCAGATCATTTCTACTCCCCTTACTATTAGCATGCCAAAGCACACTAAAACCCCTCTCAAGGAAGTTTGAGGTTTCCATCCTTCGAAGTTATCATTGTAAAAAAAAAATATAAATGCTAATTGATTAGCATAGCATCAAAGTTGCTGATGACTAGCCAACCAAAGCTATCTGATTCAACCCCTCTAAGTACAGAACATCGATTAACGGCAGGCATGACAAGGACATGTTATTGTTCATAAGTGTTTCTGCTACTGTTTGACGCTCATTAATAAATAACAAAACAGAAAATAGGACAAGAGGATAGAGGGAGGGAGAACAACTGTGTAAACGTAGCTTTTAAAGAGACAGGCCTGTCAAAGGTTTGCTGACTCGTTTAGCTTTGTGTCTTGACTGTTATCACCTCCCCATTAAGTTTTTAATCCAACTTCATTTCTGCTAATTAGCAACTGTAGGACTGACAGGCCTTGCCATGTCCATCCGTCTGTGTCAGGACAACGATTTGCCTCTCCTGAGTTGTGTTCATTACTTTTGTCTTTTTCAAGTCCTTCAAAAGTGCTTATTATTATTTAAGTCAAACCAATGGAAAGTGTACCGTCAGCTCTTTTGGGAGCGCGCCGTAGTAAAGAGAGCAGGCCAGGAACACAGGAGAGACAGTTGGAGGTACATAAAAAGCCCATGTGCTGTGGAGGCCTACCGCTAGCTGCTCTGTGGGTAGCCAATGCACATTTTAGATGTTGAGTTACAGTGACGATCGGAAAAAGTATTGCTGCTTCCCGAGGCTTTATGATGATTTAATTTAAGAGTGGTTTGTTATTATTTAACCTAAAAAGTGGTGTGGTGATACCATCTGTGGTACTTTTACTCTATACTGTATATTATGTACTAGGGTACAGAACTATTATCATATTCATATACCATTGTATTTATATTAGACTTCAAAGCACTTATATAGAGTATATAAGATTACCATGTCATTACTAGTGTCAACTACAATCAAGTTGCTCTTAAATTAGTTATATTATATGTATTATATATATATATATATATATATATATATATATATATATATATATATATATATATATATAATCGGTGCATCCATTTAACATTTGATATTGCATGAAGAATGTCATGAAGAAAGCTGGCACCTAGCAGGAATGAGTTTTTAAATTTAGCAGATGGTTGGTAGTGTATTATTCATGGCACCTCCATGACACAAAAATGAAAGAAACCTGCTTATGTAACTTGTCAACACATCTACATCCAGTTTCACTAACAGTGTCGACTTTTAGCCCTCACAGAATTCCTTACGTGAGGTAGGGGTGGGCGATATGACCAAAATCATATATCACGATATGAGAAATTTTATTTTCATGATAACGATATATATTATGATATACGTATTTTTGCTTTAAATAAGGTTTTTCTCAATTCCTCAGTTCTTTTTCATCTGTTTATTTTGACTTAATACATAAATGACTCTGATTACTTGCAAATACATGTCCCTTTGACACGTAGGTATGTGTATTTAACGGTTCAATCCCAATACGGCGGCAAAAAGCACTGTTTAGTTCTCACACGCTCTATGAGCAGCGATAGAGACGATAGTCCAACATCTCTATTGGTTGACAAATTTCTACCGGTTAATCGTGTCTATATTGCCCACCCCTAACGTGAGGACCTATATTTGATGAACCCCTGGATCTTTGGAAATATGAACAAGTGAAATGGCAGATAGGGATTTGTTTTTATGTTGATGAAATGCCTGTAAAGGATTTACTGCCCATTTAGTAGTATAACGTGGTGTGTTGACATGCTTTTAAATTAAACATATGGTCATAAGGGATTAAATGTATTGCTCAGATTGGAAATATTACAGCATTGGTATTGCATTGTTTCGATGTACTGGTTGCATATTGAATCATTTTGAAGTTTCGCAATAATAGATGCAGTTTCAAGTTTGTTCTTATAAGGACTCAAGGAGTTTCTTCTAGTCTTAAGTTGACAGTTGACTCTGTCCGGTCACATCCTTGAAAACTCTCTGCTCCTTTCCTCTAGACTTATGCATTTGGCTCTGATGACTGCAGAGACTTTACTGTGTTAATAACTTCTCTCTCATCTAGGGAAAAGGCAGGGGACCCAGGCACTGTCTTCCTTTTAATGTGCTGGCTTTTCTTCAATCATTTAATTAAGAAAAGGAGCGATTATTCAGCCTCGAGTCAGCTCCTTCTCCCTTCCAGCGCCTCATTCATCTCTGATTAAACTTGTAGCATTCGGTAACTGTGCTTGCCTGTTCTTTCTGGGGCATGTGAAACAGGAGGAGATTGTGACAGTAGAGAAAAGAGGAACCTGAGGTCTTTAAACAAGTTGCAGGATAAGAAAATGGTCCCCTTTGGTCTCTTCGTCTTGATAAAGGCTGGGCTTGCAGCTGTGTTATCTCTTTATGCGTTTAAGTTTGGGTTGTATCTTTTCATGCAGCATAACCTGTCTGAGGGGTTTGACACATAGTTTAACCCTCCTAATTAAGGGCTGCCCTCCGCCTCATAGGAATTCACTAAAAAAGACTGGGGTCGTTTCTGTAATAACAAAAGTTAGTTAACAAGATTATGTAAAAGTACAAGTTTACATTAATTTTCACCTGGTGCTTAAATAGATGTTCACAAACAGAAGAATCATTTACCCGAGAGGGTAGTCGGCTGTGTTTTCTGTAATGTTCAGTATCAGATGGTACAAAACATTGACCAAACATTAATAGTCATTATTTACAGTAGAGTTGAAAACTGAAGTGTTGCTTAAACACCAAATAAGCATATTAGAATGATTTCTAAAGGATCATGTGACACTAAAGTCTGGAGTTTAGTTTTCTGGAGTTTATTTCATTACAGGAATATATTGTTTTAAAATATTTTAAAATGTTACTATTTTACTGTATTTTGATCAAAAGGTAGCCTTAGTGAGCACCGACCTCAAACTTATGAACTTATGGATTGGTGTATGATTTTATTATAGATTTAATGATCAAGTTTAACACAAAATTGACTGCTTAAGACATCTTTAAGATATAATGGATGTTTGCCTAACTGTGCTAGGGATGGAAAAGAAACTCAAAAGATTTCCCTGTTTTCTATCCACCTTATTCCTGACGAACCTACTGCGTTTTGAATTGTGGGTGACACTTCCGGTTTGGGGTACTTCCATTCAAAAAGACTAAAACGAATCATTTCAAATCATAAGGTTGCACTACAAATAACGCTTATCCCTTAGTTTCCTTCATGTCTTATTTTCAGACATCATGAGATTAACGTAACGCTTGGTATTTTAACATAACGTTATAACAAGAATATCTATGGCAAGAGCTCTTTTCAGTCGCTGCGTTCTTTTCCTCATGATTATTTTCTTTTGCATTCCGCTGTAACAGTATGAAAAAGGACAACATATACTGCACATTTGTGGTCTGTTCTCCCGATTTAATGTACGATATGTCCCATTAATAATTCATTGGAATGCACAAAGAATCTCTTGTGTTTCTCCTCAAATCCTCACGTCTCTTTCCATGTTTGTTTTCACAGGTAAATACAATTTATTATCTTTCAAAATGGCGGAAATCACTTTTAAATAGTATCACGCAATGCTGAAGTTCATGAACATATTTGATTAAGGCAACATAGTTACATAATACAGATATATATTACTACAGTGATATTTAACCCATCCGTTATTGCTGTGGAAGTGCGCTTTTGGGGTTATTCATGGTCTGTTGAAAGTACCTTGTTAATGCTTTTACACTTTTAAATGTCCTTTTAATGTTTGATGTTTGAAGGGTGAGTAGAATAATGTACCCAGTTAAAAAAAAAAAAAAAAAACGTATTATTGCGTTCATAGCAAGGCTTTCACTGACTGTTTACATCTTAACGGAAGTTACACCCATAATTTGCGCAAAGAGTCATGGGCGGAGGAATGAAGTGGAATAAATTGACCTCCTGAAAGTCACTGAATAGTTAGCTCTTAGTGAAAGTAGATGGTAGTTAATATTACACAAATGAAAATGAGCTGGTGAAAGATTCTGAGGATTTTTTTTAATATTATTATTATTATTATTTATTTGATTGTTTTTTGGTTGTTGTGAAATTTAATTTGACATCACATATTTAAAATGACATTTGAACTTGATCACCATTCATTTTCGCTGTATGGAAAATATTTTTGAGTAAGGCTGAGGTTGAGTGGTTCCATCGAATATCCACTTGGCATGAATGACCATGACGCTTCCATTGACAGTCTTGTTTTCATTATGTAGATGTGTAGCAGTACCTCTATGAACTATTGCTAAATGCATTCCTGTATCATTAACAGACCCAAGCACACAAATGCAGAAGGTATATAGGGATGCTTTTCCAGCTAAGCACTATTAACAGTTGAGGTGCTATAATTCGAGTCAAGTTCCTCAGCCGAATGTGACAGCGGTTGTAAACGGACCCCACGAGAGGAATTCCTCCGGGAACAAAGTAAGGGTTAGAGAGCCTTGCTCCCGTCTCCCTCTGCTCTAGGGTGGAAATGGTTAACATATCACTGTAATTGGCACCCGCAGCTGCTTGTCCTCTCCACAAACAGGAGGGGATGATTTTTCCCCCTGGCCTCCCCCTCTCTTTCTCCCCTCTCCTCTCTCACTCTCTTTCTGCAGCCTCTGCTTTGTGTGACAGCTGCCTAATTGGGCATTCTCCCCTCGTAGCGAGGCTGCCTCCTCCGGCCTCAACTGCTGACGAATGGCAGCGGATTACAGATGAGGACACGATGACCCGTTCGACCTTCCCGCAGCAGGGGGAGCAGAGGGAGGGGCCTGACTGGCCGGGCCCGTGCCCAGAGCCTCAGGTCACTGGAGGATGAGGTCGTGAGAAGGTGGAGGATCTGCCAGGTGGCCAGTGACAGAGTGTCACATGACAGTAGCTTGATGTCAATGTGTCAAGGGTAGACCGGTGGCACTGCATCCTCAATAACACTTGCACGGGTGCATGCATGCACGGTAGATTTCGTGTTAATCCCCAGCTCTCAAACCGATCGAAAGCATCAGACGGAGAGGCAGTGATATTTTTCATTCTCTCACTCTCATTTACATCCGTTTTTTCTTCTGCTGGGCTCGTAATCATGCTCATTATGCTCAGAATGGTCTCCTGGGTGGGGTTTATAATTATATACAGCAGAAAGATATATTAGATAAAAATATATCTAATGCTGTTGTGCCTTAAATCTTATCTGTGTGTGTAACCTATGCATGTTAGTAGTAGAAATTTTGGGATTTTTGGATGTTAAAATTCCATCCATCCATCCATCCATCCATCCATCCATCCATCCATCCATCCATCCATCCATCCATCCATCCATCCATCCATCCATCCATCCATCCATCCATCCATCCATCCATCCATCCATCCATCCATCCATCCATCCATCCATCCATCCATCCATCCATCCTTCCATCCTTCCATCCTCAGATTTATTTGTATCAGTGACCATATCCTCAAATATTAGCATTTTTTATTTTATTATTATTATTATTATTATTATCTGTATCAATCTGATTTGGATATTTTAAAGCAGGCTTATATTGTGGCCTATTTTTTCCACTTCAAACGGAATACTTTTCTCCCCCCTAGTATTGTGGCCGGTGAATTTTTTTTACCGGCTGTAAATATTTTTTACCGGCCATGAAACGGCAGTTGTGGCACCAACATTTTAGATACCAGTGAAAATTCACAATCTTCAGGTACAGAAATTGAATAAAGTAATCAAATGTATAGTCTTCACTGTATAAATTAAACATCTTTATTAAAGTAAAAAAAAAAAAAGTTATTTAGATAAAAGTAGTGTAGGATTTTTATATTTGTCTTTTGTTGTTTGATTAACATTAACGACACAGACAGCAGTGGGATAATTAGGCTGTTGTCACTTTAAAGGTGCCCTAGAATCAAAAATTTAATTTACTTTGGCATAGTGGAATAACAAGAGTTCAGTACATGGAAAAGACATACGTTGAGTTTCAAACTCCATTGCTTCCCCCTACTTATATAAATCTCATTTGTTTAAAAGACCTCCAAAGAACAGGCGAATCTCAACATAACACCGACTGTTACGTAACAGTTGGGATCATTAATATGTTCAAGCATTAGACAAGGGCAGCCAGTATAACGTCTGGATCTGTGCACAGCTGAATCATCAGACTAGGTAAGCAAGCAAGAACAATAGCGAAAAATGGCAGATGGAGCAATAATAACTGACATGATCCATGATATCATGATATTTTTAGTGATATTTGTAAATTGTCTTCCTAAATTTCGTTAGCATGTTGCTAATGTACTGTTAAATGTGGTTAAAGTTGCCATCGTTTCATACTGTATTCACGGAGACAAGACTGTCATTATTTTCATTTTTAAACACTTGCAGTCTGTATAATGCATAAACACAACTTCATTCTTTATAAATCTCTCCAACAGTGTAGCATTAGCCGTTAGCCAAAGAGCATAGCCGCAAACTCATTCAGAATCAAATGCAAACATCCAAATAAATACTATACTCACATGATCCGATCCATGCATGCAGCATGCATGACGAACAACTTGTAAAGATCCATTTGAGGGTTATATTAGTTGTGTTAACTTTGTAAATGCACTGTATTATAGTCGAGAGCTCGGGAGGGGGCAGGGAGCGCAAGATTTAAAGGGGCCGCAACCTGAATCGGTGCATAGTTAATGATGCCCCAAAATAGGCAGTTAAAAAAAATGTATAAAAAAAAAATCTATGGGGTATTTTGAGCTGAAACTTCACAGACACATTCAGGGGACACCTTAGACTTATTATATATTACAAAATATTACATATTTTGAAAAGACGTTCTACGTAGGGCTGGGCGATATATCGAATGCTTTTGTCACGCGCATTTTGTCAGTAAAGCCGGTTCCCTGATTACCGCTAAATCGCCATCACCTGCTTTCAAATGAAGCGGCATTTAATAGACAGAGCCGCTCCATTTGAAAGCAGGTGATGGCGATTTAGCGGCAATCAGGGAACCGGCTTTACTGACGAAATGTGCGTGACAAAAGCATTCGATATATCGCCCAGCCCTAGTTCTACGGCACCTTTAAGACCTGCATGGATCCAATATAGGCTACTGATACTGTACATGCGTTTTCTTTCTCAACTATTACGTTCACTTAAGACATAACCGACCAGCGCAAGAAGACATGAAAGAGAGCTCAATTCAGTATTCACGCGCTATCTGAAGTGCAACTTTATGGGCGCGCGCTTCAGATGTTCTTCTTGCACTTGAATATTTAAATTGACAAAGTTTTAACTTTCGTGATGATACAGCACTGTTCCGAGCATGTGATCACGTTCATGTTCTCACAACATTGCATTGTTAATTCATAGAAATGTTACCGGCCAACTGGTGACTGATACGGTTTCATATACTCACCAACACCAATTTTTAATACATTTTAGGCCCTATGTGCATATATTTTGTGCTGTACATGGTTTTGATGCCTGATCTTACTTGGCATATAAAAACAGTCAGAACAATAGATTAGATTTATAATATACAGTCAAACCAAAATTTATTCAGACACCTTGAACATTTCATTCATTAATACAGTTTATTCACTATAGTTTATAAAAATGATAATAAAATATGACAAGATCTCAGAGTTAAACTGAAAGACTTATCTTAATTATGTCAGATAACACTTAAGCAAAACATTGTCAGGTCAAAGTGTCTGGTTACTGGTTACTCCACTGTATGAAGAATTTTTTGGGTATAATATGTCACAGTTTGCTTTATTTTGCTTTCCCCACTTACATAAATGAACTATAGTGTCCTGCACCCACTAGTAAAAATATATAAAGATATCAAAAATGTCTGAATAATTTTTGGTTTGACTGTATAATCATCATCTTAAAAAAATCTGTCGGTTATCAGCATTTTTGAAAAATCTTGTTTTTATTTATTTTATTCAATACCTGCGGCATGTTGCTGATGCAACAAGATTCGTTTTGTTCCATTTCTCGTTTTTTCTCTTTGAAATGTGCCAAAACAAAACTCTTAAAATAAAGTTAAAATAGCTGTGTGTATAAATAGCAAAACAACAGCTGGTATTTAAAGACACTAGGCTAATGACTGTATTTTTCTTAATGCCAGCACCTTGAGAATTTCACAGGATATGTGCAGCAGACTAATGATCCAAATGAGCCCTTTCCTTTCCAGATCATTTGCTGCACACATTGGAAAGCTATTGGTTAGACTTTCCTCTGTTAATAAAAAGGTGGAAAAAAGAGGAAATTCTATCACTAACCACTGCAAGGCAAGTTCAAGCTGTAAAGGTCTTGTCTGCTGAAGCATTTCAGCTTGGCTTAGCATTCTTAGCGGACTGTAGTAGTCATGAAGCCACGACCAGTCTCTGCTCCACTTTACCCACACACACACACACACACACTCTCTCACACTATAAAAGCCAGTGTGCGGTGACAGAGCGCAGCATCTTCTAAGACACAAAATGCAGGCTGTCAGAAGGGCTGGCGGTGCCTTGTTTCTGTCACGCTGCCAAGATGCAATATCACTCAGCTGAGGAAGAAAGCCGTCAGTTGTAAAATATGATGAATTATCCCTATTCGGCAAAGAGTGGGCTGTCTGTGGGCGTGTGGCTTTCTGTGTGTACGCGAAAGTACGTGAGGGTGTATAAAGAAGAGGCTACGCTTGTGTGTGTCAGTGTGTATTGTGTGACTGCGCACCGACGGCGTGGTTGCGGCACACATAAGAGTGTGTGGGCGAGAAAAAGAGTGAGAGAGACCAGCCACGGGGTTACTACAGGTTTAATGGCGACCTTGTTGTGCACGCACTTAGCTGCTTTCAGTGTTGAGTTGCTCAGAGCGAGTGTCTAATCCCCCACCCGGGTGCTCGCACACTTGATTAGTGGCCTTGGTTATCTGCCTAGAGGACAAGCCGCTGCCCCCCCTCCTTCACTGGTCAGGGCCAGGGCACTGAAGGGTGTCAACCCAAAAGAAAGAAGAAGGGAGAGACAGAAGGAGAGAGAAGAGAGGGGCAGGATGTTGTTGAGGTGTATTAGTATTCAGACAAAGCCTTACAGCCCGTAGAGCAAATTGATTACTACACTGTACCTGTTCTTGGTGTCACTGCTCCGTAAGAAGGTAAGATTGTATATTGTATATGAGTTTGGGCATTGCAGAAATATCTCTTCCACATTGTTGGGACCCTTGTGAATTTGTGAAGTTGTTGATGAGTTTGATAACTTAATATTTTCTTATTTTTCTGCTTTTATAGATTCATTTGTGTGAAAAGTTTAAAATGTTTCCATGGTTTTAGGTTGTTGAAAATGAACTTCTAACCCCTAAAAGAAATAGGTTAAATGTGTTTATGAACACTCCAGCCATATCTGTGCTGCAGGGATGACATTTTTTTTTGCAGGCCAATAGGATATTTTTAAAGAATTAGTTCACTTTCAAATAAAATTTTCCTGATAATTTGCTCACCACCATGTCATCCAAGATGTCCACGTCTTTTTTTTTCTTCAGTCAAAAAGAAATGAAGGTTTTTGATGAAAACATTCCAGGATTTTTCTCCTTATAGTGGACTTCAATGGCCTTAAGACGGTTGAAGGTCAAAATTACAGTTTCAGTGCAGCTTCAAAGGGCTTTAAACAATACCAGATGAGGAATAAAGGTTATCTAGCGAAACGATCGGTCATTTAAAAAAAAAAAAATGTAAATGTATATGCTTTATATAAACAAATGATCGCCTTTGTAAGTGCTTCTGCCAAAACCGTATTTCTGTATTCTTCTAAAAGTTTACGCTGTATGTCCTACGCCTTCACTATTCTACTTACAAAACAAACGCAGCACCAGTTACCAACGCCAGTGTAAGCTTTTTGAAGAATACGGAAAGCGGAAGCACTTACAAAAGCGATCATTTGTTTATATAAAGCATATAAATTTACATTTTTTTTTCTAAAATGACCGATCGTTTCACTAGATAAGACCCTTATTCCTTGTCTGGTATTGTTTAAAGCCCTTTGAAGCTGCACTGAAACTGTCATTTTGACCTTCAACCAATTGGAGGCCATTGAAGTCACTATAAGGAGAATAATCCTGGAATGTTTTCATCAAAAACCTTAATTTCCTTTCGACTGAAGAAAGAAAGACATGAACATCTTGGATGAAATGGGGGTGAGTAAAGTATGAGAGAAATTTTATTTGAAAGTGGACTAATCCTTTAAGTTTAAGTTTTTTTTTTTTTTTAAGTATTTTCTACTCATTTAAAAAGTTTTCCACAAAGAAATCATTGAAATATATTTAACATCATGAAGTCTCCAGCCATATCAGTATCTTCACAGAGTGCTGCTATGATGATGTAATTTTGTTGGCCAACCCAAAAGTTAGCATCACCCTGGTTACCTCGACAAAACAACAAGATTTTTTTTCTCCATGGGCTTTTGGATTATTGCAGAAAATAAGCTCTGTGAAAAACAAAAGTTTAGGATTCTTGCACATTTTGCTCATAAAGATTACATTTTATAAGTCTTGATGCCTAAATGCAATCACTAGAAGTAAAAGGCTGAAGTTAGGCTAAACCAGGGTTGCACGACTTCATTAAGCCAGTGACAGCTCTTTTTTAATATTTATTTAAAATCTACAAGTTCTAAAGTTTGAGTTGAATAGTTTACAGGAGTACAAATATATTGTCAAATTAAGCCAATTTAGCCGCAGCAGCCTTTTTCAAGACATGCTTAAAAAACACTGTAACGAGGTCAGTAGATGTGGGAAGAAGGAGGCGGGAACCGCGGACGTCTGCCAGCCACACAAACATAATAAAACATAAAATAAAGTCCAGGCCTGGTCCTCTCTCGTCGCTCCTCCTTTTATGCCTCCGGAGCTCCTCCGTGAGAGACTCGAGGCCGGCACGCCTCGCAGGCCTGCTCGTCACATGCCCCCAACGCCACTCGCAGGCCGGGGGGTACTGCGCTTACTGGACGCTCGGTGGACGGCCCGACTGAGGGCAGCCAGCAGCGAGTCCCCCATTCCCTGCTCCTCCCCTTTATGGCGGACGGCAGCAGGCTCCGGCCCACGTCGAACGGCGGCGACTCCTCCGCTCCCTCTTGGATGGCAGCCACCCCACCTTGTCCCAGGAGCACGGCATCCGGGTCTCCGTCCCACCTTTCACTAGGCTCCAGCACCACCGCCTCGGGCAGCCTCTTGCGGTCTTCACTCCCGCGCTGCCCGAACTCCGCAGCACCGCGATCCCCCTCAGCAGCGAGGGCTCTCCGACAGCATGTCCCTCCTTCCTCCCGGGTTTCGGCACCAATGTAATGAGGTCAGTAGGTGTGGGAAGGAGGCGGGAACCGGCGAACATTCAACAAACTTTAATCTCAAAATACACAAACAAAACGAAAGTAATGCCGGCAGACCCTCGCGGACGTCTGCCGGCCACACAAACATAATAAAAAATAAAATAATCCTTCACTGTAGTCGCTCCTCCTTTTATGCCTCCGGAGCTCCTCCGTGAGAGACGCTCATTATCACTCACGTCACCGGCCTCGTGCCGTTCCCTCACGGCTCTCACCCGCCCTGCTCGTCACAAACACGTAACTGGGGTATAACTGAGATATTTTAATTGTAGAATAAACACGAAAAATTATTTAGCTTTATTTAACCACAGACCTTATTTCAGGCATTTAACCAAAAATCTATTTAAAAAACCCCATCGACTTTGGGACGATGTGACTTTTTCTTTTTTTATCCAGTAAATTACAAATAAATGGAAAAATGGTGGGGTCATGAATATTGTTGTGGACAGTGGTGGGCCTTTGAGACAAAGGACAAATTCCAAACAGTTATGACACACAAGTGCCCTGCTCCCTCAAAAGTCCTCACTTCAGAGTGAGTAGGGCATAGGGATGCTCACTTCCAATTGGAATTTGCCCAAAAAGGTTGAGAACCACTGGCCCAGGGCACCCACACACTACAAGATAATCGGGGCGATTTTGGGCCCAAATTCACCCTTTCCAACAATCCTAGGTAAAGTCCTGAATATCTTGATGGTTCTACAGATTTTTTTATCAGATTTTCCTGTGGTGTGAGGTTGTGATAAGAGTGATTGAATCTGTGCAGATCTCAAATATCCAGCATGTTGAATATTTATGATCAGAAGTCCTGTTGTGTGATGGGAACCCAGAGACAAACTCACACGCACTCTGTAGATTGCCACGTGGAACGAAGCAGTGACAGAAGACTGAAGCATAACACGACTTCATCCAAACCTTTTTCTTTTTTCTGCAAATTTTTCTGTAAAAAGCAGTCCAAGCACTATCATCGCCATTTCTTCTTACCCGTCGTCCACCATGTTTGTTTACTCTAAAGTCACGTTTAACCACAAGAGATTTTGCGAGATTTCCCATCTGTGACTCTGATTGTTGGTGAATGTAATTTGTTAGTGTGTGGTCTGCTTTCCTGGCCACATTGTAGCAATCCACACACAATAGAAACAAAACTGCTAAATTTATTATTGTCATCTTTTGGTCTCTCAAATTTTGAAAATCTGATGAGATTTTAAAAATATTTAGGGTGGGCCAATCTCTACGCTCATCGTGCCTGACATATACCATGTACTGCCAGTGACTTGTAATGAGATCACATCCTGGAAAAAGTGGAAGCTGTCTGTATTGGATGAGGTCATTGCTTAGTTATCTCAAAAGACTCAAGGAGATGACATGAGGTTCATGACGCACATGCTGTCCCTTCATCTGACCCTTAAGGCAACGGTGCAGTGTATGTTTATTTTATTTATAATAAAAAATCTCATTGGTTCCCTCTCGATTTGGACTTTCAGATTACTGATATAGGCTATTGCACTTTAGTCCGCACCATGTGACTTCTGTTTATTTTGTCATGCACTTTTTGTGTTTGATTTTGCAAATACAGTTGCACTTTGCAGCACTGTCAGTCGATATGCTATACTTGGTCAGAGCTGTTTACATAATGACTGGCATAAACTATGATCCTGATAAACATGATCTTTTGAGTTAGGGCGAAGGGTGACTTTTAAAGAGCCATGGGCTCTCGCTGTATAGCCATTAGTTTTTATCATCCTTTTTCTCACAACGTCCACAAATGCAAATTTGTTCTTTTCCCTGTGTGGAGTCTAAAAAAGGTCACAGCTTTCTGAAGGTTGGGTACAAGTTCACACAGCCAAAAACTTCCTGCAAAGTACTTAGTGTTTTTTGGTATTTTTATGATCTGTTTTTCACAGGCTGATTCCCATGCTCACTAATTTCCAACCCCGGAAACTGGGCCATTTACCACAGTCAATTAAGAGTACAAATATTTTGTTTGTTCTCATTTCCTGGTTGTGGGCAGTAATTAAATTTTTTTTCCTTGACGAGCTTTAGCGCACTCAGTATCACTGCTGTATGTCATTTGTTTTTGGGCTGAAAGAGAACCGACAAAGATACATATTATTCTGTAGTCGAAGATGAACCAGCTTGGTCTTCTCTAAGTGTTCCTGTTAACATTACTCTGCCGTCATATAAATCTACAAGTCTAAGGTCAAGACTATTACTTGTGTCAGGACTCTGGAATTATGTTTGTAGTCTTGTGACGGTACACGCAGGGGCCCCTGTTTATATTTCTGCTGTCTACTTGGGAAAGGGTTCCTTCAGCTTGGCTAAAACATGCTGGTATTGCCCCGTGCTTGCCCATGTGAAAGTGTAGCTCATCATAGGGTCATCATAATGTAGGTCAGACCATGCTTTTACTAGGAGTCAGAGATTGCACTTGGCAAAGCCCTAACTAAAGGGGTTTGCCCCAGCTGGGAAATGTCAATGCGTGATGCCCATAATGCTTGTTTGGAAGTAGGTCACAGTGACCTAGTTTGAATGATGCATGGCCCTGATTGACTGAGTCACCCAACGCTATCTTAGGAATGTGTTGTTGTAGTTCCACAGGCTTTTGTGCCTATGTGTGCAACCCAGAGGATAACAACAACTTAGCAGTTGTAGAGGCACAACTATGTCCGAGATTCCTTTTTATTTAGAGAACAAATGAGCTAGACGCCAGGTACGAGTGCACATCGCAAGGGCAGCTTTGTCGCTTTTTATTAGGACCTAATGCTTTGTATGGATGCCAGCTGTTGCATCAACTCAAACAGCCCCAGCGGGGGAAATGACCTTGACTTCAAACGGGGCATGCAGCAGGTTTTGCTCCTTTTGCCTCATCATGCATTTTAAATAGCCTAAATGGATTACAGTTTCTGGACTGTGGATGTAATTTATGATCTGGTATTTTTTGGGGGGTCAATTAATCTTCCAAACTTGCAGTTGAGAAATGAGGGATCCAGTCCAGATATCAGATCTTCTCCATTTATTATCAGGCCACTCATTTTACAGGGACTTTTATTTCTCAGGTAACTCATTCAGGAGCGTCTTCAACCTGCATTGATGGTGATAATATTGTGATGACAAACCCCTAAATAGAACTGACACTGACTTATATATAACTAAGTTTTTGTCAAAGATGGGCTACTATAATCACTTCTTACAGTTATTCTTTTTTTTTTTTTTTTTTTTTTTTTTTGCACTGTTCTTTAAATATAATTTCTTTTTTAAAATGTAGGATACTAATTATATCTTCCTATGTTAAAGTAATTGTTTATCTGTTTAACAGGGTGGAGGAGTTGTCTGTATTGTGTTTCCACTTTTCATTGGATTAGGACAACAGTGGCCTATTGACAGAAGTATAGGATGAAGTGTTGTTGTTGTTGGCCCAAATCAATTTCCCTCTTCCACTCTTTGCCACATTTGATATAACGCTCGGTCAAGAGCGGACAAAACTTTAATTTTCGCAATCTGATTCACCTTCCAACCAATTGCCATAGAATTCCTCAACTATTTCTTTGACAAAAAGTATTATCCCATACCATATATCTCATAAAGTCTCACTAAGACTTACATTCAGTATTTTGTCTCTAGCAGTAGCTTTATTCCAAATTAGAGGTATTTAGTGTGGTGGCATAGTAGTTTCTCAGGCCTGTCACTCTGACATCTCTGTGACCGATATCTTGATAAGGTCATCCTGTACTGTCCACTCCCTGTCAGCCCTAGCAAAGTAGAACAACCAGAGGTGCCAATTATTAGCAGAACAAATCAACCATAGCCATTGACCTTCACTCTGATCATAGAGCACTGATAAGGTCAGTCTTGTGTGCATTCCATGGTTAAGTGCTTACAGTTCCATCTCAATTTATGTTTTCATTTTCTTATGTGTGGACATTATTTTGGTACTGGTGTAGAGTCTTGTGTGTTACTTTCACTGTACGTCAGTGAGTTGTGTGGTGAGTTTAGTGTTTAGCAGGCTTCCACATATACATAAGCGTGTCATTCTACAGAGCCAATGGCACTGTGTGATCCAGAGGTGGTATATTATGAGATAATGTAGTGAGAGCAACTGTGGTGACATGGAAGTGAAGGACTCGGTTGGATCATATGGGTGTTTCTTCTCCAGGCACTGACACTAACTGCATGAGAGGGAGATACATTACACAGGTGTCTGATCACAAGAAATTTTAGCTATTTCTTTAAACCTATAAGCGATTAACTGGTCTGTCAAAGCAACTAGAAAAATGAAGTAGCCTAAATGTTTGCTGCAAATCAGCAATAAGTTAAGAGATTTTTTTTTGACTGCATTTTTTTTTTGCACTTTCTGTGGCATTTTTTTCTTTGAGCCCTGTTTAATTTCTAAACCTGTCAGTGATTATAGATGATATGGAAAGACCGTTCCCAAGTACCTGTTAGCTGTCTGTTGTTGTCTTACAAAGAATTGAGTTCTTAACTGGCAGTTCTGTGGGTCTATCTTGGCAAGAATTCTGTCAAAACATTTAATCCTCTACAGGATACTATGCTTTGTTTTTTTTGTTGTTTTTTTTTACCTAATATCAGTCAAATCAATCAAGTAGTCTTAAAAGCTGTGTGTATTCAGTTTTAATGAGATTCAGCAAGCTAATTCCTACTGCTTAGAGTCCGGAGAAGGAAAAAAAAACTCAGGCAAGAAACATAGATTGTAATTGCTGTAATGGGAGAGAATGAGTCTTGAATGAATCTTTCAGTATATGAGTGAGGCCCATCTTTGGTCATGACCTTTTTGCATGTGAAATGGCTGTCAAAACACTTGCATTTGGATTTTTTTGGCCTTGCTTGCATATCATTTTCATTTTTCATCATAAATAACCTTGTTTAGTCACGTTTACAATGTCTTTTGCCTCTAAAACTGATCAACATATGACATGCTAAATATGATTCTAATTGTTAGATATGTCATTCTAACTCTAATTGTTGAATACAATAATGTGTGGTGTGCATTTTAGTAGTGATGTGAGGTAAGCTAATAATTTTAATAATTCATGTTTCTCTCTCTCTTGTGCAGGACAGTCACCAGCAGCCCTTGTGGACAGATGTGGCAGTGATTTTTATCCACAACCCTTGAGCTTTGAAGTACAGATTCAGTGCCATGGAATCCCACAAGACTGACTGCATTATGATCCTGTACTTTTCGTAACAATGGCAAACATGATTATAAAAAACAGTCATGCTTAGCTCTTGCCTCCTGTATGGGGGAATGGCTTGTGAAGCTACATTAGACCTTTCTTTTACCTAAAGACCAAGGTTTGGAAGCTAAAAACTGTAAGGTCTCTTGGAAAAACATAACAGAACGATTTTCCCCTCTATTGTAGTGGCCAAACATACAAAGGACTATAGTATTGAACATGACTCATGGGGAAGAGCCTGGCCCTGAAACACACCAGGATTCTGCTGTATTAACATATCTGGAAGGCTTACTCATGCATCAGGTAGCAGGAGGACAGGGTGCGGCAGCAACACAGAGTGGAAGCCAAGAGCAGAGGAACAAGGATGGGACAGAGCATGCACAGCCTAATCATGGCACTCGACAGGAGCAGAACCGAACAAATTCCCACTGTGGAGCCTCACAGCACCTCAGAAAGGCTCGTCTACTGAACTCAGAGGCCTGGACAGAGAGTGAGAGTCAACGGAGGACAGCACCCTCCGTTTCACTCAATGGGCAAAGTGAAGACCACCACAGTGGCCAGAATGGCTCCTCCCAGGATAAAGGAGAGAGTACACTTCTAGCTAGTTTGCTGCAATCTTTCAGTTCTCGACTTCAAAATGTGACCCTGCCACAGCAGATTATTCAAGGCTTGAGGCCACCTGATGCCCCATGCCAGATAAGCAAGCCTGCACAAGAGGACAGGGCAGATGTACCCTGCCACAGACCTGCCTCGAGCCATCTCAAAGGGTTAGTGAGCAAGAGCAAAATGCAGAATCACAGCAACAATGTGCCTTATCAACATCGACGGTCTAGCCAGGAAAGTTTTTCAGAATCTCCTAAGGCGCTGCAGAACAGTACTCCCTCCCCATCTCCTGAGTCTCTATCTTGTACCGAGCGCCTAAAAGCCGTGGCAAACCTGGTAAACATTAGATCAAGCCCTGCTCCATCTCCCAAACCAAGTGTGGCATGCAGTCAACTGGCTCTTTTGCTCTCCAGTGAGGCCCACCTGCAACAGTACTCACGAGAACATGCCCTGAAAACCCAACTCTCTGGACGATCAGCCAGTGAAAGACTGTCAGCCATGGCCACACAGCAGACACAAGATAAACAACCTACAACTTCCAGCCAGAATCATGGACTAAGCCTCTTACACACCAAGAACGGAATACCTTCACAAATGTCAACAAGCTCCAGCAGACAGAGTCCAAGCCTAACTTCAGGGCAAAGAAGGACGGAAGGTTCCATGCGAACAGGACATCGCTTTAGAGAGCGTCGACCTTTTGAGAAACAGGGCAGACCATCACAGAACTGCAGCAGTCTCCTACTTCAGCTTCTCAACAGTCACAACACCTCACAACGAATTAATGGGCAGGGTCACTTGAAAGATGACCTCTGTACCTTTGGAACTCTGGCCTCTCCACTTTTTTCAGACAGCGAGCACTCAAACCCTGACAGCAGTCTCACAAAAGACAGTAGTGATGCTGAGAGCACTTACTCTAGTTGCTCTCCTATTGACCTTTCTTTGAAGAGCAGAACAAATGTACAAACACCAGCATCTACTTCTTCCTCACCTGTACTGGTCCCAGAGTCTTCGTTAAATAGGTGGAAGCCTGAGAGTCCACCTGTCAGAGTTAGCACAGATCACCGGGAGGTGGATGCATGTTCAGAGATGAAACCTCATCACAAGGTCACTCTATTACAGTTGCTCTTGGATCACAAAAATAACGAGAGAGCAAACAAAGGTCTGGATAATCCAGATTTGCTGCGAGATGTAATCCCTAAGGTCACTAGTGCATCTACAAGTAGCCAGAGTGTTTTCAGTACAGCTAGGTGTAAAGACACAAGTGAACTTAGTGGCCACTGTGGATTAAGTTGTAGAAGTCCCAAACCTTTGCCAACATACTCCCAAAGCCGAGACTCCAACAGCAGTGCATCTCCATATACACATTATGGGTCTCCCCATTCTCAGTCTGTCCCCTTGGATCTTTGTAAAGCAAAACAATCTACAAGTGATGTAAGAGTAAAAGAACCTGCCTTTAGTGCTAGCAAATTGTTACAGAATTTAGCTCAGTGTGGAAAACAAAACCCTGATGTTTCTCCTGCAGCGAAGGCACCTTTACCCCCTATCAAACTCATGACCCAAGAGCTGAAAGTTAACCATCCTCCAACTTTACTTGAAAGACTCACTTCGCCAATTCAGATAAATAACCCACTGTGGGAAGAGGCCAAGGCAAAAACTTCAACTGTGCCTGAAGCAGCACAGCATGTCTCAGAAATTGAGAATCTGCTTGAAAGACGTACAGTTCTTCAGCTTCTTTTGGGCAATGCTCCTCAGAATGAAAAAGTAGGCAGTAAACGAAAACGAGAACATGGCAAGGCCAAATCTGTGGAGAAACGAACACATCAGGCAATAGGCCAAGCAAATGGTCCTCCTTTGGATATTACAATAAAAACTGAGCCAGTTGATGAGGGTCATACATATGACCATAACAAAATGTCAAAGCAATGCCAGAATTCAGTGTTGGAGCCTAGAAAAAGCAGTTATCATTCTCACAAAAACATCAAGCAAGAACCACTGTCCCCAGAGGCTCCCACCAGAGATGGTCTTCTCTGTCATCTTCTAAAGAAACGACCCAACAAAAACCTTCAGCCGAACAAATTAGAGGACCTAAACAAGGGTTGTGTCAAAGAAGAATCAGTTGAAACCCAGGGACCAACAATCCCAAAGAAGCGGAAATTTTCGATAGAACTAGAATATCATAACTCCTCGAGTCACCAGGCCAGGGATTTGGAACATTCTGGTATCATAGAAGAAGACAACAGTAGTTGTTTTGCTGCCGGAGATCTAGAGACCAGGGAGACTAGAGAGGCCAGAGACCCATCTAGCCCCCCAGAGGCAGACAGTCCACCAGCTAAGTTTCCACCAAATGAGTCTAACGAAAACCGAAGTTTCAATGTTCTAAAGCAGCTGCTTCTTTCAGACAACTGCTTGAAAGAATTGTCTCAGCCCAGGGGTACATTTAGTTCACCGTCACATGCTGTGCTGAATGGGAATACAATCAAGCAACCATGTAATGAAGGTGAGCTTCAAAACTTTCACCAGAGCCTGAGCCCCAGCAATGCATCTTCTAAAAAAGCAAGCATTCAAAGGCAAGATTCTCCCCATATTACACAGCAGGAGCCTGCAAGGTCAAAAATCGATTACAGCATCATGAAGGATTTGAAGGGCCCTGCAAGGATGGTTAATGGAGATGATCAAACACAAAAGTATGGGCCGGACTCACCTCGATTTACCAAGACTAACCCTATTTTGTATTATATGCTCCAGAGGAGCAATGCACAACTGGTTAAAGAGGGGGAGGGACTGGAGGCAGGCTCGGGACAAATGCAGACAAAGGTCAAAAACGAGTCGTCGGGTAATACTGAGGCCTTTGAACTTTGAAACAAAATTCACAGAATTACAATGGAACACTTAGTTGTGTCTCACCACGGCTAAACGGGTCATTGAAGAAATACTAGTTTTGAGACTGTGAACCAGCATCTGTGCTTGAACTAGAAATGTGTTTATTCTCTCAACTTACCTGATTGCTACTTTTGTTTCTATTGAGGCATCTCACATTTTTCCCTTGAATTACATGTCATTTAGTTCACAAAAAGACCATGAAACCAAAGTTCATTTGATTAAGCACTACTTTCTGGCTGATTTCTCTCTTACATTCTAAACAGTAATGGAAACAAGTTTTCTGAAAGGTGTGTGACAGATTTGCCCTCATGTATTTGTAACAATATCAGTTCCCACTCCGTTTTCCACACGTTAGACTTTTGGCCTCAGGCAGTGAGTTATGATGCAACAATGCACATGACAATCTGTATAAACAGATTGTGCCTCAGCAGTTGTTAGTGAATATTCTTCAATTTACCATGCTGAAATGAAGAAATAACTATGTATTGTTACTTTTGTCTTTGCCTGGAAGGCTTTAAATGTCACCGTATTTATACATTGAAATAAATGAAACCGGTTGCCTTTTAAAAAAATATAGGCATCTCTCATTGGTTATGTATTGTTCAGATAAACTAACAGCAGTTTTAAAGCTGTATATCTTCATGTTTGGATAATATGGAATATGAATCCATCAGTATTAAAACATGGTGTCTTGATATCTATATGGTATGTGAAGTGTTTATCTCCTCTTTAATTTCTCCCTCTCTCCCATTGAAAACAATGTTGTGATGTGCTTTATTCTTTATTCTGCATTCTCAGCATTTACCTGTCAAGACAGCAATGGATTTTTACAATACTCTAGAAGATGATGAATGAAAATCACAAGAGTTACTACAAATGACTGCTTTTTTTTTCCTCATATGTTTTGTATTTGTGTATTTTATGAACAGGTCTTGGTATTAGCATGTCATAAAATGTTGTTCTATTATGCAAGATATTGTTGCATCGACTTGAGACAAATCAGCCCAATTTCAGCTGTCCGTCATGTTAATATAGACATGTTGATCTAATAAAGGGAGTGTTTGTGATATTAAGGCCATTCCCATAAAAATGTTTGCTCATGTGATGTTTTACAGTCTTACATTTGACATGTTGTTTTTCATCAATTTAAAGACTCGTTATAAACTATATTTATGTACATAGCATAATCTTTATGAAAGACAGCTATTTTGTATGAATGAAAAGCATTTTAGTTTTGAAATTTCTTAAAGAGACTTCAAAGTAAATGCCATGTGAATATGTACTTTAGAGGATGATTTTTGTCCTTCTTTTGCATGTGTCTCCTGATTAAACTATGATAATCTGTTCTGCAATATCTTGTGTTATGTCAGATATTTAAGAGTACACTGCTGCCTGTTGCATGCAGATGCATGAGAAGGTTCCTATGTATTACTGGACATGGGGAAATTCAAAGTCTTAAGCATATATATATCTATATATATATATATATATATTTTGTCATGGAGCCCAATACAAAAATGTGATCTGTATGTTTGTCATGAGAAATAGACCACCGGGCAAAATGTTTGAACTTTTGAAACAAATGTGCATATGAAGATATTTATTTTGTTTTTACTCAATTTTATTTTTTACAAGGAGAAAACCAAACAAACAGGTAAACAATCATGTTCCGTACTGTACAGTACAAAGATGGATTTCACTGATTCTTCAAAGACTTCTATTGGTTTTGAAATATTGTTTTGATGCAGGCTAACTGCAATACATTTGAGTATTATTGTGTATCATTATTTCTAAAAAAATACATTTCATTTGGGTGTTTACTTGCACAGATTTTGAATAAAGTTCTGAAATGCACAATCAGAATAAACCTGTCGTTTGTCTTGCAAAGGTTTTTTTTTTCCTTACTATATTGTCTTAATTTATGTCTCTAGTAGTGTAGGACCTGTGCTTGACCTCTGGCTGCACAAAAACGGTATCATACATGCAAAAAAGTAAGTTAGGAGGAATCCGTTGAGAGTATGTTTGTTGTACATAGAACCTTGTCTTTGGCTGACTAAACCTTGCTGTTGACCTAAATTTTTTTCTGCTGGGCCCTGAGTCATGACCTTAATTCCTGCCGGTTGCAGTGACATAGATGTGAGAGGAAGTGATAGGACCGAGATGACCTCGTGCATCACTGGGGCCAACATCAAGACAGATCAGTGGCCTGTAAAAAGGTATTCTGGAAGAAAGAGACACTCTGCAACAAAGAACAACCTGCCTCGGGCCTACAGGGTTGCTTCTTCTCAGGAAACGGAGGAGAGAAATACTATTCCCTCACCTTTTTCTCACTCGCATCTAAATACTTTAGTTTTTAAAAGCTCAAAAATGACATGCAGACATATTTTGGTGACAGACAGCAGAGCACGAGGGGTTTTAATACTCAAAGCAGGGAGAAGAATGCAAGCCTGTTTTTGAAAATGAGCTTTCTTTTATGTTTTCCTCCAAAACTAGGTCATATAATGTAGGCCTACACCTCCTTTTATGTGTCAAAGTGAGGGGGTAGGGGGTGGCTGAAGTGAGAGCTGATGGGATTAACTTAAAGAAAAAGCAGGTTTGTGCTGTACATGAGGGTGAATAAAAAATGCTTTTGGAGTTTCAGGGTATGCTAACAGATCCGGAAATCAAATTATCATCTACAGTGCTTTGAATGTTAAAAAGCATAATAAATGGCATCATTTTGCTTGTAAGGGAAGGGATGATAAACCTCTGAACAACTGGAAAGTGCTGTCGGGAGGGTCAGTAAAGCAGCGGCGCCGCTGATTAAGTGGAGGACACTCTTCACATTCCTGCTGAGTTTCTTTTACAGATCCTCTCCCTCGTAATTGGACAAGAGCTTGTGTGCATTTTTGATGGATCAAAGAAAGTTGCACAGTTGGCATGAATCTGCCGATGTGGAACAATACATAAAAAGTATGCTGTGCTTGGCTGATGATAGCTAATGCCCCTTGTGCTTAAGCGGGATATTCTAAATCATACCTGTAATTTATGGCTCTCTGAACTCCTCACATGGAATATGACTTCTTGGCTCCTTTACAGCTCATGCATGCCCCCTATCCCTGAAGTCTCCACTTAAACAGGCCATGTGACCTTAAGCACAGGACTTCTCAGTATGTGTCTAGGAGTGCCTCCATCTTTACTACGAATATTTCTGCAAATTTAGCAGTGAAATTGATCACATTTTCACATATCTCATCATGTGGCTTATTTTGTAATTCATAACAAGGAAATGTGTATGATCATGCATATTCCATGTTTGATCAAACAGAAAAGTCAAAGAGATTTCATGTGACCCAGTTATGCCTATGAAAATGACATGAACATATATATATATCTCACATTAGATATGCTAGATTACTTCTAGGAGAGAGAGCACAGAAATGAACCGCTGAGAAGGCTTTCAGCCTTTTTTTAGGCCAATGATTACACAGACACACACAATGCAATGCTTGTTTTGCATAATATATATATATATATATATATATATATATATATATATATATATATATATATATATATATATATATATATATGAAGAGTTTCGTTGCAAAACGAGATAACTCCGTTTTTTTAATTTTTCAAAAATCTTGCTTTTTGGTTGTGCATTCCAATTAATATCAATGGACTATATGCACGGGTTACTTCCTGGTTGTAGTTAAGCCAGCTCGAGCACTTCCGGTGAACTGTTAGCTGTTCATTCTGTAGTCGTTGTACATCGACAGAAAACCATCTATGGTTGACTTTTTAATGTTGTATTTATATTTTAATGTAGTTATCACATTTACCTAATTTGCCAATAAACCAGTTTTATTGATTGCAATAAAGACGAAGCTATTGGGACTGTTTAAAAATGCCCTGTCTGTAATTAGACACGCACACACATTTTTTCCCCAGCGCTTCAAATGTTATTTTTAATGTGATGACCACAAACATTATTTGTTCATCCTTCTGAGATTGTCCCCATTGTAAAACCGAACGTTTAAAATGTAGGAAATTTAACATTTGATAGAAAACACTTATCTAAAAATAAAAAAGACAGTACTTAGCATTTTAACCACCAGATGGCGGCAAAGTAGCATTTATTTGCGCACATAGCCATTTCCTCTAAACGTTTTTCACTTCGTTTTTGACTAAATATTAAACATTAAAAAATTAACTAGGTTTAAAATACATTTTGTCAATGTGAAGTATGAAATACTCACAAAATCTTATGAAAAACAATAACTTTTATTGTGAATTACACAGAAAGCGAGCACCGTGCTCTCCTTTTGTAATCACAGCAGCTGTCAGTCAGTGCAGTGCAAGATCAATGATTTCAGCACACTTGTGAAAACACACATTTATTCAATTAATCTAACTGAAGTGCACAATAATTATTTAATTTTTGAAGATTTTTTTCCACATAAAAGTGTGAAAACTAATGGTCGAATTGAATTTAGCCGAGGAGGAACATTGAGGTACGTCTTTATTTATTTATTTTTTATGCTGTCTTGCGTTTGAATAACTAAATTAATGCTATGCCACACTATTTAAGTGACTATATTCTGATTATAAACTAAGTATTACACTACTGATGCTCAACACACCAGCAAATGACATCTCACCGGAAGTTTTCGAGCTGGCTTATATTAATGCGGAAGTTCTAAAGAAAGCTCCGTGCATATAGTCCATTCAACTGCAGTTGGTTTGTTTTGATTTAAACCTTCATAACTTAAAAAAATACAGCTAAGTAGCACCATAAAACAAAATAATAACATGATAACATAATAATAAACATGTTTTTACAAAAATGTTAAAAACTGAGTTTTATATATATATATATATATATATATATATATATATATATATATATATATATATATATATATATATATATATATATATTGGGATTACACACTCTCAATTTAATGCTTGTTTTGCATTTTATATATAATGGGTATATATACTTGGGTATATATCATTTATATATATATATCGTATATAATTTTTATACAGCCCATGCTGACCCCTGTCCACCACCGAAAGCGCCAACAGTGGGCACACGAGCATCAGAACTGGACCACAGAGCAATGGAAGAAGGTGGCCTGGTCTGATGAAGCAATTCTTTTACATCACGTGGATGGCCGGGTGCGTGTGCGCCACTTACCTGGGGAACACATGGCACCAGGATGCACTATGTGAAGAAGACAAGCTGGTGATCTGTGTATATATATATATATATATATATATATATATATAATAACCTTTTCCCTAAAACTGACTCTTAACCCTCAAACAGGCCTTTAAAGGGGTCTCAGAGAGTGAGGACTGGCCAAAATGCTGATGGTCTGATGGTCTAAAACTCAGACTGGTCCTTACAAAAATAGTTGTACACACACGCACACATCCACACCTGATCGTGTAATTCATCTGTGAACATCCACAGTAAGTCATCACAGCAGGATCTGATGCATTCCCGGTATACATTGTTCTTGTGGTGAAAGGGAAATAACTAACCTTGAATGGTTGCAATAGCTTGCTTTAACTAGATGGTCTGAGGGGTTCAAAAGGGCAGCAGAGGTTAAAAAAGACCTCAGAGACTGTATGTGTGCATGTGAGTAAGACAGAAAGTGGAACAGTGGGGTTTTGTTTGCAGAGGAAAAGGCAGACTGTGTGACACTGTACACATTCCCCTCCTCTGACTTCCACTTTATTTGATCTTCCAAAGATTACCCTTTCCTTCAACTTCTCATAACCTTTAGTCTGGCAGTGAACCCTTCCCAGCATAGATGTTTGTCAGGCATGAACTGACAATAACCTCTTGCTTGCCTTGACTACAAAAAAAGGAACAGAAATTAAACAAATAAGTCTGAGACCAAGACCGAGGTCAAGTTTTGGAGCTTGACAACTATTCGTTTGTCAGAGAACACAGAGGGGGGTGGAAATGCCGTACGGAGAACACTGGCTTTGATGTCTTGGTTGCGGTACAGTGGTCATGGACTTACAAAGGGTCACGGATTAAAAAAACAGAGCTTTAATAAACAGTCAGGTTAAATTAGTAATCAAATCAGATGGTATGCATTTGAATGTATGCAAATAGCGTACAATTCCTTTAATAGGCTTGAAATAATCTGCATTTATGCATGTAGGCAAGTTAATTTATATAGAACATACACAATGGTTATTCATAGCGCTTTACATTGACATTAACAAGCATTTAAGAACAGGAATGAGTAAGAAAATAAATATTTACATTATTTTTATTCATTTTAATATTTATTTAGAAATGTATTTATGCATTACATATGCATTAGTTATAGTGTGTACCATTTATGTTATTGATTTTCAAAGGTCAAAGTACTATAAAAACCTACACTAGCAAACATTAAAATGAATTGGAGACTCATGACAGAGAATGTCTCATCTTTGACAACAAAGACCTTTCAGACTCGTCCCACAGATATTTGCTTACAAGAGGGTGAAACCAGACATACTTGGACCACCCTTAATCAAAGTACAGGCTGTTGTTTGGTAAAAGACTCAGGACTCTGAGGGCAGAGTAAGGTCACAGCTGACTGATTCTGCTTAATGTCAAGCAGGACATTGTGGGAAGAGTTTTCCAGTTCCATGCACACACAAGGGAGTGTAACAATGTCTGCATTCATCACAGCATGTCAGACCTCTTCTTTACACTACTGTCTTTTAACTGTGCCAAGACATCATACTACCACCCCCATCCACAATTTACTCTAGATACACACTTTAGAATTACAGATGTTTGTCCTGGACATTATATTTGACAAATCATCACAGACTTATTCGAGGTTATTAGTTCAAAGTCTTACTATAAAGGAGAAATATTCCACAATTGTCTGGAAGATATTTAAAGGGAGAAGCAAATAGACAACGAATAACTAGTGATAAATCGCTAGACATGTATGGTCATTACAGAAAGGTGTACCATGAAAATATGGGCGAGGCGCGCCCTCTAGTGGTTAGTAGTGCGTTGATCATTCATTTCTGTAGGATCAGTTGGACTTTACCCCTGAAGTTGGATACATATTATTAAAGTTCACTCCGTCTTACTCTTTATAAGACACTAATCCGTTAGATTTTTGGACAGTTATTTAACTAAAAGCACAAACTCGAAGACGTTAACAAAACTACAACTACATTCCGTTTGATTTGCGTTCATGAAATACGTCCACGTCTCCGGACTCTGTTTTTTCAGCATAAAGCACAAACCCTCAGCATGTCTTCTGCTGTTCACGAAAACGTGAAGGTAAGCGCCAACAACGGGCTTTTACACCCTGTTTAGGCTAGACTGCAAATGACGACGACGGCATCAGTTACTCCTATGATCTAAATGTACTTTTTCGAGTGGTCTCAGGGGAGTTGACGATGTATTTTTGCATAGTTGTGCACCGTAAAAGAAATTTCAAACTGTTGATTTCATGTGAACATTTGTACACGACATAGTGTAGTCACATGACCAGAGCTGTTTGATGCCAGTCTGAAAGATGTCTGAATCATGTTCCTCATTAAAGGATTATTAAAGGAAAGTTTTCCTGATAATTTACTCACCCCCATGTCATCCAAGATGTTCATGTCTTTCTTTCTTCAGTCGAAAAGAAATGAAGGTTTTTGATGAAAACATTCCAGGATTATTCTCTTATACCGGACTTAAATGGCCTCAAGACGGTTGAAGGTCAAAATTACAGTTTCAGTGCAGCTTCAAAGGGCTTTAAACGATACCAGACGAGGAATAAGGGTCTTATCTAGAGAAACGATAGGTCATTTTCGAAAAAAATATAACTGTATATGCTTTATAAACACAAATTATCGCTTTGCACGTGCTTCCACTTTCCGTATTCTTCAAAAAGCTTACGCTGTATGTCCTACGCCTTCCCTATTCTACTTAAGGAAAAAAGAGAAACTGGCGCCGCATTCATTCCGTAAGTATAGGGAAGGCGTAGTACGTACAGTGTAAGCTTTTTGAAGAATACAGAAAGCGGAAGCACATGCAAGGTTTATAAAGCATATACAGTTGTATTTTTTTTCAAAAATGGCCGATCGTTTTACTAGATAAGACCCTTATTCCTCGTCTGGTATCGTTTAAAGCCCTTTGAAGCTGCACTGAAACTAATTTTGACCTTCTTTGAAAGTGGACTAATCCTTTAAGTACTACTGTATTGTTACATTAAATGAGGAATATTAAAAATAAATATTCCTTTATAATATTTAACTAGTGGTTTTGCAATACCAATACATAGAAGTAGCCTGCACTCCAAAAACATAAAAAATAAAATAAAAAATGATCAAGCATAACTTCTGTTGGATTCTTGATGACCAACTGAGCAATATTTGACTCTGTCTGTAGTTCCCCCCTGGATTACAGAAATATATATCTATATTTGCATATGTATAAATATTATATTATTCATAAATAAATATTTGCATATGTATATTTAAATGTTTCTACCAGCAAAAACTTCAAGCATGCAATGTGCTTTTATTGGATTGTTCTACTGTGGTCATCGTGTTTACGCTTAAGCTTTCAAATTAAACCACCACAACATTGCTTGGAAAAGCTCACTCTTTATTACTTCCAGAATTATTATGGCTCTCGGCTGGAGACTTCAGATGATTTGCAGACCAATGCTGCGTGTGTCATGCCCTCCAGACCTGTGGCCAAGAGTGCATGCGAAGCCCTGAAACAAGTCCACCCGGATGTTTGCAAGAGGTACAGCATCACTGAGATTGTGCCTTAACTTTAGTTTTGCCTGATTTGTTTTGAGTAATGCACAGAATATAAATCTGCAGGTATTTTGGCTGTGGCCTGGTGATTCCAGAGAAGCTGGATGGATGTACGGTTCTTGATCTGGGCAGTGGATCGGGGAGAGACTGCTTCGTCATCAGTAAACTGGTGGGGGAGAGCGGTCAAGTCATTGGACTGGATATGACGGATGAAATGGTACTTCACAGATTGATCTTTAACCCGTATTGATAAAGTTGAGTAAAAAAAGACTTGAGAAAGGTCTTTAAATATCCAAATGAATAAGTGTTAACCAAGTTATAAGTGAAATAATTGAAAGGTGTAAATTATTATGAAAGAAAGCACAAACTTTAACCTTTGTGTTTGCTCCATAATTAGATCGTTGCCTCGCAGAAATATGTGCAGTACCATCAGGAGAAGTTTGGATACTCAAAACCAAACACTGTGTTTGTGAAAGGATACATGGAGAAGCTCAGTGATGCAGGGATACAGAACAACTCTTTGGATGTAGTTGTGTATGCACATCCTTAGGTCATTTGTGATGTTTTCCATGATTTGTAGGCCATTAATCTGCCTGTGCAAAAGTATTAAAAAAGGCCACTTATTCTTTCTAGGTCAAATTGTGTAATATGTCTGTGCCCAGATAAGAGAACTGTGATAAGTGAAGCTTACAAAGTTCTAAAGGTGAGTTATTTCCATCACATAATTCAGCAAAGCCATTTACAAAGTTTTGCACTTTACAAATACTATAATTCATGTGCGAATGATCTCATAGGAGGGTGGAGAGTTGTACTACAGTGACATGTATGCAAGCAAAGTAGTTCCAGACTCTTTCAAGGAAGATCCGGTTCTGTGGGGTAAAATGGATTTCTTTTTTTGTTTTCTGACATTCTTTTATCTGTTCCATTTTAGAACTTGCATTCCTTTTTTTTCTGTTGACAGAATTACATCATTTTGTCAAAAGAAATGACAAAATGATGTCAAAATTTTGTTCTCACTGGGTTCACACCAGTGTTATTTTTAGTATAGTTCAGAAACTATTATAGTTTTAATTAATGTTTATTTTTAAAATTTTTTATATTTTTCATTCTAGTTAATTTTAGTAATTTTGTTGCGTTTTTGACATTTACATAGTATTTGACATAGTATTTTCTTAACGTCTATTTATTTATTTTATTTCAGTTTTAGTTTATTTTAGTACATCAAGTAAACTAAATGCAAATGAGAAAAGTTTATATATATATATATACATATATATATACACACTACCATTCAAAAGTTTGGGGTCAGTAAGTTTTTTTTAATGTTTTAAAGGAAGTATCATCTGCTCACCAAGCCTGCATTTATTTGATTAAAAATACAAACAAAAACAGTCCAATTTAAAAATGTTTTCTATGTCAATATACAGTAAAGTGTAATTTATTTTCTGAATCAAAGCTGAATTTTCAGCATCATTACTCCAGTCTTCAGTGTCACATGATCTTTCAGAAATCAATCTAATATGATGATTTGATGCTCAAGAATCATTTATGATTATTATCAATGTTGAAAACAGTTATTTACATTTTTATTTCATGATGCTACGATGAATAGAAAGTTCAAAAGAACAGCATTTGTCTGAAATCTAAATCTTTTGTAACATTAAACACTACCGTTCAAAAGTTTGGGGTCAGTAAGAATTTTAATTTTATTTCTGGGGGATAGAAATAAAATTAATCAATACTTTTATTCATCAAGGATGAGTTAAACTGATCAAAAGTTACAGTAAAGACAATTATAATGTTAGAAAATAGTCTATTTTAAATAAATGCTGTTCTTTTGAACTTTCTGTTCATCAAAGAATTTTGAAAAAAAAATTGTACACAACTGTTTTTAACATTGATAATGATAATGAATGTTTCTTGAGCATCAAATCATCATATTAGAATGATTTCTGAAGGATCATGTGACACTGAAGACTGTAGTAATGATGCTGAAAATTCATCTTTGATCACAGGAATAAATTACACTTTACTGTATATTGACATAGAAAACAGCTGTTTTAAATTGGAATAATATTTCACAATATTACTGTTTTTGTTTGTATTTTTAATCAAATAAATGCAGGCTTGGTGAGCAGAAAATACTTCTTTTAATACAGAAAAAAATCTTTCTGACCCCAAACTTTTGAACAGTAGAGTGTGTGTATATCTATCTATCTATATATATCTATATATATATATATATATATATATATATATATATATATATATATATATATATATATATATAAAATGTTAACATTATTATTTTTTATTATTTATTAACGTTTATTATTATTATTTTTATGGTTGTAGTTAACTATAATACGTAGAAACAAAGAAAGCAATAGTTTCCAAATGAAATGTTGTCATTGAAATTGCATTCTTAAGTAACATAAGAAATGTGTCACATCCATACGAAAGTGAATTAATTTGATTTGGAACAAAGAAGTGGATTTAAATGAGTGCATGTTACTATCAGGTGAGGGAATGGCTGGCGCCCTCTACTGGCAAGATCTCATCGCTCTGATGAAGGACATAGGGTTCAGCACTCCTCACATGGTTGCAGGCAGTCACATTGTGGTTCACAACCCAGAACTTAAAAAAAAGACTGGTAACTTATTTGTTGAACTATTTTTTTTTTTTTTAAATTCTTGTTTTTACCACTTTGTTAGAAGCATTATAGCTAAACTGCATTTATGTGTCATTGTGCTTTTATATAACATGGATGCAGGCAGATGCTTTAAATTGTAACTAGTGATGCTTTGACCTGCGATGTATCATTTTAGGTGATGTTAAATATGCATCTGGAACTTACCGGATCTTTAAACTGCCTCAAAACTCCATAAAGAGCAAAGCTCTGGTCACATATAAAGGCACTGTGCCTGACTCTGCTGACTGTTTTGAGTTTGATGCCTCTCATTCCTTCAAGGTAAACTTCTACTATTTCTTTTTTAGAATGTCAGTATGACTTATTCAGTGGTCAGTTTAGCTAATTCTATTCCAGACGAATGTCCCAGTGGAGGTGGATGCAGAGATGGCCGCCATCCTCAAGAACACGCGTTTCTCTACAGATTTCAATATTACGATGTTAGACACTCCAGATCCAAACCAGAGCGAAACTCCACAGGTAAATGTGCTCTTAGATTCATTATCTTTTGGTAAATAAGGCTTACTTTACAAGTTATGATTTTTCTATAGAAGCTATAGAAAGAGTGAGAACTCAAAAAGTTTCTTTTATTAAAAACTAAAATTACTTTTAATCATAATTTTTTATTTTTCCAGTATTGCCACCTTAGCCCGTTCCTTCTTGCGGATAAACTGGGCTCTTCAGTCAAACAGTGCTCAAAGACAGGACACTAAGGTAAATGCGGAGAGTCTGGTGGATCATGTGATGTCTGGATCACTTGAGAAAATGTGGTGGGAAGTGAGAGTACATGGTGTCTGTAGTGCTCAAATGATCATTCCATATGTTTTCTTTAGACTCAAGAAAGCTATTTGTCCTGCTAATTGTAAATTTACTTTTAAAGATGGTAGTCACAGTAAGATCAGTCTCAATGACAAAACAATAGAAATAATTATTAAAATATTAATTACATTAATATGTGGCAACCACGTGCAAAGTTACCCACTTTTTATTCAAGAAAGAACAAAATCATGATCTTTGTCAGTGCATTTGTATTTTGACTTTTTTTGATTAAACTTTAAAATTTTCATTTCAGCATAGTTCTCTTTACTACTTCTTCTTTTTGTGCTATAGTTGTAAAATGTAAAGCAAATCTTACTAGCCACCATTTTTTGTCCTTTGTAAGATAGTAAACCAACTGAAAGTACTGGCACTTGCTTTCCGTTCTACATAAAATATGGCAATGCTGATATTGATATTAGTACACAATCTCTGTTAAATTTATTTTTACATTTATGTTATTTTTGCCTTAAAAAAAGTAAGCGTATTTGTTTACCAAGGAGACAACTCTGTCAGTGAAGTGAATTCTTTAGATGGCATATTGTATGAGACATTGATTTTTTTTTTTACCACATATCACATGTAAAAAGCACTTGTGTACAGAATATTTTTACTGTGCATCATTACAAGCTGTAATTGTGTCAAATATGAAAAATGTGTGAAAATATTATTTCATTCTGTATTTAGGTTGCATAAAATACTACCTTTGAAATTAGCCGTAACATACAGTTGGTTAAGAAGTTTTATTTAAAAAATGTTTAAAATGTCATTTCCACCATAATTTTATTGATCAAAATTAGTGCTGTCAAATCGCTTAATTGGGATGAATCTCATCTAACGTAAGTTTGTGTTTACATAATACATGTGTGTGTATGCAACCCCTCCTGTTCGAACTGCCCGCTCTAAGCAGGACTCGAACCCGGCATGGGAGTCGGGCGCTCTAGCAAGGAGGCTAAAGACCGCAGTCTCTAACGTCAGTTGCTACATGCACAACTCTTACCGGCCTACGTCCATTACACTTATATATATTGTATATATAGTATGTGTGTGTCTGTATATCACGCACATTATATATATATATATATATATATATATATATATATATATATATATATATATATATATATATATATATATATATATATATATACAGTACAGTCCAAAAGTTTGGAACCACTAAGATTTTTAATGTTTTTAAAAGAAGTTTCGTCTGCTCACCAAGGCTACATTTATTTAATTAAAAATACAGTAAAAAACAGTAATTGGACTTTTGGACTGTGTATATATATATATATATATATAATATAAAATATATATATATATATATATATATATATATATATATATATATATATATATATATATATATACACAAAGATACACACACTCAAACACATATTGTAAAGAAACTTATGTCAAATGCGATTAACAAGATTTTATATATATAAAAAAAGACTAAATGTAGATTAAAATCGTGTCTAAAGTGTGTTTTAAGGAAATTCTATTTTTAGTATCCAAAAGAGCCCAGAGTAGAAGAAACACCCATTACATTTATAAGCAACATCACATTGACGTTGATTCTGAGAAGGGACGGATGTTAACTTCACTTTTTGATTTCCCTTATTCCTAATAATCATGTGTTATTTTTAATAGCAGGATGTAGAGATGTCACTTTCCCTGTAAATCTCTTGAGAAAGGTTTCATTGCCAGTAATAGGAATTTCATCATACTTTTCAACAACCACGTATTACATACTGCATTTTACCTAATAACAGTGCTGTTATAATGAGTAATATTAGATTAAAGATTGTGTTATCTCAGTATTCTTGTTCAGTATGGTTAAATTGTGTCTCATTTTATTGAATTATAGCCTTTCAGTTTGTCACATGGTTTAATAAAAAAAAAAGTCTTTATGTATGTAATTGGACTGTAGGTGGCGCCAAAATCCTCAAAGTGTTCCCTCATTTTCTCCATATTCTGTGCTCACTGTTATTGCATTTTATGGTTTTGCAGTTTGCAGTGCAGAACCAATATGATTAGTCACTGATAAGGGCATAAAGCGGTCATAATTCAGTCATTTGAAGAGGCAAATTACCTGCAGGACAATTCATCCCAAGCAATCAATGAGCATTTCTGAATCTCTAATAGTAGGCTAATTTACTGAGAGTCTTTATTTGCTGATAATAGCCTGTAAGAACAAAGAAAAATGTTCAAAATGACAAACAAAAATGCTCCTTTGGATAAGCCTTATTCAGGACTGTGTTATTTGAAACACTGCACATGACAAATTGAGTGTGCACAGGTTTATTTCACCTAGATTTTTGGTGTTGAGTAAGTCTCAGGCATATATCTCTAGAAAATGCTTATATTGGACTATCCTACCAGAAATTGGCCAAATAAACTCTCTGACTTCTTCTCCTCAGTGCTCTGAGAAGGAGTGCTGTGACATTCCGAGTTGTGTGGAGGAAGCAGGTGTGGTTTAAATGTAAACACAGTACTGAGGAATGGCTCTCATTGTCCTGGTTTCACCTCTCCTAAAGTGCTGGGCTTCTACCGCGTGCCCAGAATGTATCCCATTACTCTCAGCCACTTAATGCTTGACGATATCCAGAGCTAAAAAGCCTCTACTGTCAAGAGACACAGTGAAGGGAAGAGTAAGCTTCAATGTATAAGACCACACACTGATTCCAGCATGATGCTTGTCTTCTGAACTTGTTCATGTATTAGTTTTCATTAACGTAAGCTGGTGTATGTAGTAGAGGATTGATAAATAGGAACTGTGCCAGTTTTGTCTGCAAAAGTGAATTTCACGTTAATGACCAACTTCCTTTATTAAAGACCCCATCAAATCAAAATGTGAGGTTGGATACTAGTCCAAATCATACTAAATGCACTACTGTTTAAAAGTTTAGGGTTGATTTTAATGTTTTTAAAAGAAGTCTTTTATGCTTACCAAGGCTGCATTTATTAGATCAAAAATAAAAACAATATAATGTTACAATTTAAAATACATTTTTCTAAAAAAAAAATCCGAAATTAGTTACATTTAAAGGTGCCCTAAAACTTTTTTTTAAAAGATGTAATATAAGTCTAAGGTGTCCCCTGAATGTGTCTGTGAAGTTTCAGCTCAAAATAGATTTTTTTAAATTAATTTAAATTAAAATAAATTAACTGCCTATTTTGGGGTATAATTAGAAATGAGCCGATTCAGGGTGTGCGGCCCTTTAAATCTGGTGCTCCACGCCCCAAGAGCTCGCGCTTGCCTTAAACAACATAAAAAAAGTTCAAACAGCTAATATAACCCTCAAAATGGATCTTTACAAAGTGTTCGTCATGCAGCATGTCTAATTGCGTAAGTACAGTGTTTATTTTGATGTTTACATTTGATTCTGAATGAATTTGAGGCTGTCCTCCGTGGCTAACGGCTAATGCTACACTGTTGGAGAGTGTTTAAAAATGAAAATAGCGATGGCTCCTGTCTCCGTGAATACAGTAAGAAACGATGGCAACTTTAACCACATTTAACAGTACATTAGCAATATGCTAACAAACATTTAGAAAGGCAATTTACAAATATCACAAAAAATATCATGATATCATGAATCATGTCAGTTATTGTTGCTCCATCTGCCATTTTTCGCTATTGTTCTTGTTGACTTACCTAGTCTGA
This sequence comes from Chanodichthys erythropterus, assembly GCF_024489055.1. Classification (NCBI taxonomy): domain Eukaryota; kingdom Metazoa; phylum Chordata; class Actinopteri; order Cypriniformes; family Xenocyprididae; genus Chanodichthys; species Chanodichthys erythropterus. The sequence goes on from NC_090237.1 coordinate 21,295,146, forward strand.
TGATTCAGCTGTGCACAGATCCAGACGTTACTGGCTGCCCTTGTGTAATGCCTCAGTCATGGGCTGGCATATGCAGATATTGGGGGCGTACACCCCGACTGTTACGTAACAGTCGGTTTTATGTTGAGATTCGCCTGTTCTTCGGAGGTCTTTTAAACAAATGAGATTTATATAAGAAGGAGGAAACAATGGAGTTTGAGACTCACTGTATGTAATTTCCATGTACTGAACTCTTGTTATTTAACTATGCCGAGGTAAATTCAATTTTTGAATCTAGGGTACCTTTAAATAATCGAATGTGTTTTTTGTCTTACTCTGATTCACTAAGGTAAGCCTATTATAAGTTTTTATATTTTAGACTTCTGGGTGGTTTTCACGAGAAATTGCGTACATGTGTCACTCGCCCGTGCATCCTTAAATAGAGAAAAGTTGCTCCAGCTGTGTTGACGCGTGTATGGAGTGGGATTGGTTAGTTGTTACAACATGTGAGAAAGGTTGACATGGAGCAACTAATGGTGTGTGAATTTTATGTCGGAAAGATTGTATTTATGTCGTAATGTCGTAAACGTGAGTGGGAAGTTCAGGATTTTCTTTTAGTCGATCTTTACGAGTTGATGGCGTGTCAGTGAGAAACATGGCGGCATACCACAATATTATATTTAGCAGTGACATCGTCAGGCTTTTCTACAACGAAGTAAGCTAATTGGCTGCCCAAAATATGGTAGCATTATAATATATTACAATTTAATAGGCAAAGTTTACAGTGGCTTCATAAATTAATTAAGAACATAAAAAGCTAAACACACCTGATGCTAATTCTTTGTTCTTCATTTTCTTTAAGTAGAAGTGCTGTAATTTTGTGTAATTAATTAAGAGAAGGCACACCGCCATCTTACTCCGACCATAGTGACTTGAACGCACCTGCCGTTGTAAACACGACTTTCCACCTCATAAATATATGAACTTCCCAGGAGGTCATGAACACATCACAGAAGTCTCGAATCCTCGAGGAATCACCCCTTTTTAAAAAATGCCGAACAGAGGAAGGAGAGTGAGTCTTTGGCAAAAAGAGAACACAATGTTTTTATTATTCGACAGGTGAGTAAGTATCTTATTAAATAGATAAATTACCATATGTAGCTCTCTAACATAATTAATTGTAAAGCATTATCTATTGTGAAAGGGCATTTAATTATGGGTTGTTTTAACCATATGTGTATACATAGATGCCACATTTGACCGCTCCAGACTTTTTGATATCTCCACCATCTTGGAATAGTTAACATGATGCTGTTCATCACTTACACTGACAAATCAATGAATTTTCATTGAAAATTATTATTAATATAACCTTTATTTTACCAGGAAAAGAAGCACATTGAGATTAAGAATCTCTTTTACAAGAGCGAAGAGCCAAGAGTGACAGCAACACATCTCACGTGGGTTTAACAGATAACATCCATACATACATATTTAAAAATACATACATAACTAATCAAAGCATCTACAAACCGATGTTTCTGTCTCCAAATCATTTAACATCACTTTAAAAATCTCCAGTGAAACCAACTCCTCAAGTTTCGTTGTTAATTGCAAGTTATTCCAAGCAGAGGGAGCAGCAAATTTAAATGCCTTCTTCCCTAATTCTATGCATTCCAGATGAAATGGGATAACCTTTCAGATGTGAGAATGTGCTGGTTTGTGTTTATGTATATCTCAATATGCAGAATTATCACATTAATCATGAACTAAATGCAGTGAAAATAATCTGCTAATGTCTATTGCAGCTATAGATATTCATACATGTGAATAAAGAGGTTGCATGTGAACAGTAAACTTGCTTTAAAGTGGTCATGGACCGGATTTGACTGTTCCAACATGGCGTATGGCTTACAGAGGCATCTATGCATATATGGTTGTGGAGCTGTGCTGGAATTTTTTTTAAGGAAGTAATGTCTTCAGCTAGTCAGCTTGAGAACCTTTCCATCTAAACTGGTTGCCGCTTTAAGGCTAGTAGTGAATGTTTTATAAGCACAACCAAAACAATTTTCTAACGCAAAATACATGTTTGTTTACTTTTTTAACTGCTAGAGGGTTAAAAGTTACATAGTTTAGGCCTAACTTTAATACATTTTAAAATGTAATTTTTCCCTGTGATGCAAAACTGAATTTTCAGCATCATTACTCCAGTTTTCAGTGTCACATGATCCTTCAGAAATCATTTGATTATGCTAATTTGGTTCTTTAGAAACATTTCTTCTTACTTTTCTGAGACTTTAGGTCACTACATTAGAGATTGAGTAGTAGTGGAGGTAGACATTAAAACATATTATACAGTTAAAAGCACATTAGAATGGTGAATGCTTGTTGTGTTATGAACTGCCATTCACAACCAGCTTGGAAAACGTATCTCAAATGAAGCACAATTTTTTAGTTTAACAGCTTGGAAACAACACAATGGTGAAAGTGAAAGTAAAGCTCAATGAAAGTAAACAACTTAACCAAAATGTGGCTTTATAATTTGTTTTTATATATTTTTCACTTATAACAGATATATTACAGATTCATAATTTCTGAACAGTTTGAATGTGTAAGTGCTTACACCATAAATAATATATGAAAACACATTTGGAAATGTTACTTGTGGTGTTCGTACACTAGTGCTCCTTTGGTTCATTGTTCAGCTTCTCTCAGTTTAAGGAATCTTGTACTTGTTCCAGTTAAGTCCAGTTAAACTTTTTAATTGGCTATAGTGCTTTAACAATACAAATCATTTCAGAACTGCATTACAGAGGGCCATACTGTTATGTTATCCCTTAATGCTTTAATATTTAGAAATCAGGGCGATATTTATGATCTATGTTGATTAAATAATTGATCCACTGGCTAATATCAAGCTATTATATTTATTATATCATCTAGCAGATATAGTGCAATGCACTTTTTATTTTATTAAAAAAATAAACTGCAAAAGAGAAATCCATTTGGTTTTTTTGTGTGGTCCAATAGAAGGCGACCAGATAATTTCTATAATTGTATGAAATGTGATTAATATGTGCAGTGTCTTGGCTGATGTAAGAGATTCAAATATTAATCAATTTTTTCTAAATTAGTGCAAGCAGTTCTTAAAAAAGTATTAACGTAAATGTTCTGGCGATTGTATTTTATACGCATCTGAGTGTGTCCTAAAACATGGCGACGACTACCCAGTATGCAATGCGCAATTCTATAGCAAGTAAAAGAATATCCCTCATCAAGCCATTTCCTGTGGTCCTCCATGGGCGCTACACTGACCAAGTTACTCTGGATGCATAAATGGACACTTTCCAAATACATAGCCAAGCGTACATGTCTGAGGCATCACTTGAAGCTACAGGAGCTCAACAGAGTCTCAGTGAAGAGGAAAAATAGAGCGGTGCTCTTGACCTGCCCTCAGCCCCGCTCCCACAGAGCCTGACCTGCAGGATATCTTACCCATGCTGCTTGACTAGCCAACCGAGATCAAAAGCGCTCACGGCTCCCCTCCCCTCCTGTCCCAGCAAGGAGCTGATTGAAGCGATTCATGACCAGGTCATGACCCCTGTGTGCCTGGCACGGCTGAGGATAGACAACCAAGCAGGTTTTGCAGACTCAAACTGAAGCAACCACATTTTTATCAGAGCATTTCACCTTTCCTGGCTATAAATCATGCTGTTTGCTTTTTCATTCACCTGCTATTCTTTTAGTTTTAAGTTTTGTGTGACAAATGAAATCTCAGTCTTGGAGTCAACATGAAACAGGATTTTCAACATGGGTAACACTTTGCAGTAAGGTCCATGATACATAAATATACAATGAGCAATACATTAAAATTAAATAAGTTGAATACATGCTTTAGAAGTAGATTTCATTATTAGTTCATGTTAACAAACGAAACCTTATTGTAAAGTGTTAATTAACAAATGCAGGAGGGGATCTTATTGTGTTTTAATATAAATTTGCATTTCATGCTCTCTTTAAAGGCACAATATATAAGGTTTTTACATCAAAATATCCAAAAATTATTAGCATAGTGTTATATATTTTGTTCTTTCATGTACTTATTTGTACATTATCCTAAATGTTTCAAATTCGACAAATTTGCAAACCCGTGTAACATCCCTTCTCATTGCATCTACCGTCAATGTCTGCATTATCCTCAGTTTCCGCTTTAGCAACACAGTGAGTCTCATGAAAATTGCAGAAGTAGTAGTTGTAGAGTCTAGCACGCCACTCTGTTGTTATTTTTTTTTTTTTCTCACTGTTTTTTTCACACAGTCATCGTCATGGACCACAATTATTTGTTATCCTTTGCAGCAGGTTCTGTCGCCAAAGATAACTCCAAGAAATGTAAACGTACGGGTGAATCAAATGACCCAAGAAGAGTTTTGGACAAGAGGAGAAATAAAATGAGAATCAGTATCGGTATGGCATTTCCTAACACTGTCTGGTGAACAAGTCTATGGCAGTGTAAATAAATACAGTATGTTATACATAAATAGTAAGTCAGCCTTTTTGCAAATGCTGTATGTATGTTCAAATATAGTTTTAATATGATTGTTTTGAACCCCACCATTTAATTCGACAAATAAAGTGACATGTATGAGTAGTAATTTGGCATTAAACGTTACTTTACTTGTGAAAAATTTATTAGAATTAAATAAAATCATGTGATCAAATGTAACAGTTATAAAACTTTATTTCATTACGTCATCCATGAACCTGAATTGTGAGTCCCGATGGATTGATTTCCATCGCCAGTGGAGGTGAAGACAACAACTCCCATCATTCCACGCTCCTTCACAGTGTCATCAAGCTACTCTTTTGTTATTGTTTTGAATATGCAACCTTTAGCGACAAAAATTACATACTGTGCCTTTAAATACATTCCACAGAATTCCGCCTGTTTTTGAATTTGAATTATGGCATTTATTTATTTATTAATTTTTTAATAAAGTGCTAAGAATGTTTTATTTGTATAGAATTCCTGAAACTCACTCAAGTTTGTTATGTCCATGTTATAAACCCAACATCTGCCTTAATATATCTATAAAACTATATCATGACAAAGGATTCACTCTAAAAAACTGATGCAGGGAGATGAGAGTATAGAGAAAGAAAGGCCCAAAAGAAGTAAGTTATATACAGAATCCAAGGAGAGGAAGAAGCCCTGAGTCTTCTGTAACTGAACATTTAATATTCTGTGCCTATGTAACAGGAAGGGACTAGGGAAAGTACCTATTGAAGTTCTTTGTAGCTCTCTTGCAATCACTTGTGACAAAATGTTCCCTAGCAGGTCTTATTAGGTCACCATGGCCCTTGTAAGGCAAACAGAATTACTGGATAAGCAGGTGTGGTTTTAACAACTTTAAGACCATTAAAGGTTAAAGGTGCCCTAGAATTAAAAATTGAATTTATCTTGGCATAGTTAAATAACAAGAGTTCAGTACATGGAAATAACATACAGTGAGTCTCAAAATCCATTGTTTCCTCCTTCTTATATATATCTCATTTGTTTAAAAGACCTCCGAAGAACAGGCAAATCTCAACATAACACCGACTGTTACGTAACAGTCGGGATCATTAATATGTACGCCCCCAATATTTGCATATGTCAGCCCATGATCAAGGCATTAGACAAGGGCAGGCAGTATTAACGTCTGGATGTGCACAGCTGAATCATCAGACTAGGTAAGCAAGCAAGAATAATAGCGAAAAATGACAGATGGAGCGATAATAACTGACATGATCCATGATAGCATGATATTTTTAGTGATATTTGTAAATTGTCTTTCTAAATGTTTCGTTAGCATGTTGTTAATTTAACTACTGCTAAATGTGGTTAAAGTTACCATCGTTTCTTACTGTATTCACGGAGACAAGACTGTCGTTATTTTCATTTTTAAACACTTGCAGTCTGTATAATTCATAAACACAACTTCATTCTTTATAAATCTCCCCAACAGTGTGTAATGTTAGCTTTAGCCACGCAGCACTATCAAACTAATTCAGAATAAGTGTAAACATCCAAATAAATACCATACTTACATGATCTGATATGCTGCATGATGAACACTTTGTAAAGATCCATTTGAGGGTTATATTAGCTGTTTGAACTTTGTTTATGCTGTTAAAGGCAAGCGTGAGCTCCGTGGGCGAGGAGCGTGAGCATTTAAAGGGGCCGCAGCCTAAATCGGCTCATATTTAATGATGCCCCAAAATAGGCAGTTAAAAAAATTAATAAAAAAAAATCTATGGGGTATTTTGAGCTGAAACTAAACAGACACATTCAGGGGACACCTTAGACTTATATTACATCTTTTAAAAAGACGTTCTGTGGCACCTTTAAGAGAATATCTTAATGGAAACAGACATATTTTGATACATCACGTAATCAATACTGATGGAAAACACACCCAGTCAAACCCCTCAATCTTACAGCACAGACACAAAAGATCTTACATTTGAGAATAATCAAACATATCAGAGTATATGTGACCCTGCACCCCAAAACAATAGACAACAATACATTGTATGGGTCAAAATTATCGATTTTTCTTTTATGCCAAAAATTAAGTAAAGATCATGTTCCATGAAGATATTTTGTAAATTTCCTCCCATAAATAAATCAAAAATGTATTTTTGTGAGTGGATATGTCTTGCTAAGGACTTCATTAGGACAACTTTAAAAGCAATTTTCTCATTCCAGATTTTAAAATAGCTGTATCTCGGCCAAATATTGTGATATCCTATCCTAACAAACCATACATCAATGGAAAGCTTATTTATTCAGATTTATTAAAAAAATTGACCCTTATGACAGGTTTTGTGGTCCAGAGTCACATATGGTATTAAAGAAATCAATAACATGTAAAAGAATAATCATGCAACATAAGGAATATAATGATTAATGATGATTAAATGAATACATATATTACAATTCAATTCAGAAAAGATTAATAGGATTCATAAAAGGAAAAATTAATAAAAGACATTAATCAGTAAAATTCGAATACACCATAAATGCTTTGATGCTTTGATTTAGCTTGGGTCTTTTCGAATCCTTTGATAAGCAAATATTTTTGTTCCTCACTATCTGCCTTTTGTGACATTGTTCACTTCACAGGGGCCTCTTTTTTTTTCTTCTCTCAAACGTCCTTTCGTATAGTCTGTGAGTATACGTATTGATTCTCGTTATACTTCCCAGCATGGGGCAGCTTAGTCCTTGTTCAATGTCGCTTTCTGTTTTAATTAAAAGGTTATTAATACGGTATCAGGCGAGGAGATTAGCCCCGCGGTTATTGAAGGAGAGCTTTGTGGAATCACAATGTCCATTCTCTTGGGCCCTGTCAAATTTATCAGGTTCAAGGGCAACAATAGGCACTAGAATATCAGCTAACAGATCCATGGAAGCTTTTGTCTTGGCCGGCGAGAGATCTAAATTGCCCTGTGTTGTTAAGCTAAAAGCTTATTCAGAGGAATGCTAAAACCCTCGCCTTTGATCTTTCAAGCAAAAAAACGGATGAAGGAGAAACAGAGGAGAAACAACAATAGTGTTTGGTTTGAAGGATTTCATTATTCCTATTTGATCGCTTGCAATTTGGTCACTGACTCAACAGTATATCTGGATTTGTAGTGCTACATATTCCATTTCATATCAATGCAAGTGTCGGTTAATAAGGGAAATCCCACATTTGTAAGACAAGCTGGAGAGTGGAAAAACAGGGGTTTTCCTGTTCCCATTGTGAGTTTTTGATGGTCAAGGACCTTGCAGACAGAATGTCTTGGTTAAACACGACTGCTTCCAAATACAACCATAACAGTCCTTAAATCACCAAATAACCTTTTATTGTTCCACTGTCTAGACGTTTCGTGATTACAAGATAATTTAATATCCGATTTACGCAGGCTCTAGATCCTATAGTACTGATGTAGTCTTTTTTCCTCTATCAGTAAAGATAAAGAAATGGGTGACAACCTGCACCCAAATATTATTTTATTCATTTTTAAAGGCAGTAGATTTTTGTTATTATATAGGAGTGTCAAGGAAAACTTGCCCTCTGTCATACTGCTCATTATCATATAGGGGTCATCCCGAGGTGGTGGAGCTTTATCGCCAAACTGCACCTCTCAATTAACCCACAATTCATTCTCTTCCACAGACAGGCTGTTTACTGTCACAAAAACATCCAGTTGCCTTTTCAATATGATAGGTCGGCCAGCCAATGAAATGTCATTGTTGCGTTGCTTATAAATGTGTTGTACCCTAACTACCTTTGTTTAGTTTTATAGTCTTTGTATGCTAGTATAATGTGACCATTTGAAGAACACGACAGTTTTATTGCAGATTCTCAACAGGCAGTAATGCTTTCAAATGCCAGAAGACAATAGCAGAGCTCACTGCAGCCTGACACTTCTTTTTTTTTTTATATGCATTTTTATATTGATTTATTTGTAGTTTCCATGATTTCATTTTTTTAAGTTTCCTGTGATTTGTTTTTGTTACTGCCAATTGAACTTTTTTCTTTTATTTGAACAGATGTCTAATCACACTAAGACTAAGAGAATAATTTTCCATAGTTTTCATTTGAAATTGGGATAACTAAAATACTAAGGAAGGGAAAGTTCAGACAGACATTTTACCTATTCTTGTGATTTTTTTTTTTTCGCAGTAAACTGGCTGCAAATAGTGTGATGTGTACTGCACCGGACAATATATTATTGGACTGCCCCACAGCAGATTCAAATGGAAAAACCAGCGAGAAAATGGACAAAAAGCCAAGGTCAGCTGATTGCAAATTGGTGTACAGACAGACACAATGGATCTTGTGAGTCAGTGTAGTATTTATATTATTATTACTTTAAAAATCCTGTATTTCCATGAGCACCTGGTGGGGACCAAATTCATCACAGTGTAGTGCCTCTAGAGTAACATGCAAGTGTTACTGTCATTGTGAGGGTAGAGCACTCCAAGATTTATATTTCAGCACATCCTTACATAAACATCTCAAGACTGAAGATAAACAGGCTAAGAAAATCACAATTCCCCGTGGATTCTGTTACGGAACTGAAGAAAGCAGACAATAACTAGATAAAAAAGTTTGTTGAGACAAACTTTAAGTTGGCTTGAAAAAGCCGCTCCAGAAAGTTTGAAGCAGTTTTAAAAGTTTACAGTTTGAAAGTTTTTAGTTTTAGAGAACTAGGGTGCTCTGTGTGGTTGCTAAGGTGTTTCTACGTGGTTGCTAGGGTGTTGCTACACGGTTGCTAGGGTGTTGCTATGCGGTTGCTAGGGTACGGGGTGGTCGCTAGGGTGTTGCTATGCGGTTGCTAGGTTACTTGGGTGGTTGCTAGGATGTGTGCCAGGGTGATTTGTGTGGTTGCTAGGCAGTTGCCATGATGGTTTGTTTGCTATGTGGTTGCTTAGTTGTTCTGGGTGGTTGCTATCAGATAGATAGATAGATAGATAGATAGATAGATAGATAGATAGATAGATAGATAGATAGATAGATAGATAGATAGATAGATAGATAGATAGATAGATAGATAGATAGATATAGTTTGATAGATAGATTTAGTTTGATAGATAGATAGATAGATATAGTTTGATAGATAGATGGATTTAGTTTGATAGATAGATAGATAGATAGATAGATAGATAGATAGATAGATAGATAGATAGAGAGATAGAGAGATAGATAGATAGATATAGTTTGATAGATAGATTTAGTTTGATAGATAGATAGATAGATAGATAGATAGATAGATAGATAGATAGATAGATAGATAGATAGATAGATAGATAGATAGATAGATAGATGATAGATAGATTTAGTTTGATAGATAGATAGATATAGTTTGATAGATAGATGGATTTAGTTTGATAGATAGATAGATAGATAGATAGATATAGATAGATAGATATAATTTGATAAATAGATAGTTTGATAGATAGATTTAGTTTGATAGATAGATTTAGTTAGTTAGATAGATAGATAAATATAGTTTGATAGATAGATAGATTTAGTTTGATTGATAGATAGATATAGTTTGATATATAGTTTGATAGATTTAGTTTGATAGATAGATAGATAGATAGATAGATAGATAGATAGATAGATAGATAGATAGATATAGTTTGATAGATATATTTAGTTTGATTGATAGATAGATATAGTTTGATAGATAGTTTAGTTTGATAGATAGATAGATAGATAGATAGATAGATAGATAGATAGATATAGTTTGATAGATAGATTTAGTTTGATTGATAGATATAGTTTGATAGATTTAGTTTGATAGATAGATAGATAGATAGATAGATAGATAGATAGATAGATAGATAGATAGATAGATAGATAGATAGATAGATAGATAGATAGATAGAGTTTGAATGGATTAGAAATAGTACATAGAATGGCACTTGAGTCTAATTAAGTTTTTGAGTCTAATGGGCTTCTGTAGTTTAAATTTGAATTATGACAGTTGGAGTTTGAATAGTCTTGGCTCATTTGAACATTCCGTCAATGAAAGTCTATGGGATTTTTCCGAGCTTTAACAGTCATTTTTAGGAAAACCGTAAGTCCGATCAATTAGAAAAGATATAGCACACTAAGTCAGAACAGTCTGAAGGTCTGACCCGAGTTTGGAGTTTGTAGAGTTAAATCTCTAGGAGTTAGAGTCAGAAATTTTAGTCTCAGAAGAAAATAGCATAACAGTAAGTTGGCTTTTTCAAGCCAACTTAATAAATAGTTAACATATAACAATGTTACATAATACAACACATTGCTAAGTCCCACCTTAAAGGGGTGGTATAATGCAATATTTACAAGATGTAAAATAAGTCTCTGATAAGTTTTAGCTTAAAATACCCCACATATAATTTTTATAGCATGTTAATTTAGTCATTTTGAAGGTGAGCAAAAACGCTGTGTTTTTGTGCGTGTTCCTTTAAATGCAAATGAGCTGGTGCTCCTTAGCAGAGGGCGGGGTTTCAAGAGCTTGCGTTAGCTCACAGCGCCGATTACCTCAGGAAGACTGACTCACTGAAACTGTTCAGCCTTTTCCAGTTCAAACTGGAGTCAGACAATGATGGAGAGACTCAAGAAGAAGTGACAACATGTAGAATGCAACAGGACGTTTCTGAATGGTTAGTTGATGAATTTATGTAGCTGATGTGGGATATCTTAAAGTCATTGATTAGCATATTCTGTCATGATAATCTATAAATCACTCAGTTGTAAGATTACAGAGCCAGAGAATTATGCTGCATGAAGACAGAACAGGTATAGTTTAGTTTAATTACGGTTATAACTTAAGTTGACATCTTGCTTTTATGACATTTGTGTTATGTACTGTATGCAATTACATGGCCTCACCCCCTTTGTTGCGCGTTCTCGGGGGCGGGGTTTATGTAAATTTTAGGGTTAGTGATGTCACCTACACGGGAAGAAGTTTGTTGTAGTCCCTACCAGCCATTTGTTGTAGTCCTTAAACAGAGAATTATAAGAAAATATCTCCCTTTGCATTGAACTTTGAGCGTTGTAACTTTGCAGAGACTGTTTGTGCTCTAACAGCAACATTACGCACTAACTAAAGCTAAAAAAGTGAAATCATAATCAACCACCCCTTTAAAAACACTACTGACCAAATCTTTGTTTGCAAATTTTGCAGTCTGCTAAAAAACATCTTTAATCCTGGACCACAAAACCAGTCATAAGGGTCATTCTATATATCATTCTATATCTGAAAGCTTTCCATTGATGTAGGCTTATGGTTTTTAGGATAGGACAATATTTTGCCGAAATCTGTAATCCGAGGGTGCACGATTCCTAGTTTATATCTCACAATCCCAAGAAGAAAAATAAGAATGGTAAGAGACAAACTCTGTTTTCCTCAGAATTGTGAGTTTATATCCCACATTTATGACTTTTTTTCTCAGAATTGTGATATAAACTTGCAATTGCTAGAAAAAAGGATTGTGAGATAAAATATTATAGCCTTCTATTAGCTGCATATGTACATATAATGTATATGTATTGTTTATATCAAATTCATGCTTTAATAGGCTGATCATTGCAGGTTTCATTTGGCCAGTCTGTCCCTTTAATGGCTTACAACTGTAAATGTGGGTGTCTTCAACGACAGAATTCTGTAAAAATGAAGACCAAGAGTTTTTACTCTTTTAAGTCTAATTTTATGGAATTCTGATGTGTTTGGGTAGAATTTTAAATGAGCTTTTGCAGAAATTATCCCAAAAATACTGAGTATAATGAGTATGAGTAATGTAGAAGAACATTTCTGTTCAGTCACATTGACGTTACTGTAATCGCTTTCAAATGAGGCTTTTCTCTATTCAATTTACTAGTGTTTACCTTGATTTTTATTCAATTTCTGAAGTTTTAAATCATGTTATTATGTAATCTAGCATTTGCTTTGAAGAAAGACAGAAGATGAAAGATCCAGTTCTTTCCTATGGGACTTTCTGTAGCGCTTGTCTGAAAGGGGGGTGGAGTTTAACCGAGGGTCATTTGGTGCACAGCTGAACAAATCCAGCTGCTAGTAAGGTGTTTATTTATTGTTTAGTTTAGTCCATTAAACTCTTTGACTTCTCATTCATTTATAATATTTAAAAATAATACATTATAAAAAGTGTCAGATCGGTTAGGCGGTTCTGTGTCATAATGAAAAGCACAAGGGCCTCATGGGTGGAGCAAACACTCCACTTGTCATGTGTGCTGTGTTGGCTTGAGTCCAAATGGACGTCTAATAGACCCTATTCTAGGCCCTCAGCACTGTGGTCTAGATCCCCAGGGTCTGATTAGTCTCAAGAATAATTCTCGAAAAGGGCACACTGAAGACAAGGTTGATTCTAAAATAGGTTCTAAGCAGCACACGAGTGAGTGTGTGGTCTGGAACAGACACAAGCAGTTGATAGTGCTCTAAAAGCTTCTCGACTTCTGCATATCTTGAGCTTTGACTCTAAGTGAAAGTGTTAGTTCAAGCGGCATTGCTAGAAATAGTATTCCTTTTCGTGAGTGACTGGCTCAGAGGGATATTCATGTCTTGTGATTGCCTTAAGACAGTGTAAGAAAGGCAAAGGCCAAAGGAAACGTATCCTGATCATATGAGCATGAAGTTTGTGTTTATGGTGAAACACTGATGTTCTGTTCACTGAGCAAGCGTGAAACCAGATGGAAAAGACTGCCTGGGTTCACAACCTACCTTGAGGCACGGTAACTTATTTTCACTGCTACAGTTGGACATGGAAAATGATCCTTGTCTTGTTTGACATCCAAAACATACACTTAAGTGAAATGAGTGTGATATAAGTCAAATTCTGGAAACACATGCTAGAATTTTTTTTTTTTTTAAGTTTACAAAAGTAAATGTGTATTACAAATCCGTTACGTTGCGTAAGTTTGTTCAGTGCAAAAATTGCTTCTCGTTGTCAAAAGTAGCTTGATAAAATTACTAATTTAGTCTTTCTAAATTACTATACTGTCCTGTACGGAAGAGGATTAGGGCCAAGCAATAATAAAAAAATAAAACCATCTCGAGATTAAAGTTGTTAAATTTCAAGAAAAAACTCGTTAAATTTTGAGAAAAAAGTCAAAATAAAATGTTGAGAATAAACTCGTTAAATTACGAGAAAAAACATAAAATTTCAAGAAAAAAGTCAAGATAAAATGGTGAGAATAAACTCGTTAAATTACGAGAAAAAACTCGTTAAATTTCGAGAAAAAGGTCGAGATAAAATGTGGAGAATAAACTCGTTAAATTACGAGAAAAAACATTAAATTTCAAGAAAAAAGTCAAGATAAAATGGTGAGAATATACTCATTAAATTACGAGAAAAAACTTGTTAAATTTCGAGAAAAAGGTCGAGATAAAATGTTGAGAATAAACTCGTTAAATTACGAGAAAAAAGTCAAGATAAAATGGTGAGAATAAACTCGTTAAATTACGAGAAAAAAGTCAAGATAAAATGGTGAGAATAAACTCGTTAAATTACGAGAAAAAACTCGTTAAATTTCGAGAAAAAGGTCGAGATAAAATGTTGAGAATAAACTCGTTAAATTACGAGAAAAAACATTAAATTTCAAGAAAAAAGTCAAGATAAAATGGTGAGAATATACTCATTAAATTACGAGAAAAAACTTGTTAAATTTCGAGAAAAAGGTCGAGATAAAATGTTGAGAATAAACTCGTTAAATTACGAGAAAAAATTCGTTAAATTTCGAGAAAAAGGTCGAAATAAAATGTTGAGAATAAACTCATTAAATTACGAGAAAAAACATTAAATTTCAAGAAAAAAGTTGAGATAAAATGTTGAGAATAAACTCGTTAAATTAGGAGAAAAAACTTGTTACATTTCGAGAAAAAGGTTGAGATAAAATGTTGAGAATAAATTCATTAAATTACGAGGAAAAATTATGAATTTGTTCTCATAATTTAACAACTTTTTTCTCGTAATTTAATGACTTTATTCTCAACATTTTATCTAGACTTTTTTCTCGAAATTTAACAGCTTTAATCTCGAGATGGTTTTATTTTTTTATTATTGCTTGGCCCTAATCCTCTTCCGTAGTCCTGGGTGATCATTTGGATATGGGGAGAAATAAAGTTCTAATTTAGTCATGTGTATGAAACCCTATACTCTCATAATGCAATGCTTTTTTGTCTTTAAATAAATGTCAGTTGATGTATATTACCATTTAAAAGTTTAGGGTCAGTAAGATTTTTTGACAATAACTGTATTTACATTGATAAAAAGTATTTTTATTTCAAATAAATTCTGTTCTTTTGTACAGAAAAGTTCATCAAAATATCCTGAAAAAATGTAGTAGAGTTTCCACCAAAAAAGTACAAAGGTTTTCAACAATAAAAAATATAATATTTTACATATACAGCTATGGAAAAAATTAAGAGACCACTCCAAGTTCAGAACTCAATGTTAAGTGGTCTCTTAATTTTTTCCATAGCTGTAGATAATAATCATAAATGTTTCTTGAGCACCAGATCAGCATATTAGAATGATTTCTTTAAGGTCACGTGACACCGAAGACTGGAGTAATGATGCTGAAAGTTCAGTTTTGCCATCACAGGAATAAATTACATTTTAAAATATATTCAAATAGAAAACAGTTATTTTGAATTGTAATAATATTTAACAATTTTACTGTATTTTTGATCAAACTAATGGTGAGCATAAGAGACTTATTTCAAAAACATAAAAAAAAAATCTTACCAAACTTTTGAATGGTAGTGTATATACCATAAGCAATACCACAATAAAATAGTGAAATAAATAAAGCCAAATTTAAGTAACAAATCTATCATTTCATTTAATTACACACCTCCCATATATATCCTTCTACCTTTAGTTACTTCCTCCCCAACCCTGGCTAATTTTAAAATGGTGTAAAAGAGATAATAGGGCTCTAATTTGGTTGAAATGCGCATCCATGCACACGTGCTAGTGTTAAACTTGAGGTCACAGAAGAGTGACTGACTTGGGCTTGTCTGACTGGGCCTCTTGAAGCATGGCCTTTGCATTCCACTGTTCAGACAAGGGCCAGCAGCTCCTATGAGAGAGCGAGAGGGAGGAAGTTTCTGCAGGGAAGGGATTATGCTGTTTCCTCCCCCTCCCATTCGCTCTCTTCTAGTGCTCCATAAACTATGTTGAAAAAGCTCTAAAAACGTAAACCTGCTCCTCAGGTACACGACCCTACACACAGGATTATGCTCTCCCCGCATCTGCTGTATCTTTTTCTGCTCTTCACTTCCTAGCCTTTTTTTTTTTTTTCCCTTTGAGTCATGTGGTGAAGGAAGGGCCAATCTCATTGGAGAACGGAATGGGGAAACTTACAGCTGCACAATGCTGAAGCCGGTTTTCTGCCTGACAGGCACTTAAAGCGATTCCACTCGTGGATGAGGTAGGGGGTGGCGGGCGGGGAGGGGGGTAATAGATCGTTCGCAGGAAGGGGGAAGGTCGTTTCACTTCTTTAGCACCAAGTTTCTGCGTGGTCTAGACAGCAGTTACTTCAAAACCTAAAATGGAATAGACTGTAAAAAAGGTGGATGCTTCACTCCCTTTATGAGACTTTATGAGGCTAAAGGCATGGTGAGTGAGTTCTGTCTTCTTTGTCTACACAATTTTGTTCTGACATAAAGAGAGAGTAAAGTGTATGTGTACCGTGAATGGACATAGACTTAAGCAATCTTTCCAAATTTTTAATAATGTTTTTTTTTTTTTTTTTATCTGTGATCTTGTATTGACTCTGTGTGCCTTATCAGCTGAAACTGAGAATTGAGGCAAAAAGCCAGCTTTGTGCTAGAATTCCAGAGGCCTGGTCTGGATTTTCAGTCTTTTACTTGAAAACGTGAAAACGAGGCTGAATTTACTTTCAGCAGTTCCTGGTTACATATTGTCTTTTGATTTTTTTTTTTCACCAGTGTTCTCAAGACTATATAATATATGTGTTATACGCACACATTCATATCATAAACGTAAAAAGTTATATTTAATATTATCTATTATTAATAAATATATATGTTAAAATATTTATAAAATTGTGTATTAACATAAATATTAAAATATTATTTTTTAAAAACATAAAATAATATTTTTGTTAATATCAAATAATAGTTTAGTATGTTATCTCTCTTTTTATAAACGTTTTAGGCCTAAGTGCTTTTCAGTTTCAGTCCAGTTTCTCTGTTTAGCGACAGCAAACACTAACCAGCAGGCTCCGTCATTTTCAAGGACTTTCTGGGAATAGCTTTCAGTATTTACCTGGGTGTGCTGTTCATCGCTGCATGGAGTCCTGTATGCTGTTTATTTGTGTAGCCTGCGTAGACATCCAGTTTAAAGTTTTGTATGAATGGATCATTTGTATTTTTGGTGCTTTCAATAATTCTTCAGTCCATTCTGTCGAACTAAGTTATTAACCATTAAACAGGTTGATGATACATCAATGATGATTGACGGTTCTGTGGATGTGGAAAAGCTGTTTTCCGATTCAGGTTTTTAGTGAGTTCAGTCAGACTGAAAACAAGCCTGCTGGGAATGCTGCTTGAAGACCTACATTCATCGAGTTGGCAAGAAGGCCCAATTAGCAAAGTTAAGGTTCTTGGTCTGAGGTGCCACGCATGGGAGTAGTAGGTCAAGTGTAGATCAAGAAAATTGTAATTGGAGTTCACAGAGGATTAAGACAGATTAGGTCCATCTTGCTCAAATTCCTCTGTTTAATGTGGAATTTCTTTCACACTCGCATGTTATGCTGCTGAATGTGTTTTTAGGTTTTCCCAGAACATTTCTGAGCCATTTAAAGAGGAAAAAAGTTTTTTCAGGGACTTTTACTTTTAATGGACAAAGAGAAGAGCTATTGGAGGGAGCTGAGAGAGCATTTTTCGAGGGTCGTTCTCGTAAGGGAGACTTTGCTGTAGAGACATTTACTGTCAGCCACCAAAACCCTTGTGATATTTTCATCTCAGATTGGTGGACTTTTTCAAAGCCATGATGCAAAACATGGAAGTAGCTTCAACCGCAGTATGTTTTGTTGTATCTACATAAGAATTGTTAACATGCATTCATTACTTCAATTGTTTCTGCCTTAAATTAATACATTTTTTAAATGAATAGATTGTTAGCTAATAGTGTGATTTATATATGTGCATTTCTGAAATTACATAACTTGATGACTTTAAATGAAGTTATTATGCATAGAGTTGGGAATCGAAAATAAATTCCAATTCTGGAATCAAATACTTAAGGTCAGAGATCGGATACTTGTTATAAAATTAACATTTTAACAATTAACTTTTGATCCCTTATCAAACACTTGATAACTTAAAATTAGCATTTGATTCCTTATCAATGCATTTTAATGACTTTAAACCATGTGCAAGAAGACCCGCACGCTGTTTTCTGCGTTGCACACACATCCAAAATGTGCGCAAAGAAAGCCACCTCTCATACTGAATAGTGCATGATACTAAACTGAGTTCTCTTCCACATCTCTTTGTTGCACTTGAACGGACAAATACACAAAAATGTGTCAAAATATCCTCATAAACACAGCTTGTTATGTCTTAACTGAACGTAAACAGTTGGCAAAGAAAACGTGTGTGTAACAGTATATTGGATCTCTGCAGCTCTTAAAGTGACAGCAGCCTAATAATCCTGCTGCCGTCTCTATAATAACGTTAATCTAAAAACAACAAAAGACAAGGAGGAAATTCTCTCATTGTTCTTGACTGAATAACGTTTTTTGTATAATATATACAAAATATATTTGTAATGTATATTTTATTTATAAAGTGCAGTTATTTTACATTTGATTACAGTTTCTGTACCTGAATACCTGAAAATCTGAAAACTGTTTATTTAAATCATATCTTTGTTCAGTTGTATTTATTTGTGCGATTGCTAATTGTTGTTTTTTAATTATTGAGTGTTTACTTGTCTTTAATAATGCTTAAAATTTATATTAGTTAGGCTAGTTGCAATGGTATTTTTAAACCATAGGCAAAATCTGACTCAAGGAAGTAGCATATTTTGACGTTTTTTATTGTTATGGAGATTTGAGAGCCACATTTATGCTTTGTGTATATATATATATAATATATATATATGTATAATTTAAAAAAAAAATAGCTGACAGTGAAAATAAGTAAGCCTTAATGTATTTGATTGTACAATCAATCAAACTAGAAGTAAATCTACTTATAGTATGTATTTTAATAAATTTTGTAAATTATTTGAATTGTATAGATTAATGTGTAAAATTAGGAAACCCTGCTGCCTGCTGGGAAGAAGAGGCTTTCCTTGTAAATTTAGAAATCAGTTTTAAATTACTATTACATAAAAAATCACTCGAAATGACCGTGCGAATGTTTAAACATCAGAGCCGGTTCAAAATTAATTCCTGGCCTTTTTTTTTTGTATATCTTGCTGACTGATATCCCAGTCAAACTGAAACATGATTTTTTACTCGGAATTGCCCAAACATGCTTCTGCTTATATTATCATCTCCTTTACAAGTAAGCTGTACAAACACCTGTGATGAGTACAAAGGAAGCATTACATTTCCAAAATTGTTTTTTTTCCAAAATCACAGGACACTTGTTTGGGGAAATGACAAGACAAAAGAAGCAGTATGTGAGTAGAATGGCTCACTGATATCCACAGGAAATGTCTTCTGCTGTGTTGCAGAGAGAGCGAGAGAGTTTGAACTCGGGTTCAGCAAACAGCAAGTAATGTCAGACTTGTCACCATTCGAGTCAGAGTGTTTTTGCCATGAAAATATATAAACCGTTTAACATGATTTTGATATGTGATATTCTGCCTGCCAAAACAACCATTTATTTCTGCAATACTGCAATAAAAAAAAATGCTTGTAAAGTGCTGACATCTACAGAAGGTTTTCATGACAGAAAGTACTTTTTGAGTGTTTATATCTATCTATCCTTTAAAAAGTTGTTTGCAATTGGAACCTTTATGTTTACGATCTATATATAAAAGTAATACATTATCTGGTCTACTTTATCTGTTTGATAGCCAAGAATTAAGACTTGATTTTTTTTTTTTAATAGCTATTCTTACAAGCAGTTTATTGTATCATTGTTTGTAATTTTTATAATATTTGGGTGGGAGGCTCATGTGATATTATTAATGCAGACACACATCCTCTTTTGTATTCCGAAGTGGCGCCTAAGGGTTAAACGTCTCAGAATTAAATACGTAATGCCAACTATAGTACTCTCCCAAGCTATGTACTTCCAGAAGTACTTGGAGAAAAAAAAATTGTAGTGAAAACAGCTAGGGTTTCAGTGAAATAAGTCTCTTCCAGGCAGGGGCTCATTCTCCACTGTAATCCTTGAATAGATCTTCTAAATGACAAAGCCCTGATGTCATGCTCTCCTTCTGTGTGTGTCAAGCTGGCAGACATACCGTCGATTCACAGCAAGATCTGTCCGCAAGTCCAAAAACACTGAAGAGTGAGGACATCCATGTCCACAAAGAGACGACTTAATCACGAGAAGAGCGCTGTATGAATAGCAGATGTACAGAACCACAAAACAGGATTGAGCAGAAGAAGAGCCATTCAGATACATGTTAGAGATGATAACACAAGTTATTAAGATAGAGATTATGAGATTTGACATCCTGTGAAATGGAGATTTATAGGATTTAATCAAGATGTGTCAAAGAATGTTGTAGTTTTTTATGTATGTATATTCAGTATTCAACTTAACTATATGCTGAAAAAATAGTGATTAACAATTTTCACAATTAATTACAAAGAAATGGCAAATTAAACATACAATTTTTAATAAAGACTGAAATATATATATATATATATATATATATATATATATATATATATATATATATATATATATATATATATATATATATATATATATGATCCTGGAGCACAAAACCAGTCATAAGTGTCTATTTTTTGAAATAGCTGAAATCTGAATAAATAAGTTTTCCATTGATGTATGGTTTGTTAGGAAAGGACAATATTTGTCAAAATTATCGATTTTTCTTTTATGCCAAAAAAACATTAGGATATTAAGTAAAGATCATGTTCCATAAAGATATTTTGTAAATTTCCTACCATAAATATATATAAAAATGTATTTTTGTGAGTGGATATGCATTGCTAAGGACTTAATTTGAACAACTTTAAAGGCAATTTTCTCAATATTTAGATTTTTTTTTTTTTTTGCACCCTCAGATTCCAGATTTTCAGATAGTTGTATCTCGGGCAAATATTAAAAAACAAAAACAAAACATACATCAATGGAAAGCTTATTTATTTAAAAAAAAAAAAAAAAGGAACCTTATGACTGGTTTTGTAGTCCTGGGTCTGATGTCATCTCTGACATAAAGAAAAATGTAAAGAATTTTGTCATTTTACATTTTATAATTACTTTTAATTATATTAATTTAGATGAAATAATATGAAATATATTATGTATAATCATTTATGTTTCTGAATAATATTAATAATAAGAAATTATATTTTGAATAATTATTGTAAAATATTGATAATTAATTGTATTGTTATTATAATGTAAAAAAAAAAAAAAAGATCAACAACAAAATTTGTATTATTGTTAAATAAATAACCTTAGTATAATGGAAAACAGATTTTTTTTTTACAATACTTTTTACCCCTCCAGGTTGACATTCATGTATAAATGTTTTGCTTGATGATATTATTTCAGTTACTTCTCTTCACTACACATTTAATGAAACATCACGTGTGCCGAATAAAAAGCAGTCGGAGCAGGTTGATTTGGTGAGCTCCTTTATCTTGTCCAATCACCACCCATCTTCCTATCCTGACCCTTCCTCGCCCTCTAATTATTGGACAGCAAACCTCTATGACATCACAGAGGGAAGTCGTACACATGGCTGCTGTCAAGTGATGGCCGAGGCTGATCTGTCTGTGGAGGATGGGGGGAATTAGGGATGTCTGTTAGAATAGATGGGGCATCGGAGGGCATGGGAAAGTGTGGCGGGGTCACAGGACACGTGTGTTGAACCCAAAGAAAAGTCAATCAACTGGCCAGCCCCTCAAGATGTATCCTGCTCCCTGTCCAGAAGGCCCAAACTGTGATTGGCTTGAGAACAGCTTTCCAAAAATGGGGATCTGATTTTCAAGATCCCCATTTGTTTTATTACTGGCTAAAATTTTGAAATGAAAAGTCTTGCCTTTAATGCATATGTGAGAAACTCCAGTACACCCAACAAAACATGGAATTTTATATGGTTATTTCTCAAAACTGATTATTTAGGCATGTTATTTTCATTGAGCCATTAATCCAAATATACAGTTTCCGCTGGTGTTTTGTGAAGGAGCATTTCACATGCGGTTGTGCTAAAGTAAACATGGACAATAATGATGACATATGCTCGTGATAGCTTTAACCGGAGCGTTTCTGCATCGAAGGAACAGAAGGGATGAGGCCGTTTTAAAACCAAGGTTGCTTTGCTTGACTTCCCCTGCTGGAGTGATCTCCCCTTCACAGGACTGCTATTTTATTAACAATTCATATGGAAATGAGGGGCAAGGAAAGACCAGATTCTCACATAAACTTGATGTGGCCATGAATGTGTCTCTGTGTTTGCCATGACCCCGCTGTGGCATAAGACACTGCCTGCTAGGGCCTGAGGGGCAGACACAAAGAAAGAAATGAAAAGCAAGCACATTCCTGCACGGCACACAAAGGCAGCAGGAGAAAGGGAGAGAGCGAGAGAGGGAGAAAAGACAGAATGAACCCCATCTCTCTCCCTTTTTTTCTCCCAGTGTGATACCAGCCTTTTCTCCAAGTCACTGTGCCTTCGGGTCAATCGTCCTCTGCTCAAAATCTCTCCACTTTTTTTATTGCTGATCTATGATCAACTAGGCTTCAAACGTCAGAATCCACATTAAAACACTTTTTCATTTAAATCTGGAATTAATGAAATCATACATGTTTAAGTCACTAATCAAATAAGCTCTTTGTGAACTCTTTGGAACTTTCATCATATCATATCAGGTTTTAAATCACAAACTTGCTGTCGATTAATACTGTACAGAGCAAGGTAACACTTTACAATAAGGTTCATTTGTTAACATTATATTAACTAACATGAATTAACAATGAGCAATACATTTGTTCTTGTATTTGTTAATCTTTATAAATGTTAGTTAATAAAAATACAGTAGTTCATTGTTTGTTCATGCTAGTGCATTAACTAATGTTAACAAAATTTTTAGTAAATGTTGAAATTAACATTAAAAAAGATGAATAAAAGCTGTAGTTAATGTTAACTAATAAACCTTTATTGTAAAGTGTTACCCAAAGCAAATATTAAATTAATGTTAATTTTCACTCAAATGTTTATCCTGATATATATATCGTAATGTAGAATAATTTGTAATGAAATATTGAATTGTATTTATTAAAAAGATACAAAATAGAAGCTTTTTAGTGGACTTTTGGACCCCACTGTATGTCAAAGTAACCTAACCAATTTTTTCTTTGTGAGATATTGCATTTTTAAAATTAAAATTAAATGCATTTTAAAAGCTTTTTAATGATAGAATCATTCTAGAATATTATTTGTGCATTCCTACTTCATATATTTTGTATTTTTATTAATCTATATTTACACACACACACACACACACACACACACACACATATATGGTAACACTTTGTTAATGTCCTTGTTTCACGTTGCATGTAGTTACTGTAGTAATAACTATAAATTATGCATTATTACATGCAATTAACCCTAAACCAAACCCTCATCCTAACCCTAACCCTATAGTAAGTACATGTAGTTAATTAATATTACTCTGTACTTAAATGTATAATTCCTACCTTAAAATAAAGTGTAACCTATATGTTTTATATTTTACATATTTTGAAACACACTGACACTGCTGTGGTCATTCCATTAAACACCTGTACAGTGAAGTGTGCTTATGCCAAACTCCATTAACCTGTTTAAAAACCAATTAGGTTTGTGTGTGTGTGTGTGTTCGTGTTTGTTCAGGGTGCGTGTTGCAGCACTGTCATTCATGAGCCGGACTCCTGCCTTTGGGGGGTGCAGGGGCGGTGGTGACCGCCGTCATCTTTTGTGTATTGACTCGTTTGTGTCACACTTCGCAACAAGCTGAATCTTGTCATGTAAATAAAGGGTATTTAACAGTTCTCAGGCAATTAAACTGATAATGGTGTTTTGTTAGCTCAGGGAATGCAGAGGGGGATCTTTTTGCGATGTGTACTGAGGGGGATCTGTTTGAGAATTTGTTTTAAGAACGATAGGGTACTTGAGGTACAATCCACAAAAAAACAATGTATTGGACCACGTGGATGTGTGTCCACCAAATTGCTATAAAAATCTGAGATTTGTTTAGTATTTATAATAGCAAAAATTGTATGTGAAAAAACAGATTAGTTTGACATAGCGATTGAGACTCGGCTCTATGAAAATGCATTGTGCGGATGGAAAAGCAGTGGGATTATTGGCAGATAGAAGGGGTTATCGTTTGTTTGCGGTGACCAGAACGCGAATGGGCTGGAGACGTTGTCATGCGGTAGGGTCAAGCTTTCAGCCTAATCTACTGATGTGACTATAAATAATGCATAGAGTGAGCTCAACAGAAAATCACAGCTGGTCTTGGCTTCATTGTCTATTGTGAGTCACACGTTCGAGCAAGCCAAAGAACATATTGAACGGCAGTCTCAAAGTCAAAACACTAAGATGCACATCACAAATGACACTTTTGGACATGACTGTTTAACGCATACCACAAGTGATATCATTGCATTATGCTGAAAGTCATTTGCTTGGGTCACGTTGGGGACGAGCTGACCATTTAATGCATTTAATGCATTGGCAATGTATTTTCTCTTTTTAAATTAAATTATATTTCAGCATAAATCACTATTTTAGACAATCAAATGTTGTTCGGAGCTTTTCTTAATTATTTTGAAAGGCAGACAGAGCATCTAATTGTCTATTTTTTTTTAAAGAAGTAATGCCATTTTTTAATATCTTTCTTAATAAGTCTACAAATTTGCATTGTAAAAACAAGCACCACAGATTTGGCTTCAGTATAACATTTATACATTTGTTCTAATGTTGAAAATTGCATTAAAGTTGTATAAATAATATGAAAAAAATAAGAAAATGATGAGTGAAAATTATATTCACATTCAAAAGCTGCATAATTAAAGCAGTAAAATCCGTAAAATAAAGGGAAAAAAGCAGCTGTTCAGAATGGAAAGATTGTAAATAATTTACCAATTACTTTTTAATGTTTGTTCATTTAAAATAGTCTGTATTTTTATGACAATAGCCAGTAAATGGAATCAGACGGTTGGTAATTTCCAGACTGAACTCAGACCTTAAGCTTCCATTTTCTGTGACCTCACCGCCAGCTACTGACATGGCGCGTGTCGTACACTGCGTGGGGCTTCATCCAATCAAATTTCTCCAAAATATAATCCCCACTTCAGCACCCTTAAACACCCAGTTTGGTGCATTCTCAATCTTTCACCCAAATTTAATCGAGCAAGTGAAAAGAGTATGTCTACAATGGTTGATACAAAACTTTTTAGGTTGCACTTTAATTTAAAATACGTGCACTTACATGTACTGACAGTTTACTTACCTAAGAAAGTACTGGGTAATATAAGGTAAGTACATGGGTTAAGGTTAGGTTTAGGGGTAGTTTCAGGGTTAGTACATAGTCATTACCCAGTTATTGCAATTACTATCATAAGTACATAGTAAGTACATGGGGAATAGAACTGTAAAATAAAGTGCTACCACTTTTTATTTTTTTATTAAACTGTAGCTATAATGTAGTTAAACATGTAGTTATAATGTATGTAAATGCATATATGGGAAATATGGGATGTTTTAGAAAAACAAAATATCATTAAGATTTTTTTCATTGAAATGTTTTTTTTTATTTTTACATTACACAGTTTTAAAAAAGCATTTTAATTTTTTTCTTAAATCATTTAATCAATCTTTCATATAGGATAATTTTTAAATGTATTATGTTAAAATTAATTTATATATTTTTTATGTTTAATTGATCTAATAATTTTTGTAAGATATTTAAAAAAAATAAAAAATACAGAGCACATAAAGTTGATTGTAGCCAAAAGTATACAGTAAAAATCCTTAAATACAGTCTAATAATATTGTCTAATATAGTCCTATATTATTTCAAATAATAATTGTACTATAAAAATATATAATATTTTGGCTTGTCAGTTTTGATGCCTGCAATATTTTTTTTTCCAGACTGTCATCATATTTTACATTTTACATTCTTAGAACATGACATGACAAATGATCTTTTTTTAGTGATCATTTTTTAGTGTGCTTTTGGTGTTTATATTATCATTGATGTCGATTGATGAGTTCTTATATATAGTTTCCATATATAGTGACTTAAATATATAAACAATTTTAACACAATAAATTAAGAATCATTTTACTAAAATGAATTTAAGTGTCTCCAACAGAAACATTTCCTCTAGTAACAGCCTAAAACCAAATGAAATGTTTCCTATTAGTATTTAAGAAGTCAAATACTAATTCAGTGATGTTTGACATAAGAAATCCCATTACAATATGTACACAGTGAAAACCCAGTAATCCCACAATAATTGCAACACGTCATATGATGAGAGACACGGATACATTCAAAGAGTCTCAGCTTTAATACAGCATACTCAACATAAATGTTTCAGGTAGATAGTGTACATTTATTAAACAGCTGAAAAAAAGATACTTTTTTTCATATTTTAATCTTTTTACATCAGCTGATTATACCAAATTTAATACATGAGAACATAATTATACTCACCTCATGAGACATCAGTTTTTCACAAGAAAACTGTTTTTTATAAGAAGAAACTGTCATCCATACATCTTTTAAGATGGAATGGAAACAAAAGCAGTGGATTTGCAAGTGTTTTTGTTTAAATAGTCTAAAAAGTCCCTCTGTGGTTAGTGGTCATCCCAGTTGAAATTGAAAAAGCAAACACAAAATCCACGGGTAACACAAAGCTGAAATCTCTCAATAACAGATTAAAAAAAAAAAAAAAAAAACTGACACTGATTAGAAGTATCACAACATGCTTATCCAAATGTCCCAGATAATCAAAACAATGCTTAGAGGAGCGTTGAAGAGAAAGAAAAAGCAGAAAGAGCAAGAGAGGAAAAGAGAGAGAGAGAAAAATGGAGAAAGAGGGACAGAGAGAGAGGGAGGGTTCAAGGCGGCTAAGTACGAGAGAGAAAAACGAGAGAGTTGGCCCACAACGCAAGCTTGATTAGAAAAAATGCTTACTAAGCTATCCGTTTCACACACGCACAGACTGAGGGTTCGATATTCAGCCGATCGATGAGGGAAAAAGGCACAAAGGCAAAATCGGACGGAGCTCCTTTTCAAATTCACATCTCCGATGTCCCCCCCTGCAGTGTACGGTGGTGCGACGCACGGGGAGCAAGGGTTACCTCAAGGCTGTTCCGTGGACCATGCAAACAAGTCTAGACCAGTGACCTGCTCAATCGCTCCCTTTGAGGGCCAGGCAAGTTCGGTCAGGAAGAAGAAAGCGAGGCGTGCCCTCTTTTCAATGAGGGAGCAAGGAGGTAAGGAGGGCAAAGAGAGTAGGCATCTGCTTCCATGGTTACTAGCCAAGTATGAGGATCCTGCTATTCAAAAGGCTCCGTTCTCATGCTCTCAGCCAGCCAGTGTCACACGTTTAGAGGGAAGGCAGCACAGGAGGAGACCCACGGCACCAGCCGCGCTTCTTTTAACGCTCTAATGATACGTGCATGGGCTGCTCACCAGAAAAAGGAGAAATGAAGGATAGAATATGTCACATGACTGCGTAACATAGCTCTATTATTTATTACATTTTTTTTTTTTTTTTTTTAAAGTGAAGCGTTATTTTGGCTATTGCTTTGACAAGTCCGGTTTCAGTAATTCAAAATTTTTTAAGATGAGCGTGAAGGTCAAATGCTGCTGGATATGTTCCAGATATTGTGTTTTAGAGAAAAACGTTGCGGGCTAAAGCACAGACTTCATAATCGCATTCTTGACAATTCTGGTTAGAGATTGTGCCTTTTTTTTAATATATATATTAATCCTTCAATTTCTCACATTGGATGTATTATGTGCTGTTTTAATTAGTCGATTTTTTATTTAAGAAAGTAATATTATGAGAGGTCGATGATTGATGATGGTGAATCTTTTTAAAGAAGCACAGAGTCTATGAAAAAAAAAACATGCTTACCTCTGTAAAATTCACTTTTCTTGGACTGTCAGAACACCACAGGTTTTTTTCAAAAGAGAGATGGACAGACAGAAACAAAGAGAAATCATTACGTATTCCATATACAATTGATACTTTAATATTTTAATTGAAATATTTGTATTTCTGGCTAAATACTGAAGGTGAAATCTGTTTTGGAATGCTGGACTTGTCCCGGCAGCAGACACTTGCTCCACCAGACGCACTCTAAAAAACAGACAGATGGCTGGGACAGAGGAAAGGGGTAGAGCAA
This sequence comes from Chanodichthys erythropterus, assembly GCF_024489055.1. Classification (NCBI taxonomy): domain Eukaryota; kingdom Metazoa; phylum Chordata; class Actinopteri; order Cypriniformes; family Xenocyprididae; genus Chanodichthys; species Chanodichthys erythropterus. The sequence goes on from NC_090237.1 coordinate 21,323,269, forward strand.
AGAGAGATTTACTGAGGGATCGTGGGAAAGTCTTGAGCTCAGTTCACCTGCTTAGAGGGAGGCAAGAGCGAGAATATATTTTCTAACCAGTGACCCATGATTAAAGGGATGGATAAAATTGTATTTCAATCCCAACCATTGAACTTATTTGAAAATCTATGATTTCATGATAGACATAATAGAGAACTAAAATATAATGAAACAGCATTTGTAATTCCATGCAGATTTAAATTAGTTATTAAAATATGCTTTTTATTATATTTTGCTTAGAATGATAAAGGGAAAAAATATGATGCTGCAACTTCATCTGTATAGGATGCAGTTTGACTCTTTAATTTGGGTTTGGTTAGGAGGTTGCATTGATGGTTTTCTTTCATTTGTGGCTCTGGCACTGCTTCTACTTTTGAGCAAGTGTAGTTTATTAAATAGTTCCATCTAGACAGGCAGCTTTTAATAATGTAATAAACCAATTGACTAAAACATAAGCTCCAGTCATAGAAAAGACACATTTAATAGACACTATTTTCATTTGTATAAAAAATGTCAAGCTATTTAATGTCATTTTAGTGCACTTAGGATCAAACAAATGAGTTCTCTAATGTTAAACAGGAAAAGAGGGGGATCAATCGATCCAGGCACTTGCCCTACCAGTGTAGGGAAAGAGAGAAGACTTTGGGGGAAGTTAGGAAGTGCTACTGGTGTCTTATCCTCTTTACGTCTATTGTTCTTAACAAAGGCCAGTCACAATAACCCCTGGGGTGGATGGCACTCCACTGAATAGCCACTTTGGTGGGATTTAACGGGTTAACCCTCCACAAAAGGGGTTGCGGCCATGTAACACAGCAGGGGTAGAATGTTGGAAACACCAGGAATCTACATGCTCCACTTCCCTAAGTGTTAGCCTTAAATTAACTCTGGCTTTTGCATATTTTCCATACATTTTGGGTTCTTTTTCCCCGCATTATAAGGATGCCGCAAGTTTGGTTCTGTTTAGCGATGCAAAATCCTCCAGATTTGTTTAGTTGAGCCAAAAAACAAAAAAACAAAACAAAAAAAAAGCCCGGCGTTGAGCATTCACTGCCCTCGAGTAGCGTACTTGACATGGAAAATTATTTAGACAAGGTTTGCTTTTCTGCTACACTCTGATTAGGTTTGGCAAATATTTATTGCTGTAGTCTTGCTCTTTGTTCTACTGGCTCCGATTTTGATTGTGAGTTTCTTTGGTTTGCTTTTCATAAAACTGGATCATAACCATTTATTCCCTGTTTCCCTGGAGTGATTTCAGTTTTTGGAGTCTGCTCCTTGGGGAATGGAGGGAGAGAATGAAGCTAAAGCCTGACCTGGGATTGATTTCATTTTGAGAGGGTATGTTGCTATGGAAATTAGTTTGTTAGAAACTCATTTATTCACACTTTTGTGCACCATTAATAGGGAGCTTAAAACATGATGCAACTTATGAGCCATAAATATTAAACTATGAAGTAAATGTCCATCAAGTTATTAATCTGCATCATTTTTAACAGCAGACATGCATGTATCAATCTCCACATTGAAACATCAGATAATATTTGAGCAAAGGATGAATATTTCCATAAAATTCATGATCTCAGTGCACTGTAATTTCAGAATCTTCTTTGTTTGTAACAAGCATTGATCACATTATATCATATGAAGAAAATGTACTCCCTTCTCAACGTGTTACCGTAATTATGAATATTATAGTAGCACTGAGTGGTATCACACAATCGAATTGTGCAGCAGTGAAATCTGAGTCTCCGTTTCATTCGGCTCCTTGTTTTGATTCCACCCCTGAGGAATCGTTCCCCTCGTTTGACCCCAGCTTTCATTATGTTGCATTTCTACTCTGTTTCCATTAGCCATACTGTTGAGGGATACCACTTTGCATTGCCTTTGCCTCCCACAGAGACTGTGGTGTGCACAGATTCTTACATGCTAAGCAATGCAACTGTGAGTTTTAACAAAGTCATCAAACCTTAAATTTGCTCACAAATATGAATCAAAGTAGTTCGATACCAAAACGAGTAGATATCATGCTGTTTACAATATAATACAATCGTGTCAAAATAAAGGTCCATTCACAAAGCCCACAATAAATTTTAAAAGTTTTAATGAATTTTAATGAATTTTTTATGAATTAATGATTTTTTTAATATTTAATAAAAAGTTTTTTTTTTAGAAAAAATATTTTCTTTTTCACAAAATCTAGAAATAAAAAAAAATGCAACAAAAAATACAGAAAAACAAACTCAATTTTCAATCTATTTATCATATTTAGCAATCTAGCAGTCACTTTCATTCAAAGCAACTTGAGGAACATTTCAAACCATTTATCATTAGATCCCAGATTTGATGTTAACTAGAGCAGAAGTGAATGCAAAAGTAGAGAAAAAGAAAAGGTTGAGGGCCCTTGTTTATGATTGTGAATTAGTTAACACGATTTTGTATTTTAAAAAGTTTACAAATACAACAATATACATAAAAATGTAATATAGGTTTTGCATAAATGTTATGCATACTATGATATGGTGATAATGTATGAGTAAAAAAAATGAATAGAAAAGAGGAACAAATTCTCTGAAGAAAATGATGTAATATTCATCAGAAAACTGTATATGATAGTACTGTCATGAAGACTAGAGTGCATTTAAAGATTTTTATTTTTAATTTTCTGAGGTGGTTTTAAATCTGTATTATTTCCTAACCACTGTTACGAAAGCAGTTGTTGTAGATCTAGACTTATTATTCATTTATTTTTTTAAAACCCATTCTCATGACCTTCTGAATGGCATTTAAGTTCCACGCTTTACTAATGCCACAAGTCATTTTTGTCTCCCCCCTTGTGTTGCTGTGGTAAATGCTTTCAGAGATCTGAGAATCAAGGTGCATACTTCAGTATATAGTGTCTAAGTTTGTGGTCCAGACAGAGTCCAAAATATGATCCTAAGTTTCCTGAACGCATTTACAGTTCGCATTGATGTCCTGTACTCAATAAGATTTCAGTGGTTTTGAAAATGGGTTGCACCATTTTATTTTTTGTTCTCATTTTGCTACGATGGGGCCACCAGCACGTTTAATAATGTGGCCTTTATTCTTTATTGCAGTCTCACACTAAGGTGCTCTTTAGTCTGCGACAATAACAGCAGTGCTGTTCAGAATCTGAATGAATTGGTATTTTTATCTGCTGTGATCTTGAATGTATCTAGAGGCCAATGGATGATGTTGTTCATGAGTCATTCGACTTTTTAGAAACTTAGTAAGCACACAGGTTGCATTACATTTAAAAAGGAAGGTTTTTCACTGTTTGTAGTACCCTTGGTTACATGGTTCTTTGGAGGCGTTTCATGTAAATCACACCTCAGCTGTTAACATGTTATTCATTTGTTCTTTATAGGCATCTGTGCTCTTTTTAATTGAATACTTCACACTAAGGAGAAAATGCATCTTTTGAGAAGCGATCACTTAAAGGTTCTTTGAGGAACTCAAAATGGTTCTTCTATGGCATCACTGCGATGTTCCTTTCTGGAACCTGTTGTTGGTTCTTTGCAGTTTAGTCTAATAATAATAATACATTTCTCATCTTAAGGACATTTTTGTGACTTTTGTATCATAAACAAGTGTTGTGTTGTCATAAAATATGACTGGTTGAGAATCACTTATTCTATTTCTAAAATATATATATTTTTTAAATTATATAAATAAATATATATTTGTGAATGAAACAACATCATTTTGAACAGCTTTTAAAGTGGGATTACAAATATCTTTGTTTGATCAGCTTTGGTTTAGCCTGTCTGTTTAATATTGTTTGATACTGACTCATCGGTACTGAATCATGTGGCCAAGTGTCCAGCTTGCATTATAAGGATTGCATATAATCATATGAAATCAAGGGAATTTTTATTTTTACATGCCAGCTGTTGAAACTGAGTAGTTGTAAGCATTAGTCTAGCTCAAGCTTATTCAGACAGATGAAATTTCCAGACTTTTGCAACTTCCACACATTTTGAAATATTTAGAAACAAAATGGCAGTTTTTTTATATTAAATTTAAATAATTTCAAGATGAAGACAAACGCTGCTTTGTGATAAACGGAAAGACCACGTGAGAGAGAGAAGACCACAATTTTAGTGCAGATTGCATATTAGTTCATTTGCATCCTCGTTGTACTGGGATTCAGCCTCTAATGGATAACACACACACGCCTATAAGCAATTAACACTAAGCATAGTTGATCCGCAGACAAGGAAAGTAATTTAAAAAAGTAAGTAATTAAACTGAAATGCCATTTCATTCTTTTTAAAAGAGAATTCTGGATTCATAAGCTTTTGCTTGCAATTGATCCTAAAACAATGCTTTATTTAGCCACATTGATGCTTGTGTTTATTTTCAAGCCCGGTTCATTTGAAATTCATAAAGTATTGATGTTTTTCATAATCCCCAGATGTAGTGCTTGGCAGTAGTCTTTTATGTAATGAGAAATTATCAATATCTTATTCCATCACTTTGGCCTCAACATGACTTATTGATATTTATTGTGATATATATTTTCTGATAAAGGATTAAGCTGCCCAGCTCAGGTTTGAAAACTTTTGTAATCATTTCTGTAGTATGCTGACCAATCGATGGAATTCAAATGTCTTTGTTATTTAGTAAATTAAATTAAATTGCTTGGCCTTACTGGTGTAATCTGATGCTTACATGTGTTATCACTAGTTTAGCTTCCTTTGTCAGAATATTTAATACAAGGTTGTTCTAATAGAAAAACAGATGATCATGACAAAAAAAAGTTTATCTTTGTGTAATAATTAACATTTAAGTTTTCAAACATGAGCATGACACCTCAAACTAATTATATTATAAATACGTAAATCTCTCTGTGATGAACAGATTTATATATCTCAGGCCAAATGCAACTTTTGCATTTTGCAGTCATGTATCCTCGGACACTAGGGTGAGTGTGTGTTTACTGGTGCTTCATGTAACTCTCCCCGAACAGAACCCCAGTTTTCCCCTCAATCATCCGGCAACTGCCGCCAACATGTCCCGCTAAAATACTGACCGTGTTTAGTCTGGCACTGTGCAAGGAGATTGATTGGCAGCTGGGTCAAACAAAGTCATTTTCTTGGCGCTTCTCCCAGCAAATCTCTACTTGATTTGAATTAGTGCTATCAGGTCCCTTTCCACAGGGGCTGACAAAAGACCTTTCTCCGCATGCCTTAGGCTTCAAGCCTCAGCTCATCCAATCATCCATCAAAGCAATAATTGCTTAAAATTTACAAAAATGGATGGATTGAGAGAAGGGTATTAAGACAAGAAACACAGGCAACAGTATGGATTTTAAAGTATATTTCAAAGGGTAAGGTTTAGTTCACCCAAAAATGAAAGTTCTGTCATTTACTCACCCTCATTTTCAAACACATAAGACTTTTATTCATCTTCAAAACACAAATGAACACAAATTTTTAATAACATCTGAGAGATTCCGGTCACTCCATTGACACTTTACGCAACTACCACTTTGAGGCTGCAAAAAGTTCATAAAGACATCGTAAAACGAATCCATATGAATTAGGGGTGTAACAGGTCTCGGTAAAAAAATCGAACTGTTCAGTTCTCCACCCAAGGTTTGGCACACACTTGCACCACTTATCTTAAATCAAGATGACACATCTATAATATGGTTTGTTGAAAATAATGCATAAAACAGACAGACGGAATTCAGCTAATATATGTTTTTGTCAACGGATCCACATTCTGGCTTATGTTATGTTACAACAGTGATGATCAAAAAACAACAACATGGGCAAAGCAGTCACTCTTTGTAAACTTTGTTCAATAGGAGTGCCATATGCTCTAATATGATCAATCATTTACGCCGTTAATCCCCAGGTGAGACCTGAACAGCATGCACTGTTTCTGTGTTTAAACTACTCATTGAAGCCTTGCAAATTTAAATATTCAAGTTCAAGAAGACATAAAAGAAAATTTGCGTGTGTGCTGTGAGAAAAATCTCAGACAGTGCACAAATGGTGAGTATCCTAGCAAACATAGTAGGTTATGTCTTAAGTGAATGTAAACCGTTGAGAAAGACAATGCATGTGTACAGTATCAGTATGTTCGATCCGTGCATTATGTCCTAAAGTGACAGCAGCCTAAACTTCCTGCTGTCTGTGTTTTTAAAGGTGCCCTAGATTTAAAAAACTGAATTTATCTTGGTATAGTTAAATACAAGAGTTCAGTACATGGAAATGACATACAGTGAGTCTCCAACTCCATTGCTTCCTCCTTCTTATGTAAATCTCATTTGTTTAAAAGACCTCCGAAGAACAGGCGAATCTCAACATAACACCGACTGTTACGTAACAGTCGGGATCATTAATATGTATGACCCCAATATTTGCATATGCCAGCCCATGATCAAGGCATTACACAAGGGCAGGCAGTAATAATGTCCGGATCTGTGCACAGGTGAATCATCAGACTAGGTAAGCAAGCAAGAACAACAGCGAAAAATGGCAGATGGAGCAATAATAACTGACATGATTCATGATAACATGATATTTTTAGTGATATTTGTAAATTGTCTTTTTAAATGTTTCGTTAACATGTTGCTAATGTACTGTTAAATGTGGTTAAATTTACCATAGTTTCTTACTGTATTCACGGAGACAAGAGCTGTCATTTATTATTAAACACTTGTAGTCTGTATAATTCATAAACACAACTTCATTCTTTATAAATCTCTCCAACAGTGTAGCATTAGCCGTTAGCCACAGAGCACTATCAAACTCATTCAGAATCAAATGTAAACATCCAAATAAATACCATACTCACATAATCGGGCGCATGTATGCAGCATGCATGACGAACACTTTGTAAAGATCCATTTTGAGGGTTATATTAGCTGTGTAAACTTTATGCACTGTTTAAGGCAAGCGCGAACTCCGGGGGCTGAGAGCGCGCGATTTAAAGGGGCCGCAACCTGAATCGGTGCATTTCTAATTATGCCCCAAAATAGGTAGTTAAAAAAAATTAATTAAAAAAAATCTATGGGGTATTTTGAGCTGCAACTTCACAGACACATTCAGGGGACACCTCATGGTGCGTTCACACCGGACGCGAGTGAAGCGGTAAGCGCGAGTGATTTACATGTTAAGTCAATGCAAAGACGCGAATTGACATCCTGCGGCGCGATTCTCGCGAATGAAGCGGCGCGAATGACGCGATTCGCGCGAATCGCGCAAGTTGAAAAATCTGAACTTTGGCGAATTTCCGCACCGCGTTAACCAATCAGGAGCTTGCTCTAGTAGTGACGTGACGTAGAGAGCTGAGGCAGAAATTCGAAACAACAATGGAGGACAAAATCATCGTCGCTGTACATCTTCATACATTTATAGAAACAGAAATAAAAAGGATCGTGTTTGAAAGAAAGTGAGTGAGGAGGTCGGACAATCTGATAAGTTGTAAAAAACGGTCTTTACTCAATTTGAGCTATATATATACATATATATACATACGACTACAAGCCAACTAAAGACGACCAATTGAGCTTATTCGCTGTAATTTACAATTATTTCCCCACTGACAAGTTGTGTTTATTCAGAGGAAGTGTGCAGAAAGCAGTTGGAGAGTCTGGGACACATAAAGGAGCGGGAGAGCCCCTCTCATGACGCGAATTCGCGTCTGTTGTGAAGGGATTTTCAAGCGCGAATGAAGCGAATGTCACGCGCGAATGAAGCGAGTAAACTCAAAATGTTCAAGCGTCCAACTACGCGCGAATAGCGCGATTTATTCGCGCAAGTCGCGTCTGGTGTGAACACAGCATTAGACTTATATTACATCTTGTAAAAAAACGTTCGATGGCACCTTTAATGTTTATCAAACAACAAAAGGAAATCATTCACTGCTCTTTACTAAATAGCTTTTGTAACTTTAATAATGATTAATCTTTATTTAATTTATACTTTGAAGATTATATGCAATGTTATTTTACATTTGATTACTTTATTAAATTTCTGTACCTGAAAAATACTGTTAGATACCTAAATAACCTGAAAAGTACTGTTTATTTTATATGTATGTTTGCTCTATTGTAATAAATACATAATGAATAATGTGCTGCTGCTTGTAGTTTGATTATTTGTTCTTATTTTCTTTATTTTTATTTTACAGTAGCCCTTTTTTCCCTGAACATAGTACATACCGAACCATACCAAAACCGTGACCCTAAAACCATGATAAAAACCGAACCGTGAGTAATTTGAACCGTTACACCCCTCATATGAATCGAGCGGTTTAGTCCAAATTTTCTGAAGCACTGTAGATGTCTTTGGAGGGACAGGAATCTCTCAGATTTCTTTAAAAATATCTTCATTTGTGTTCCGAAGATGAACGAAAGTCTTACGGGTTTGGAACGACATGAGGGTGAGTACTTAATGACAGAAATTTCATTTTTGGGTGAACTAACCCTTTAATAATTCCGGTAACATTTCTTTTTGCGCTTAAATATTCATAAAAAATACTTTATTGCCAAATGAAGATAATCTTTGAGAATAATGATGAAAAACACAAATAAATGTAATACAATTCTTACAAAAGATGTGTTTTCACGTTTTAATTAATGTTTTTTACAGCTACACCATGTGATAAAAACAAGTCAGCAACTACCTTGATTTAAGCCTCACAGACAGTTAGGCCGCGTGCCCGGTCCACCAAAGTGTTTTTGTTTTTTTCCCCTTGAGGCTAGCGTATTTTGTTCAATTGTTTTCAATTAGAGCGCCACATTTTTTAAAAATGGCAGCAGCACACTCACAGAATGCTCTGCGTTTTTAACCGGTCACTGAGAGTTGAAGAATGTTCAACTTTGGATAAAACACAGCGCTCATCACTGTCACTTTTTTCCTAGTCATCCAATCAAGGTGGGACAAATACCACACCGACCAACCATCACATTCTGCTTGTTCAACGATAACAAACGACAACAACAAGCATCTCTTCATCCAAAACAAGTGGCAGAGCAAGTATGTTACATTGTGTCAACATTTTTATATTCAGAAACAAAATATTTGCGAAATTAGATACTAGTTAACAGTTCCGCAGATATTCCATATCATGTAGCACATATAGTGTCTCAATTGAAAAAAAAAAAAAAATGCTGCGCCGACGAATCGCTCTCAAGTGCCCACAACAAGGTATTTTTTTATAAAATGAGCCGGCTCATAAGAGTTTGGCTGTGTTTGATTGCCTACAAAGAACTGGGAAGAGTTTGGTTCCAATATTTTTTAGGTTCCCAAACCTGGATAGCCATGTCCTGTTGCTGTACATCAAGTCTGGGTAAAGGTTTAACTGTTTATCAAGAAAAAGAGGGATTTGCTCTCTGACATCTGGAAAAGTTCAACATTTTTTCAGTGGTCTTTGTGTACTGTAGGCCACAACTTCCTCTTGGAAAACCACACACAGGTGTATAATGCTTTTAAAATTGGCTATGAATTATTGCAGAGAGGCACTGCCCATAACCAAATTCCAGTTTGTCTTAAGTTAGTGTGGGTTGGCTCAATGTGCTTGGCTAAATTTCGAGGACTTGAGTACTAGGACTTGTTTTGTCATCACCTTTTGCCCTAATGTATTCTTATTATAATCAGTTTCATTAGTTGATCTTCACTTTTTGATGAATTATTTAGAAGTTGGCAAAAAACAGAATATTCAATAAAAACAACTTTTGATGAGACAGGTGAAGGCTAAACGCACATTGCCGGTGAAATACTAACTAGATATTGACCTCATGAGTAACCTCCATTAATGCAAAGGAGCTTTAATTAAATAATGGATAAAGAACATGCTTTTTCCTGCTTTCAGTTAAAATATTTTCCCCAAATGAGCTGGAGAATTAAATCAAATTATGGCAACAGTTCTCTCTGTGAAACCTTTTAGGTCAGGTCTGGAGAGTTGCAGTGAGAAGTGTGGTGGATCTGTCAAGAGTTTTCTCTGTGACTTTAATAAGATTCAGACCAGTCTTGTTTTCACTCACCAAAATGCAGTGCAGTGTGTGAGTCATGAGTCCTGTCATATGTTTGAGTAATTGCTATGAACCGAGTGACTCCTCGACGCATGTAACACTGCCTTGTAGCCAAATGGCACGTGAGGGGCCCCACTCAGCTGCTGCTCGCATTTGCTTGTTTAAGACTAATGGCACCGTTGAGTTCACTTCACGTGTGCACAAACAGTCAGGCTGTAGCCAAAAATATCTCGCTTTTTCAGAAAAACTGCCACAGCAATCCCTATCTATCCTTGCTTTCATTACTTTTGTTAATACTGGGAATAAAACTAATCGATCAGTCTAGGACTCCATTCTCACATGTCAGAGAGTACAAATCCACCAGGGATGGAATTTATGATGTATGGAAATATTCTTCATAAGTGAACTAGGATTTGTCATATTCTGGGCTAATCTTTATGTTTACAAGGAATGTAACTGGCAAGGTAAAATAAGCTTTTATGCAAGTATACAGTTGGGGGGCACTAGAGAGGAAAGGCTATAAGTTTGCTTATCTTTATTGCTTACTTTTATAAGATTATTAAAAGATTAGTTTACCCAGCAATAAAATTCTAACATCATTTACTCATTTTCATGTCATTCCAAGTAAAAAAAAAAAAAGGACCCATTTTATGATGCAAGTCTTGTGCTGTATTTCAAGTCTTCTGAAGCCGTATTCTAGCTTAATTGAGGGAAAACACACAAATGAATCATGTTCATTTGTAATGACTTAAATTTCAGTCCATGTCAGTAATTTCTTTTTTCCAAAGTAAATAACGCAAAGATTATTGAAGTATGACAGTACGTTTTTTCATTCTTTCTATTTCAAAATTTCATGTTTTTATTCATTGTGTTGCTTCCCATTCCTTTGTAATTGTTGTGAATTTCAAATTTTCAAAACTTTTTTTTTTCTCACTGTATTTTTTATTTGGCAGATGCTTTTATACAAAGCATACTGAATTTCTTTCAAGATACAATTCTTTTCATGCATCCCTTGCTTTAAAATATGATGGTACTTTTATAAAACATTGCTCTTGGAGCTTTACAGCACCTGGTCACCACTTACTTATACTGTGTTTGTGTTCCAAAGAAGAAAGAAAATCATATGATAAGGAATAGTATCAGACATTGAGTTTAAGCAATCTATTCTTTTAAAACTGTAAAAAGGTAATCTAATAAAAAACAAAACAAAAAATCATTTGTAAGGGCAAACTGATCTTTTTTTTTTTTTTCCTTCAGATATACGTATCCATGTTGACTATTAATGATGCCTGAGTTTTTCTTTGGTGTGGGAAGCATGAAATGTTATTTTATGACTGGTATATTTTGACATGTCCACATTCTTTATTTGCAAAGCCTCATAGCTTTGTTCCTATTCACCATGCTCCATTTAAATTCACTGGTAATGTGAACCAGCCTATGGACAAGGTTAAACTTGGAAGCTGACCACAAAATCAAAGAGCCATGTTTGACCTTACATGGCCGTTTCAGTAGAAGATGTTTTTGGTTCAGATGTTTTGTTATGGAACACAGTAAAAAGCTCAGATGGTGGTTGTAAATATCTCACTCCAAGCGCAACATTGTCTACCACTGTGAGCCCATACAATGTTGGCTTTACAAAAACTGTCAATCAAGCGAGAGGTCAAAAGGTAATGAAACTGATACTGTACTTAGTGAGTCTTCAGACTGTCATTACGTAGCTGTTTCATGTTTAGCATTAGTAGCTAACTGTGGTTTAGTTAGAGTTACTAAAAGTAATGCTAAGATGCAGCTTTGCCCTCAGCTTAGCAAGAGAGATCAACTCTTTTCCTCACAGAAGTGAGTTTGACAGCCCAGGGCGTGCCGGTATTTGGATTTTTGGCATCATTTTTGAAAAAGCAAGATTACCTCAGTGACTCATGAGTGGGAAAGGCTGTTGTGGTTTTGGACTAGGTAAGAGTTCTGTGTTATCAATCACTCAACTTGTCGAAGATTTTAGTGGGGAACATGATCTGTTGAGCTACCTAATTTTTTTATTTTATTTTTCTTTTTCTTCAGTGAAGCCATTTGAACTAAGTTGAGCTCTTGAATTAAACTCCCCTACCCCAACCATCATAACCACTTTACAGGTACAGGGTTGTGGGTTGATTTAATCTTTATGTACAAGTTAGTAGTACTGTACAAGTTATTTTATTTTAGTGCATTTTATTCATTTATTTACACAAAATAGTATAGAATTGTAATGTCAATTAACAAATAAAAATAATTATGTGCTTTTCTGTATTGGGCATTTTAATAACGATGCATCCTAACTGCAATTGTAGCAAATTGTGTGTTTATAATCTAGTTTATTATCACAGGTTATGAAACAGGAATGCCTGTGTTCATTTTATTTTGTGTTCTTAAATGCATATTGCAAAAATATCTTTCCTCATAGTGCATCATACATTTGCGTATACATCAATGGTTGGTATATTTCTCTACATTACGTTGCACGTTGGCCCAAATTAAAAGAAAAGTTCAGTTTACAATGCAGATCTTTGTGAAGGTCATACACAGATTTGCCAGATACTAACATCTCTATATAGTGTAGGACAATCACTGCAGTTTTTTTTTTCAAGTTCATAATCAAATGAGCAGCCACTTGTCATTAACCCGTAGATCCGATCTTGTGATAAGTTTGATGGCACAAGCTCGTTTCTATGGGTCTCTGTCTCTGTGGTAGAAAATCATCCAAAATGTAAGGCCAGCCTTCTTTGGCTTTTTACATAGGCACTGAAGTTGCTCAGACTTGTCTAGTGTAATTTACTATTGATTGACGTTTAAGTAAACTTCTTCAAAAGGGATTACAGCAACCGAGACTGTGTGCATCCAGGTTGAGGTAGTAGGTTGTATGGTTTAGAATTTTGCCCTGGGAGTTAACTGTACAACCTTCTAGCTTTCCTTGGAGCTCACAAGCCACCGACCAGCATACAGTTACCAAAACTAAACTAAAATACAACTTTGAGACTTGAAGAATGAAGTCATATGATGTAATGCATTTTTATTTGGAATGAGTATTTGAATCAATTTAGTGTTTGTCTGAGAGATGGACCTTTACATATCCTTTTATTGGTATTAGGATTATGTCTGTCAGATCATTTCAATCACAGCTGAAATCGGTAACATATTAAGTGGGAAGTTTTATTTCTTTTTTAAAATCAAGGTCTTTTGTTAGCTTCATTGAGAGATATATTTTTTATTACAATTAATTTCATGCATCCATCTTTGGTGAATGGTGCACTACAATGAGGCTCATATTTCGACTACAGGTTGAACAGAATTGATACTATATTTGTCTACATCTTAGTCCATTTGTCTTTTAAAACCACAAGAAAGCAATTGACCTATGCTTATAATTTCAACCCAACAAGTTTCCTTAAGGGGGTTTTTGGGGATTTTTTTTACCCATCTGTTCACCCTTTAGCCATTTTATGAGGCCATTCGTTTTTGATTTTTCTCTGAAGCTCTAATATGAATTTTGCTTAGCACTGCCGTACCTGACGGACAAGTGATAAAGCTTGCTTTTGCTTCATGTCCAGTAAATAACCATAATGTATACGTGGTGCACTGAGGTGTCATCGATTTGTCTGGAGCTGGTCCTTTCGGTGCTGTCAAAGAGTCTCGTGGATCAATGCCGTCTCGCCCTTTGACCCCTAAGAGAAATCAATAGCATTGAGCGCAAGGGGCATGGGCAGCGTCGATAGAGTTGGCTGTCATTTGGTGTGACAAGACATGATAGTTATTAATGTTTGCACACTCTACACTGTTGGCCAGTACATCGTGGCTCAGAAACATTTTACTAGACAGATTTTATGGTCTTGAAGATATTTTTAGCAGAGCAGAATGAAGCACTGTTTGGATTTGAATTGAGAATGCCTTTTAAGTTTAAATCAAATATGAAATATGACCATATTTTTAACTCTTGTTTAATTTCTTTAAATTGCAATTCAGTAAATTCCTCTTTCAATTCAAAAATTGAACTTCCAGTGGGGTGTGGTTTATTTGAATCAAATTCACACTCATGAATTGAAAGAGAGCCAATTCTTCAATTCTGAATTTTGCACAACCCTGATACAGTGTTTCAGATGTTCATTAATTGGGTTTGTATTTGCCTACAGTGAAGGGCCACTGCAGAACCATAACACTCAACTACACAAGGACTAACAAGCTTTGTAAAGCTGGAAATGTATTCGCTGCATCCTTAATGTCCAAAGGTGAAAGTGGGGGTCAGCAGTGTCCAGACACTGAGGCAAAGGCTGTAATAGAGTTGATTGATTACAGGCACTAGTTTAGGGCCCGCATTGATTTCATTTGCTTTAAAAGTCCCTAGGCCCCGTAGTCTCCAATGTCTGCAGTCTGGAGTCCAAGCGGACTTGGACTTGAATTATGTGTTGCTGTAGAAATCGCCGTGTTCCTTGTGGTGCAGTGGAGATTATATACTGACATTCAGAGCGCTGCGCTCCTCTGAGAATGCTTGCATAGGGCAGGAGTGTTAATGAAACAGGGAATGAACTGAACCACAAGATAGGCTGTTCTGCAAGTCATTATATCGTTATGCAAACCCTTTCTGCCTTTCTCAGTGTTTGCACTATAATGTTAGACATAGCTAATGATGAATTAGTCATTAGGCATAGACTTGTTCATAATATGCTATCAGCAGTGGTGTAAATGATTGCTTAACAGTTAATTTCTCAAAGAAGATGTCAGCGATTGACCCAGACCAACCGCAGAATAGTTCACGCAAAAGGTTTATTGCTCTCCTAATAAACCAATTAAGGTTAGCATCCCTTGAGCCGGGATGAGGTTGATGACTAGGTCGGCTGTCATCTAGTTTGTGAGCTATTTCTTTGGATCTTCAGTTTTCTGCCACCGGCCATTTGCCTTGCGCCTGAAGAGAATCGCCCGCCTCACTCATGCGCCACAAGCTTCCTGCCACTGCGGGACAGCATGATGGATGTCTCCCAGAAGCCAATGGCAGCGAGCGGCGGGGCGGGTATAACCTGCGCCTTCCAGTCCACCCCCGCCCCCTTCCTAAGACCAGTCTGCGTCTGATTCAGCACCCGGCTCCTCTCTTCTTTACCTTTTTTTTCTCTCCTTCAGAGATGGATGGTGGCAGCGATGGCGTCTCGTTTGTTCGGAAAGCCAGAGGTAAATTGTGAATGCCGATAATAATCTGCTCATTCCCGGGAGCATCACCTCAGTCGGTTCCCCCTTGTCCTCCTCAGGGGAGGACAGGGGCCAAAGGTGTGGGGGGAGGGAGGAGATTGGGGGAGGAGCCGGGAGAGGTGAAGGGAATAACATCACTCATGTTTTGGCTGGGGTGAGCGACTGAATTGCCACCACAGATGGGAGAGATTTCATTAAGCGCACCGAATAGTGGCGACAGAGGTAAAAGAGGGGGGTGGGGTTCGCCGTTCGGATGTTTGCCACATCTGTATGTAGTTGCCAACTAGTCGCACCTTCAAATATCTGAGTGACAGCTTTGTCTTTAGGCGTTTGGTGCATGCCCGCATTTGCAAAGGGGTGTCCGATGCAGCCTATTTTAAAGTAACAGACTTTTTGCTGGGGATTTTTCTGTCTTTTCTGTGTCTGCAACTATTGTGTGATGCATATAACTGCAATGCAAGGTCGCTTTGTCCTACCTGTTATGTGGACGAGGCACCTTGAGTCTCTGCTGGGATTGCAAGTCTATCATGACTTAGAGAAGACAACAAAGAGGAAGGACTGACCGTCTGGCTCAGAGATGGAGGTGGGGGGGGGGATGTGTTTCCTTTCATCACACAAAGACTGCAGAGCAGAGGGCATTTGTCTATTGAAGTCCAATCTGAAAAAGAGAAAACAAGTCTTACAAGTTGTCATTCAGCTCTTTGCCTTTTCATTCTTCTTTTCCACCCCATCATCCTATTGTTGTCTTGCCTTCCGCCTCATGCATAACAGTTACTAGCGAAACGTCTTTGTATTTTACTTGCAACATTTTCAGGCTTTTCACAGGACCAGTGATGCTGTAGGACACAAACCAGACGTGATGCAGCCAGACACCAACTTTTGGCATTGTAGGAACTGCTGGGTTCAGCTTTGATAATAGCAAAGCAGTAGCCTCAGCTGGTTATAGCTGCCCTCCTCCTGTTCCCTGAGACCCTAACTCGTGAGTTCTTCTTTCAAAATCACGGGTCAGGAGCTTGGGAGACAGGTGGAGGGCTTCAGCACCTCTGACCAAAATAAAAAACTTTCCAAAGTCAGATGAGCTTGTGCAACAGTCTGTTTGCCTGGTTAAAACATACTAAATGTATTGTGTAATATTTGGACTTGTCACACTGCACTTAACCCAGGGTGAGCATTTAAATCCCAAGGTAAACGCCAATTTTAACCCTGGGTAAAGTGTTTCACACTTCTATTTTTGAAAGCAAGTTATCATGGCTGTTAACCCCGGGTTACAGCAGGGTTTACCAGGACTTTGTGATGCTAACCCTCCAATTGTGGTGCCAAAAATAGACAGGGTAAAACAATTCAGTGATAAAAGTAATTGAGATTTTTTTGGGGGGAAAAGACAACTAATCATAAATTGTTTACCTTGTTAAATATTCATAGGCTTTAAACAGTCATAAACTTTCAAACTCTGTGTTTAGTGTCATCTGAGGGGGAAAAGTTATTTTATATTCTTATAGTGTAAATGATATTCTTGTAGTTTATATATTTTTAAAAGATTTAAAACATAGCGGTTTCCACCGATGTATATAATAGGTTCTCATGCTGCACTTGTTAATGAATATTTTCTTTTTATCTACTAATTTCGCAAATTTGAACACTATCCTAGAGTTTTCAAATATACTGTGTGAAGTTAACTAACCATAAGTGAAGTATAAACTGTAAAATATGAATCAAGTTAACCCAGGATTACATTAAACCAGGGTTTAGAATGAGAAGTGTGAAAAGCCCACAGGCTATTTTGAGATCTGTATTTAAGCTCTGAACTTTTTATGTATTTTACACACTTCAGTCACCCTGAGGCACAACTGGTTTGTAAATTGGCAAATACCAGTTTAGAATACACACCTGGCAGCTAACGTGTCTGGTTAGGGGGTTTTCCATCTAAAAAGTTCTTAGATCAGATCAGATCATAAATGTATTTCAATACTATAGTAAATGTCTAATTAAATGCAGCAAATGTACATGTTCTTTATACGTAGTTTTGGTAAACCGAGATGTATCTTGTGGCTCTTTCACAAGCACAGCTAATGCATTAAAAGGCGTATCAAAAGGAGAATTTACTGGGAATTTAATATGTAGGTAATGCATTTGGTTTGCTTCCTGCTGGGCATATGGTTACTATTACAGTATATTGGCAGAGACAGAGATTGTTGAGAGTGTAGGGAGGGCAAATGCTGTTTTCAATAATTTTTTGAAGAAGTTCTCTGGCAGATTAATTAAAAGCAGATTGGCTTCTTTATTATGGAATTATCGCAGAGGCAAGATGTACAATGGAAATAAAAGGTGGAAAAGGGCAGTTTATTCCATTACTGTCCATGTGATGTCTGTGAACTATGGAGGATTACGAATATATATATTTTTTATCCATGAAGCAAGTGGGATTTAATCCCATCACTCAGATATTTGTACGTCATTAGAGTTTACGTCATTAGGTCTGAGGATAATTGCTTTGCTTCAAAAATATCATTGTTGTGTTTATGACAGCTGTTAGCAAGTCTTCAAACCTTTCATGGATTAATAGCATAATTCTGCAGACATTTCTAATGCCATTCGGTATACTTGCCTGCATCATATTAATTTCAGAATAATAATTCTCTATTCCAGGACCTGGTTTCCATTTGTATTAACCAACATTTATTGTGGATGTGTAATTATAAAGCCACTGACTAACATTTTGCTAATGTATATATGTATGTATGTATATACAGTAAGTAATATATTTGATTAAATCACTGAGATTGACTCTCGCTCATTTTTTGTCATTATTTTTAGATCTCTGAGAGAAGAAAAATGTCTAAAAATGCAACCTCAACAAAATTGATTGTCCTCTGACGCTAACCATCCAATTACGCACTGTATGGCTTTTATATATTTATTAAACTTCACTCCAAGCAGTGGCAGTTTTCCAGCTAATAGGTGCTTGCTCCACAGAGCCCCCAGCAACAGTAGCGAGATAGTCATCCACCATGAATACAAAACAGTCAGGCATGGCACAGTAAGCCCGAAGCCACTAGACTCAGTCAGATGCGCATGCCCACTGAAAGGAAAAAGAAAAAGAAAAAAAACAGCCATGGTGCGTCTGTCTGTAATCTGACCACTGAAAATCGGACATCGGAAAGTGGATTTTACTTTGTATCTTTGAGTTTCCATTCAAAGTGGAAACACCTAACTTGATGGTTTACAGCTCGCTGGATATTAGTAATGACATTATATAGTATATATAGAGCAGGGGTTCTCAACTCTGGCCTTCAAGGTCTGCTTTCCTGCAGATTTTTGCTCCAACCTTGATGAAACTCACTTGCTTAGTAATCCTGAAGACCTTGATTAGCTTGTTCAAGTGTGTTTGATTAGGGTTGGAGCGAAACTCTGCAGGAAAGTGGATCTGGAGGGCCAGAGTTGAGAAACTCTGATATAGAGTTTAGTAGGCTCTTTTCAGTGTACTGAGAAAATTGCAAATCAATTTGTGCAAGAAACTGGCAGTAAATTATGAGGCTTGGTGGGTCTTTTTCTTGGGAAATCATCATCTGATTTATTCAAATTTACAAAGTGAATAAAAGATTGATTGTGGACTTGTACACTGATTTATCAACAAGAATATTAACAGTATGAATCATGAATTGGGGGTAATTTCCACACAATCTTTAGCCAATTTAAGTGATGCATTAAAATATGTACTCCCATGGAGGTCAAGGAAGGCCTCAAAGTGACTGAATTTCTTGACGCATATTGTAAGTATGATGCTTGAGGGCGAAGTTATTGTCTCCATTTACTAAATGCAAGTCAAATAAGCATACAACAGCTGCTTTGGTCACAGATGTCTTGCTCTTTTCTAGTTGACTCTTTCCTTTCTCTTCTTTTTTATCACCCGTGCATATTTGCAAGCACACACTTGGGTCGTAATCAGAGTTGGCTGATGTCTGGGTTTTCAGACACTGCGGCAGGCATCCAGACAGTCACCTGAAAACTCACTCCATCTTTGAGTGTGCTGCCGCCATTGCTTTCACCCTCCATTTCAATCTTATGAATACGCCGCATATAGATTACAACATTTTCATTTCATTTTCACATTTCAATTTCTGGAAAATGTGCTGTTGAGAAGCAAATCAATATTTTATGATCTTTTTTACCTAATTTCAACCATGCGCTGTCAGACAGCCATTAGCGCCTGTGAGATTCACTTTAGTGTCGTCATGTGGATATAGTCTGTAACTGATGCAAATGATATTCTGGCTCCAAATCTCCCATTGTCCCTCTTCAACTCGGTTTCATCTCCTTGGCGCCCTCTACTGCATTGCTTTGTAGGAGTTGCCATGACAACCCAATCCCTGTGCACCCATATTTCAGTTCACAAGTGACAACAAGGTGCACTGTGGCATTATTTGTATCGGCACCACCAAGGTCACTTTCTCTCAGCAGTCTGTCTCCCAAAGTCAGCAACCCTCATGTCGGCCAGCCCACCGTGAGCTATTGAGCAGACACGATGTGCACGGACACAATTTGAATATGTGATATCCTATGATTAAGATTGTCTGCACTTTTTTTCAGCCACCAGGTCACATTTTGCTGACATGTTTTCTTTAAACTGGCTAAATAATCCTTCAATGGAGGAAAACCTCACTGCGTGTCTCATATACCAAGCTTCAACTTTACGGTAATTGTAGGGGTAATTTCATGGAATGTTTAGCATCGTTTTTCTCCATTCGCAAAAAAACTGCACATATTGTGCCTCATATGGAAATGTAGCCGTTATTTATGGCCGATATGTGGGTTTACCGCAGATGAGTCGAGCGCCAAACTCTAAAACCCTCTCATAAGATGGTAAATGTGTGGTTTCGGCTCAAACTGAAATACTGCAGAGTGAGGACCATTTTAAATGATGTATATGTGCGATTGTTGCTGAAATAGTGCCGTGTGTTTCATTTGCAGGCAGTCGGCGGTGTTTAAGCGAAGCTCCTCAGACTTAGCACATCTCCACACAGATGAGCTGAGAGGTCAATGAGTTCCTGGGCTGCCACAGCGACTGCCAAGTACAACCAGACACACTCTATTAGATGCATTATAAAACTGTTGAAACTCTCTCTGTCTTTTTCTCTTGCTCTGCTTCTCTCTCACTGTTGCATTAACCAGAATAAAAAAAGAAATACGCTCTTTTATTACTTTCAGAATGCTTTTGACCAGACTTTGTCCAATAAAGGAATAAAAGGTGAATAACTTGGTTCTCTTGCTTGTGTTTTCAAAGAAATATACTGCTTTCCTACACATCTTACAGGAGATTTTAGCGGTTCAAAGCTGCTGTTTAAATATATATATTTTAAATGCTTAAAATGGCCAAAATCAGCAGCTTAACTGGCCATATATATATATAATCAGCCACCAGGCCAGTTAAGCTGCTGATTTTGGCCATTTTAAGCATTTACCAGCATTGTCCTATGCCTGATTGGCTGATTAACAGAAGTAAAGTTTTTGTGTAAAATCTTGAAACATTTTTCTGTTAGTTTTTTAACTTTTGTGTAAAATATGAAATAGCATTGTATTAATAAATATTAATATGTGGGTAATTGACAAATAAAGCTTCAAAAAAGGTGTTTTTGAGTAAGTTTCAGTTGTTAAAAAACATTTCAAAGTGTTTAAATTCATTTTTTGACTTGTTTTATGTTAGGCGGTACAACCAAATGGTTGTATTGTAGTTGAACCACCTGACATGGAAAGTGTAC
The DNA here is from genome assembly GCF_024489055.1 of Chanodichthys erythropterus. NCBI lineage: Eukaryota > Metazoa > Chordata > Actinopteri > Cypriniformes > Xenocyprididae > Chanodichthys > Chanodichthys erythropterus. Next base: position 21,344,266 of record NC_090237.1, read on the forward strand.
CAACCTATCCATACTTGAAATGATCAGTTTTTACTAGTATTTGAGAGAGATCTACAAACCTTTTAACTCTGATACAAGTATCAGTGGTGTATTCCAGAAAGCAGGTTATGTGACATACCTGGGTATGTTTAAGAGTAGTAAGTGGATATCCTCAACTTTTGGTTCCAAAAACGAAGGTAACTTTCAGGGTATGTAAGTAGCCATAGCAACTTACTCTCTGAACATAACTGTTATGTTCCATGTTTAGTTTGCTTAAGAGGTATTCAGATGCATGTTATATAATTAATATCCAGCGTTAGCAGCAGTTCTGGCAGGTCACGTCAGTCAAGCTCAAATCAGCTGACTCCCAGGTGACTTATGTCTACCTATAGGAATACGACACCTATCACAGCATCCATATATAAGCTCCTCAGTAGTATCAGTAGCTATTGCATTTCTCAGGAGCAAATTACCCTCCTCCATCCCCAGCTCCTCCTCTCTTCAGTCAGGATTAGCCTTATGATTCCCCTGAATCAGACTAATACTTGAAATATGCATACATGTTAAATTATTGACATTAATTATACCTGCATATGTTGGTTCTGTTCTGTTTACCCTAGGGGGGTTATCGCTGCTCTCCCTGCTCTTATCCATGCTAGGCTGCATGAATGCGCTGGGAGTTCTTTGCCCAGAACAGAACCATACCACCAATACAAACTCTATGCAATTATCAATCATATTTGACGATAGTGGTCCTGACAGAAATAGTTTTATTAAAGGGTTAGTTCACCCAAAAATGAAAATTCTGTCATTTATTACTCACCCTCATGTCGTTTCACACCCGTAAGACCTTCATTGATCTTCGGAACACAAATTAAGATATTTTGGTTGAAATTTGATAGCTCTGTAAGGCCTCCATAGGGAGCAATGGACACTTCCTCTCTCAAGATCCATAAAGGTACTAAAAACATATTTAAATCAGTTCATGTGAGTAGGCTACAGTGGTTCAATATTAATATTATAAAGCAACGAGAATATTTTTGGAGCGCCAAAAAAAACTATATAACGACTTATTTAGTGATGGCCGATTTCAAAACACTGCTTCAGAAAGCATCGGAGCACAGTGAATCAGTGTGTCGAATCTGCTGTTCGGAGCGCCAAAGTCACGTGATTTCAGCCGTTGGCAGTTTGATACGCGATCTGAATCATGATTCGACACCCTGATTCATTTGTGCTCCGATTCTTTCTGAAGCAGTGTTTTGAAATCGGTCATCACTAAATAAGTCCTTATTTTGTTTTTTTTGGCACTCCAAAAATATTCTCGTCACTTTATAATATTAATATTGAACCACTGTACTCACATGAACTGATTTAAATATGTTTTTAGTACATTTATGGATCTTGAGAGAGGAAATGTCATTGCTCCCTATGGAGGCCTCATGGAGCCATCTGATTTCAACTAAAATATCTTAATTTGCGTTCTGAAGATGAACAAAGGTTACAGGTGTGGAACGGCATGAGGTTAAGTAATAAATTACAGAATTTTCATTTTTGGGTGAACTAACCCTTTAATGTAACTAAATTTGTTTTATATTATATAAATTTGTTATACATACAGAGATCATGTTTTACTGTTTGAGCTACAGGAATACTTTATCAGTGAGTCATTGAATTGTTTACTCAACCAGTTCCATTTAAATGTATACTATAAAGCACTATTATAAAGCGGTAATGTTTAAATGTTTATTCAATTTTAATATATGTGTTTATGTTATTGTCATCTCACACATGGATCTGCTTTTTTCTTTTTATAACAGTTTTCTATGCTATAATTTCTATAATAAAAAATGTGATATATTATAAATTAGCATCAAACAAACAATATATTTCTTATTCTCAGTGAATAAAGATTACTTATTTAATTAAGATAAAAAAAAAAAGATTGCACAACCCCCAAATAGGTGGCAAAGTGGTTATGTAAATTGCCATTAAACAAAAGAAGAAGGAAGTAGAATGGAGTGCTTTTTTTGCATCTCTTTCCATGGTGAATCATCGTTTCGTTGCTCGGTTGAAAATGTCTTGTGTGTTAACAGGGAACCTACTCTGGGTTGGCTGACACGTTTTTGGAACCAGCATACCTTGAGTAAGCAAGCTTGGTTTATTCAACCGAGAGTTCAGGGTATATGTGACAGTAAGTTAACCTTGCTTTTTTGAATACCCCCCAGTTGGGTTCCTCTGGATAATGCATTATCATGTTTACTGTTGTTGTTATTATGGTGTCAGTTCATAATAAAAGACCCATGTTTGCAGTTGTGCCACCCCGACATTTGAGAATATACAAATTGCTGGACAAAAGTTTCAGTTATCTCAACAGCTTTAAAACTACTGATATTTAGTTTTTAATGTTTTATTAACACACCATTTAAAATAGTTTTCTTAGTCTGTTGTTCATTTGTTCGGACAGTTGCACCAACTGACATTTTGGGGGTTTAAGATAACAAAACATAAAATAATATGAATTAAATGCAAATGAATTCAAACTAAACAGGCTTTATAGAATAAAGTGATACATGTCATAAATTTAATAAATTATTTTAAAAGGAAACAAAACACAAAAATATACACGTCATTTCTGTTGTAAAATAATATTTGAGTAGAAAATTTAAAATAATATTCTAAATAAAAAGTTTTTTATTCATAATTTTTTTTTCTTAAATCTAGTATTATATTCATCTACTCTTTTGAAATCAGCAGCAGCCTGTCCAGTTAACAGAAGTGGTCATTTTACAATGAATAATGCACGTTTTTAAATGTTAAAATAAATAGATTTCCTGTTACATATTGTGAAATAAATAATTTAATACATATAAAACAAAAACTATTTTTCTATTCATTCATTTTATTTAAATTCAGCATTTTTTACTGGCCTGCTTTTGAACAAGTGTAAAAATTAGTTTTTCCCCCTGTAAATTTTGTTAATATTGTGGAAAATAATAAATAACATTTTATTAATAAATATTTAATATATGTATTATAAAGCATTAAAAATAAATATCATGTAGTTAAAGTTTTTATTCATTATTGTTATTGCAATTCGGTATTGGCATGCTCTTTAGATATCAGCATCAGCCATAAAAAATCTTATCCTTGGACCACTAGAATCCAAAGACCAGAAAAGACTGAGTTCTGCAAGGCATTCTCCCAGCTAAAATCGTTCATCTCTCTTCCACAGCCCCCTCTCTCCACCAGTGAGCCGAGGCAGTGAATGAGCACTGCATTCTAATAGGATGAGTCCGGTCACTGCTGTAGGGGGTACGGAGTGCCATGAGAGTCCAGACAGAGAGCCAGACGCAGACAAAAGCCCCATGCTTTGCCCAAGCTACCTGCCACAGACACTACCTGCTACACAAGCTGACCTTCTCTCCACAATACCGCCTCTATTGTTCGCTTGTCAAGGGCAACGGAAAGAATAGCTCCTTTTTCCCGTAAGAGCTTTTTCCACAAGCCACAATTTTGAGCATTAGTGCCTTATTGAGACATCCACTGAAAATGAATGAGACAGATTAAAACCAAGCAGCGCTTCTTCTGGTTCCGATTTGGCAGACTGGGTTAGTAACAGCCACAGGTCTCCAGTGTGTTTTATCATATTATCATGAGTCTCGAATGTCAATTCATTAGTCGGTTTTATTCATCTGCTCTGCCTGTATGCGTCAGATTTGCGTCAGGCACGAACCTGACTGTGAGATTTAAGCTTATACGGAAGGACGTGAGACAGCCAAGTCAAACATTCTTTGAAGTTGTGCCGTTTGCAGAGATATTAAGCAATCTAAAACACAATTACAGCTCTTTTACTTTGCAAAGCAGCAGATAGCATAGAGAAGTCACAGATAAATCTCACACAATGCATCTAATCAAATTTAGGGCCGAAAAGCTTTACTGATATTGCTCTCACTTTTAATATTGTTGCTTAACTAATAAGGCATCATATTATAATTATCTTTCAAAAAACTGAAGTCAAATAAATGTGGAATGTTCCAGTTACTGTGTATTTGATGAAGTTATGAATGTTTTGAAGCTGGTAGCCTAAAGGCTGGAGAGATGCCTACCTTTCTCCCTTCACAGGCCTCTGTCTAATTATACATTCCACTGAGAGATCTCCATTCAAATGGCCTGATCCCTACATGCACAAATTCATACTTCTATCCAAACAGTAAGCCAGCCCAGAGAGACCTGAATTAGAAAAAGCGATCTGCAAAAAAAAAAAAAAAAAAAAAAAAGGAAATGATTATTTCTACTAAAGAACAGAATAAAAATCAGCAATCGTACATAAAAAAACACAGGAGTGGAATTCAAACTAATGCTCAGAGAACATGAGCGCTTTTGATTGCTGAACTACAAAGTTGCCAAAACCACAACAGCAGAGGTTCAAACCCTCTTTCTGGGTTCACAAAACTTGGCTTTGTAGGAGAAGCAAACATTGTGTTTCTACCATCATCAAAAAGCGCAGACGTATTTGAGTGTTTTACACAAAAGGCATTGCATTTCTAGTTTAAATATCACAAGAAAATTAAGTTAGACTCATAATGAAGCAGGAATGTGTCAGAAAAAAGAAATTATGGGCACAGACTTGCTGACAACTGCTCTCCATTCATAAGACAACTAAAAGGTCTCATTTTAGGGGTTTATACTTATTTAGAATCAACATTGTGACAAAAAGTGGGTGAAGAAAGTTAAAACAGACTGAGGGCTAGATCAAAAGCTAACTATTTTGCCCATGTATCATATTTATCTTTATGGAGTTGAAATTTTTGAATAAGCAAATTGATGAATTTGGGTTGATTTCTCACATTGCAACATAATCAGAAATGAAACCTCGCTTGAAATTCACCTGTCAGTGCACTAACAAATTAAGATAAATCAGATTTTTCCCAACAGTAGCCTATAAAATGCACAACTGAAGTGAAATGCTAGAGAAGATCTCCTGGAAATAAAGCAGAATGAGCTGTAAAGGTAAAGCCTGCCATCTAGTGGTGTAACGCATGGATTGCTAGCATTTACTTTTAAAGACAAAGTTTATAAACCAGCCTTATATTTTTTTTCATTTTTATAACTGCGTTTGGATATGCCTATTATACACAGTCTTGGAAAATATTCAGCATTGATATTACAGCTTTAAAAAACTTTGTTGCTCTACAAACTGATTGTCAACATTTTGAACAGGCACAATTTATATTTATATTTGACATATATATTTATATTTATTTATATTATATTTATAAATAGAATTTCTATTTAATTTCCATTTGTAAGCTACGGTGTGGGTTTAAATCTCACCCTTTGCAGCAGGTGGACAGTGGATCTATTGAAATGAACATATTTCAATTTCTGAATCTTTGCCTGCAGGTTACGATCAAAACTGTGCCATAAGCTCTCACATTTGCACATTCAGTATAGACAGACAGGATGGTAGGCATTTCCCAAGCTCATAAGTGTGTGATGGAATCCTTTAAGTTAAACATATGCAAATTTCTCTGAACTCACTGAAATTTTTTAGAAAGGGTAAAGCAACTATGCTGTAGGTAAAAAAAAAAAAAAAAGAAAAGAAAAAAGAAAGAAAAAGATTGATGCTTTGCAGTAATACTGACTGAAACTTTCATATTCTTGCCACATATACCCTCTATCATATCCAGTCACAGAGCTGGGGTGCTCTTGCAGCTTTGTGAAGTACACACCAAATCCACATGCACATAAATACAAGCATTTCGACATTTGCCAGGTTTAGGTCTTCATAAAAGCCTTACATTTGCAATTATATTAGTAATAATAGATTCTTACTAAATGTATAGGGTAAGTGATGGAATATACTTCATTTTTATTATAATTTTTCATAACAAATATCATAGTCTACTATAAAGAAACCTCAGTTACAGTGGGTACAGAAAGTATTCAGACCCCCTTAAATTTTTCACTTTGTTATATTGCAGCCATTTGCTAAAATTATTTAAGTTTACTTACACAGCACCCCATATGTACCCACTGTACATTGATCTAACCATGATAACGATTTATTATCTTTGTTTTACTAAGAACCAACCAAGTCGCCTAAATGTTCACAAAGCTCACCACAATTTACCTGGTCACACCTAAACAAGGTAGGCGATCACATTTGAAGTAACGAAATGTAACTTGCTCACAGAAATTGTAATTGTGTGAGGGAAAACTATTTTAAGACACGTTTCAGTTACCCTATAAAGAGTTGTTGTTGTCATTGCTTCTTACCTTTAGTGACGTTAGAGTCTTCAATGGTTGAGTATCCATGTTGGCGCGTTTTTCTAAGTTACTCGGTCTTGTTTTAGTAAGTTAGGCTAAATTGCCAATTATAGAAAAGAATCGGAGCTATTTATTGCTCTTGAGCACCCCTCAGGTAGAGTCTGTAACTACACTATTATGAACGTCCAAACAAGAAGGGTAGACGGCCATACAAAAGTAATGTTAATGTATTCTCTGACCAAATAACATTTTCCCCAAGCAAAATAAAAATATGTGATTGTACTATAGTACATACTTACCAGTTATAGATTATTTTTGGTGGACCCTTAAAAGCATATTATTTTAATATTCAATGTTATTTATAACTTAATAATTGCTTAATGGTGATAAGGACGCTATGCGCCCCATACATAGACAGCTTGGAAGACAAATAAATAAACATAGTTCATATGTGCTGATTATTGTTGTTAGTTAAAAGAGTATATACTGTAAATATATAATATTTGAATGTTATGAACAAATATATTACTCATGAAACAGAACAAATTGCATCAACATACCATTAAACCACAAAGCTGAAAAAGTACATTGTTATTATACAAAATGTAAAATTTTAATATCTTCAAAATGTTTTGTGTTGTCACAGCACCAGGTGCACAGTAGGCCAGTGTTAGTGTCTGAATTGACTTGTGCGCTTCCCATAAATGTAGCTATATCCACCAGTGTTGGGGTAACGCATTACAAGTAACTTGAGTTACGTAATCAGATTACTTTTTCAAGTAACTAGTAAAGTAACCCATTATTTTTTCAATTTACAACAAAATATCTAAATTACTTTTTCACATTTATTGACTGACAGCTCTCCTGTCCCTATGAGAGAAATAAAGTGCAGAGGTGTTGTGTGCGCCGTGTGAACATGATTATTACTGTAGTTCTAGACTAGACTAAATGTGAACATGCATTTACTCTTCTCAATTGCACGAAAATGTTCAGTATTCCTCAAAATTAATGAAACAGTAAAATGCAATCTCAGAATTGTATACAAACCTGTAATAATTAACTATATTAAATTATACAAATATATTTTATTTAATCTCATTTTATTAACAAATGTCTTTGCGGCTGACTTCAATGATCTAATTCATCCACACCAATAAGCAAAAATTACTTTAGATTAGATTTAGAAATAAGAGTGTTGAACTTCCTTCTCCTGTATCCTATTCTTCTTTAATCCAGAATGGCAGCACAGCTGGAAGGTTTGTTTGAGCTGCGCCCTCTACTGTACAGGAGTAAATATGCTTTTCCTTCAGCCTGAGGCTTATTCATTTCACTTTTGGTGTGAAAGGGCCTTAACATTTGCCAAAAACAGAACTTTTTTTGTTCTTATTAGAAAAAACAAACAAGCAAGCCCAGCCCAGGTGAGAAAAGTAAAATAACGCATAACTTTTCATAAAAAGTAACCAAGTAATGCATTTAGCTACTTTTTTAGGGAGTAACGCAATATTGCATTACTTTCAAAAGTAACTGCCAACACTGCTATCCACTCATACACTGCGTTCCATTCGGAAGGGCTCATCCCTATGCCCTAATCCCTTCAAAGGGTTTACCCTCTGGAGTGAGAACTTCAAAGGGATGAAGGGTTGAGGGGTCAAAAAAACTCTTCTTTTGGAATGCACTTTTGCGTCATCTTAACGAGACAATCGAGGAAGTGCCTTTGTCGCACATTTTGTACGCTGGTTAACCCCCCAAAAAACATGCATTTTTGTTTAGCATTAGTTTATTTATTTAAGTTAATTAATTTAGACTTCTGTATGGCTGAAGTAACATCAGAAGTAGTCATTAAGTATGTCAAAAAAGTTCAAGATCGATTACTCTTTGGCCAGAAATAGGTCCAACATGTACAAATATATGGTCAATGAAATATAATGTATATTGTGTCTATGTATTTGAAACATTTGACTGGACTGATAAAGGTAGCTGTTAAGTATTTTTGTTTAAGTACAATATCATTTTTTTGACCATAATAATGTACCAAATCTAACTCGTATAAATATTACAGTAGTATAGAAAAATACCATACATACATTTATAGGTAAAATTGAACTCCAAGCCCCCTGTACCCATTCTGTGACGTCAAACAACTTTCCTGTGCCAAAGACTATAGAATAACACAAGACGCATATTGTTTTGAAAGGGAGAAAGTGCAACGCGCAATATGGCGGAATAAGTCCCGCCTTCTAAATAAGAGCCAATCGCTGAATGGTAAAATCATTGCGTCACTGCAGCGGGAGTTAGAAGCTCCGGTTCCTATAGAAACAGTCAGACGCACGCCTCAAACAAGAGACGTGCATTTAGGATTGCACATGCGCATTAAGCCGAGTTCAGACTGCATGATTTTCAAAGTAGTCGGGTCACTGTTCTTTTCGCACTGCATGACTATCTTGGCCAGAATTCAGTCGCTGCTGTGTTCACACTGCACGATGGATCAGCACGATGGATCATTGTCACTCGCATAAACGAGCACCGATTTGCCTGTGATTTCGGGCATTTGTCAGTGATTTCTCAAAACCTGTCGACGAGCCAAAATCGTGGCTAAAATCATGTAGTCTGAACTCGGCTTTAGCTTGATCCATCCTGAAAAATACAGTTTTTTGTCATGATTTGAGTGTTTAGAAACAAAATTTACGAGACAGTTGTTGTTAGATTTCATTAGTGATTTCAAATATGAAATTTAATCGAAAGCTTGGCAAACAGCTTTGGAGAATTTGATGTTTCCCCATTCAAAGGGATAGGAGCTGCACTTGGATGCCCGAGAGACGTTTCAAAGATGGCCGCCGAGTGAAATGACTTGTCTTAAAGGGACTTTGCCTGTGCAAAGGATCATGGGGGCCTGAAATGTCCATCAGTTGTACCTTTCAAAATCCTTCATTCCGAAGGGCCCTTTGAAGTGGCTAGTTTTGAGCACTTCGGTTTGGAACGAACCTTCAATATGCTGGCCATTATTGTTTTCACTCTGAAGTTTCCTTCGGAGGGCGATATATGCTGTTTGGAACGCACCGATTGACTGAAAAAAAAAAAAAAAAAAGATGGACGGCGCACCTTCACTCTCTTCCATTGCAGTAAGTGAAGTCGCCAGTGTGCCAATATGACGCTGACATTGAATCTCGAGTCTGCGCATCGTGAACGTGGAGCCGGAGCCTGCGCAGTGGTGAGCACGAAGTGGAGCCGCGATATCAAGGTCCCGCCCAAACTCAGAACAAGTCACTATAGAGTGCTCCAGGGATGACGCGTTTTAGGCCAACCCGGAAGTTAGTGGCGCGCGGGTTCCCTCGACTGATAGCCTATTCATTTTTCCCATAGACTTTTGGAAAATCGCAGAAAATAAGCTCTGTGTTTAACAAAGGGTTATGACACTTACATGTTTTGTCTATCAAGATAATCTTTACAAGTTAACACAACATTTATAGATTTTGAAGCCTAAATAAAGTCGTCAGATATAAAAGGCTATCACTATGCTATAAATGGACTACAGCACACCATGGTCGCGGATCAACGTCGTCACCACCAAGCGTACTCAAACTTTATTTAGAAAACAACTCTATTTAAAAACATGCTCGCTGATTATGATCTGCGCTGTGTATGAATACTTATCCACTTTTTCATGAGAAATGCTGTCCAAATGTCTGGTTTGTCATGATGACGTCTAAAGTCCCCGCCAAAGTTAGTAGTCCCTTTTAGCAATTTGTTAGCAACCGCCGATTTTAAGACACAGTAAAAGTTTAAAAAATCACAAGTGGGTTATAACTGGTGTGTTTTATGTCATAGATCAAAACGTGAAAGTATTTAGAGGCTTTGTTAACCACAGACCTTATTTCAGGTGATTTAGCAAAAACCCATTCAAAAAACCCATAGACTTTGCGGCGCTGGAAACGGAAGTCCTAAAATGCTAACTCGCTTCCGGGTTTTGCCTACAAAAATGCATCATCCCTGAGGCACTCTATTTGAATGGACTGATAAAGGGAGCTGTAAAGTATTTTTGTTTAAGTACAATGTCGTTTTGACCATAATAATGTACCAAATCTAACTCGTATAAATATTACAGTAGTATAGAAAAATACTATATATACATTCATAGGTAAAATCAAACTCCTATAACCTCCTGTACCCATTCTGTGACGTCAAAGAACTTACCTGTGCAAAGGATCATTGGGGCCCGAAGCATAGACAGTAAAAGAAATGGACACAGCGACCCCATTGGAACTCAATTAGCCTTTCGCCGAGCCCCGCCCCCCTTAGTTACTGTTGCTTTGTCCGACAAGCCGTGTCGCTGTCACTCCACACGCAGTGAAAAATACATCGCGGAACAAAGAGGATACTGACCACACATCGACAGACAAGACAGAGCAGGTTACTTATGATATTAAACAAAGTCCCAGCTTTCAAACCGTGTAGTTATTAAAGAAATTCAAACAATAAAAACTGTTTTGTTGCTCTTTAATGTGTCGTGACCATGGTCGTGACAGATTGCTGTAGATCCTCAGCTCAACCGCTCGTAAAAACCGATCATCTCTTCCTATTAGTCCATGAACATGAGAATGAATGTTGTTTCAAACGCAGAAAGACGTCAATACACACCATTTTTCAAGTTTAACTCCACCGAGTTTAATCTTTTAACTACTGGCTGCTTTGTCGGACAAAATGGCGGATGCGGCGTTCTGATTGGTTAGATTGCTTGTCAATCAAACTCCCGGCGAAAGGTCAATTGAGTCAAGTGAAGCCCATTTTTAGCGATTTTTAGTACTTCCGTTTCTGACGCGCAGACTCACACTAGGCTTGATGACGTCCGCAACCTGTCTGACAGATGTAAATCTTCTAGTAGCTGTGCGTGCAAACTCCCATCGTTAATCTTGCAGAGACGGCGAGCTTGAGCGGGGAGTTCTTTGGCGTGAGTGAGCAGGAGTAAGTATTCTGATTAATTAGTTTGTATAGTATTTTAAAATGTAACGCCAGTACGCCATATTAAGATAATCTCCCCGATTGCCTGCGAGCTTCTCCTCCTGTCTGTACGGTAATTTCTGTACTGTGCGACAGAGAGTCGAGTGGTTATGACGCAATCGTTAGCTTACTTTTACAAAAACTGTTTCTACGGGGCCATAATGTAACATAGAAGGTAATGGAGCCCTTTATACATTGTCGTGTATCTTTGGAAATAAATAATGGACAAATGTAGTCTTTAAACGCTTCAGATGTATAGTTATTCACTGTCAAAGTGACGCCAAAATGAATGGGAGTCAATGGAATGCTAACGCAAGTGAAGTTCTGCTACAAGATGGTAGCACGCGGCCGACTTCAACTTCCGGTCGACTTCCTTGGGCACTGGCCCGAAGTGTCCATCAGTTGTACCCTTCGAAATCCTTCATTCCAAAAGGCCCTTTGAAGTGGCTAGTTTTGAGCACATCAAACATGGCGGCCATGATTATTTTCACTCCGAAGTTTCCTTCGGAGGGCGATATATACCGTTTGGAAAGCACCGATTGACTGTAAAAAAAAAAAAAAAGATGGACGGCGCACCTTCACTCTCTTCCATTGCAGTAAGTGAAGTCGCCAGTGTGCCAATATGGCGCTGAGTCTCGAGAACGTGGAGCCCGAGTCTGCGCAGTGGTGAGCACGAAGTGGAGCCGCGATATCAAGGTCCCGCCCAAACTCAGAACAAGTCACTATTTCGGTGTGAAATAAACTGAAATGTAGAAATTAAAGTTATAGCTCCAATCACCTCGTGAAGATCCAGAAAAAAGTCCGCTGACTACTTCACTCAGAGAAGTGAAGTCTTGTTTAAAGAATGAACACTTGAACTAACACCAGGGTGAATAAAAACTGCCTAAAATGACAGAAACCGTCTAAAAAAAATTTTTAAAGTGTAAATTGATTGCTTAGTTTGTCTCGCGTCCCATTACATTTCGTGGAGAGGGCGAGGTTTATGACCTATAACTGCTTCCAGCCACCTGGGGGCGATCGAGACGCGCATATATTATTATATGAATGAGTGAATGAACGAGCGACCAGTGTACCTGACAAATGTTCCCGAAAATGTTTGAGCCGATTAAGAAAGAATTCCACCCTTAATCTCACATAGGAACAGGAAGTCTTGAGATAAATGGGAATGAAAACACACAGCTATTTCTACAGGTATGTTTAATAGACTTAAATGTCTTTCACTTTTGCTGACACTAATGATTGGAATGTTGTGTAGGTGAATGGATGACCTAAGCCTAGACAGATGGCCTTACTACATTGCCCACAAGATGGCAGTGTTCTCTTATTTTGGGGCAATATGCTGGTAGTAAATACTGTTACACTGGTAAAATGGTAAACTTTCCCTTGTCATGGAGTGACACGTTTAGGGCTACAATACAAACTGAAAAAAATTTTGATTCTGACTTCACTATAGCCTAATATTTGTGCAATTAGTACAAATGTAATTAATCTCTGTTCTCACATGACTGTGAGAACTGTGAGACAGTCCGTATGTGTGTGTGAAAGAGAGGTCTAAAAATAAAAGCTGGCACTAATGATGCCCACTCACGCAGAGAAAAATCAATTAAAATAGAAAACAACGACACAGTAATCATAATAACTTATCTCCTGCATCCTGTTTTGCATATTTATTTTGGACAAATATTTACACAAATGACAATAATTCATGCAGTAATTTCATGCCTCGCAGTTTCCAATTTTAATGAAGGCAGAAAAAATGACTTTGGAACCAACAAAACAGCTTCATACAAATACTCCACTCTGTGTGATCAAAAAAAGGTGTATCGTGTTATATTATAATTAACTCTAATGAATCTTCTCGCTTTACCTTGTGTCATATATTCACACTTGAAGGGAAATATTAGTGTGTGCAGTCATTCTCGAGCCTGTTTACACGAGCCTGTTCAACAGAACGACCGCCACACAAACACACCATGATACTGTCAAGTGCTTCCTGTATGCTGGCACCTCTATGTCCTTGCAAGGCTGAACCGTGTTATATTAAGATTCAGGGTTACACGGTGGCACGGTGCTGTCAAACCCCTTCAGAATTCCACCTTAAAGACCTCATGGTGTTCTGCTCTCCTGCAGATATGATCAAACTACAGTTACAAGAGAGCCCTTCAGCAAAAGTGCACATGCTGTAGCTACTGTTTCAGCTCTAGAGATCAATGTGAACCGGGAGCCACTCGAGCCTCATTTTCATGCTTCATTTTGTGCTTGTGTGCTTTCTTCATTTGCTTTCATCTGTCTTTAAGTCCATGTCATTTATAGCTCTTTTCTGTAAAGTGCAAATCGACAGAGCCCTTATCATTTGGAGATGCAATTTCAACCGTTCTCTCCAATTAGATGTTTTCTCTTCTCTATCTATCTCTGACACATCTGTGTGCATCTGACCAAGAGTAACGGCCTCTGTGCCCCAGCCTCCTCGCTAAAGATGCAAACAGCGAAAAGTAAAGGGCTTTTTAACATTTCAATCATTCATTATTCTAGTTATTCCGGCATATCCACTCCAGAAGTGTGCATTATAAATAGTTTTGTGCTGTTGTGGCTTTTTCTCGGGTGGCATTCATGCCTTTGCTGTGCATACCACCTCTTCAGATTGTATAGGTTTTGCTGTGTTTGATGTTTGAAGGTACAAAGCCTTCCTTATCCTTTTTTCCTGAGGTCCTTATCTCAAAGATTCAGCATCTCAAAGATATACCTTGTTTGAGAGGCTGCTTGTTATAGTCCTTGAATGTTCTTGTTAGATTTTTCTGTTATACATATGCTGGAAAATTACACTGGCTTTTGCTTGACCTTTGTTAATTACACATTGCTCATTCATTCCCTATTTTTACATTTAGATTAACTTTAAGTGTGTTAGATGATGTCAGAGATAATATTTAAAAACACTAATAATTGAATAATAACTATTACATGTTATGTTTATACAAATAAAAATAATAAAAAATTATTATCTGCTTTTATCATGCTGTATTATGCGTTATAATGTGATAACTAAATTCATATCTAGCATTTAAAATGATTGATTGTAGTTTTTAGTGTTTGTTCATAATTTAAAAATATTACTATTATTTTATTTTGTGTGTTTAAATGACAATACTTACATGTAAAAAATACAGTATTATTCAAAAGTTTGAGGTCAGTAAGCTTTGTTTTTTAAATAAATTAATAATTTTATTCAGAAAGAATGTTAAATTAATCAAAAGTGACAGTAAATACATTTATAATGCTGAAAAATATTTATTTTGAAAAATATATACTGTTCCCTTTCTATTCATCAAAGAATACTAAAAAAAAAAAAAAAAAAAAAAAAAAAGATTTCCACAAAAATATTAAGCACTGTTTGCAACAATGAAAGTAATAAGAAATGTTTCTTGAGCAGCAAATCAGCATATTAGAATGATTTCTGTAAGGTCATGTGACACTGAAGACTGGAGTTCAGCTTTCCCATCACAGGAATAAATTACATTTGAAAATATATTGATAAATATATTTAGCACCACAAACAGATAAAATGTTTCTCATACACTTAAACTTAAAAGTTAAAGTACATGATCTCTACCTTGTTTCCCTCAAGTGAACAATATTTCTTGGCTGTTATTGTATTTTTCTGATAGAAAGACCAAACAGTCTTTCAGTTGACAAGGGGTGGTGTAAATAATTCATGTTTCTCAGAAAAGACGAGAGTGTTATTGCTTTTCTCTGTGATACAGAGAATTTTGTTTTGTTTTGTTTTTTAAATCCTCCCACACTACAGATCTATAGATATACATATTGTATATTTGATGTCAAAAAGCAAGCTTATAGTTTTCTGGGCTATTTTTGCATATGTTTTTTTGAACATTGTCATTAATGTAAATCATGCCTTTGACAGAATCCATGATCAATAAGCAGATCGATACTACATGACAGTACATGCTTTACATTCATTCTTTATAAAACAAACAAACATCTGAAACAAACATAGAATCTGCTCTGTTGTTTTTATGTTACAGAGCCAACAAACAGCAGCTGCTTTTGATGGACGGGGATCCAGCCGTGTTTGCTCAGCTTCCAGTGAATATTGGCGAAATTGGATTCAGAGTGACAATTGAAGAGGGAGCTGGGGGCCGGTAGTTGGGTCATTAATGACCTCTCCATAGCAGGTATCTCCTCTATTTGACAGGAAGAAGGAGGAGAAGGTACAGAATGTATTTACAGGTCTGTCGTGGAGAAACCACAGGGCACTTCTCAGGAGATGACACTGTCAGTCAGTGTCATCCAAACTCATTTACTGTGTCATTTACTGTTGTCTCCAGGAGAGCCAAGACTGAGCTCCCAGTTGCGGTCAGGCTGGAAGATATCCTCAAGCTGATATGATGTGTCAGGATGATGTTTTATTTTGGGGTTTTAAGCACAGTGTGAAACCATGTCCATGTTGTCAAGGACAGAACTTTTCTGGAGTTCGTAGAAAGCAGCCTGTTTTTCCCTTTTAGTTGACATGTGATGTGGATTGAATTAGCGATGCCCAATGTATCAATACTGTATCAGTTCTGTATTGTATCAGTCAGCTGGTTTTATACCTGATACACTAATGTTCATAAGTTTGAGGCCAGATTTTTTTTAAGATATTATTCATTTTTCTTCAGCAAGGATGCATTAAATTAATCAAAAGTGACAGTAAAAACATTTGAAATGTTAAAAAAAAGTTTACTATTAAAAAAAAAAAAAAAAAAGGCTGTTTTTTTTTTTTCCCACTTTCAATTAATCAAAGAATCCTGGAAAATATATTGTGGTTTCCACAAAAATATTAAGCAGCACAACTATTTTCAACATTGATAATAAGAAGAATTTTTTCTTTAGCACTTATTTATCATATTACAATGATTTGTGAAGGATCATGTGACATTGGAGATTGGAGTAATGATGTGAGTAAAGATTGGAGAATTTTGCCATCACAGGAATAAATTAAATATAATTAAAAATACATTCAAATAGATAAGTTATTTATTAATATAGGATTATATTAATAATTAAAATATATTAATAATTAATATAAATTATTTATTATTAATATAGGAATATTTGCAATATTCCTGATTTTACTGTATTTTTGATAAATGCAGCCTTAGTGAGCAAAAGAGACTTCTTTCAAAACCATTGAAAAAACTTCCCAAACTTTTGAATGGAATGTATGTATTATCAGATTTTTAAATTAAGATTACCTTTTCCATCATCACTCACTTAAAGTTAATCTTACAACGGTAATAATTTAAGAGCGCTGTTAAATTTTATCTTTAGCAATTCTTAAAATGATTTTTTTTTTCATACAGTACATTATAATGTTCTGAGTTCTAAATTTCACTTGTAGTACAGTATTTAAAAATGACTGATTGTAGTTTTTGTTTTTAATAAAATTTTATTTATATTTAATTTATAAAATTTTTGAGACACAATTTATTTTTACTATTGGCTATTTACAGGTGCTGGTCATATAATTAGAATATCATCAAAAAGTTGATATATTTCACTAATTCCATTCAAAAAGTGAAACTTGTATATTATATTAATTCATTACACACAGACTGATATATTTCAAATGTTTATTTCTTTTAATTTTGATGACTATAACTGACAACTAAGGAAAATCCCAAATTCAGTATCTCAGAAAATTAGAATATTGTGAAAAGGTTCAATACTGAAGACAGCTGGTGCCACACTCTAATCAGCTAATTAACTCAAAACACCTCAGTCTAGTTCTGTAGGCTACACAATCATGGGGAAGACTGTTGACTTGACAGTTTTCCAAAAGACGACCATTGACACCTTGCACAAAGAGGGCAAGACACAAAAGGTCATTGCAAAAGAGGCTGGCTGTTCACAGAGCTCTGTGTCCAAGCACATTAATAGAGAGGTGAAGGGAAGGAAAAGATGTGGTAGAAAAAAGTGTACAAGCAATAGTGATAACCACACCCTGGAGAGGATTGTGAAACAAAACCCATTCAAAAATGTGGGGGAGATTCACAAAGAGTGGACTGCAGCTGGAGTCAGTGCTTCAAGAACCACTACGCACAGACGTATGCAAGACATGGGTTTCAGCTGTCGCATTCCTTGTGTCAAGCCACTCTTGAACAACAGACAGCGTCAGAAGCGTCTAAAGACAAAAAGGCCTGGACTGAGTGGTCCAAAGTTATGTTCTCTGATGAAAGTAAATTTTACATTTCCTTTGGAAATCAGGGTCCCAGAATCTGGAGGAACAGTGAAGAGGCACACAATCCATGTTGCTTGAGGTCCAGTGTAAAGTTTCCACAGTCAGTGATGGTTTGGGGTGCCATGTCATCTGCTGGTGTTGGTCCACTGTTTTTTCTGAGGTCCAAGGTCAACGCAGCCGTATACCAGGAAGTTTTAGAGCACTTCATGCTTCCTGCTGCTGACCAACTTTATGGATGCAGATGCAGATTTAATTTCCCAACAGGACTTGGCACCTGCACACAGTGCCAAAACTACCAGTACCTGGTTTAAGGACCATGGTATCCCTGTTCTTAACTGGCCAGCAAACTCACCTGACCTTAACCCCATAGAAAATCTATGGGGTATTGTGAAGAGGAAGATGCGATATGCCAGACCCAACAATGCAGAAGAGCTAAAGGCCACTATCAGAGCAACCTGGGCTCTCATAACACCTGAGCAGTGCCACAGACTGATCGACTCCATGCAACACCGCATTGCTGCAGTAATTCAGGCAAAAGGAGCCCCAACTAAGTGTTGAGTGCTGTACATGCTCATACTTTTCATGTTCATACTTTTCAGTTGGCCAAGATTTCTAAAAATCCTTTCTTTGTATTGGTCTTAAGTAATATTCTAATTTTCTGAGATACTGAATTTGGGATTTTCCTTAGTTGTCAGTTATAATCATCAAAATTAAAAGAAATTAACATTTGAAATTTATCAGTCTGTGTGTAATGAATGAATATAATATACAAGTTTCACTTTTTGAATGGAATTAGTGAAATAAATCAACTTTTGATGATATTCTAATTATATGACCTGCACCTGTATTGGCTGTATGTCAAAATCTGAACATGGGGTCACCTTATTGGTATTGGCCAGAATTTTACTTTTGATGCATCCCTGACAATTTGTGTGCCACTGGAAACTTGAGTATCCTGCTTGAGTAGAACACATCATAGATTCATTAGACAAAATAATACGAAATATATATCAGCCTCAAGCCTGGACAGGAATCTAGGTTCATTTTTTGTATCTAGGGAAATAGATTTCTTTTCAGAAGATTAATGTCAGTTAATGTAATCAGTCATATGCACTAGAAGTATAGTGAGCACTAAAGCAATTTCAGACCTGCTGCTTTACTATTCTGCCATAGTGAGTGTATTTGTGAGGCTATGATCAAGAATGAAATGGTATTATTTTTTTTATTTTATATATATATATTTTTATTTATTTTTATTTTTTTTGCAACTGCATCCATATTGCTTTATAACATGTACCAAGTAGAGATGGTAATGTTGCACTGATAATAGCTGAATTAGAAGCATTTTGAAGCATTTGATAGATGATGAAAGCCCTCGATTTGGATGCTTTTAAAAATGACTCTCGTGGAGAAACCAATCACTTTATGCTCATGGCCGCAAACACTGTAATTAAACAATAGAGCACAACACAATAAGCGGTGTTCAAAACAATCCCAGCACTTCACCTTTTCCATATGTATTGCTATATGATAGCATTTAAAATGTGATATCTACTGGTCTGACTGGACATGAAGTAAAAATACATATCCGTCCATTTGTCTGACATTCTATCTGTCAAACTTCAAATTCTAATTGCAATTATGTTGTGCTTGCTACCTCAATTCAAATTGAGGAATTGACCTGAAATTTAAAAAGCATTCTCAATTAAATCCAAAATGAATAGTTTAAATACCTTCTCTTATCCCAGATAATGATAGGTTTATATAGTGTTCAGAAACCTATTTGAAAACACAAATTCAATTCAGTGGCTCAGAAATGTAATAAAGTGCTTTCAAAATTGAAGTATTCACTCAGCCTCTCTCAAGCTGTCGAGCTGTTTATGCATATCATAATGAAGAGTTCCTTCAAAACTTGTGTCTAAGAATAGTGCACTAGAACTGTCTTTTATCTGGAAAACTTGCATTGCAGATTAGCACACACTGGCCTTTTTACATCCTTGATTAAGTGAAAAAAAAAAAAAAATCCCTGGATTTGTAAAAGAAAGGGCTCCTTTAGAATATTAAAGAATGGATTTGCAGACAGCCCTGAAATAATGGGCCAAAAATGAAAGCTAAGCAATTAAAAAGCACCTGTTTTTGAGTAACATTGGAATATTTATTTTGAAAAGCCACTAAGAAATCAGAAAGAGATGCCCCACTTTACACAGCTCCACTGAATTTGATACAGTTAACTAACAGTCATTGTATTCTGAACGTCAGAGGTCATTGTGGAAACAGATCATTGTTTAAAGGTGCAATATGTTGGCCAGTGTTATGTATTTTGTTCACTTGAGTACTTACAACATCCCAATTGTTTGCAACTATTTGTAAATCGTGAAAAAATCGCAATTTTAACCAAGGCTCCGGGACGTGTGAGTAGTCGCCTGTCAATTGCGTCATACCCGCGTTACCCTCGGTTTCCGATTTTATTTTGTAGAAACCATGCAAACACCAAAGACGCTTTAATATTTACATGTTTTAATAGACAAGGAAACAACTGTTTTGATATATTTATAGACAGAAATCTAATTATTGTTATATAGCTCAACAAAATAGTCTTATTGTTTAAATCTAATTTTCTTGATTTTTTGCGAGTACCATGCTTTACCATGCCTCAGAGAAAAACACTACTTTGTGAAGTAGCTAACATAGCATAATCAGATGCAGCTTCAATTTTAATAACACTAATACAGAATTTTCTCCATCATACAATACTTTTTAAAATTAATTGCATGCCATTTATCAACACAAGCCATCCAGCATTTAATATGATATTCTAAAATCAATCTAGCTTACTGCAGTGTGTCACAGCAGCCGCCTAGCGAACGTGCAGAGTAATGTTATAACATCATTTTCAACAATCTCAAATGTATCTAATATGATAAACAGAGCTGTGTTACCTCATACTCATGACCGGAAAAGCGGAAGCAGCGCGGCGACTGTGTCATAATAAAATTTGCCAGTGGCCTCCCACAACACTCGTTCCTGCTCTGCTTCATACTACAGTAACATTAATAATCGCATCCATGAACATGATTTCTTCCTGAGTCCTATTTCAGTTCTTTTCCAACAGCAATTGAGGTAAAGACCACATGTCCCAAGATTCCGCTCTCAAACTTGGTGTCATCAAGCTACGCCTTTGTTTTCAATAGGCCTCTGGTGACCTCTAGCGGACAGAAAATATTACATAGCGCACCTTTAAGTGGATTTAATTTAAAAACATGTTCTGGTGATTGTTTACTTATTTATAGCTGATAAACTGAGCACAAAGTATCAATAGATGTTGAATCAAAACCATTGAGAATACATACTTTACCTGAATTTCTAATTTGACCAGTGGAATTGACAAAGAGACGCATGTATGAAGTGTGAATTTCTTAAATGTGCTCATGCCAGAGGGCGTTTTCGCATCTAGGGTTCATGGTCTGAGACTAACTGCTAGAGCCGGGAAACAGGAGTGCAATTAACACTTAAAATTTTTTATTAGGCCTATAAGGAATGCTAATTATAGAACTCTTGAAGTGGAAATTTCCAAATGAAAATCATTTGCCAGCTTTAAGTGGGTCAATTAGGAGAAAAAGATTGTAAGACTGCTCCAGTCAAGAAATTGCTTTTCAGAGTGAGTCCTAAATTAGCATTAAGAAATAGCTTCTGACTGTGTGTATTATGAATACAAGAGGCTTACAGTACCTTTCTGACCTTTTTGCTCTGTTTTGACCAGTCCTGAAGAGCAAAAGAAGAGAGCTGCAATTCAAAGCCGCACAAATAGCTGAAAGCATAAATATTCAGTCTAACCTGCAGTCCTGATTTTTCTGAAAATTGCATGATTTATCTCTAAAAAAATTGGATAGCTATAACTAACAATGCACCAGTGATATAACATTCAAGGAGTACAGATATTTTTAATAACAGCTCTGTGTGAACAAGTGAAATGTAAAGTCCAGTCATAAGCACTTCTCGTGAGCTGTTTTTCTGTTATAGATAAAATGGAACTGAGCTGCATTACATATATATGGAAAAGAAGTACTTGGTGTCTGCATTCTTTGTATTCACACCAACATTTCATTTTTCCAATGAAGATCTAGCGCCGCAATAATTTATCCATCATCGCTAGGGGAAAACAAACTATAAACTGGAATTGAAAAGTGTGCTGCTAAAATAAGATGATAGGACTTCCTGTCTCTGGGGGATGTATACATGTGCTTTAATATTCATGAGTGCATATTTATGTCTGCATGTTTAAATAACACAGAGCCTCTAGCCTCCATTCTGATCCTGCCATGCATCTGCCACTAGCCAGGGTCTTTCCCCTTGTTTTATCATTTTGTTTACTTCTATGATTTTGAATAATTCATGAAGTTGAAAAGCTGGGGGCAGTGACATGGGAATGCGGCGAGTAGCCAGCAAACGACAGCCATATAAACCTGATATATTGAAAATGGTTTTCTCATAGAATGACACCTATTCAGTTGCAAATTCAGCCTACTGTTTTGGTTCTAGAGTTGCTCATTTTTAATCATCTATCAAACAGTCAAATGATAAAACACTAGATATACTGTACTGCTCAAAATGAATAATAAAAGGTTCTCAGAAAACAAAAAGTGACAGGGTTCTCTCACTTCAGTCTGGTTTATTCTTGTTTGGTGACAGAGCCGTGACACTACTGTCTTGTTGTTGTGAGCATGCAGTTCGAGTTTGCTTGGGCCATATGTTCTCCCGTCCACGTGAGTTGTTTTGTGTGTGGAATGTGGCGTTCAGATCCTGGCACTTTGGTTTGGTTTTGGTTCTGTGTCGGGGTGAGTTCTCTCATTGCCTGCCTGTTTGTGTCATGTTTTGTTTGAGCACATGTTCACTGGCCATGTGCTCTTGTTTTTGTGAGCATGTGGCTTGTCACGTTTGTTTCTATGTGCCATGTGCTCTCCTGTCTATTGTCTAACCCAAGCCTTCTAGTTATCTGATTATTGTTTCATTTCCCCCACCCATCCTCCCTCATTACCTGCTTTGTTTGCTCTCCCTGTTTATTCTCCTTGTGTTTGCAGTCCTGTGATAGATCATTGTCATATGTGCATCATGTTTACCTGCTCCCTGATGTTCCCCGCCTTGTCTATTCCAGCCAGTCATGTTTTCCCCCACAGGGTAGTTTTTGTTTTATGTTTTTGATGAATAAAAATACCCTTACCTCAAACCTGACAAAAAAGGCTAGTTGTTTGTGGAATATGTTTTGATATTTTTCATCTAATGCAATGACATTCAGAAATTTTAAACTGTTATTCATGATTCTAAATACTGTATTCTGAGATGAAATCTGTTTGAGTCTGTGTATATATATATATATATATATATATATATATATATATATATATATATATATATATATATATATATATATATTTATATATATATATATATAATATAATACACACACTTTTTTGCCTTTTGTTTTGCAACTTTTTTTCTTTTTTTTTACTATGCTAAAATGAAGGCATTGTTGTGATTTCAATTTTGATTTCTCTCATTCAGTGTGAGGCAGTACCGCAACTTCTCTATAGGGGCTTTTGCACCGGGGCCTCCAGCCACCAGGGTGGTTCCCTGAGAACTAACAGTCCCCTAAGGCCGTTTTCCTGGTTGCATTCGCACTGTCAGTAGGAACTATAAAGTAACGTAAGTTGTGCTTGTTGTTGTGACTTTTAATTTGACAATGCCAGAGCCTGAGCACACAGCGCTCATATTCTCCATCTTCATTAGTATACGGATTTTATAAATGGCGGGTGCCTGTGTTTCGCGTGCGTTTGGCCAGTCAACATACACTTACGTCACTGGTAGTTCCTATAGTGATGGTTTAGACCCTACTTTGAAGTAGGAGTTAATTTAGTTTCCCCAAAAGGAGTTCCTAGAATTAAAATCATTCCTAGTTCCTGAGGTGTGAACACTCAAAATACGGGTACTTCCACCAATAGTTCTGGGAACTATGTAAATGTTCCTCTGGTGCAAAAGCCCCTTATTTTTACCTTTAGCGCACTGCCAGTTTTCCTTGCGTACCGGTGCTGATTTCTGACCCCCACCAAATTATTACCCCTCTAGTATTGGTAGGTTTAGGATTAGGTGTGGGGGAGGGGTTAAGATTAGGCTATCAGATAGCGACCTCAATGAGGGGAGAAATAATTTGGCAGGGAGTCAAAATTCGGCACAACACCGGCACTTCCGACATGTTGCACGTACGGAAGCCTGCCGCGCCCTCCTCCTCCAGGAACGCGTTTTGAACCGAGCACTAAGAGTACCAGCACATTTATTTTTCCATTTCAAGCACTGCTCTCATTTAAAAAGAAAAATAAGTTTGGGGCACTAAACTGTTGTGGCCACTTAAAGGGTTAGTTCACCCAAAAATGAAAATGATGTCGTTCCAAACCCGTAAGACCTTCGTTCATCTTCGGAACACAGTTTAAGATATTTTAGATTTAGTCCAAGAGCTTTTTGTCCCTCCATTGAAAATGTATGTACGGTAGACTGTCCATTTCCAGAAAGGTAATAAAAACATCATCAAAGTAGTCCATGTGACATCAGTGGGTTAGTTAGGTTGTTTTTGGCGATTAGGACATCCGCGACATGCACACTTACGCACCATTTAAAAAAATATAGCAATACCAAAATACAAATAATGTAGAATAGCTTGAATACAGCGTGCGTCTCCCTCAGACTGTAAACAAAGCTCTGCCGCACCAGATAACACGTCAGCAGCGTCTTAAGTCAGCAGCGTCACTGCGGAGTCGTGAGCGCGGATTGACAACAGACCCGGAAGAGAAGACAATGCTGAATAAAGTCGTAGTTTTTGTTATTTTTGGACCAAAATGTATTTTCGATGCTTCAACAAATTCTAACCAACCCACTGATGTCACATGGACTACTTTGATGATGTTTTTATTACCTTTCTGGACATGGACAGTCTACCGTACATACACTTTCAATGGAGGGACAGAAAGCTCTCGGACTAAATCTAAAATATCTTAAACTGTGTTCCGAAGATGAACGGAGGTCTTACGGGTTTGGAACAACACAAGGGTGAGTCATTAATGAAATAATTTTCATTTTTGGGTGAACTAACCCTTTAAGTACATTTATCTACATTTGCGCTGTTGCAATATCACTACACTGAACTAATGCATGAAGGTGTCCTGTGATAGACAGTCCATAGTTCTCTTCCTCTGATCAAAGCCATATGGAATATCAGATTTGCATTTAGATGCATTTTTTCCAACCCTTCTTTTTTCCTTTTTGACTCAGGCGACAAAACTCGCCTTTGACATAATACAAGGATCTCTGTAGTTAGGAGACAGGAGCAAGCTACCCAAAGCCCTTTAATAAATGGCTGTTGTTGTTCATGCTGACAGCACAGCACCTGGGTGGCATAGAGCTGCCTTTTCTGTATTTTAAATGAGGTACCGTTTTATATTGACTACAAACTCTTCCTGCAGTTAAATTATTCAGATGTTCACCTCAAAATTAGGCATCAAGAGCTGATAGCTGTAATGATTTAGATGCATAATTAAAAAAAAAAAAAAAAAATCCCAGCCATGATGCGTCAGCAGCGATTCACTGCTAAATAACACAATTCTAATATAACACTAATAATGGAGGTAAGTGATTTTTAGTGCTTCCATCTTAAATCACTCTGAAAAATGTATCTAGCCTTGTGTTAAGTGCTCACTGTGTCAAGTGAAAATGAGATCCCAAATGAACTTTAATGGCTAATTTTGCCTTTGGGAGCAGAATCATACGCTTTTTGAGATAGCATTATTCTACAGCGAAAGCCAATTATAGCTGCTTTTTATCTTAAAGACCTTAGATGCTAAAGCAATTTTGGGCTAGTAATTATGCAGAGCAAGCTGAAATAGCTGTTTAGTTATTTATACACCTGTATTGCCATTGCAATTATTCGTATAAAGGAGGTAAAACCATCCCATGTTCTAAGAGAGAGGAATTATATGATGCACTGTAGCTAATAATAGCAATCTAATAAAATCTGTGTGGAAGCACCATTTAAAAAGTGAAATCTTGAAAAGTGTTTTCTGATTAATGCTGCTATCTCCAATTTTTTCACGCTTGACTTAATCCACTGAAGTCAATTAATTCTAAACTCAATGAAAGCAGTCCATTGTATGAAGAATGTGGATGACACAACTGAGGCAGCTGGTCTTGATTTTGCTATACATAATGACTTTGTTTACAATTACATGCACCCTCATAATGCGATTATGAGATTTAGGAAATATTGTGATTAAACCTTACCTCATGCAAACACAATACTTTGATCAAATTGATGTGATTGAGTTCATAATCGTATGTGGTGTATGCCGATTTTAATCACAATAAACTGGCATGTAAACACTTTAATTGCATCTGTTCCACTCTGACCATAGTGCGCATGTGTCATCGAAATCATATTGTGCATCAAATGTGTTTTGCATTTGATGCAAGTAGATTCAAACAGTGGCCAGTAACACACCTACTGTATGTGAGTTCATCATTTGTATTGTGCATTGGGGTATGTGAAGAATGGCGGTAAAAAATAACCACAGTTCTTAGCGAATAATCAGAGTAATGAAAATTGCATGTAATTGGGAGTGAAGAGGTTTACTATTTCAAGAATACAGTCATTGTGTTTTGATAAAAAAACGAGAGAAAAAAGTCATAATAAAATGTTAAGAATAAACTGAACATTTTGAGAATAAAGTTGTTGTATTTCGAGAAAAAAACTTGTTAAATTTCGGGGAAAAAGTCGAAATAAAATGTTGAAAATACTCATTAAATTGAGAATAAAGTTGTTGTGTTTAAAAAAAAATGTTACATTTTGAGAAAAAAGTCAAAATAAAATGTTGAGAATACTCATTAAATTTTGAGAATAACGTTTTGAGAAAAGTCAAAATAAAATGTTGAGAATAAACTCATTAAATTGTGAGAATAAAGTCGTTGTGTTTTGAGAAAAAACTCGTTAAATTTAGAGAAAAAAGTCAAAATAAAATGTTGAGAATACTCAATAAATTGAGAATGAAGTTGTTGTTTCGAGAAAAAAATAGTTAAATTTTCAGAAAAAAGTCTAATAAAATGTTGAGAATACTCATTAAATTTTGAGAATAAAGTTGTGTTTTGAAAAAAAAGGCAAAATGAAATTTGAGAATACTCATTAAATTGAGAATAAAGAGAAAAACTTGTTAAATTGCGAGAAAAAAGTTGAAATAAAATGCTGAGAATAAACTCATTAAATTGTGAGAATAAAGTCGTGTTTCGAGAAAAAACTTGTTAAATTTAGAGAAAAAAGTCAAAATAAAATGTTGAGAATACTCAAATTGAGAATGAAGTTGTTGTTTCGAGAAAAAAATAGTTAAATTTTCAGAAAAAAGTCTAAATAAAATGTTGAGAATAAACTCATTAAATTGAATAAAGTTGTTGTGTTTCGAGAAAAAAATGTAAAATTTCGAGAAAAAAGTTTAAATAAAATGCTGAGAATAAACTCATTTAATTTTGAGAATAAAGTCGTGCTTCGAGAAAAAACTAGTTAAATTTAGAGGAAAAAAGTCAAAATAAAATGTTGAGAATATTCAATAAATTGAGAATGAGGTTGTTGTTTCGAGAAAAAAAGAAGTTACATTTTCAGAAAAAAGTCTAAATAAAATGTTGAGAATACTCATTAAATTGAGAATAAAATTGTGTTTTGAGAAAAATGGCAAAATAAAATTTGAGAATACTCATTAAATTGAGAATAAAGTTGTTGTGCTTCGAGAAAAAAACTGTTAAATTTCGAGAAAAAAGTTTAAATAAAATGTTGAGAATAAACTCATTTAATTTTGAGAATAAAGTCGTTGTGTTTTGAGAAAAAAATAGTTAAATTTAGCGAAAAAAATCAAAATAAAATGTTGAGAATACCCAATAAATTGAGAATGAAGTTGTGTTTTTAGAAAAAGATAGTTACATTTTCAGAAAAAAGTCAAAATAAAATGTTGAGAATACTCATTTTATTGAGAATAAAGTTGTGTTTCGAGAAAAAATTCTTTAAATTTCGAGAAAAAAGTCCAAATAAAATGTTGAGAATAAACTCATTACATTTTTAGAATAAAGTCGTATTTTTCGAGAAAAAAGTTGAAATAAAATGTTGAGAATACTCATTAAATTGAGAATAAAGTTGTGTTTCGAGAAAAAACGTTAAATTTTGAGAAAAAAAGTTGCTGGTCCTAATCCTCTTCTGTAAAATATAAATATTAGATAAAAAACTTAAACTTAAAGCTAAAGTGCATGACCACTTACTTTGCATTCCATAGAAGAAATAAAGTTATATGGATTTGGTAAATGATTGTTGTGTGAACTACTTCTTTAATACATTATGAAAAAACCCTTTTATTTTGAATTTGAAGTGCAAAGATCTTACATTATTTTATTGAGGCTGACTTGACGCCCCCCATTTTTATTCATCTCATTTTTATTTTGCATGTCAGTGTGCAAGACTGTGGTCAGGAGATGGATGCACCAAGTGAAATAGCTCACGCTGATGGATCAATGCAAACATCTCTGTTGACAAGGATGAATGTGAACATAAAACCCACACATTATAATGAATCACTTCTGATATCTGAGCAGTGTAGTCTTCCTACTGAGACACTTTGGTTATTTCAGGGTGATATTTGTATCAAAACAGATTAGCAAAAATTTCAGAAGAGATTATCCGTGCTCTGCATGATAAAACGTCTGCTGTGATGATAGCAATACAGTGTACAGGCCGGGATCAGTGCTGACTGTTGTTTAGGATAATTAGCTTTTGTCAGCCTCGTGAACAAATACTTTTTGGTCCAATTAATCACCTACCCTCCCTTTTTTATGTCATTTCATTTTAGTATTACATATGCAGACACCTAAGATAATCACTTAGTTTGCAACTTTGTCTTGTATTGAGAGTAAATTTGTTTCAAATGGATGTTAAACCATCACATATTTTGTAAAATATCCTACTTCAGATTAGGGTCTAAACCAGCACTATAGGAACTATCAGTGATGTAAGTGTACGTTGATTGGTCAAACGCATTTTTAAAAAGCCGTGTAAACATATTTAACATTAGGCTACTTCACGAACATGGAAATCGGCGATAACGGCTTTTTATTCATAAGAGTCATTTGTTCACGAATCAGACATTGCAGCTCACTGTATTTGTTGCTGAATGTTAGCAGGACAACCACTGCTATTTTTGTAGTCTCGTTAATTTCATATTTGCCTGCCCCAATAAGTGTCACATAAAAATGAGCAAACTATGTTTTGGTTGTTTTATATGTCACTCACACGCCCCCTCACACTGTATTTGACGGTTCTTGGCCAGAATATGCACCAGATTTAATGCCAAATATCTTTGCCTGTCTTGTCTCAGACTGTGTTGGATGAGCAGGGACAGAAGAGAGTGCTGTGAGTTTATGAGAGCTGCCAGCATGCAATAATAATTCCCAGTACTGCAAATGTTTCAGCATATCGTCAGCCATACCTGTCTGGCCTCATACTGACATAGTCCAACAGGGCACATCACATCCTCAGTCAGCTATGAGAATGTATTTGCACCCAGTGGAGCAGTCAATCACATCAGAACAGGCCTAATGACACCAGAGCCACCATAACTCTCCTCAGAACAAGAGGCTTTTGCTCCGGTCCTGCAGTCACGCTCGTCCAGGACTCCACTAAGATTCAGAGCATGTTCCCTCTCTTCATCACTCTCTTGGCTAATGAGTCGCGGAGCTCTTGTGGTGCAATCGAGAACCCCAGCTATACCTCCACTCCGGTGCCACTCATCCCGCCGAACGCTGACCCTCCCATCCACCTCTCGCTTCTCCCAGTCTGAAAGACAGCCAAGTCTTTTCATTACAAAAAGTGGTCTGAGCCTCTGCTCTTAGACTGACTCACTCAGTCATTTCTGTCCGTCGCAGATCCATTACGATGATTGAGGTTAATTGTGTAAATATTTCAGGTGGCCCATCACAATGCATTTTGTCATTGCAGCACCAAAATAGAAAGTTACACGGAGCTTGTTTGTTTGCTGGGCAATAAAAACAGATGAGAAAAAAAAATACAAAAGATTTCTATTTCAAATAAATGCTGCTCTTTTGAACTTGCTATTCAACAAAGAATCCTGGAAAAATGTATCACAGTTTTCAAAAAAACAACAATTTTTCACATTGATAATAATAAGAAATGTTTGAATGATTTCTGAAGGATCATGTGACGCTGAAGACTGGAGTAATGATGCTGAAAAATTCAGCTTTGCCTTCACAGGAATAAAATGCATTTCAAAATGCAGAAAAGAGTTTTTAAATTGTAGTAATATTTAGCAATATTACTGTTTTTACTGTATTTTTGATCAAATAAATGCAGCATTGGTGAGTGTAAGAGACTTTATTCAAAAACATTTTTAAAAATCATACTAACCATAACCTTAAAGGGTTAGTTCACCCAAAAATGAAAATTCTGTCATTAATTACTCACCCTCATGTTGTTCCAAACCCGTAAGACCTTCGTTCATCTTCTGAACACAAATTAAAATATTTTTGATGAAATCTGATAACTCAATGTGGCCTCCATAGCCAGCAAAATTTCAGATGCCCAGAAAGCTACTAAAGACATATTTAAAACAGTTCATGTGACTACAGTGGTTCAACCTTAATATTATAAAGCGACGAGAATACTTTTTGTGCGCCAAAAAACCCAAAATAACGACTTTATTCAACAAAATCTAGTGATGGACGATTTCAAAACACTGTTTCATGAAGCTTCAAAGCTTTACGAATCTTTTGTTTCGAATCAGTAGTTCGGATCGTGTATCAAACTGGCAAAGTCACGAGAACTATTGAAATTTTGAAACACTTATGATGTAATGAAGCCTCGTTTACTGAAATCATGTGATTTTGGCGCTCCCAACCACTGACTCGAAACAAAAGATTCGTTTTAATTAAAGGGATAGTTCACCCAAAAATGAAAATTTGATGTTTATCAGCTTACCCCCAGTGCATCCAAGATGTAGGTGACATTTTTTCTTCAGTCGATCACAAATGATGATTTTTAACTGCAACCGTTGCTGTCTGTCATTCAAATAATGGCGGTTGATGGGAACTTCATCTATAAGAGTGACTAAACCTTGCTTAGACAAATCCAAATGAAACCCTGCGGCTCGTGACGACACATTACTGTCCTAAGACACGAAACGATTTTTTACCTCTAATACACCATGTCCAACTCCGTTCAGGACTCCTTTTAGTGATGTCTGATCGCGCTCTGACAGCGGCAGTGATGTCTCGCGCATATACTTCAATGAGTGTGAGACATCACTGCCGCTGTCAGAGCGCGATCAGACATCACTAAAAGGAGTCCTGAACGGAGTTGGACATAGTGGTGTATTAGAGGTAAAAAATGATATAAATACTTTTCGGTTTCTCTCACAAACCAATCGTTTCGTGTCTTAGGACAGTAATGTGTCGTCACGAGCCGCAGGGTTTAATTTGGATTTGTCTAAGCAAGGTTTATTCACTCTTATAGATGAAGTTCCCATCAACCGCCATTATTTGACTGACAGACGGCAACGGTTGCAGTTAAAAATCATCATTTGTGATCGACTGAAGAAAAAATGTCACCTACATCTTGGATGCACTGGGGGTAAGCAGATAAACATCAAATTTTCATTTTTGGGTGAACTATCCCTTTAAGTGTTAATTATCTTGCTGGCAATGGAGGCCTCAGTGAGCCATCGAATTTTATCAAAAAATATCTTAATTTGTGTTCTGAAGATGAATTTTTGGGTGAACTAACCCTTTAATTATATGCTTGGCAAATCAGACATAGCTAAAAAAAACTCAGTTTGTGAATACTTTTGTCAGACTGGAAATTAACCGGTTCGCAAGAGTCATTTGTTTATGAATCAGACATTGTGGTTTGCTGTGTTTGTTTGTGAATGTTTGCAGGACAGCCACTGTGAAGCTCAATGAAAGAAGCTCATTGTGGCACTGTCCCGAATCTTGATTCGTGCGCAAACGTACCCACGCTTCCCGTATTTTGAAGTGACAGTTGAAATTTCTTTGGTACAAGCTGAATGCTGCGCTACTGAATCATTTTCCAAGTCGGCAATAATATGCTGTTGCTCGCTGGGAACAATTCCAGCACAAGCTTCATCAGTGTGGCCGATTCATCACATTCCTGCTGTTCTCTTCAACCGAAACATAGATTACAACCTACAGCCTGCACATAAAGGAACCAGGTCAAGGACCAACATGATGGATGGGGTATATTTAAAACATAGTTTACAGCCACCCACTTCCAAGCTTTTTCAATGACAAACAAATCTTGAAGTCCCCTGACAGATATTCACTGCTTCTTAATTGATTAGCTGTTTCTCTCACCCAAACAGAGGAGGGCTAAATTAAAGAGTGGTTGTGTTTTCCTAAGTGACACAGGCACTTTGTCAGTGAAAGGTTATTGGCTCCTCTCCCATCCTCATGACCTGCCAGCGCAATCCGACGGGGAGCCTCCGTATCCAACTACTAATAATTCCTTCCTGGCAGTTTTAAGCAGGATCAGTGACCGAGGAGCTTGTTCAGTGGGGGCAGCTGGGAGAGCGAAGTCATTTAGATTCTGATCACACACCAGATTTACCTCCCCCTGAGCAACAACATGGATAACCGCTGCTTGTTTGTGCTGTTCGGGTAAATGGCATAGCCTATCTTTTGTCACATGCTTCAGAGATTAAAGAGACACATCTTAGAACACCTTTTCATTGATGTTCATTTGTTGTTGAACTTATTTGGTGGCAACTTATTTGTTTTTCGGCTGTTGTGAAGGAGTGTGGGCTAATAATATGAACCGTCTCATTCATGTGTTACAGATACCTATTTTTATGATTTTATTTTTAAATTACATCCATAGTGTTGTAATTGTGACGAGATTTCTCATCGAGGCGAAAAGTAGTCTTGTGATGTTGCCATATGACAGAGTGGTTAGGATGATTAGGAAAGAATATGCCACTGCTACGTTTACATTACGCCTCCACTGTCGTTTTACTTTGTATTTAAATAAAAAAAAAACATTTAATTTATATTTACAGAGTAGGCGCAATCGCGAAAGTGAAAGTACGCATTCAAACACCCTGCATTTTGAAAGCGGCTCCAGAATGAATGCAAATATCTCCCAATATGAAAGCTATTTTAGGCTGGGAAGTGTAGTTGTAACCATCTCTTAGCTCCGTATCAAAGAAAAATTTGGTCTTATTTGCACTTTGAATATTGAGAGAGTGCGATTATGTTTGCACTTAGTTTTCTCTTAATCTTATTAAGCACAAACAATAAGGTTTCATTTGTTAACATTAGTTAATGCACTGTGAAGTATCATGAACTAACAATGAATTACTTTTTTTATTAACTAACATAAAGATTAATAAATACTGTAGCAAATATATTGCTCATTGTTGGTTGATGTTGGTTAATACATTAATGTTAATAAATGAGACCTTATTGTAAAGTGTTACCATTTTTATTTATACTGTTTTTATTTCTATGATCAGTTTGTGGAAAAGAGTTCAGGAGGTCAAAAGTTGTAGAAGCTCATAAATCATGTACAGTAAGGTCTGAAGAGACTGAAATACAGGAGAGAAGTCAGTTGAGTTAGTAGCAAAACCTTTTACAGTGCTTGAGTATTGTTGTCTTTACTGCATATAATAATTCATACTCAGAAAGTAGAACTGAAATGACATTCATTACAAGATGATTAGTTAAAACATTTCAAATACACATGCAGACTATTTTTTCTAGTCATGTATTTCACCATTGAGGATTTCGTAAAAATAGTGTGTAAAAGTGAGATATAAAAAAATAGTGTGTCTCGTGAGATACCTGTCTTGTTACACCCCTAATATATATATATATATATATATATATATATATATATATATATATATATATATATATATATATATATATATATATAAAGATGAACAAAAGGAACTAAGGGCTTATATACACAGAACTAGATATTTAACAAAATTAGAAACAAGTGCATAACTTAATCAGGAACCATGGAAACTAACCGTGAACAAGAACACAGGTAAATGGGATCAGAGAAAACGAAACCGAATCACAATTTAGTGTGTTTTTGATCAAATAAAAGCAGCCTTAAAAGAGACTTAAAAAATGGAATTGAACCGTAGTGTGTGTATCGTTCAGTTACATTTTTTAAATCTCTTAAAAAATGCCTATAAACATATTTATGTTTATATGTGTATGTTATATGTTTATGTGTGTGTGATTTATATACCTAAGAGAGACTCTTCTGGGTTTTTGCCAGCTGGATGTTATGCTTAAGTGTTTCTCAGGTGAGCGACAGCTTTGGCAGTCCCATATGGCTCTGTTCAGTCTGATTCTGTCAAGAGTGCAAAAGAGCTGTGAATAGTTTTGCGGTACTTCTTGGCAGCTGTTCCTCTCATGTGGGAGTTGTCATTGAAATTTTATGCAGGTGATTAAAAAAATATATCAACCTTTGCAATTATTTTTGTTAAATTTATTAATTGCGTTGTTTTTTTGTTTTTTTTACAATTTATTTTGCTAGGCCTATTTCCTGGAAAGATCCAGTCTTAATATAAAATCCCAACAATACTTTTACATCATTCTGCATTCAGCTAGGTAATATATTCAAAGGTAAGATGACTTTTCTGGAAATCAAGCAGGTCATGTGGCCTAGTCGAAGAGTGTGGAAAAGAATGGCCGGCCACCTTTGCAGATCTCACCAGGGAGACGTCTGGCATAATTACACCCACCTGCCTCAACGTGCCACCCACAAATCCCTCCAAGTTGGCAGAAGAAAAAGCGGAACCCAAGGTCAAATAACACACAGCATTGTGGAAAGCTAGCTGATGAAAAGAAAAGGGCTCAGCATGTGGGCTCTGACTCACTCTGACAAAATAGAAAATTGCTTGTAATATGCCTCCAATCTGAGCTTCCTAGTGGTGAATCACGTTATAAGTTTTGTTCCTCGTCCCTCAGTGTCAGTTAAGTGACTTTGAAAGATTCTGACTGAATCCCGTGATGACCAAAAAGCATTAAAGAATGACAGAAATTTAATTATAGGGTTGATAGTTCCAGCTGCGTTTCTAAATAATGACTAGCAAGGTCTTGCTGCT
This sequence comes from Chanodichthys erythropterus, assembly GCF_024489055.1. Classification (NCBI taxonomy): domain Eukaryota; kingdom Metazoa; phylum Chordata; class Actinopteri; order Cypriniformes; family Xenocyprididae; genus Chanodichthys; species Chanodichthys erythropterus. The sequence continues at coordinate 21,378,964 of NC_090237.1, forward strand.
AAATGGCAAAAAAACAAAACAAAAGAAAAAACACCATTGACAGTAAAAAAAAAAAAAAAAAAAATCTGGCCAATTATATTTGTGGATATTGCTGCCGTATTTTCCAAATGGTAAAACTGGCATCTGTTTGGTTTGAACCAGCCTGCTAAATATTAAATAATCTGCAACTGAACAACTGAGGGGATTTAGACGCTGTTTTTATTTATGCAATGATAGATTTAAAGATCACAGTTCTCTCAATCCACAGATGGTGAAACAAATTTAAGTTTCACACAGCATGCAAGTTTTTTTGCTGGTCATATTAACAGATCACTGTTCACACTGTACAGCAGTCTGTGTAAGCAGAGTGGTGCTTCGTCGTAGGGTTTCGGAACTTACCTCATATGTATACTCTAAAAAATGCTGGGTTAAAAACAACCCAAGTTGGGTTGAAAATGGACAAACCCAGCGATTGGGTTGTTTTAACCCAGCGGTAGGGTTAAATGTTTGCCCAACCTGCTGGGTAGTTTTATTTAACTCAACTGTTGTTTAAAAATTACTGTATTGCTTAATTAAAATTAACCCAAAGTATGTTGGAAATTAACATTTATTAATGTTCAATGAATAATTATTAAACAATAAACATTTATTAAATTGTTTATTAATAAATTTATATTAATAAACTATTAAATTTATATTAATAAAATATTAAAGCTTATTAATAAACATTCACTGTTTGTCTGTTATTGTTGTCTCTAATAGCATCTGGTTTTTAATTTCCCAACTATTTTGGGTTCATTTTAAGCTAGCCATATAGCAATTTTTAAATAATAGTTGGTTTAAATAAAACTACCCAGCAGGTTGGGCAAACATTTAACCCTACCGCTGGGTTAAAACCACCCAATCGCTGGGTTTGTCCATTTTTAACCCAACTTGGGTTGTTTTTAACCCAGCATTTTTTAGAGTGTAGCATGTTTAAATATTCAATAGAAGTGACTTATAGGTGATTTTTTTTAAGTCCTGTAAATTGCGAGGTGGGGCCTCTATGGATCAGACTTGTTTGTTCAGCACATTCCACAGATTCTCCATTGGATTGAGATCTGGGGAATTTGGAGGCCAAGTTTTGCTTTGTGGCAGGGTGCATTATCCTGCTGAAATAGGCTACAGCCACCAGGAAATACTGTTTCTATGAAAGTGTGTACGTGGTCTGCAACAATGTTTAGGTAGGTGGTACGTGTCACAGTAACATTCAAATGGATGGCAGGACCCAAGGTTTCCCAGCTGAACATTGCCCAAAACATTGCCATCACACTGCCTCCACCAGCTTGCCTTCTTCCTATAGTGCATCCTGGTGCCATGTGTTCCCCAGGTAAGCAATGCACACGCACCCGGCCATCTACGTGATGTAAAAGAAAACGTGTTTCATTAGACCAGGCCTCCTTCTTCCATTGCTCCGTGGTCCAGTTCTGATGCTCAAGTACTCACTGTTGCTGCTTTTGGCAGTGGACAGGGGTCAACATGGGCACCCTGACTGGTCTGCGGCAACACAACCCCCAAACTGTGATGCACTGTGTATTCTGACACCGTTCTATCAGAACCAGCATTAACGTCTTGAGCAATTTGAGCTACACTAGCTTGTCTGTTGGATCGAACCACGCAGGCCAGCCTTCGCTCCCCTCTTGCATCAATGAGCCTAAGCCACCCATGACCATGTTACCGGTTCACCACTGTTCCTTACTTGGACCACTTTTGATAGATACTGACCACTGCAGACTGGGAACACCCCACAAGAGCTGCAGTTCTGGAGATGCTCTGACCCAGTCGTCTAGCCATCACAAATTGACCCTCGTCAAACTCACTTACGCTTGCCCATTTTCCCTGCTTCTAACACATCAACTTTGAGGACAAAATGTTCACTTACTGCGTAATATATCCCACATAACAGGTGCCGTGACGAAGAGATAATCAGTGTTATTCACTTCACCTGTCACAGGTCATAATAATGTTTTGTCTGATCGGTGTATATGTTTGTGCATGTATAAGATCTGCAAAGTTGCAAAGCTCATAGTTTTCCACAAAGGGATTTATTTAGCAGGGAACATTGATCTAGACCTGCCTAAAATGCCTCGATCAAAGGCAAGGCTTCAGTGAATTGTAGTGTTGTTTTATTGTCGCCATGTCATGATCCATCTGGGCTTTTCGGAAGGCAGAGCTTTGCCAAAACCACAACTCAATCAGAGCGTTCAGACAGACTGAGAATAGAGGTGCTGCAATAATGTAAAGTAATAATAATAATAATAAAAAGTGTTTTTTGAACATTAAAGCATGTTACCCTAAAGCATGTTAACAAAATAATTACCTTTTAAAATAGCGTCATATGCTTCTTTAAGAAAATATTCAATTTAGTATTACATTTTGTGTTGTGAAAATGATGCAATTTTAATGCAGTGTGTTACACTGCAGCTCTGCTTATGTGCTTCTTACATGTGTGGTGTGAAACAGGCCCAAGATGTACTGAGTTTACAGAGATATGTTCACAAATGCCGAGTGGAATAATATCAACAAAGTTAAGCTGTCAAGGAAATGTTTGAATGTTTCTTTAGTCACAGCTTGACTTGAAAGTACAGTACCTTCCTCTGAGCACTGTGTGCGTTTGTGTGATTGTGGAAATGGAACAGCGTATCCTTAGAATGACACACTTTTCAGGGTACTGCCCTCCACCAAGGTCCACTGAGTGGCGTGTATGCTCATCGCATCACTTCCTGCTCACTAGTTCATGTCAAAGTGTTTTGAAGAGGGCCTTTGCCCTTCTGCTGCATTCAACTGAATATGTTTGGGTGATTCTTTAAATAAGGGCACTTTTGACTACTTTAATATCTTTCATGTATACTGCCATTCAAAAGTTTGGGGTCTGTTTGTTCATGTTCAGAAAGACTAAGAGAAAATTGTTCATGCTTTTATCACCGGCAGGGTGGACTATTGTAATGGACTCCTCACTGGCCTTCTCAAAAAGACTGTAAGATATTTGTAGCTCATATAGAATGCTGCCGCTGAACATCCTCAGCTGTTTACCCTGTCTTCCAATTACATTCTGAATTGATACTGGCCTATGACCTCGATACATTGCAGACATGCTCAATGAATATAAACTGATAAACAGATCACTCAGATCATCAAGATCAAGTCAGTTAGAAATGCCAAGGGTTCACTCAAAACAAGGTGAGTCCACTATTAGCCACCCGAACCAGAAGAGATTAGATCAGTGCTCCAACAGTAGCCACATTCAAATCCAGACTCGAAACACATCTGTTTAGCTGTGCATTTACTGAAAGAGCACTGTGCTACATTCGACTGGTTGCACTGTGTCTATGTATTCTCTTTTTATTCTTTTTATTATTGTTTTAATACATTTTAAATAAATTTTTAATCTTTTTTTTTAATCTTTGCTTTTATTGTTATTTTTATTTCCTATGCATCTGTTGTGTTTATTTTATGATTCTGTTTTAAAATAATTTTTATATAAAGCATTTTGAATTACCATTGTGTATACTGGCATCCTTCTGTTTCTGGAGACAATGGAATATCTGCGCCCAAGTCAGTCTGTTGTGGCAGAATCTGTTGCAGTTGCTACAGGTGAAGCCTTTGACTGCTTCTGTGGGCACTGACTCTGCACTCTGCCGTCTACGCTTCCTCTTCTCCTCCCGCTGTTCCTCTCTCTTTCCCTTGCTCAGTTTTATGCTGGTCCTTACGGCGAGCCACCAGCTGACACGGCCTGCTGTGACAGCTTCCAAGTCTGCGGGATTCAGGCTTCCAGCTTTCAGGTCATGCTTGCAGATGTCTTTGTACCGGAGCGCTGCCTGTTGGTCTAGTGCTGGAGGTGAGCTCACCATACATGATGTCCTTAGGAATCTGGCCATCTTGCATTCAGCAGACATGGCCGAGCCAGCGTAGGCATCTCTGTAAAAGGAGTGCATGCATGCTGAATGTCACTTCAGTGTTTGGGACACGGTCCTGCCAGGTGATGCCCAGGATCCTCCTCAGGTAGCGCAGATGGAAAGAGTTAAGTCTGCGTTCTTGCCAGGTGTACATAGTCCACGTCTCACTGCCATAAAGAAGAGTGCTGAGGACACTGGCCTGGTACACTTTCATCTTAGTGTTGGTGGTGAGCATGCTGTTGTTCCACTCTCTCTTGGTCAGGCGGGCCATCGCTATTGATGCCTTGCCGATTCTGGTGTTCAGCTCATTGTCCAGAGAGAGGTTGCTGGAGATAGTGGAGCCAAGATATGTAAAGTCCTCCACTACCTCAAGGGTGTAATCGCCGATGGAGATGCAGGGAGTGTTGTTGACATCCTGGCCCATGACATTTTTTCTTCAGGCTGATGGTTAGCCCAAACTCATCAGAGGCATGAGTGAAGCTGCTGATGAGATGCTGTAGTACTTCCTCAGTATGGGCAATCAGAGCGGCGTCATCAGCAAACAGCATCTCCCTAATCAGGACCCTGCGCACTTTGGCCTTTGCGCGCAGTTGTGCGAGGTTGAAAAGGTTGCCATCGCTCCTTGTGCGGATGAAGACACCATCTTCTGACTGACTGAAGGCGTGGTGCAGCAGCAGGGAGAAGAGGATGCTGAAGAGTGTTGGAGCGAGCACGCAGCCTTGCTTCACCCCGCTTCGGATCGGGAAGATGAGCCATCGTACTGGACGGTACCTTTCATTTCATCATGGAAGGACGTGACCATCTTCAGAAGCTTGGGGGGACATCCGATCCTGTGCAGTAGGGTGAAGAGGCCTTTCCTACTGACCAAGTCGAAGGCCTTGGTCAGGTCGATGAAGGCAATGTAGAGTGGCTGTCTCTGCTCCCGGCACTTCTCCTGTAGCTGTCTCAGTGAGAAGATCATGTTGATCGTTGATCTCTGGGATCTGAAGCCGCACTGCGCCTCTGGATAGACACGTTCAGCCAGCACAATGCTCAGCAAGGAGATGCCTCGATAGTTGTTCTTGTAGAGCGTAATGATTTTGGCTTGTCACATGTTCTGAGGAACTGTTCCCTCCTCCCAACACTGAAGTAAGAGTTCATGGAGGTGGTCGAGGAGAACACTCTTCTTACCATCCTTGATGACCTCTGAGGGAATGCCATCACTGCCTGGAGCTTTGCCACATGCTAAAAAGTCAATGGCCTTGCTGAGCTTGTCTACAGTGGGCAAAGCATCAAGTTCTTCCATCTCGAGCAAGGAGGTGGTGCTCTCCATTACAATGTCAGTGACAATGTTCTCCCTCGAGTATAGCTGCTGGTAGTGGTCTGCCCATCTCTCTATCTGCTTACCGCGGTCTGTGATGACGTCGCCTGTAGCGGACCTCAGGGGAGCGCTCTTGATGATGCTTGTGCCAAATGCTTTCTTCATGCCCTCATATATGGCATGGATATTCCCACAGTCTGCAGAGAGCTGAATGCCCTGACAGAGGTTCAGCCAATAATCGTTAGCGCATTACCTGGCAATCTGCTGGGTGTCGTTTCTGGCCTTCCGGAGTGCAGATAATACCTTCTCTGAAGGCTCGCGCTTGAAGTCTAACAGAGCTGTACGTTTGGGTGTAATGGCTGGCTCAAGTTCGGTTATTATGAATTTTTCTTCCCCCACTTGCTGAAGTTTGCCATGGCTGAGTTATAGATGGCGTCATGAACGTGGCTCCATGTCTCTTCAGCGCTGTTGTCTGGGCAGTCCTTAAGGGCTTCTTCAATGGCACTGGCAAAGCGTGTACAAACTTCTGGGACTGATGTCAGGGCTGTGATGATACATGGCCATCCTTCCTGCTTGAAGTTGTGGATCCGCTTGGGGTAAAGACGTAATTTGCTCCCAACAAGTAAGTGGTCAGTGTCACATACCTCCAGAAGGTGGTTCAATTGAGGACAGCATGGAGTTCCTCACTGCAAATCCAACGCCGTGGATTTGAGGCTCATCAGGCTCCTTCCCCTGCCAAAAGAACATGTAGTCCTGTTCTCTGAGGCTGCCGTTTGAGGGGAGTCTGGTCTGGTTTATTTTTTCTTCTTCTTGTTTTGCCTGGTACAGGTTTTGCAGTCTGGGCAGTCTGGGCAGAATGTATGGAGATCCTGGGATGCCCAGTCATCGAGATCCCCCTCTCGGCCTCACCTATGTAGTCCAAAGGAATGCAGAGCAATACATTTGGCACCAGCTTGGCTGCAGGAGGGTTTACTCCCCCACACTCGGCCGTTGGATCAGTCCAGGATCTCCTCCGCCCTTTATCCATTGACTGCCAAAAGCAGCTCATCCGCCTAGTTGTGCAGTGTGAACACCACCCCCTCACGTGGTTTAGCCCGCCAACCGAGGTGGTTTACCGGGGTTTGGCACGTGGAGCCAACACGTGAGAGATTTAGGAGATGGATGAGGACCAGTGTTGCCCTTCCTCCCTACCAAGTAGGGTGCAGCTTCCAGCCAGCAAAGGTACTACATCTATCCAGACCCCCTACACCCCAGCATTGTATATTATACCATTGTGTATGAAATGTGCTATGTAAATAAACATGCCATTCCTAATACAGTACATTATAATACTTGTCTATTCATTGAACACAACTTTAGAAAGTAGAATACATTAAAACACATGACAAACAACCAATTTCAGATGTAAGAAGTAATAACTCTTATATATTATATCTAACATTATGAATACATTTATAATGCAAGAATTTATTTAAAAAAAAAAAAAACAAACAAACTGTGTAGTCCATTTCCATTTCATTTTCATTGTTTTCTGTTTCTGTTTTGCCTGCCTTCTCTAGTAAGTTTCCCTGGTTGTTTATTCATTTTAGGGGGCAGTTACCCCAACTGAGCAATCACCTAATTATTAAGCAATTGTGCAGTGTTTATACAGTATGCTTTAAAACCTATTTTCACTCAGGCACAAAACACAGCCCAAAAACCATACCAAAAAGCTAATAATTTAATTTGAAATATATATACCATTAATGTGGTATTTAATTTTGATACACTAAGCTCTCAATCTTTGTTTTGAGAAGTTGTTTGCTGTAAATGGCTCTTGTGCAGCTGAGGGCTTTTGAGAGGGCCAAGTGAAGTTAAACAGATGCAGTGCATGTCAACAGCTGGATGATTCTTCCTAATGAGTAACAGCAGGTGCCCTCTATATATGGAGAGATGGGACACCATAATATCGACAGCTTTCGACTGTTAATCATGCCCTCTAACCTGAATATGTCTCACTGTTTTAGTTTAAGGGGGAAAAAGGTTAAAACATCAAGGTAACATGATGCATTGATGTCTATGATAATAATGTGAATAATTTGGGTGAATATTGCTGACATGTATGTAAGCCCATTTCTGCCACATAAGAAAAAAAGTCATGCTTTGGTAAAAAATAAAAGGCATAATTATGACATATCAGTTGAAATTGTGAGATACTAAATCATATTTATGGAATAAAGTCATGACAATAAACATTTAATTTTATGTCTTCACTTGTCATAATTTCAACACATCAGTTATTACATAAAAATTCATAATTATGAGCTAAAAAGACAAAATTATGATACTATGTCATACAGTAATTGATTTACCAAAACATGATTGATTTTTCCCTTTTGTGTGTCTTTTTTTTTATAGTGTATTCATCCATCCAAAATCCTTTCAGTTTCCTAGTTAAAAATTGGATGCCCTCTCAAATCACATTTACCACTTTGAAGCTTGGAGATAATTTTGATACCCAAGTTCCCGAGTTTGGTGTGCCATAATCTTTAAACATGGCAGAGTGGAGAACAATTGCTGCTGTGACTGGTATTTATTATTAGTTTTTTTCCACAACAGCTACATCGCTTTGTGTTGTTGTTAAAGAAGTGCATATTTACATGTATGAATAATAACCATTTGAAAAGCATTATGTTTTATACACAGCGAAAATAGCTTGTATTTGACCAAAATTCCAGCATCGTCAGCAAACTGATTATCTAGATAACGCGGTGAATGTTTAAATGGTTGTCAATGAATAGGTCGCTAAATATAATTTTGGCTTTAATAAAATTTTTCTCAATAAATAGGCAAGAATAAACCTAATGTCCTCCATGATTTCTGTTCTTTCCAAAGACAAAGCACTTGAACACAACAAGCTCCTAATCACAACTTCAGAACTTCAGAAGCAAATTTCCGAGCAGAAAATTTCTGATAGCATGTGAAGGCAGCATAAGAGACATTTTTTACACATCCATCAGATTTTGAACAGTCTTTTCCTTTCTGTCGAAGTTGTGTCTGTAGTTATTTCCACACTGTGAAAAATGGCTTTGTCTGATGAACAAAATGGGATCATTTCATTGTCCCCACCTGGTGATTTCTGTGACTTCCAGGTTTTCTGTGACAAAGCCAAATGGTGCTTCTCCACTCTCTCTCTCTTTCTCTCTTTTCTCTATTTTTCAACAAGACAATGTTCCTGCCCAAATTGCAAAGACAACAAATCCATCAGGCTCATGTTTTGGCCTTGGTCTGTGTCCAGATTTGAACACTATAGTGAATATTTGGTCTCACATTAAACTCAGACGAACTTGGAGACATTTTTCAAGTACTCATGACTGTTTGAAGCCTTTAACATTGAGTGGAACAACAATGATTCTTCTTCCTACAAAAGCTGTCTTCAAGTTTACCCACACGGCTTACGCATTTAAAGAAAACAAAGGGAAAGGCTATTCCATGCTAAGTTACTTGATCTACAGTATATTTATGCAATTCTTCCTAATTCCTTGACCAGTTATTTGTGATTAAAATGAATAAGCCCATTAAAAGACCATTAAAATATTTTGCATTTTTGGCCTTTTTTGCCCAGGAGTGTATGCTTATAGGTGTGTAAAAGGATGAATGTTTTTTCACCACATAACTCTATTAACTCAGTGCGTAGGATGTAGATTTAATAAGTTTGTTGTCAGCAGTTCTTCTCATCAGGGTATTTGCACATATTGCCTCTGCATATCTTTTATGTTATACATAATTATCTTACTTCATAATTTTGTTTATTTGGAACAGCAATTTGCAGTTATTACAGTATAATTTGGTTTTAGTTGTGTTTGATATTGTTTTCCATTAAGAATTTTTGTAGTGTTTTAAAGCACGCAGGCACTTTTAATGATAAACTTTAAAAAAATCACAGTTAATGTTTCTGGAATTTGAATTGGAATTGAAGTAGAATTTACTGAACTACAATTCAGAGAAACTGAACAGGTAATGGCATGGTGGGAAATGAAGTGTGTATAAATTAAGTATAAATTAAGTTCAAATGTAAGTGGGTTTTTTTTTTTTGTAATGCCATCATTTAAAGTTTGTCTTGACAAAAAAAAGCATTTATCGCAGTTATGTGGGCATTTTTATTTTATTATTATTGTACTTCTTCATAATACTCAGATTAAATTTGTATTTAAAAAGCATTCACAATTTGATTCTAAATAGCACATAACCCCTTACCCTAAGATATACAAAGTTCTGTCAAGAAACTCTAGATGGCGCAGGCTAATAGGTCCTTTAACTCAACCTGCTCGTAATCACATCGTTATCTATAGGGCACAGCTGATTGGTTCCTGCTGTATTAGTAGCCAATAAGCGTGTGTGCTCAAACCTGTGGATTTCAAAATACTTTGGTAGCATTGCCTTAGCAGTGAAGCATGCTTTAGAAACCCTCCACCTTCCCCAGCTCCACCTGTATAGATCTGCTGCGGGTAATTCAAGTACGCTTACTTGCTCACAGCAGCATGTCGTGTATTTATTGGCAGTAGCAAGTCTCGTACTTGCTCTACAGCAGCAGCAGCATAGCAGATCTATTCTGCCAAGACCAAACATACAACATTCTTATACCCATTACCATGTCAAACACTCCGAGAGTTGTCATGACAGAAATATATATCTACTGAGTATTACTGCTTTTGATCTAAGATATCCAATGCAGCTGGATAAATGTATGTCTGACATTTTGCCATGAAAAAAGCCAGAGGCCTTCCACCTATTAACTGTTATATTATATTAAGTCTTTGTAACTGAAATTTTATCCAGTATTTTTGGTATGATTCATATCTGTAAGATCACCCAGGATCACTTTGACCCCTTAAGCATAAACAACTTACAACACAGTAAAAAAGAAACAGTCCCCATTGGGTTTCATCTGTTATCTACTGCGGAACTGAAACACGCACCGCTCGCTCCTTTTTTCTTCGCAGAGACGGTTGTGGTTGTATGCTTTGCTTAGGTGCCTTTGGGCGCCCGTGCTTGATCTTCAGTGGTTCACTGAGAACTTGTTATTATTGCACTTTGTTCCCTTGCCTCTCATTTGCCACATTTTCCCTCGGCTGCCTCGAAACTCACAGTAACAGCGGTGAGGGGCAAAGTCTCTTCACAAGATTACCAATTCAAACCTATCGTATGCATTATGTTACCACTACCTCTCGAGCACTCTCTGAATTTAAATAAAGTTCCTAGGCTATTATTATTCATTGGATTGCAGGACATTTAAACACCTTATTAGAATGTGCATAAAATCAGAATTAAAGGAGAGTGCGGAAACTGTTATTTTACAGATTATGGAGCTTATTTAGCAGTTGTTGCAGGTATTGTGGTTAGACGTGTCGGAGCATTTTGAACAATGCCGGATGATAGCGTGCAGCTATTTCCATAACAATGACACATAAAACATTCCTCCTGAGAAATCAGTTCATTTGTTCATCACTGTCTGGCTTGATACACTTTATGGGAGTGTTTTTCTGAAATAAAGCACTGAAAGTGTCCCTTAACAAACCATAATAGCATAATAAATCTCTGCAATGCTGTCATTGGCCATTTGTAACAACAACTGTGGCTGGAGACATTGGCTTATTACTTATGAATTACTGAGAAGAGCAATAGACCTTTTAATTCCATAGGATTTTATACACTTTGTATACAAAATGTTAATGTTGAATAAAAAAAATCACCCATAGTATACATACATTTTTTTTTTTATTCAACATCAACATTTTAGGTCAACATTTCTGATTTCTGTATAGCTAAACTTGTAAATCAAGTAGTTTTGGATAAAACAATTGTGGTAAATGCTTAAAGCTGCAGTCCATAAGTTTTGCCTCATTGTCGCCATTTCTGTTTGAAACCTACAATTGCAGTTATTTGCAGAATTATCATCTTTACGTGGGTTTTGCATCTACACGGCTCCTCAGCATGGATGAATTTGATGTTTGCTGTCAGTCACCGTACCAGTGTGGATACTGTACTTCGGAATCACAGATTCTACATCTTGGAAGTACAGTATGACCAAAATACAAATTGTCACCGGAAAATGTCATCTGAACAAGTAAGTATCATGTCTGCCACTTTTGTTCAGACCAACTGAGAAAAAAAGCATTACAATAAATTGCGCTGCCAATGGTGATTGAATCTAACGATCACTTAGCTTGGATAATATGAAACCGTGCAAATTATTATTATTGTTATACTTTCTTCTAATTGTTAATGTTAAAAATATCAGCATTGTGTGACTGTGTATTAAGTGTGTATTAGCGTTACCTGTAGATTTCAATTTCTGTAGCCACTCTGCAGTCTTGCTTTTGACTACGGGTGAATCTCCAGTTGTCACTGATGATTGTCATTTGGACCTTTCTGGGTTACAATCCGCCATCAAAATTATATTATTCCAGCTGCTGTGAGAAATGGCTATAATTGATCCGCCACCTGTAGCATCCTCCACATGCCATATAGCCTACTAGCTGGGACTCCTTTATGTAAACAGACGTGACGTTATGACACAAAGACGAACGGCTACAAGCTCGAATTTCCTGCGGAAACCCACCAGCACCCAAATTAGGAAGCATTATTACATTCTTACCGTTGTGAATCGGGCTAAGGTAAGGAGAAGTACTTGCTCAAAAATTGATTTTGTATAATTTTTAACCAAAAAAGTTACGGACTGCATCTTCAAATGTTAAATGTCTCATAAAGACTTGTGTTGTTCCCACTGTCCCACTGATACGCTGCAAAGTGGGTGATTGTAGGTCAAGGTTTTAGCTGTAAGTCAATGACGCCCTCAGTCGGTTGGGAACATCAATATGGCCGCTCAAACACTTCCAGTGGCTTCACCGCCTAATGGCAGTTTAACACAGTGAGCAATCTAGTCATTTATATAAATCAGTGTTTCCCAACCCTGTTCCTGGAGGCACACCAACACTGCACATTTTGCATGTCTCTCTAATCAAACACACCTGATTCAAGTCTTCAGCTCATTAGTAGAGACTGAAATGGGTGTGTCAGACAAAGGAGACATGCAAACTGTGCAGTGTTGGTGTGCCTCCAGGAACAGGGTTAGGAAACACTGATATAGATCAGTGGATCCAATACAGTTGGCTGCTTCTTCTTTCAACAAATGTTTCTTTGTGATCTCTTCATTACACCGTGCCTCGCTGACAAAACAAAATGTTCAGAACAAACATATAATCCTTCAACGTGATCAGAAATGCCATTAAAATAAACCATCCACATGTTTCTGGTGCTGGGATCCTTTTGAAGTCTGTACAGAGCTGTTTAAACTGGAGACGTCAAAGCGAACATTCTTTCATTCTTCCATTTGTCCCATTGTCGACAACCTCAAGTGCGTGGAGTATGTCAAAAGTGAATATGCATCTGTATACTGTATCAAGCGTCAGTGGTTATAATGGGTTCATTGGTGTAAAGACCTCTTATATGTCAAAAAATCGAGGCAAATTTCATTTCTCATGTCATGACCCCTTTAACTCTTTTCATATGATAATGCTTCCCCGCCATTGACAAGTTTCTCACACCTGTAATCCATGTTTTCATTGATATATGGTAGAAAGTGCAATTACGCATCTTCTGAAATTGTACAGAATCTTTGGATCCAAAAACAAGAAATCAAACAGAAACATGCGATAGAATAGAAGATTGCTTGTGCACATGTAAGCTAACTTGATCATCAAACATTCAACAGTATTCAAAGCAAAACTGCATAATGTTATCAAATGGAATGTCGAAACCACGAAGAGGTATACGACTGTGCAAGCTTTGGAGGTGTTTATTGATGTGATCTACATGGAGTATGTTTTGATCACCGTTCTCAATCTGATCTAGACAAAGCCTTTGATAAAAAAAAAACAAATAAAAAAAAACCATTTTTTCAGCTTTTTCTTTAAAATGTTGCTTTTTTATGAAACTAACCCACATTCAAGTGTTGATAAAAAAAGAATAAAAGAAGCTAGAATAAAATGTGTTTTTGTTGCTGTTTTTGTTTCAAAGCAGAGGCTATGTTCTTTCTTTTGTTTTGATATATTGTAAGTTCAGATATTCATACAGCAAAATACGTTTTGTGTAAATGAGCTGGCTGGCAAATTAAAAAAAAAAAAAAACACTGGTGGGGAAAGAGTTAAAATTAGTACTATATTTTCTCAGTAAAACAGCATTACATGTAGTACTCAGGTTGTGTGAACATTTTTGTGAGCCAGTTTATAAGGATATGCTTTTTTTGTCCCTCTGTGCCCTTCAAAATGGCTGAAATGTAAAAATATCACTTCATTGTGAAATAATTTCAAGGCTACGTCTGCACACGAGTGTGGGTTTTGACTGCCGTGTGATTGATGCTTTGAGCCCATTACAGTTCCGAGAAGATTATAAGTTAGTCATGGTCTACTGTTACAGCACCAAGGGCATGTACTGTAGCAGGACAAAATCCTTTTTCTAAGTTTTTTTCCACTCCAAAGAGATTATTTTCTTTTTTTCAGGGAAATGTCCTTGTGCTTATTCAGGAAATCTGCTGTAAATGTTATTAAAAACAGATGTGACAGCTAAAGGGTGAGAGCTTTAAATATTCCATTAGGATAATGATAGAACAGCGTATAAATTCTGTGTGTGTGCTATGCTATATGAACCTGTTCGCTTTAAGATGCATAAGGCATGTTGAAAATGAAAGCCATTTCAATGCTAATGTGACGCAAAGTCTGGTGCAGAGAGGAAAATGCCATCTGTATGGCTGCATCAATATGCCTCTCACTTTCAGCCTTGATGAAAGGGCGAAAATTCTTAAGGGTCCATCTGTTCAATCAGAGCAATTAGTTTATCTACACTGACGTCACCTGGCTGACTTTTACCTGGCCTGATTAGATCTGGGAGGTCAGGAAGGTTGACGAAGCACACACACACGCAGAGTGAGAGAGAGAGACAGACAGAAGCCCTGTCCACACAGCTTTTTCTATGCGGTTTGGCTGTTCGTCCACATGCAAATGCAGTATCCAGTCACTGAAATTTTTCACATTTTTGAAAGTGGAGATTTTGGCTTGTGACATCAGAACCAGTAATAACCTTTTTTCCAGGCTTCTGATTGGCCATCATGGCTTTACGATTAGGGTTATATTGCCACTTGTTGGTTTGGCATGCTCTTGACAGTGCATCATAGCCTTTTTTTACATTTGTGTGGCTGCGATTATTTAATTTTTTTAAAACAAAGCAGGAAAAACCCTGTTTATAAAAATACCCATGTATGTGTGGACTAGGCCAGAGACAGAAGCCACATAGAGTAGTCTTAAAGATTATAAGTGTAACGAGGCGGCAGACTCGGTGGGATCTATGTGCAGCTTTATTAAACAATCGTAGTCGTACAGCCAGGGGTCAAATACCAGCAATAGCAATGTCAGAGGCAAAACGTAATCAGTAACAGGGACAGGCAGATGTACAGGGCAGGCGGCAGACAAGACAGGGTAATCCAGAAAACAGGCAGAGATATCACAAGGCAGGCAGCAGGCAAAACACAGAGGTACAAAGCAGTCCAAGGTCATACACAGAAATACAATAAACAGGGGTAAACGCTTGGTAATGTCAGCCAGGGCAAAACAAGACTTTGCAATGTGTGAATGTGTGCAACTGCTTAAATAGTCCGGGTTATGTGCATCAGGTGTGTGTGTAATTAGTCCAGGCACAGGGTATGGGAAATGTAGTCCAGGACAGGTTAATACTTAGGTGAGGGAGCCCTCAGGTGGCGATCGGAGGGAGCCACAGAGACCGAGTTTGTGACAGAGCCCCATCCCTGTGAGCAGCTCCTGAAGCGAGGAGGCGGTCGACGCTGGGGTCTTCCACGAGGACGAAGGGTAGGTAGCTCCGGATGAGTACAATGGAACTCAGTGGTGAGAGATGTTTCCAGGATGTCGTCAGCATTGACCCAGGACCGCTCCTCCGGGCTGTACCCCTCCCAATCGACAAGGTATTGTAGTAGTCTGCCCCGGCGTCTGGAATCCATGAGTTTGTGAACTTGATATGCCTCCTCGCCTTCCACGATAAGGGGAGGAGGTCTCTGGTCACTGGCCTCCTCTAGGTTCTCCTCTCCTTTCGGACCACCTGCGGGCTTAAGCAGAGAGACATGGAAAGTGGCTGAGATACGGTATTCTGGAGGCAAAGCTAGACGGTAAGAAACTGGAGTTATTTGATGGATGATTTTGAATGGACCCATGTACCTGGTACTGAGTTTTTTACAGGGTAGTCTGAGACGGAGATCCCTGGTGGACAACCAGACCCATTGACCCAGGCGATAATCTGGATGTTGTCGGCGAGTGCGATCGGCTTGTTCCTTCTGTCACCAGACTTCCCTTTGCAGATGTACGTGAGCCCCGTTCCAGACCTCCTCACTCCGCTGGAGTCATTGGTCCACAACTGGGAGATCCGTGGGTTCCCCTGACCAGGGGAACAGTGGAGGTTGATAACCCAGAATGCATTTAAAGGGTGTGAGTCCTGTGGAAGGTTTCTGGAGAGAGTTCTGTGCATATTTGGCCCAAAACAGTCGGACTAGTTCTGGTGGCAGTAGGAGCGTAGGTAATGGATCAGCTCTTGGTTCAGTCGTTCAACTTGACCATTGGCTTGTGGGTGATAACCAGACGTCATTAACGTTGAGCTTTTGAAAGAAGAAGCAGAGTCGTGAAGTGAATTGGGGACCCCTATCTGAGACAATATCCTCTGGAAGACCATAGAAATAAAACACAAAGTTACAGAGGTGCTCAGCCGTCTCAAAGGCGCTAGGCAACTTCAGCAGGGGAATGAACTGACAGACCTTGGAGAATCGGTCAACCACGGTGAGTATGGTAGTTTGACCCTGAGAATTGGGGAGATCGGTGACAAAGTCTATGGCTATATGTGACCAGAGGCGTTGTTGAATGGGTAATGGTTGTAGAAGCCCTGCAGGTAGCTGACGTGATGTCTTGGTGGTTTCACAAACTGCACAGTTGTGGATGTATGTGATGATCTCAGACTGCAATAACGGCCACCAAAAACGGTTACTGACTAGCTGAGTGGTGGCTGCTAAACCTGGGTGTCCGGAGCTGGGTGACGTATCCATTGGATGACCTTCTGGAGGAGAGGTGAGGGTACATAAGTGCGTGTAGCGGGGCAGATGGCAGGAGGCGTTTCTGGTTGGTGAGCATCTGTGATTTCTGTCATGATGTCCCATTGAACTGGTGTGAGGATAATGGAGGAAGGTAGAATGGGTTTGTTGGTTGGTGGTGTAAGAGTGGAGTCGAATTGGCGTGAGAGAGCATCGGCCTTGGTGTTCTTGGAACCAGGTCTTTACTGCGTAGTTAATGCATAACATAATTTTTTAACAACATCAAGATTTGAGATTACAGTTTATTACAGATTACAGTTTCTAGCTGATTGATAAGCCAATATTAATTATGGCTAAAGATTCTATAATGTAAATAAATTAAAAATAAAAACAATTAAATAATACAAATATAAATTGATATATATATAAAATACACAGAGGATGGTAATGTGCAAAGATAATGTATTATTATGGTTTCTTACTAGTTTTGCACCTGTTCTCTGTTCTGTTGAATACCATCATCTGTGTATTTAAGCTCTTAGTTCCCTCAGTTCATTGTTTGTTGTCGGGCTTGTCAATGTTTAATGTGTATAGTGATTATTGCTTTTGATGTTTATTAAAAGTCATTATAACGTTAATTCTGCATCACACATCTCATCTTTTGGATACATCCTACACAGCCCTATGTCTAATGACTTAAAGACTTAATAAAACTATACATTTTGTTGCATGGTTTTTAGTTTAAAATGTGACCTCTGATAAAATCACTGGAATTTTGGAAATTTGCTTTATGTTTGTAAAATTATGATTGTATTCATCACAAATACATGTTATGGTTTAAAATGTATGTGGTACCTCTGCCAGCCTCTGTCATTGTACGGAAGAGGTATTTTCATGCTTTGGTAAGTACACCCTGCCACAGTTCTTCTCATCTCAGACATGTTTGAACTGTACACACACGCGCTAGGGCAAGAGTCAGCTGCACTGAACTTCAGCTACCATTAGAGAGGCACGTACCCATATTTAAAAGACAGATTGCCTGCAGCTTCAAATGACACAAGGGAATGAACAGCAAGGCCTTTTACTGTTTGCTGCACTCCGAGGGGGCTCAAAGCAATGATCAAGCAGAGGGAACAAAAATATGATTAAAGAGTGATGCAAGACAGATGCAGGCACCCTGTCTTCTATAAAAAGGCGACAAAACGTAGGAAAAAAAGCTTTTAAAGAACTGTTTTTTTGCCACATTAATCCTGAGGTTTGTATATTATATGTTAGTTAATTCTGGTAGATTCAGTAAAGCAATGAATGCTTGCACACATTGCTTAGTAAATGGTAAACAACAAGTCTCCCAGGCATCTGTCAGATTTATTTTCCTTAGAATATCTTAAGAGTGATTCTCTGAAACATTCAAATGACTTTATATTCTCAAACAATCTTTTGTTACCACTTCTCAGAAGATGAAAAAAGACAACGGCTTGCATCATGAATTTTATTCATTGTGTTTTCACAACAGCAGTCAAACCTTGGGGGCCGGCCCCTCTCAATAGCATCCATTCAAGTGAATAGCAGTCACAGAGTCTGACCGATATTTTATGAAAATCAAAAAAATTACTTGAGCTCATTATGCCTCTTGTTCCTTTGCTCTAGGTTGGCAGAAATAGAACCTATTTACTTCTGTAGAAAATTCAGTGAATATAATCAATCCATAATGGAATTGGATTTTTTTTTTTTTTTTTTTTGTCCATGGAATGAGGCACCAGAACATGAACAACCTTCTGTACACACACACACACACACACAAACACACACACACACAGTAGACGTAGGCAATCACATACTAATGTACACATATCGATGTAGCGCATATGTGCCCCATATACTGCAGCGATGTGCATGGAAATAAAATTCTGTTTCATTTAGACATTAATCTGTCACAGTTCTCGAGGCAAGACACAATGACCTCAGCACCAAGCCTGCAGGAAATCACAGTGGGGGCGCAATGGAATTCATTTATAATTCATATCAGGCGCACAGCATTTTATTCTCCATGGCAAAGGCTTATAGAACAAACCTAAAGCGAAATCTGATATATTTCATTAAACCTGGCTCATTAATTATACTTGTATTAAGCTTACTGATGTATATCTCTTTTTAAGAATCCTTTGGGGACAAAATATTATAACTTATAGTTAATAAAGGCTTAAAGGGATAGTTCACCCAAAAATGAAAATCATTTACTCACCCTCATGTCATTCCAAACTTTCCAAACAAGAAAGGTATTTTGAGGAAAGTTTCAGCTGTTAATCAAAGACAATCAGCTCCAATGTTATTTTGGACAACACTAACTTACCTTGTAGAGGCAAAAACTGAAACATTTCTCAAAATGTCTTCTTTTGTGCTGCGGATAAGAAAGAAAGCCATGGCAGTTTGGTGCACTGTTGTTAATGTTAACTAAAACTAAATCTATTATGGTTTAAAAAACATTCTAAAATGGTTTTCATTAATGGAAATAAAGCTGAAATAAAATAAAATCTAAAATTAAAAGCATATTCAAAATGTTAATAAATACTATAATAGTACATTCACAATACTGCAATAACACCAGTTTGGGATAAACATGAGGTTGAGTAAATGACAGAATTTTAATTTCGGGGGAACCATCCCAGTTTAATCGAGTCACCCTGAAAGTATAAACAGTGTGGAACACTATTAAACTGCTCTTTTTGTTTTAACATCCCAACCAGTCCAGCATAGCAACACTGACTCAACCAATGGTGTGAGTTTGGGGGTGTTACTGTTGGTTTTTCAGACCAATGACAGATCAGAGGAGAGTTTGTTTAGAGTTACATACTCCAGCTTTATGTAACACTAATCACTGGTATTAAATTATGGATCAAACTCTAACAGTGCGAAAATTTTATTTAGTCTACACTGAATGACGCTAATCGATTGATCTTTTGTGTCTCAATGAATAACTCTACAGAAACAGACCCCCGGAGGGATTCCTGCCACCAGCACTACAGTGACATTGTCTGAATTTGCAGCTGATCCCAGTTTGGCAATGTGCAAAAGAGTATAACACCAGAGCTTAATCCAGACACATCTGGAGCATGCCGGCGGCGTGCTAATCAGCTCTGGGAGGATTAGCATCAGGCTAGCGTCATTCCGCAAGGCAAGTCTTGTCTAGTCCAGCTGAAAGCTTCCTTTCCAAGCGGGATGAGGACAGTCACTACTCATTTGACTTTGATATATGCTAAGTCTGTTTGCTATGTCATATTTTCTTGATCTTGAATGTTTGGAAGGAAAACCAGTTATTCTGCTACCTCGTCATAGAGTATTACGTTTCTCATCCATCAGGGCCGTAACCACCATAGACACGTTGCACTCGATATTCAGATTTGGTTTACCAATGACCTATTCGATACTTGATTCTTCTCAATTGATAACATTTGGTCCCCCCTTGTCTTCAATATGTGGTTACATCCATGTCATCTGTTATGGTAATAGATTACATCCATTGATATCAGCTCTGTAAACAGTCTAAAGGGTCCATACACAAAAAAAGTCACTGTATAGTAATAAAATTATAATGTTGTTATTGTGGTAGACATGTCATTATCATCTGCAGTACATGTCAGATTAGTTCATAAGCAATTACATCTGTTGTTAATTAGGCCTCTTGTTGACTTGTAGTTGAAGTATGTAAGCACTCAACTTTCCTCCCAAAGTGGGAAGAAGAAATTATTTTGCATCCGACTAGAGATGTTTTTGAGTTTCAGGTCTGCAATCTTTGTAATTATTCACCACATTATGTCAACAGTGTTGAACTTTGTTCCCCTTTACAGACCGCCGTTAAAACATGACGATCTCTTAACGCACCAGTGAAGAACAGCATCATATGGCATTATTTTCGACCTCAATATGTGCGGAAATAAATGTATCAAAATATCTCCTGGACATGGTAGTAGCATTGAAACTTGAGCAAGACGACCACTTCTGTGCTCTAGTTCTGGGCTTATCATCTTGGAAGATACTCCTGTGGCAAGCCAGAATGGTTGCTGGCTCTGAGTGCCTGGTCCACAGTAATGATGTAACCATCAATCAGCCGTTTCATATCTGGGGTGAAGGGGTCAAAGGTGGGCCGTCGCGCACCTGAGCGCTTGAAGTGGCCATCTTTGTTGCACTCAGCACAGAGAAGACGATCTTCACTGACACTGGTATTGAGGAAGGAAGTGATGGATCGTAACGTGGGCACCAATGCCTCCTGTAATTCCTCATAGTGCACCACCAGAAGGTTCTTTCCATAACGCAGCCAGTCCAATACGTGAGAAGCCCACCAGGAGGCATAACTACCCACAAATTCTGGCCACTCTAGAAAGAGGGGAAAGTAGGACAGCATGAATTACTTAAAGGATCTGCACTATATATTACCAGCCTAATATTGTCCTTGCAAGATTTTGTATTTTTGTAATGAGAATACAGTAAGGTGTGCGTCTCATTTTTGTGCCTACGAGTCATGGACCCCTTATAATGTGCTCATACCTTTGCTCTTCCAGTGCTGATCAGAAGCGTAACCAAGATGCCCGGCGCACTTGCGGTTGAACTCAGCCATGAGTGAGCGGTAGGGGTTTCTTATCAACAGTATTGCTGAATCATACATCTCTACATCCCGCTGGCCGCTCTCATGCGTCTTCACGCAGATGGTTCGTCCACTCTTCCAGTAATCTTTCTCACCCTTGAAGCCTGCACAGTTGGGAAGAGAAGAGGATTAGAATATACAGCCAACTGCATGTGGCGACCGCTCAGTGCAGCCTCTGAATCCAAACATATACGTTCCAAAAAACTGCATCAAAAAATGGTGTTAGTCCAGGCATGAGCATCACGGCCCCCCTCAGGCAAATGTGTCAGCTTCTGTGATGGATTTGAAAAGGCACTGTGACTTTCAAGGCAGGTCAAGTTCTTTAATAATAGAACAAAAATATGCTCAATAAAGTTTGGCATTTGAAAGAGAACAGAAAGTCAGCTGTGCCCAGACACACAATATCAATCGATCTCAAATGACGTTTATTTATGGATTTGAAAAGAAGAAAAATGTAGATAAACTTCACATAAACTCTATAAAAGAGGCTCTGCTTGATGTATCTACAGCCCCATGTCAAAAAAGTCATATTTTACCTGAATTTGCAGTCCAAATTGTATGTGATAAGATAAAACTGTTGTGTAGCACAAAAAAATGGCAAGAACAGACATCTTTCTGTTGAGTTATTCTTGCGAGCTGCACTAAATAACATACAGCATGTAGATAGATTCACAAACAAATTACTCTAAGAGACAGTTCTTAAAATTAATCATTAAAAAAACTCACAAACCCTGAAGTTACTGTTTAATTCAGACTGAATGAACATACTGGACCCGTTGCAGTTGTTCTAGACATTATGACGTGACCTGACGTAGTACTCGGAATTTGTCCTCTGCATTTAACCCATCCAGGTTAATGCACACACATTAGAAACAGTGAGTAATGAACATACACACACTGCAAGCCATTTGCTGCAGCTCCCTGGGAGTGATTGGGGGTTAGGTGCCTTGCTCAAGGGCACCTGGGTATTGAGTCCATTCACTCCCCCAACTACATTTACCTGCTGGAATTAACCTTCAGGTTACAAGTCTGACTCTTTAGGCCATGTCTGCCCCCAACTAAAATATTCCCAAATGAATCAAAACATGGAATAGAATTTGAATGGAATGGAATATCATTGATTTAACAACTTGTAATTCTGAATTGAATCACGATATCCATAGTGATACCCAGTCCTAATGACAATTTGTGCAGTATGTGCTTAGTAATGCAGTTATGTCATGATGTTGTGGTTACAGATTAAAATCTGGTTAAATGTCCATTTTGCATTAGAGACATCATTTTCTTGAGTGTCTGTTTATGTGCATGAGAGAAAAGATATGACGTCTTTATGATAAACTCATCTCATCCACAGTCTGAGCAATAATATTTTTCAGTGGCTTGATTTGTGGGAAAGATTGCCTCTAGCAATGATGCATGCAGTCTTTTAAAATGGTAAGATATATTATCGCTGATAGAGTGGTGATAGTGTTACCTCTGTTGTAAAGGGTGCCATCAAAATAGTAACTGCCTGTGTAGTAGCCTGTGGCAAGCTCGATCAGGTGCCTCACCCAGGTGTTCCCAGCACCAGGAAAACTGGACAAAGCCACCAGTGAGCTCGACTTCTCAGGTAGAAACTTCTTCTCTGTGCATCTGGAATCTGGACCAAAAAAAACAAAACAAAAAAAAAACAAAATATATATATATATATATATATATATATATATATATATATATATATATATATATACATACACAATTTTTATTTATTTATTTATTTATTTTTTTTTCTGGTTGTGTGTAGCACCTACAGCTCTGCATAGCCTTCTGAAGGATCCGGATGTTACGTAAGAATGGCTAAAGTTTATTTTTAACAACAACTGTTTAAAACTTTCTTTCTTAGAATTGAAGGAGTAGGTACCCTGTTTAATTCAAGCATACAGTACATCTCAAGGCTGAACTCAACTAGGGGAATGAGAGCACAGAGGTAATAATTAAGACCAATGAGAAGGTATCTTACCTTGAACAGGTGTCTGATAGACCTGGAGGAATAGCTGTTGGGAACTCTGGGTAGGCAGACTGCTGTTTTCCACAGCACAAAGCTCCTCTTTTACTGGCTCGTGTAGAGTGAAGTGAGGGGTGGCATAGCCACAGAAACAGTCTGGGTTCCTGACCAAGGCCAGAGGAAACTCCTGATAAGAGAGAGTAAATGTGAATGAATCACACTAAGAGCCAACATCTAAGTCTGTCCATCCATACTTCAAATTACAACTATTTGGGTTATCATTATCTGAAAACGTTCCCAAGCACTGCAATTAGCTTCTCAACTAAAGACGAAGATAAATCAATTTACCATGTTGCTGGTGTGCAACAAAGCATGACCATCTGATAGAAAGGACTCAAATTATGCCACAATCCAGGCGATGAAGTGGCGTAGAGGATTGATTACAGAGTGAATTTGTGCTCTTTAGGGACACATTAAACAAGCAGACTGTGTTTAGAAGACTGTGGGGAAAAAATGTGTGCACCTAGAAGAGCAGCAGCTAAAGCCGAATGAATCTATATACATTCAATAAGTCAGACCTGATCCATACAGGTCTTTATGCACCATTGGGAGGTGAGGTTGGGCTGGACAGCATGGGCCAGGGAAGTTGCTGTTGTCTTGTCAGGATTTTTGAAACACCCCCGGTAGCGCACGTTCCTGTCTAAAGGCAGGGAAGAATAGAGAACATTGAGTGACAGGAGTAAAAATGTAGGAAAAAGAATTTGTGCCAACACTCATTGTTCATTGCTCTAAGGTCTGTAATGTTGCAGTGAATAAGTAATAACAAATACGTATGAAAAGCAAAGAAGCCACATTTCACAGAGATAGGAAAATCTAATATATGCTATCTAATATATATATATATATATATATATATATATAGAAATAAATTTGATTTAAAAACAAAACAAAACAAAAAACATTTATTTTATACATTTATTTTGAACTTCTCATGATAACAGAAGTACACAACATAATTATTAATAATATTATGTTTAATTTATATACACTACCATTCAAAAGTTTGAGGTCAGTAAATTTTTTTATGTTTTGTATTTTGTAAGTAAGTATTATTTGATTCAAAACACAGTAAAAACAGTAATATTGCAAAACATTACTACAATTTAAAATAACTGTTTTCTATTTGAATATAAAATGTCCTTTATTCCTGTGATGGCAAAGCTGAATTTTCAGCAAAAAGTAGAGTAGAGTATTTTTTTTTTATCATTTATATGTCTGCATAATTATATAATCATAATAAATGTGTTTTCTGTATAACTATATAAATGTCCACAAAACTAATTTCCAGCCAGTGTTGAAAGTGGAGAAACTGATTAAAAACATGGACCGGATGTGAGTGGATACTTCATGACACTTTGTCACCTTTGCAGAGTAAACAAGCACTCTATAACCGAAACCCCAGGGCTTTTGTTTGTCTCTCCAAATAACAGAAGAGGCCCAGCAGACAGCTGATCACATGTTCCTTTGTGAGGGCCGTAAATGAGACACAGCTGCCCGAAAACATCAAACAAAGCACTATTAAAACAGACTATAGCACAGTGGAGAACTGCAGGTCTCGGGTGAGTCTCTGAACTTACTAGACAGGAGGTAGACTGTTCAACTTTACCAAAAACAAAGCAGACCCCAGTCACTGATACAGGTGTGGAAAAGGAAATCTGAGTTTGCAGAATATTGTGCAAAGAATATTCTTCACACAAAAATAAGCTATGCACTATAGGCTTGTCAGAGTTATGATCTGTTTTCTGTTTCATTGTTTTCATTTGACCCCGTTTTCTGAGTGTGTTTGATTGCATTCTGTTCACCTGTTGTCTAATTAATTAACTCATTAGTTCCTCATTTGGTCTTGTATATATTCTCCTTGTGTTCCTGAATTCATTTGTCCTGTCCAAGTCTACACTCAAGTGTTGTGAAGTCTGTTTTCCTGAGTGAGTTTAGATTAAAGACTGTTTTTAAATTAATATTTTACAAGATTACGGTTTTTACTGCATTTTTTTTATCACAACCTTTAAAAACCTTAAAAAATCTTACCAACTCCAAACTTTTGAACAGTAGTGTACATTAAATGTTTATTTTTTTTAAATATTGATGAGTCTGGCTACTTTAATGAAATAATGTTCATTATGCATTTTAAAGATTAAAGGTGGGTTATGTATTTTTTCAACTACGCTGTTGGACATTGTTGATATTTGAAATCAACCCAAACAAAACCACCCCTCTCTTCATTGCTCCGCCTCCAAAACTCACCCTCCAATCTTAACCACCCTGCTCCGAGTCAGTCTCGAACCCCGGCCCGATCGCTGCTGGTAGGCGAGGCGAGTGCACTGACATTGACGCCAAACACCGCATTCTATAGCGGTCGTCAGTGTGCAGTGGTTTACCTGCTTAACTCTCACTATCTGGCCACTGTTACACACGCAATGCGAGAGTGGATGTCTGTTTATCACAGCTGACGCACAACAAAAACGCTTCACAAAAAAAAATGCACAGATGATGAATGAATGAACGATCATTGTTAGTCGCCAATAGCACAGCAGCTCCAGACAATCAATGAACCCAAAACCCAGTTTTACTCACATGTGAAGCAGAATCAAAGCAGCCTCCATGTCTGTTTTCAGACCTTCCCACTTAGCTCTCTCCAGCGCTGGAAAGCTTTTCTAATATTAAAACGGGTCCTAAAGCACTTGCCCAGCCATAAACCTTCATTCCAGTGATATTCTTTTGAGCTCTTTTGTATTGTCTCATCATCTCTCTTTCTGTGTTTTTTTCTTCTTCTTTTTTTCAATTCTCCCGCTTGCTCGTTCCCTCTTCTTGACCATCATACGCCCCTAATGCTGACTGATTAGACGTTTGTTGTTGGTGTCGGCCCAACTAACTTCCAAACAGTGTTTTTGAAAAAATACATACCCCACCTTTAAGTTACCATTTTAACTTTAGACTAAGTCAATCATCACAGTTTCCGATTCATGCATTTACATATGGTTGTCAATCCAGAAATTTTGCAGTGTTTTAACAGCAAGAAAAACTAAATTTGTATTTAAAAGCTGTCTTAACTGATACTTTTTTACATTGTATTTACACTTTGTTGGTTATAATGAAAGGATTCGCGAGCGTGCAGCTCACATTGAACAAAAAAAAAATATATCCTTGTGTGTTTTTAACGGTGTTAAGCAGATTCTGACTAATTTACTGAGTAAAGCCTCTGATAGGCCAACAGATATGATTGTAATTGGCTCCAGTGCTCAGTGCTCATAAAAACGCGCTGTAAATAGAAACCTTTGATGCCCAGAGAGTGTTCAAACTAACAAGAACGGGAGAGTTTTTTTTTGTTTTTGTTTTTTTGTAGCAAATGGTATCATTAGTACTTGTACGTTTGATAATCCTACTTTAGACAGCTGGAGAAAAAGGTACATTTTAGGGCTGCATGATTAATCGCATGCGATTGTCACGCGCATTTCGTCAGTAAAGCCGGTTCCCTGATTACCGCTAAATCGCCATCACCTGCTTTCAAATGGAGCGGCATTTAATAGACAGAGCCGTAGTTCACTGACAAGCTACGCAATATCGCGTTCATTATCGAAGGCGATTCATCTGTGATAATGAACGCGATATTGTGTGGCTTATCAGTGATCTACGGCTCTGTCTATTAAATGCCGCTCCATTTGAAAGAAGGTGATGACGATTTAGCGGTAATCAGGGAACCGGCTTTACTGAGGAAATGCGCGTGACAATCGCATGCGATTAATCGTGCAGCCCTAGTACATTTATGAGGCAAAGAGGGAACTTTACTGTTATAACTCAAAATGTCACTAAAGAAATTTACTTAATAGCATAAGTACGCATAACAATTAAAACAATCATTTAGAGACCTCTCCATGGCTTTTCGTTGCATTACAACAAAACATCTTAAAACCAACAGCCTGAACAATGCACAAATCCCTCTTAACAAGACATTATTATCTGGTACAATGGATAGTATTTTCAATTTAGGCCACAAAACATATGGTCAGTGCTTAATAGCTGTGTCTGTGAGTGCTATGCTGGGCCAAATCCAGTTGGCCTGAAACTGCAGAGGGACACTGGGTCTGAACTCTGAGGTCCAACAGCATGTGGAAGAGACTGATGAAGGAACCAGTTTCAAACATATGGCCACATCAAAGCTCCACTGCCACTGCCTCATTATCTATCTATCTATCTATCTATCTATCTATCTATCTATCTATCTATCTATCTATCTATCTATCTATCTATCTATCTATCTATCTATCTATCTATCTATCTATCTATCTATCTTATTTTGATTTTGTAAAGCTATGCATGACAGTGTGGGAATTTCTGTCCTGAGAATAAGTAAACTTATTTCAAGCACTCACATCTCCGCTGGCCAGGAAGAACCTCCTCCACCTTGTAAACGGACAGACGGGACACACCTCCACAGATGGCGCCCTTCTCGCCTTTGCAGTCCAAGTTACACTCCTCCTCTTTCATCCGAGTGCTTGTGATGCGGTTGCCACAGTAACATTCGGACCCATATTCAAGGCCAGCGAACTGGTACCCACTGTGTAAAACAAAACATTCAAAATCAAATTATACTCACAAAAAGTGAGCCACCATGGTTGAATAGCATGAATATTTATTGCAATAATTCTTTAATTTCTTAATACAAGACAATATTACATTTGTCATACTGTAACTAAAGATGTTAATACAATGTTATTACAATGTTAAAACTATATATATATATATATTCTCTGTGTGTGTGCATTTAATTTATCTTAATTGATCAATTGAAATGTTTCAGTAAGAACATTTATAATGTTACAAATTATTTCTATTTTCAAAGGCACTCTTTTACAGAAAAGCCTTACACAAGTAACTCGCATTAAAGCCCATGAATGCAGCCCAGACCCAGTAGGGATTCTGCTAAAGTCCACCAGCATCTCTCAGTCCATGCCTGCCTGTGAGCCCAGGGGGTTACCAGCTGGTGATTGGCCAGCTTGCTGAGCCAAACATCTGTCTCACCATTTCCATACCCTGTGGTGCTAGATTAACCAACTTTGTAGTGGCAGCCTTTCTCAGGGTACCATTGCGGACCACCTGGCCAGCTATCTCACACTAACAAGCTTGTCTAGCAAGATATTGCATACATCTCCATCTCAACTTTAATTTCAGTTGGCTAATGGTTGTGTTAACCACAATAATCATTCTCCATCTCAAAGCTTTTGTCCTTTGGCCCTCTTGACTTTTTGTGGAGGTTGCAAAAAGGCGCAGCACGATTCCATTCAAGCATGTTGGTGTAAGGCTCAACAGGTATTAGCTTGAGCCCCTCTGCAAATTGTTTCCCTGATCCTCTGCTTGAAACGTGTCATTGTCACTGCCATGGCAACCTAGCCAGGGACATTCCCACTGTTAATCTGTGCTTTGAATTAATCGCTCAGTCTGAGCAGACATGTACCTGCAGACACAAAACAGTGTAGATGATAATACTGGGATGACAGATCCTTTTCGTTCTGTGCGGTAATAGAGTATTAAAGAAAAATTATTTTTAGATATAAGTAACTTCTGGCTCAGGTTCCACAAATATGATGTCTTGTTGCTTATTTTTTAAGTGTTAGAGGCTGATCCCATGTTTGTGATGTGATAACTTTTAGATATGTTTGATGAACTATGTTTGATAAACTACCTTTTTTAAAGAAATTTTGATCAAAAGTGACAGTAAAAACATTCATAATGTTATAAAAACATATTTCAAAAGATGCTTTAAAAAAATATTTCTATTCATCAAACATATTAAGCAGCATAAGTGTTTTCAACATTGAATAATAAGAAATGTTTCTTGAGGACCAAATCAGCATATTAGAATGATTTCTGAAGGATCATGTGATCATGTGGGAGTAACATGGCTGAAAATTCATGATTACATTTTAAAATTTACAATTATTTCACATTGCTACTGTATTTTTGATCAAATAAATACAGCCTTGGTGAGCACAAGAGACTTCATACTGACCCTAAACCTTTTGAGCTTTATTTAGGCTTTGCAACCTCATTATCCATTTTTAACATATTTTCCCCCCACTAAATGATAAAAATGATAAAATCAGTTTAGCTTTAAACAGTATTTAGGCATTGCAGTAACAGTATGTTTATAAATACAAATTGAATATTATATGATACTAATTCTGCGGGTGACAATCAATATTTTCTAAACATTTAATGTATCTCCTTTTCTCTGTTCATTTGTTGAAATAGAAACAGAAAAATTACATCTTCAAGTTTGTTCTTTGTACAATTTATATAGACCTTCTCTCTAGTTGTAATGCAAGACCATAATATTGCACAGGTCATGATGTTTGAGGTAAAACCGTAAAGTTATCAACACTGTTAATTATGATTTTCTTCTTCATGGGAAGTTACTATGTCAACGTGAACACAGAAAATCATCTCTAGTGTATGTTAGGTTTCATGTTTCTAATGGACTATTTGGATTCCCCCTGAACATTGCAAATGTCACCCAAGTAATTAAATGTAATCTGAAACGTTGGGGGTAATTACAGGAGGTCAGCCTGCCTCACACTTGTTCTCTGGTGGTCAATTATCTATCGGCCTAAGAACTAGAGAAAGTGTATACTCCATCACGGCAGATAGATGTTTCTCCTCCAGCATTAGCGGAGCCCAGGTCCAGAGCTGCGCTCCATTAATTGGGCCTGATCCAATTCCCAGCATGAGCTCTGCCAGCTGGCACAGGGATTCACACCGCATGTTCTTTTCCCTAAACACTGTTTCATTATTTCATGATTTAAGATGAGCACAAAGGAGCCTCTAGGCAACAGATGTCCATCTGCTTTTCGGTTGCTCCACGATTACAACAAAAGCTGTGAGTATTTGAGAATATTGTGCATTAATCACATACCTTTCCGTGCAGGTGTCCTGACACAAGGTGCTGGTCATTTTCCGGAAGTCATAGAACACCATCCCTTTGAGTGCCCGGTCCTTGGCGTCATCCAGAAAGCAGCCGATGTACGTGCCTGAGCAAAGAATAACAATTGCATCACAAATTCAGAACGTGACCTTTTTCTGCGCAAACAGATGGGAAGATTCTGCAGCACAGCTTGGAATTGAGATAACTGAGAAAATAAGCCAATTATCATAAACAACCAATTTGTCATCCTGAAAAGCACACAGCTCATTTAGCACAGACTTTCACCTTTGTGTCGGATTTTTCTTTTCGGAAGAACTTTCTCCACTCTAGACGCTTCCTGTTCAGACATGAGGCTGTGGAACCAGCGACGTCTCAGATGTCGGATCTCCTGGTTTCGTGAGGTCAGCCATTGTGGTCCAGCATTGTCTTCAGACAAAACGCTTTGGTATCCCAACCCCTTGCTGTTGTGCCGCGCGCCCATTATTCCATAACTTGTCCGTAGGGCAGGTGCCTCCAGGGACCTGGGAGGAGACGGCAAAGACGGCAATGGAAAGTAACTGCTCGTCCCACGCTGTGACACCACCAATCCATGTCTCTGCAGAAGAAGGACACTTCCAGCCATAATGTAGGCAACACCGAGAAACAAGAAGAGCAGCTGAGTCCGTCGTAAAAAGCGTTGAAGCCTGTAGAAGGGCTTTGCCATGTTGCCCTCCTTCCAGGTTAGTGAAGAAAAATTGATTCTACAGTTTCATGCTTCCATTGTTCCAACCAAAAAAAAGGTAGAGATCTATTCCAGGAGCTTCATTCTCTCGAAAGCTCTACCACTGATACCGTATTCACATTCTGTTTAAAAACTCTTTGAGCACAAAATTCCTAAGGCAAAATGTCCCGCCGTTTACCTGTGAGAGGATTAAGTGAAAACTCGAGTTTGGCATTACATCCCCTTGATGACAGAAGTACTTGTGGCAGGATGTACTCTCAGCTCTTACGGCTCAAAGACTTCAGGGAACCTGGTGGGAAAATAGAAAGCAGTTAGACGCAAGTCGAAGCACATCTTTCACTTTTTTATTCTCAGAGATAGACCAGAGTGCTAGAGACAAGAAAGAAATATAGAGAGTGTGTGGCAGTTATTCTGGTAGTATGTCTCCATTAAGAGGAGAGAGCAAGGCTCGCTGGCTGGAGAAGCATTACCTGTTTGTGCTCCTGTCTGTCTTTATGAGTACACAACAAATGTGAAGAGTGTAAGAGGGTGCACTACAGTCTTCTAGTTGCTAGTTGGGTGGAATTGAAATTGTGTGTGTGTGTGTGTGGGGTGTATGTAACAAAGTGAAGTACATGGAAATGTTAATTTGTAGAAGCATTTATATGTTAAAAACATTTTTCTCAGTTTTTCCTTTGTAATATGATATTGTGCACTACCATTTAAACATTTGGGGTTAATACGTTTTTTTTTTCAGCTAGGAAGAATGCATAAATTGATCAAAATTGACAGTAAAGACACATTGTAAAGCTGGATAAGTTCTACTAACTCAAAAAATTTGAGACAATTGTTCATCCTAATATAGGATAACCTAACCTGTGGGCGGATGATGTGTGTGTAGCCGATACCAATTAGTCCAGTCTGCAACATTATTATAAACAGATGAATAATTGCATATTTTTGTAGCTATCGAAATAAAAATGCATGTATTTGGACTTGAATTGACCTGCTGTCAAATCCAACTGCCCTGCGAACGTCTGGGTATCTGTGTGGAGGGAAAGCATCTGAGTGCACGTTCAGTGATGACATCACATTTTGGTAAAAAAAAAAAAAAAAACCGCCACTATAAGACATATGTTTGACATTAAAATATTTGATTACGGTTGAATCTATTTTTTCAAGTTTCCTAAACTCTAAACTTTAGCGGAGTTGTAAAAACTCCCCAAAAATATTAAGTGTTAATTTAGATCTCTGATAGATGTTGAATGAACTCAAAAATAATAGTTAGTTAAACTTTTTGGCACATTTTGAGTAAAAGGTACTTTCTATTATAAGTTAGTTATACTGTTTGGGTTTACAGTGCATTTATAATATTACAAATAATGTTATGTATGTTTCTAATAAATGCTGTTCTTTTGTACTTAATAATAATCAAACAATCCTAAAAAAAGTATTATGGTTTACCAGAAAATATATTAAGCAGCACAACTGTTCTCAACATTGATAATATTAAGAAATGTTTCTTGACATTAAAATGATTTTTGAAGGATCATGTGACACTAAAAATTGGAGTAAATGCCTTCACAGGAATATATTAAATTTGAAATGTATATTAAAATATAAAAGTATTTATTTTAATAGTTATTTTAAATTGTACAGTATGCTTTTGCATGGTGAGGTTT
Source organism: Chanodichthys erythropterus (assembly GCF_024489055.1). Taxonomy (NCBI): domain Eukaryota; kingdom Metazoa; phylum Chordata; class Actinopteri; order Cypriniformes; family Xenocyprididae; genus Chanodichthys; species Chanodichthys erythropterus. Next base: position 21,411,284 of record NC_090237.1, read on the forward strand.
GAAAACGCTGGGGAAAAAACATATACAGTATATATACACATCTACCAGGGGTGATAAATCACTCTTTCCTTTTCTGATTTTCATTTCAATATTCTCAAATGCATTTTCATGTTTCTAATGTTTTAGACGTAATATGCACATTAGCTGACTGACTGACAGTACTGGTTTAGTACTGCTAAACTAAGCCAAAAAATTTCTGGAATTTGCAGCACTTTTTCTTTCCATTCGCTTTAGACATTCTTGAAACTTTCAGCCCATTATTTTAGATCCACTGAGAATCCTTTTGTGTGGCAAAGCTTCAAAAACAAACCTTGTAACAAGCCTTAGTGAACTCAGGGGTGGGCTGTCCCTCGCTTCCATTCATTCTTACCAATCAAGCAAGTCTAGCTCTACAGAGCCCACTGTGTGTCCCACATACTCTCCCAGTCTATTTTATCTGAAACATGTTTGGGTCCACAGAAGATGAAAACACAGGCTGAGCCGCACACTGATTATGCATTAAATGCATAATCACCAGACCAGACTACACATGAATATGAATGTGGATTTGGTTTAATGCGTGAGAATCTAAGGCCAGGCGAAGAGTAAAAACAGAATATCTAACCAATTTTATTCAAGTCAAATTGACCCTATTTACTTTCTTAATATGTTTATGTGTGTAAAAAATCCAAAAGAATTTTTTTCCCCCTCTAAAACAGCTTTCCTTTTCAACTGACATCACTGATGTAAACCAATAGCCAAATAACAATCTAATTTTACAGCTTCATACTCTGCGGTACAAATGTCATTATTCTTATTATGTGTCAGATCTTGATCAGAGATAACTGGGCCTGTTAAAGCTTTTCATACAAGCACAGCTTTGCTCACTGAACCCTTTTTATGTCAGTGAGCCCCCCGACTCATTCTTTTTAGGCCTAGTGCTGGAAAAAGGCCTAGATTTACATAAACGCTTGAGATGCAGGGGTGGGTGTCCTTGCCAGCACCAGAGGAAACCATAACTATGTGGCGGCTGAGAATGTCAATCAGCCTGAGGGCTCATTATTCTTCTAGCTATGAACAGTGAGTGACTGGCGTCTGGTAGTTTCTTTCCCTCTGCCAATACACAGAGCAACTTCTAACAAATCTCTCCTTTACAAGACAGAGGCTGCAATCAAAATAACCCACACTGCATCTGCAGTTGTACACCGTTATTTATCTTATTTTCAAAATCAGTTTTAGAAAGTTCTAGTACTGCAAGGTGTGGGAAAAACATTTTAAAAACATAAGATGTTTTTCATTTGAATTATTTGTTGAAACATGTATTCATAAACAATTTTCTTTCCATGTATACATAATTCATAGCTTTTGAATAATATATATACAAATACGAAAAGCTGCTTACATGATGAACCAGATTTACACAGAGCTGACAGCATAAAGAGCTGTTCACTAAAGACATGTTCCAGCAAACTACTAAACTTTTTATGCATTTTGGCTATTCATTTACAAGTTAATGGCATTTTGGCAGCCTAGAAACGCAAGTATGGAGTGACACGAATTTGTGAAAATTGTGACGTCATGCACATGAGTAGTCAGTCTATAGGCAATCTATAGGCTGTTAGTGTTTCTTTACATAGTGACCTCACCAAATACTGGCCTGGCATGCATAATAGTGTTTTTAGGGACACGTGTGAACAGGGATCATTTTGAGAACATTGTCGTTGCAAAAAACCCAAAGGAAATACTTTTCCATTTTTAGTACATTGTTGTCGTGTAAACATACCCTTAGAATTGGAACATGAATTGAGAATTGTCTAGACATGCCATCTTAAAAATGTGGCACTCATGGCATGAGATGCTAAAAAACTATTTTTTTATATAATCTTTTTTTTTTCCTATATAGAAAATATTGATACGGACCTAATGCAAATCATTTTAATTTATGCATTTCAATTTTTAATTGATTGACAACCCAAGTTTGAAATAAATACACACTCCCTAAAATTAGTTTTTGAATATATAAATATATACATATTGAAAGAGATTAAAAACACATATGTAGAGCTGTGTGTTTTGCCTTAGGGCAGATATTGTGTATTTACATAGGAACTTAATGTCAAAGCCTACTGGCATGAATTTTTATTTCTTTTCCTCTTTCATCTTTGTAGAAAGCAATCAAATACTTATTAAATCTTCAAACATTAGGCATAGTAAAATCAAGGTACTACAACTAACTAGCTACAGTTTTTTCCCAAACAGAATATTTTCTTTATTTTTTAGCTGTTTTTGCAGCTATGTTTGGGTTTATGTAAAGGTCCATTCATTTTATGGTACATTACTGATATCCGATGCTCAGCAGTTTTTGCATCAAAATTAAAATACCTGTTCTATGAAATCATCTCTAACAGGTGCTATGCCTTCACTGCTTTGAAGTGAATGCATGAATCTTACTCAACTAGGAATTTTCCACTATAGATCTATTCAGTTGAAAATCACTTTTTGAAAAATGAACCTGAAATGAGGCCACGGTATGTTTATGAGAGATGAGTTTCTCATCATCTTGGTAAACCGGAGCATTTGGCAGTAGTCCCAAGTTTTTCTTTTTTTTTGTTGTAATATTATTCACTTTAAATAACTGTAATTAATGGAGCCAAAGGGAGGCAGCTCGATTAATTATAAGGATGGTCCGTTAATGAATGTTACAGCAGTGAGATGCGTGGGACACATAATTCATCTTATTTTATCTTTCATTTTCACTCTGTTGTGTGCTTGCTAGTAAATGGTATTGCATTTCACACAGAAACAAATACATTAATGAATAAAAATGCAGAGCCAAGGTCATTTCCATTTCCGTTCAGGGAAGTCTGATGACTCCGCGGTGCGTTTCAGAGGGCATCAAGTTCGAAATCAAACGTTATACGCCTTTATTTGATGTTTTATTTGAAGAGTTCAGATGCAAAAGCCTCTAAGTGCCATCTGAAATTTCCTTGTAAAATTAGCATTTTTATTAAGCTTGTATGTTTAGGTTCAGTAATTTCACTTTAATGGCAATTAATAGGTCCTTTTCATTGCCCTTAAAGTGAAATAACTGAACATAAACATACAAGCTTGATAAAAATGCTCATTTTACAACACTCTAAAAAATAAAACATTGGTTCAACAAAAAAAAAATATGTTAACATTTTCCACTAGAATTTGCAACTTAAGCCAATTGGGAGTATTACATTAATTCAAAGCAATATTTTGAGTTGATCCAACATAATGTTTTAAGTAAGGTGAAGACGTATTTTTGCCACAAAAAAACCCCACATTTTTTAAGTAACATGAACTTAATAATTGTCAACATGAATGCAACTATTTAAGTTGATCCAACATAATGTTTTAAGTAAGTTGAAGACGCTTTTTGGACACAATAAATCTGCATTTCTAAGTAACATGAACTTACCAAGCACAGCTTGTCACCATGATGGTAAATCTCCAAAAACCCACATTAACAGAAACTCTTCTAAATTAGCATAACAAAACACTAATTACTGCTAAATCTCCCTTATCAGTAATCTTGTGCAAAAAACATTATATAACACTTAATTTTAGCATTTACTCTCCCTTTCAAGTGCCATGGGCAAAGCATGATGGGAAATATAAATCTCTGCCCAGTTTCACTTAACTTAAGTTCGTCTAAATTAAAAGAAGTGTTCATACAGCTCAAAACAATGAAACGCGTTTACACATCATCAGATTGTATTTTACAGAATTTAAAATTATATAGATTTTTGATTAACTGAAAATGTTAAACTATGACAAGTCATGATAGTATATCGAATCAATAGGCATAATTTGTGTGTCATCCAAGTTCCATAAAATAACAATTACAAGTAAAAAGTCTAACAGCATTTCAGAACTTGATTTTTTATTTCACAACAATATATTTATTTAAGTAATGACTAAAGGTCCCCTGAATTCGTTTTTAGAGTGAAGGAAATTTCAAATGGCACTTAGATGCTTTTGCATCTGAACTCTTCATTTATTAGTATATTTTGCTGTTGCTCTAGTGGCATATGCCTCAAAACTCCTGAACTGCGCTGAGTCTTCATGGCTGTCGGTGGACAGCAGCGAGCGGGTGCTGTATGTCCAGACTGGTGCACTCATTTGTCTTCATCTGCTTTCCCAGCGTGTTATCATCTCACTTACAGCAGGGCAGCCACACTTCCATCTCAGAGGCTGATGGGACTGACCCTGGAGCTCAGATGCTGCCTGGAAAGCTCTCTTTTCTCTCATATAAGCATCTTGCCACCATCTCTGGCCGTATGGCTGTTATGTGCTCCTCTTCAATATCTCTGAATGAAGCATCTCAGTAAAAAAAATGTTTAAGCGAAGAAGGTTTCCACAGTCATAATCTTGCTTCTAAAGAGTGTCACAGTGGGGCGGTAGACATATGACAGGTGGCCCGCTGTTCCCCTGGCCCGCAGTGACCCCAATCTGTCCTCCTTTAATATATATTCAAGGCCAAATCCAAGAAATGAGGGGGGACATTTCATATTAGGCCTAAAATGTAATGCATTTCTTCTTTCTTCTTTCCAATGCACTATAAAAAAAGGTGGTAACCTGTAATTGATACTTTACGAAGCTGTTTCTACCTGATCTAACCTTTACATTTAGTTTGGATAGTGTAAACTAATGTATTTAGGTTGATTCAATGATGTTAAATAATATTTTAGCTTGAATGATTTAATTTAATTTAGATGTTACCACATGAAGCTCTTTTTTAGATCACTTTTTTTCCACTCTATACTGCAGTGCAAATGAATCTCAAAATTAGTAAGTAGTAATGTGTTTCATATATTCTCTAATGGAAAATAATCTTGCTCAGCATCACATACCAAAGTTGAATAATTTAATCAGAGAGATTTCCTGCAGTTCACTGATTGGCAGTCTGTCAGCAAATTCAAAATAATATATGCTAAGTTCCCAAAAGTAGTCGTGATGACTAATTAAGAGTTCACTTATGAAAATTGCATTTTGTTTAGCATAATATTAGTTTAAAGGAAAGGAAAATATAGCACGCATGCACCATGCTATTTAGTAGAGTTTCTTCATATAAAATAAATAATTCTGTCTATATTTTGGCGAAGATTAAATTGCAAAACTTAAATGGCTGAAAAATCATGCGTAACACTTCATCCAAATCCTCAGAAGAAAGAGGTACCTCCAGCTGTGAGCTGAACTGCAGGTGATTGTCAATCACTTTATTTACAGCCTACTCAAACTATTGATCATCCACTGCAGGGATTGATTTCACTGCAGTGTCCAAATGCTCCATATAAACTGAACTGTTATTTGTTGTTAATTTGGTCCGATTTTGCTTTTGATCCAAGCAGTTTTTGGTTAAAACACACAAAGCCTGTTGCAAAGTAAGACACACATATATAAGTATATTGCAAGTTGATATACTCATTATTTTTGCATATACGTTTCAAACGTGTCCCATTTTGCTGGTTGACGTCCAGTATTTACTAGACACTTACAGCGGCAAGAGAGGAAAGGAGATAAATTAGACAATGCATTAAAATTTTGTTAGGAATAGTCTGTCTTTCATTATTTATGCTTTGTGTTGCTTGAGGCACATTTACATTTGGAGATTTATAGCTATGCCATAAACAAGGCACTATAACTAAAATTCGCTCAATAAATGCTGGCTGAAAAGATGGCGACTGCTGGCCCCTGGACACCGGTTTATTGACCACTAAACTACAACGGATGTGTGCACGAAGCGGTGTAGTCGAAGTACTGACACTGGAGCACTTTAACACCCACAGACCACAGACAAGTAAGTGTGATCATTCTGTGGCCTCTTCTGGGAGATAAAGCAAGTCCTGGCATACCGCAACACACATATGCATATACAGTGGTCCTCGCAGACACAAACTGACAAGACTGCAGCATTATTTCCATGTATTTTTGCAGGAACTCATCACCATCAGCTGCAGAGGATGACACTGCATTCCAAGAAATGTAGCTCTTTCTTTCTCGACTATAATTTTTTCAGCTGCTGCAGTAAGTAAATGTAGTGGTTTCTCATCACGAATCGACTGTGAAGTCTTTCATCTGTGCAGACTCTGCTTCCTGGTTCTGTACAATGAAATTTAACAAGCTGCATTATCACTACCCTTTCTCCCACTTTTGTTAGTTCCTAAACCAACAGTAAAGGTAATATATACAGTAAGCACTTAAAGGGATAGCAGGAACACACACACAAAAAAAAGATATTTTGAGGAATATCTCAAAATATCTTGAGGGTTTCTACAACTGGCGTGCCTCACTAATTTCACAGATCGCTCTTTGTTTGTCTTTTATCACACCAGCCTGAACAAGCACACAATAGAACGCCTGCCTGGTGTTGGTCCTGGGGACATTTGCTGAGTTTGTGGAATGGGTGCTGGTGAACGGCGGGTCCCCATCCATCATCTGCCCAGCCAAGGAGGACATCACCAGCCACACTCCGAAGCCAGAGCCCAGCCAGCCACCCCTATCGCCCACTCTGCACGGAGCAAACACCAGAGCCCACTGCAGACAGAGATCCCGAGTCTGCCCGGATGAAAGAGCAAGAAATGAGGGCTGAGCCAACCATCGCCCCGGTGCCAGAGCCCCACAGTAAGTCTAACCAGGTGTGTCAGCCGGCAACATTGTCCGTCCCCGTGTACGAGGGTATGGAGAAAAGCCCCGCTCACACTCCCGCTGTTGAGGGTGTGCTGAGTAAGGCCTCTGCAGATTATTAGAGTTTGGATACTTCCCTGATTCTCCCGTCCACGCTGGTCCTGTCCAGCTCTAAGTCTCCTGTGTCTCTAGAGATCCCAGCCAGCCTCCCTCTCCCACCTCCTCTTCCAAAGCCAGCCAGTCTGTCAGCCCCACCTCTGCTGTTTTACTTCAACTCCTAGGTTCCTCCTCTTACTCCACTCTTGCCTGAGGTCTTCCTCTCACCAACTCTGCATTGGTAATAGGATCAGCTCCACCTGGGACCATTGTCCTTATGCCTCCACCAAGCTCCCTCATCTCTCTAGCTCCCCCTTGGTCAGACATCGCTATGCCTGTGCCACAGACTTGCAGGCCTTCAGCTACGCTTTGTCTCTATACCCCTTCGGCTCTGTCAGGCTCCACATTCCCTCTGGCTCTGCCTTGGTCCACAGTCCCACTGACTCCACCTTAGTACTCTGGCACCCTGGCTCCACCTTGGATGCTCGTCACTGTGGCTCCGCCTCTGTCTCCTGTACCATTGGTGTCACATGCTCACATCGGCTCTTCGTCTTTGTTTGGGTCTCCACCTCCATTGGCTCAGTCTCCATCAGTCATCCCCCTGGTTTTGTCAGCCAAGTCTCCACCATGGCTCCTTCCTCCCTCGATTCTGCCGTGGGCTTTCATCCTGGCTGTACTCTGGGTCCCCATCTAGCTAGTCCTGCTCTCCTCTCCTGCCTGGCTCCTCCCATCATCATCACCACCCTGGGGTGGTGGGGGTGTATTTTGTATGTCCTGTTTTGGTTTTGTTTTGACTGTGTTTCCTGTGCTTGTTTTGAGTTCCCAGTCATTGTTAGTTTTCTTCATTGTTAATTAGTTCCTCCACCTGTTCTGTTTTACCTCAATTACTCTCCTTGTGTATTTGAGCCCTCAGTTCATTCAGTTCATAGTTCCATGTCATCTTTAGTTAAGTGGTTGTGTGTTTTCTCCCTGTGACTGTTTGTGTTATCTCCAATCGTTGTGCAATTCATTATAGCCATGGTTCTTAGCGTGACAAGATGATGAAGAAGAGTGTTATAATATCACATATCCAGATGCATGGTGTAGGCAAACACACTTTTTGTATTTTAAAAACTGATTAAAGAGTGTTTTTTGAGGTAAATGCAAATAAATGATGATATCAGATCATTTTAGTGATTCTCCCCCCTTTTTTAATGCTATAAAAAGAGCAGTAAATAGTAGACTAGTTTTAAAATCAAAGTTGTGCAGGGTTTAACTGGTTTCCAAATTCCCTGCAAGTTATTTGAGAACCCAAGATCAAAATTACAACATGGTTCAATGACTTTCCATGACTTTCCAAAATATGCAAATAAATTATAATTTCCATGGCAAAAACAGCCCGTTCAGTCTACTTAGAATGCTTCTGTCTTGTCTGTTTTGTGAGACCACAGGAGACGGAAGGGAAATAAGACTGTCCCCTGCAAACTGTGCTAAGGCCAGAAAAGCATTTCCAGAAGCATAATCAACCACCCTCCATGCATTCATTATTTAGAATAGGTTTTAGTGAGGCTAGAGAACACTGCAGTCGCCCGTGGTTGGTCAAACCATGGGAAATCTAAATGGGAAAAGACAGTCTAATCAAAATAATATAAAGGTATTTATATGAACTGAGACCTGGTTCAAGGCTGATTAATCACTTTATCTGACTGCTTCATTTGGCTTAAAGTAAGTTTAGCTGTAATTATTGTTCAGAGACTTGACCTTGTAGCTGGAGATGTAATCACATACTGGAAAAAAAAAAAAAAAAAAAAACTTTGAGCACTTTTTTTCTCAAACACGTAAAGGTCTGCCATTACATTCATAGCCTATGTAGCTACTGTAAATATATGCATAGGCACAAGTTAATATTTTTTTGGAGCAGGGAGAAAAATGAACAAAAGGGACAGTATGGCATACAGTAAAAACACACTGATGCAATGCAATCATGAAGGATTATGTATTCATACATAATTCTATGGCAAATGCCTCTCTGGAGATGAGGCGGTTTGCCCCATAGGCGGTAAATGTATGCAGCTGAAAGGTCAACTATGACAAAATGATCTTGATTAAGCCTGTGAGACATGAATGCTGAAGACTGACTCATTTACAGTCAGTCTGGATATATTCATTTTTCATGACCATAAAGAACCGATATAATGATAAAGGATGAGGGAAGGAAGCACAAATTAAATCTATGGCATCTGGGTGCCCTCAAAAGACACATGTTTAGTGCAGTTCATCAGATAATTCAGCTCTTATGGACAAATCCTATCACTGAGCACATCATATTCATACACACAACTCCATAAGACCTTGTGTGTATGTTGTAGCACAAAAGCATACCCAAGCTTATCAATGGTCTAAAAGAAAATTATTGCAAATTATTCCTTTATTTACAGACCCAGGGATTTAGACTTTCAGCCAGCTTTATTTAAAAAGCTAGATTTTCTTGAATAATTTTCATTAATAACCATAAAACATTATTACTTTCTATAGTGCTTAACAGATCATAAATATAAAATGATAAATATATGTATGTATGTATGTATATATATATATATATATATATATATATATATATATATATATATATATATATATATATCCATGGACCCCTGGTTCTATATTTGTATAATTTTAAGATGTTTTGTTCAGTTCTGAGGAATCGTTTTTTTAACCAATTACACTAGAACAGCCATTTAATTTATTCTAAAACACTATTTGTACTTTTTAGACTATAAAAGAGTAGTACAGACTGCATATACGTATGCGAAGTGTTCATGAATTTGAGCACAAATCCTAAAAACAGAAACAGCAAGATCAGTCACTTGGGTATCAGTTATAAACACTTGTTTGCATTCATTTTAACAAAATTGCCCATGATTTAAATTGGTGTATAAAAGTGACGTTTTTATAATTAACGTAAACTTTGGAATGCATTTAGTCTAAATCAATAAAACATAGTCTAAACATTAGAACAATAGTTTTTTAAAGCATACGAAATTCTCCTACCTTCATCAACTACTCCTCGGCAGTGAAGAATAAAAATCTTGTAGCATATTAAATGTATTTCAGAGCTTTCCTTTGGTTATTACCTCTTCATGAACATGAGCATCTCTTTCATCTCTGAGGCGAGTCGCATCTCGCTTTCTCACTGTTTTGCTATTTTGCTCCACTTGATGTGTGTCACTAATCCTCTTGCATTTTCTTATTTTGCATAGCTGTGAAACCACTATAACAGCGATAATCCTTATCTAAATCCGTTGCCGTGTCCCCTTTGCTTTGCAGTCCCACGTTTCTCTATGTGAACGCACGTAAGAGCCCAGCTGTTTTTAAGCAGGACAGCGCTGCCTGTGTGCGCATGCGTCGAAGAAGAGAGCGAGACCAGACCACACCAGGAGGAGAGAGTTGGGACGCGAGCATCAGCAGCACTTTCAAGGAATCCGTTACTTAAGAAGACGTAGCCTACATGTAGGGGGAGACGTGTGTAACACGGGGTGAGTTGTAACATCACTGGCTGAACCAATCAGAAATGAGCTACGGAGTGACATCATATCATACATGAGCGTCACCTTCTTGAGGTGACAATAGTTTAAACATTTACAGTACATTAAAACCCTATTTTTAAGTAGTAGTTTCACATTTGGCATATTATTTGGTTTGTGAACATCTGAATCAGCATTTTTTTTTTTCTGTTGACGATAGATGGCACAAAATCTCGTCTCAACATTTAATGAATAGCCTAGCTATCTCTTAATTTTGTCATTTAATTTAAAAATCGATATTTCTGAGATTTAGTCAGACAAAGCAGTTTTATGTTTATGCATCTGTTGAATGTCAAAGGTTTTTGTGTCTATAAGTGTTATTGTATAATTGAATATAATAATAATTCGATATTAATGAGACTTCATATATGTGTATATACCTTGTTTACACCTCCCATCTTACTCTATTGTAACATTTACACAAGCTCAAAATCCATTTATACCATTTATGGCTAAAATGATACTATAATATACTATAAATAATGGTAATATTTCCTTATGTCTTAAGAAAAGTCAGTACATACAGCATATTCTGTCCTTCATACTTCATAACATCTATTCTGATTCAGACATCACCCCTTAAAGGATTAGTTCACTTTCAAATAAAATTTTCCTGATAATTTACTCACTCCCGTGTCATCCAAGATGTTCATGTCTTTCTTTCTTCAGTCGAAAAGAAATTAAGGTTTTTGATGAAAACATTCCAGGATTATTCTCCTTATAGTGGACTTCAAAAAGCTTATACGCTGTGTGTCCTACAGAACTGGCGCTGCGTTCGTTCCGTAAGTAGAATAGTGAAGGCGTAGGACATACAGCGTAAGCTTTTTGAAGAATACAGAAGTGCGGTTTTGGTGGAAGCACATGCAAGACGATGATTTGTTTATATAAAGCATATACATTTACTTTTTTTTTTCTAAAATGACCAATCGTTTTGCTAGATAAGACCCTTATTCCTCATCTGGTATCGTTTAAAGCCCTTTGAAGCTGCACTGAAACTGTCATTTTGACCTTCAACCGTTTGGAGGCCATTGAAGTCCACTATAAGTCGAATAATCCTGGAATGTTTTCATCAAAAACCTTCATTTCTTTTCAACTGAAGAAAGAAAGACATGGACATCTTGGATGACATGGGGGTGAGTAAATTATCAGGAAAAATTATCAGGAGTATCTTTTTTTCTTTCACAGTTAATGAGGCTCGAAATGTGATGCACTGATATAGATATACTATATAATGTGAGGAAATCACTCTCAGCAGATTCGATTCATTCCTTTTCATTATGATTATCGTATCAGCTCATATAAAGTTTAGGTTGAATACCCGATCCATACTTGTTAACATAAGTGTTGATAGCACAATAAGCCCTCTCGTCAGATTTATGTTCTGTTGTTTGGAAGTGTAAGTCACTGTATGCTTCTGAAGAAAGTACCAACATATTTATCAGCTCTAAAAAACACTGCCGCCTACAAGTGTACACAAATCCCAGCACACACACACACACACACACATAAATCCACACAGACACAAAATAAATAAATAATGAATGAATAAATAAATAAACAGTGGCTGAGAGAGGCAAGAAAAGAAATAAATCTGATGTTGTAAATTAATGATTATGGAAATCACAAATGTGTGTAACTCACACATGCCGCACATACATTTGCACTTATATAATTAAATAAATAAATGGCAGCCAAAAAAAAAAACTGAAATTTGAAAAGGAAAACAACTGTTGGTGCAACTTAATGACTGTATTTAGATGCAAAACGCAAAATGGATGAGGGCCTGTTTACTGCAGATCTGAAGGCAGCAGCATTTAACATATAAACATTTAGTGTATTCTGAAAACTCAACTCCCTCAACAACATTTAGATGAGATCCGATGGATGGCGAACTGGCTGATGATAGTGGTTTACGTTGGCAGCCTCTTTTGTCCCCCAGCACACATGCAAAGCAATTTAGAGGTCTTGAATTAAAGTCCCCTGAAATGAGAATGAGAGAGCTGCATAGCTTTCTGTGCGTCCTTCGTGCTGCGACAGTGCTTGACTGGGCTTGGGAAGATAAATTGTATGCAAATTGTTTGTGACGCTGATGAATGCAGTCTAATGCATGGAAGGTGGGAAAGGTTGCCAAACGATGTTGAGTAGACTTTTTCTAACACCAGATATGTAAAGTGCGTTGTGGCCACTTGATTGCTAAATAGGTTTGTAAAGCGAATATTACGGCATAACAATGTCTCTGAAGTCATTACTGCTGCCATTTGCATAGACTCAATTCATGTAAATTACACATGAGCAGATATATGACAGATGTACAATAACCAGACTGCAATTATTTTATTATGTTTGGGAGGATAATTGGAGAGAGCCTAGATACTTATTCTCCAACCAAAGTGGGGTTAGAGCACCACTACATTCATTGCCGTTAATTTAATTTTTCATAATAATTCTTGTTTAAGACAAATGATCCCTGCCTCAAATATAAAAGTCGGGTTCACACCAAACAATAAGCATATTAGCATGCGGAGGCCTGTTTGTGCTATCATTTACATATTTATTAAGTTAAGATAAGCATTGCCATAAATCTCTTCATACCCATGATGCCTATCTCAACCCCTTTGTTTAGCACATCACTGTGTAAGGAAATAATTGTTCACTGGTATTGTACGGTACGATATACTCAGGGGATAGGCTTTTTTGTTTTGTGTGTTCCTTGTAAAATAGACCAGCATGAGATGATATGCTTGTGGATTAATGGATTAATATTAATTAGAATGCTTTACACCCAAAAGAGACCACTGAAAGACGACATGAGTTTTCATATTGTATCAAAAGAGGCCATTTGGAGACTAAGATACTGACAACTGAACTAATTGGACTTTATTAACCTTCTTGTTAGTTGCTTTTGTCAGAACATGCCAGACTTAAAAAAAATGTTTATAAGGTGAGTATGTTTATATTTTTGGATATTTAATCATCTAGTGAATGTGTCTGTGAGAGCCAAACTCTTCTGTCCCTTTTCCACATGTATTGTGCTTTCTTCAGCCTCTTCTATTGGTTCACATCTGAACAAAAGGGACATTATCCATGTGCAAATCCAAGCCAAATATTAGCATGGCCTTCTGATTGTCAAGGTCTTTGCAAATCCATTTAGTTCTGCCATTTCCCTCAGTTCCAGTGCTGAACTGAAAGGGGAGTGAAACATAATTACTGGCACAGCTTCATTTTCATAATGTTCTCTTCAAACAACAACAATTTAAACCACCAAAGTTTTGTAAATAAATATCCTGATGAAATATCCTGATCCTATTCCATGTTAGTATGGGTAGGCACAATTACAGGCAACATTAATCTTCATTTTATTATTGTCCTCTTCTTCATCTTCTTCTTCTTCTTCATTTTATGCTGGATTACAACAAGCATAAAAAGGTGCATACTGCTACTGTACCCCAGAATGTATGGCCTGATGGCTTTGACTTTTTATACTAAATTCTATTAGTTAGTTAAATATCTTTAAAAATCGACCTTATTATTTTGTTGTTTATCTCCTATTTCTAGTCCATTCTCCTCCAGTTTTGGATATTGCTTCTTTTTTCCCTTACATTTCATGTTTCACATTTATCAGCTAATATTTTGATAATGAGAAATGTTAAATAATTTATCATTATATTATTTACAATACACAGCATGGTTTTTAATATTTTTAGGGGAGGACAACCCTCAGATGGGGTAGATCCTGACCCCCCCTCCCCCAAAAAAATTCACATGCCTGGAAAAAAAATATATTCACAAAAAATATTAAATGGTAAATATTTGTATATGATACAAGAGTGACACTTTGGTGGTGCAGGTACAATCTGCTTGAAAATTAAAGCAGCGTTTCCTCAAAAAAACAAAATTCTCAAAAACATAATATCACATATTTATAGACTTTCAGTTTGTATTTGGGTTACATTCTAACCTACACCCAAGGACAAATTTTTAGTTGAGATTCAAGATTATTCATTTGAAGGACTCTCTTTTGTACAGTGTAGACCAGTGATATATTTGTTCTGAAATGAGAGGAATAGACTTTTGATGGAGCTGTATGATGTATGACTGAAAGAGAGCAGCAACTCTTAATTCCACCTGGGTTCGCCATGCATTGATGGCCAGTCTTCAGGACCATGCTTCTGTCAGTCAGTGGACCCCTATCTCTATTCAACACCTTCCAATCACAATAGCCCTGAGAGGCAAAGAAAGAGCACAGTCCAAACAACAGACCCAAACCTTTTCAGAAATACTTCAGTCCCATCGGGCATGATTTCAGAAAAGCTGTTTCAATGAACAGCTATGATGCATTCCATAAGAAAAAAAAAATGCACACATAAGGGAGACGAAACCAAGATATGATACATGTATTCATCAAAACCTCTCACAGCCTTGAACTGTAATTAATCTGGGATTAGGTGGGACAAAGCCCAGAGTCAAATCCCCTTCTCTCTTTTAAGTGTCAAGACCCCATCATAACTGAAATTCCCAGCCCATGGCTTTGAGAGGGAGATTGTTGTGTTTTAATAGCTTTCGGTAGGTGGTTATTTACACAGGTGCTTTGACTGATGTGTGACGGGAAAGATGAAAGGAAGGACTCTGTTTTATCTTGATCTGGCTCCTTGTATGACAGATCATGGAAGAGAGGTGGCATACATATGATTAGATGTTTTTTCAACATCTTGTAATATTTTTGAGAGAAACGGGATGTACATTGAGGGGAAAAATCTACACTTGGACTTTAATCTTAAAATTGACATTGATGACATTAACTAAAAAGGAAAGTTGCTTTCAAAAGACAATTAATATTCATACTGCAAAAAAAAAAATAAAAAAATGAATTACTCATTTTTTTTTGTCTTGTTTTCCAGTACAAATATCTAAACATTCTTAAATCAAGATACATTTACTGAAGAAGAACTTAAGATATTAAGTTTTCTGAAAAATGTATCACAATGAAGTGAGTTTATGCTTAAAACAAATATCTGCCATGATTCAAAAGGAAAATTAGATTATTTTTCTTATCCCATTGGCAGATAGAACTTCAATTATACAGTAGTCCTGTTTTTACAGTTCTGTTTGGTTATGCTATAGTGACACAAAAATGACACCTCACTAACCCTCTGGGGTCTGAGGATTTTTGGGGGAAGTTTTGACCTGACATTTGTGCTTTTTTCAGTTGTTCATAAACATATTAATGGAAAAAGTGTCATTACACTGTATTCAGCACAAACTAGGCTACAATAATATGTGAGGAACATGTATGTACATGTTTGTGTTTATGAAGGAATAACGTTTATGCGTGGTTATTGAAAAAACAAAAAATTTAAGACACTGAAAAAGCAAAAAAATATATATATATTAAACCTGTGTTCACAAGACTTCTGGGTATTGGAGGTTGTAGACTACAGTTTTTGCTTCAAAATGATGTAAAAATTATGCTATCCTACTTGTTCATATAAAACAATATATTGATTTAGTTTTTGTAAGACACTTTTTGTCAAGAAACACAGTATGCATGGAGGCGTGAATCATCATGAATAATGGGCCATTTACACCTGAGAAGACAAAAGAATTGCATAATGAGTTGTAATGACCTGCATAATAATGAGGCCTTTCAGTCAGGTAGGCTGTGAAAAAAACATCCGTGATCATGTCTCAAGCTCATCATTGTGTATATCAAACATACAGAAAAAACAGCAATACTGTGAAATATTATTACAATTTAAAATAATGGTATTCTATTATATACTTTAAAATATAATGTATATCTGTGATGCAAAGTGTCTGAACAATTATGTTACCTCTATGGCATTTCATATAGCATTTTAGCTTAAAAACATGCACATTTCGAGAAATATTGATGGATTCATATATGTTTTTGTCAATTTTCTATACAGAGGAGTAATATTTATTCAATATTTATTGTCATCACTATGAGCGCTAGATACTGTGTTTTCAATTCATACTTGCAGCCGGAGGTCGCTCTGTGCATCTTTAGTCTACAAATGCCTCCTAAAAGAAGAACAACCAGGAACTAACAGAGGTTTCCAGAGATCGCTATAATATGCAGATAAACACTTTTCAATACGATTGAGACGATGTATACATTGCCTCAGAATTTGCGTCTGAATAGCGCTGGCTCCGTGGGCATGGCCACATTAGCAGATAATGAGCTGAATCACGGACTTCTGACATGGCTCTGTTTTCATACAGATTACATAAACATAGAATATTTGTTTTCAAGTTGACTTACATGATTTAAAACCTGACATTTCAACGTTTCTTTAGACATAAGTAATTTTTTTGTGATTAGTATTCACTAAGTTACACTTCATTTTCTGAGAACTATCCGATTGGAGTTCATTCAGAGGGAGACGAGAGATCACGCATCATGTTAGTTTTCTGTATTTCACAAAGCACAACATTTTGTCTTTACACAAATAAATTGTGTGTGAGTGTACACAAATAAAAGAAGATATTCCACAGATTAAAATTGTGTATAACTCTTAATTTATGTGCAACATTGACGGAGCATTTTGAGTCTCTTTCACACTGGTAAGAAAAAAACCGAGGTGGTATCGCCGGCGTGACCGCCGACCCGAGGGAGTTAAAGGTTACAAAACATCTCAGGTTACAACTGTAACCATGGTTCCCTGAGAAGGGGAACGAGATACTGCTATGGGGAACGGCATTGGCGTGACTGGTGTCTGAAGCATGTGTGCACCTACTCCAATTTCATTTTCTGGTGACAGTCAGTGACATCATTAGCAGAGCGCCTGGAAGTCAAGAGGATGCCCGTAATACAAGTCATCAACTTTTTTGTCTGAAGGAGATGTGCTGGTAGGCCCAATGGCATGGCAACAAGATGCAGTGTTCCCTTCTCAGGGAACCATGGTTATGGTCGTAACCTAAGATGTTCCCTTTCAAAGTGGAACTCAGCACTATGTATTGGATTGACGCTATGGGGAACAAATTCCCACTCTGTCATGCCATGGGAATGCCTGCCTCACTAGGTGAGAATATGCACAAGCATAGTGGGCATAGCAAGGGAAGTCCCGGCCTATACAACCTTCCTCCCTCTCTTACAGGCTATTCTAGCCCTAAAAGCAGAGCTCTGGCACCATCTTATACTTCGGGGCAATCCGCTAATTACGTCACGGACTGTCACCGGCCAATGAAAGTGGAGTGTGTTCACATGTACCGGTCACACTGATGACATTCCCCATAGCATCAATCCAAGACGCATTGTTGAGTTCCAGTTTGAAATGTAACTTTTTTTAACCCAAAAATGATAATGAAAAAATCCTTATAAAAAGAAAGGAAGAAAAAAATACACAAAGTTTGCAGTGTCCAGATGTGTAAAAAGTTTGTTTTGTTAGGCCCAAAACAAGAAGCTAATTTATGTAAAACAATTGCCTTCTTTAATTTTCTGTCTTTGTCTTTCAAGTTAACTGTATGTTGTTTCTGTGACATTTATTTATTATTTACATCATGCAGGTTACCATGCAAGTACATTTCTTATGCTGGAATATTTTATATGCATCTTATTAAATTCTAATTCTGACTATTTGAGTGCATTGCTGTTTTTTTCCCCCCCAAACGGTTTAGCGGAAATCCCTGTCCTGCAACCAGTTTCATTGGCTGAGGTTACAGTGACAGGTATGTTTAGGGATCAGGGTTGGATGTAGGTAATCATTACTGTGATTGACATGGCCAATAAAATGTTTAGAACCGGCTCCCGGGCGGGGTTTCCACTGAACTGGTTTGGGGGGAAAAAAATCATGCGTTTAACTCATACAATGATATTGCATAAAATATCATGCTAATTGTATTTACTTGTATTTTATTGACATTTTGACTTCATATCCAAATTCTATTTAAATTATTTTATTTTATTAAAATATTTGCTTCTTTTGCAAATTCTCTTCCAGTGTAGTTCATGCAGCAGTGATGTGTATCCAGCTTTAGAACGCCTTTTGAAATCAGGCACTCACTGTAAATTGTTCTAATGATGTGCTCGCCATGCACCCTCCCTCAGGTGCTTCTCCAGTCTCGCTCCTCGCATCCGTTCTGACGGCCCTGTTTTTCCCCCTCTCCTCCTCCTCTTCCTCTCATCTCCTCCTGTGTGCTCTTCAGTGTCAGCGGAGTGTGGGCTAACAGTGGAACAGGGCTTTTGATGTACAAAGAGCTATGTTTTCCGCTACAATAAAGATGGAGGAATACACCCACTCCTTTACGCACAAACATCAAACACACATCAGCAGATATAGAATAAGAGAGCGGTGTACATGAGACTGACAGCTCCAGATCAGAAGTGGGAGGTGTCAGAAAACATGGACACATTTCTGTGGCCTGTATCTTCTGCGTGGACATCTTTTCTCTCTTTTATTCCTCAATTGATGTCAGAATAGCTTTGAACTTCATAAAGCAATTGCAGAATGACAGATGATTGGCCCCTAGCTTTATAATGTGCATTGTCTTGCTGTTCAATGTTAGCACTTTATGCACGACTGATATGGCCCTTATTCAATTCATAAGTGGAGCAATAAATACTGAATTCAAAAGACAAAGTAGCGCTTATAAATTGTTCATTCTGATCAGTGAAATTGCAGGCTTGTCAATTACTGTTTTCATATTATATTTTACATTTGTTGAAACACTGTGTTAAAGCAGCCTGTACTCAATAGAGAATTAATATATTTGAACATTTACTCACACATTTTTTAATATATTTGAATATATGCTTAAATGTACAATATGTACATACTGACAGTTTCTAAAACACTACTTATGTATGCACTTTTGAACTTTTAAAGTGTAAAAACTATTTTACTACTATATCAACGTTTGAGCCCCTAATACCCCTATCCTAACCTAACCACTTCTCAACGATATAGAAAACATTATAGGCAGATGACTGTGCAGTTACAATAATTTGAGTTAAAATATATTAGTATACTGTCACGGAGGAACTAGGGAACTACTGAGGGTGCCCTGGTAGAGGAGCAACATGTCTCAGAACTCATTTGACATTGATTAAAGCGTCTTTTCCATTGTTTTTCTACGAGAAAGCGTTAGAGGACATGTTTGACTGTTGCGCTCGCGTCTTTTGCAGGGTCTCGCACATGACACAACTTCCTAAAAACACTGCTCTCAAGTTAAGAAAAAGTTTAAATTATAAAAAAATGCGAGACCTTGCATTTCGAGACCTTAAGTTTTCCCCATTCATTCCATTGCCCGAGTCTCATGTTTTTCAAAGCAAAAAAAAAAAGCATTCTGTATGCACCTGCCCTATAACTCTTGAGTGCCAAACTACATATAAAGGGTTAGTTCACCCAAAAATTAAAATTCTGTCATCATTTACTCACCCTCAGGTTGTTCCAAACCTGTAAAAAGGTCTTTGATCTGTTGAACACAAAGAAAGATATTTTGAAGAAAGTTTGTAACCAGGCTGCTTTGGGGCACCATTGATTTCCATAGTAGGGAAAAAAATATTATGGAAGTCAATGGTGCCCCAAAACTGTTCAGTTTCCCACACTCTTAAAATATCTTCCTTTGTGTTCAACATAACAAAAAAATGTATACAGCTTCGGAACAACCTGAGGGTGAGTAAATGATAACAGAATTTTAATTTTTGGGTGAACTATCCCTTTAAGTACTATCATATGGCACGATCATTTTGCTGCCGCTGTGAAGTGAAATATTCAGTTTTTAACATTTATCATGCCATTAATCGAGTTCTGAGCATTCTCATATAACTCGCCTCATTAATTTGTATGTTCATCTGTAAGTGTTGTTTGGGCTATTTAATATTATATTATATATATATATATATATATATATATATATATATATATATATATATATATATATATATATATATATATATTATATATATTTTTTTTTTTTTTCCTACCCTGACCCCGCCCCCAGCACTCCCTGATAAAATGTGTTCCCACAGCTATGTATGCTGTATAGATCATTTTAAAGGAATGAGTCATATTTATGATTTTATGGTCCATTTCACATCAAACAAAATAAAACCTAAATAATGCATTTTAACATTTTAAAGTGTCATGAACCCCCAAAACTTTTTTTTTGAGATGTAAACAGATATGTATAGGTTGCACATCATTGAAAACACTAAAGGTACTCATTAATGTTATTCCTAAGTGAAAAATAGTTATTCTTAACAACCACAACATAAACAATCAATCGCGTACTGTCAAAACTGTTCCATGTGTTATGTATTTCAGCAAAAGTAACTTTTATTATTTATTATTTATTTAATGAAGTATGCATGACCCCTGCTAGCATCATGTCTGCATCATTAACCTTTTATTTTCAGGCCATACTCTTCCCCATGTCAAATAGTTCTTCTCATGCGGGAGATCCGTTAATGTGCAGCGTTGGGGGTAACAAGTTACAAGTAAAGAGAGTTACGAACTTACAAATAAGTAACGCAAGTTACTTTGTTTTTTTATTTATTGACCTCTCTTGTCCCCATATTGAAATAAATCGGGGGTAAGTGCAAAGGTTTGTGTGCGCTGTGTAAACATGATGGTTATTGTAGTTCTAGACTAAATATGAGCATACATTTATTCAATTCACTTGCACAGAAACTGATTTAGTGGTTCCCGAACACTCCCCCGTCTGCCATTGATTACAGATAAACAAGTAGTCCCACCCAAAACTCAGAACATTGATTGAGACAATGTTGCACTTTTTATACTGTTTACTGGGGAATCAGCCTACCAAATGGCTTATATGTGGTTATAAATATGAGATTGGCTACCTGTGTTGTGGCACAAAAATATATAGTAATTTCTCCTGGACTACAGACAGAGACATGTTCTCCTTACTGTGAACCCCAGAGCTGAAAATAGCCCGTGTGATGGGCCGATGACACCAGGTCTGGACGATGAGTGTAATTGACAGAATTCTAGTGTGATTACTGCTGAAACTGTGGCTAATGAATGCTAAGCAGCACTCGTTCCACCCTCCTCTGAGCGCCCAGAGAGGCTTCCTGTCCTCCGGTCATTCAGATTGACATGTTACACAGGGAAGCATCTCTTCTTAATTCCCAGTATTGTGTGGTCTGCTTTTGAGCTGTATTTGAACCATCAAAACAAGACTTTATAATGTTCTCAATGTTGTCATTGGGCTGTACTTTATTCTTAAAAAATGTCACGCCCTTTTGAAAATACCAAGGTCAAAACATTTTGTTCTCAAAAAACCAGGCATATAAGATTTAATTTACAAAGATTTCTTCCTTATTTTTTTTTATTTATTTACCTTTTCCTTATTTGGATAAAATTGCTCTCAAGTTTTAGTCATTCTGATTAATCACACCAAAACTAGAAATGTTGCCTTGACTACTAACTGAAGAAAAATGACTAAAAACTAAAATTACTAAAAAAAATTAATAAAACTGAAATAAAAATAATTTAAAGCTAAATAGAAATATTAAAGGTGCCCTAGAATCAAAAATTGAATTTGCCTTGGCATAGTTAAATAATAAGAGTTCAGTACATGGAAATGACATACAGTGAGTCTCAAACTCCATTGTTTCCCCCTTCTTATATAAATCTCATTTGTTTAAAAGACCTCCGGAAAACAGGCGAATCTCAACATAACACAGACTGTTACATAACAGTCGGGATCATTAATATGTACGCCTCCAATATTTACATATGCCAGCCCATGTTCAAGGCATTAGACAAGGGCAGGACGTCTGGATGTGCACAGCTGAATCATCAGACTAGGTAAGCAAGCAAGAAAAATAGCGAAAAATGGCAGATGGAGCAATAATAACTGACATGATCCATGATAGCATGATATTTTTAGTGATATTTGGAAATTGCCTTTCTAAATGTTTCATTAGCATGTTGCTAATTTACTGTTAAATGTGGTTAAAGTTACCATCATTTATTACTGTATTCGCAGAGACAAGAGCCGTCGCTATTTTTATTTTTAAACATTTGCAGTCTGTATAATTCATAAACAACTTCATTTTTTATAAATCTCTCCAATAGTGTAGCATTAGCATGGGGGGGGGGGGATTTAAAGCGAGAGATTTAAAGGGGTTAATGATGCCCCAAAATAGGCAGTTAAAAAAAATTATAAAAAAAAAAAGATCTATGGGGTATTTTGAAAAGACGTTCTATGGCACCTTTAAAAATAAAAAATGACAAAAGCACATAAACCAAAATAAACATAAAATAAACCAAACTAAAACTTAAAAACTGAAAATATAAATACTTTAATATAAATATTATAAGATAACACTGTTTGCAAACATGTTTTTTGGACACACCCACCATTTTCAAATGTCAGAAAAACAAATAGACCTGCCCCAAAATGCCATTTCTTGAGCCAGTGTTGCTGTGTCAGATTGGTCTGGAAAATGTATATATTCAAATGATTTATTTATAAATTTGACTCAAGATTATAGTCTGTGTCTGTGCAATAATGATGTCAACAGTGCAATTTATGGTGCATTTTTTTGTGCAGTTTCATCTTGGTTTTTTGACAGGCCTCTTCCTCCAAACAGCAGGATCTTTTCAGACATGCTTTGACAGGTGCCTGGATCTGGACCTCACCAATGTCAGTCCAGTGGCAATCATAACAAGGGGTTGCTCAAAACCTTACAAAACAATCACTCGACTCTGTTGATGTCCATGTCCAAGGGTGGAAACAATTCCAGAATTACTGCTGTGCTGGATAAACTGCAAGAGCTAATGCTGCAATGGGATTGGAACATAACTATGTTACAGTGGGTTCTTTTCTCCATATCTCCTTCTGTTTCTTGGCTTTTTGTATAAGAGGTCAAGTATACACTACTGTACATTTACATTAAAAGGGGTACTTCACTGCTGACGGACTTGTCAAATACTGCCTTGCTTTAGTAGGAAATACTTCTTAGCAAACATTTAGTAATAATGAAAAGAGTAAGCATTTAGCAGGAGTGAGTTACTTTCAGTTTCCAGTGAATGTTCCAGCTCGTTGTAAGCAGTGAGGCTGCAAAGAATCATAAATATGGAGAGAACACCACAATGAAAAATCTCTGTTTGTAGTCTATATTTCAAACTCAGTGACCATGAACACAGTGTTTTAGGCCAAATGGAGGTTAACACGGAGAACGAGTAAACCATAATTTGTTCATGAACCGACATTGTAACTATACAAAGTGGGTTGAAAATTGGCAAAGTTACACTTTAGAATGATTGCAGAAGCACTACAAAATAGTTGTATTGATCTTGTAAGTTATCATAGATTTGGAAGGGCCATTCTCAAAAAAATATAGTGTTGAAAAAAAGTCAAGAAACTGAAAATAAAAGGTTTCATTCTATAACTAAACATTTTATTACATACTTGGAAATTACCAAAAACTAGTGTTTTGAAAATACAAAATAGAAAAATACTTCAAATGCCAAAGTTTATTGCTTATTGTTTAAGGCAGCGTTTCTGAAAGTGTGGGGAACAAAGACATGACAAGTGGGGCGCGACAAACGGGAGGAAATTTGGTAATTTTTGTGCCCATCTTTATTAAAGGTGCAATTTGTAAGAATTCTGCAGTAAAATATCCAAAAACCACTTGGCCAGTGTTATATATTTTGTTCACTTGAGTACTTACAATATCCCAAATGTTTCCTACTATTTGTAAATCGTGAGAAAATTGCAATTTTATCCAAGGCTTCGGGACGTGTAAGTCGCCTCGCCTGTCTAATCTATATATTACATGTTTTAATAGACAAGGGAACAACTTTTGATATATTTATAGACGGAAAACAAATTATTGTTATATAGCTCAACACGTTTAGTCTTTTTGTTTAAATACATTTTGTTTTAGTGAGTACCATGCTTTACCATCTTATTGTGAATGATTCATCCATGCTCACGTTTCATTTTTAAGCATCTTTTGACATCATAATTTGAAACTAAAATGTCATAACTTGATCTTCCAGTGCAATATCAAACTTCTTCAATCGTTTAGTCAGCTTAAACCCGCCTCTTTCTTACTATTGACCAAGCTCGCAATCAGATCTGCCTCCAGCCAATAAACACAATAGAAAAATAGAACTAGGGCTGCAACTAACGATTATTTTGATAATCAATTAATCTGTCAATTATCTCTTTGATGAATCAGATAAAAAAATCTAAAAATTATTGTACATTAAAAATTCATTTTAATCTGTTACTTTAAACACTGTAATTCCACATCCTGCCCAGTGCTGTTCTCCAAACAATGTGTAATATAAAGCCTATGAAATAAAATAAATGTTAATAATTTTTAACAGTTAAACTTAAAGCCTAATTTATTACCATTTTGTTGGGGCGACTGGGGACAGGTGGGGCTTGGAACCCTTCCCTCCAAAGTGGGGAATGGCAGAAAAATTGAGAAACATTGCTTTAAGGGAAATATTTTTATTAATGGTATAATGAATTGATGTATATATTGATATAATGTCAGTATGTGTTTTGACATACTACTGAAGCCATCTAAGAACATTCATATTTTATGAAAATCTAGGGTTATTGTCACCAAATTTCCATAAAATATGATTTTCCTTTGTTTTGTATATACATTTTCTTCTGTGTTTGTTGTTACAACCATTGCTTAATTTGTGAAATAAAAAAATAAAATAAAAAAACATCATGATTAGTACACTGTAAAAAAGAATTGTTGGTTTAACTTCAAGGGGGTGTCTAATGCTATTTCATGCATTCAGACTTATTTACACTGTTAAAGAGTTGGATTCTCATGCTAAACATGGCCAAAGTCTCAAAACACGAGTTTGATGTATGACAGAGTATTTCTGTGCCAAATATACTACTTGTTTGTGGACATGTCTCACAGAGTTTTTTTTTTTTCCAGTATGGCCCTTTATCATGTAATAAAGGGCGGAATTCCTTGTATGGGCACTTCTCCCTGATAAGCGTGCACACACACACACACACACACACACACCACCCAGAGCAAGAGCAAGAACAAGAGCACGCCCATAAACGCGCTTCGTACGGGTTACGGAAGCCGAGAGATTTTTCAACAATGGCAGTGGCCCAGTTCAGGGGCTGCACCCTTCGAAGGCCGCATACATCATTGAGGCAGTCTCATTTAAGAAAAATAGCTAACCGTTAAAATGCAACGTAAGAAAGAAATTACAGTATTTTACACCTCACAATGAATATCAGTCAATTTTATTACTTTTCTTAAATAAGACATCCATGATGACGTATGCAGCCTTCAAATGCGACCTCCGGAGGACGCAGCCTCCGAAATGAGACGCAGCTCCTGTCACCAAAGGAGTGTGTTTCTTGGTTTTGAGGGAAAGATTACCTTTTTCAGCTTCCCAAAAACCCAGTGTTAAGGGAACAGTGGATGAAGTTTGTTTTTTCCGGGGCAGCAACGGAGTTGTGCATGTATGTTTGTTTGTTCCCGTAATTACAGTGATGAAGGCATTGTAAACAAGTCCCAGTTCGGCACTGAATTTGCAGATCATGGGCAGTGAGTTAAACTGCATCAAATGTCTGTGTTTTGTTTGACTAAAGTCAAACATTTTGTTAGTCAAAAAGTCGACATTCTTTGTCAATGGCCTGAAAGGTCTTTATTCACGGAGTATTTGTTTTCAGCGGAAAGAATTTTAAAAATAATAATTCTTGTCAGGATTATCCTTCCAAACTCACTAGCTCAGCTACATATTTCTTGCAAACAGAACATTAGTTCTTCTGCATAAAACATTCACCATTGAATCCAAGCACCCTCTTTGTTTGTCGTTTTCTGTCTGACAGCACACACTCGATTGCATCCTGGAGTGGATTTTTTCTTCAATTAAAATAATGTCACTCTTCAAGTAGACCCCGTCCCTGCATTAGCAGCCCTCCCTTGAACCATGAAATACCCATTTATTACAGAAACATAAATTATATTCATCTTTCCTCTCTCATCATATTCTCTCTCTCTCTCGTTTCCATGAGTACACCTAAAAAGTGCCCAGTGCTGAACACTCAGTGAGCTTTACTGGTGTAGGGCTTGAGAGTCCAGCCAGGCATTTGATGGCAGTTTAATCATTATTACTGCTCCGATGTCATGGGCTCTCTTGGGAGCAGGGATGAAGAACTCCTTGGGAGGATTTCGACGTAATGAGGCTGACAGTCATGGCAGGGGACCTGTAACTGATTGCTTAATGCATGCAGATGAAATGTTAATGGGAAAGCTGCATGTTGAGACACAGTGGTGGAGAGCAATGCTTAAGACAGCTAACACCCTCCCAACATATTCCCCAACACCCAATGATAGCGACAGCACACAATTAGGGACATTACCAGATGTGTCAACACTTCTCAAGTCTACACCAGAAAATCCACTGTGCTTTAATTGTTCTTTGAGAATTTATGAAGCACTTGCATTCCCTCACAGAACATAAATATATACGAATATACTGCAAAATATAATGCAATATATTACATAATACATACATGGGAAACTAGTGCTTATGTTTTTCAATACACTGATACACATATATGTATATTGTGTACTACATATATGTTCCAATATAAATGTGAATGTATGTACACACACATATATACACACATTCACGGAATGAGTTACGATCAGTGGTTACAACAGATTTTTAGATCCCAGCATGCTTTGCTTCTGATTGTTAAAGGAGAGCTAATGTTAAAATTAAGTGTTGTTTCACATGTTTTGCTCAATATTAAAATAGGGAGAGATCTGTTAGTGTTTAATGTTCTATTATTTTGGAATTTCTGGTATGACTGAGTTTTTTGGATTACCATTGTGCTGAAGAGTAGAGCCTGTGGTTAGGGTGATGATTGGTCAAACACCATTAAGACTATAATTGCTTTATTAAAAAAGTAATGACTGTGCAGTTTTCAGCACAATGATAGTCTCATTGCTAAATAATTTAGTAAATGCAGATGTGCTGCTTGTGTTATCGTTAAGTAATTGCCTATATATGAAACACATATAATGTTGATAATTATAAAATATAGGAAATATTTTGCTTTGCTTATATTTATTTATGTATGTGTGATTATACTGCAATATAAACTGTATACTGTATATACTGTAAATATATCTGCAATATATTACACATGCAGTACCATATCTGATCACATATACATCTATATATTATGAAGTGTATTACTAAAGATAAAATTACATACATTATGATATATTAGTATACATTGTCACATTATTTAATATATGAAAATTCCTTATGTATTATTCAATATATTGTAATATATTAACACAATACATTATTCTGTATATTTTCAAATATACCATTAAATCATTTAATATATTGAACACTCATCTATAAGGAAATACACTTTCCTTGCATAAGGGTAGACCAAACTCATTATAGACCAAACAGACAAATATTTTTGTTTTATATTTTGTAATTGACTATATTTTTTTTCTTTGACATAATGGTGGTAATTATGTGAAGGATCTATACTCAACTATACTACTATACTCATATTATCTTTAAACATCTGCCAAAAATGGTCCATATTGGAGGCCATTTTGATAAAAGTGTCTGCTAAATGCATGAATAAATGGTAAATGTAAATGTGAAAATGTGAGGGCACAATGAAAAAATAAGCGTCGTGAATCCCTCCAAAAGGCGTGAGGAAAACTGAAACAAGTCCGTCTAGCGAATATTTACATAATAAAAACAATAGAAAACAGCTAAGTGGAATGAAAAATGGATGTGTTATAGAACCAGACTGTCCTTCAAAAAAAACGACCCTGTGGCGACCAGGGTGGGCGAGAGCCATGAGGGAACAGCGTGAGGCCGGTGATCCGAGTGATAACGAGCATCACCTGGGAGGCGCACCAGCCTTGAGTCTCTCACGGAGGAGCTCCGGGAGCATAAAAGGAGGAGCGACGACCGTGAAGGACGAGAGAGGACCAGGCCTGGACTTTATGTTATGTTTTATTATGTTTGTGTGGCTTTACTTTCGTTTTGTTCTTTGTTTATTTTGGTATTAAAAATTTGTTTGAATGCTGTCGGAGAGACCTCGCTGCTGAGGGGGATCGCGGTGCAGCGGAGTTCGGGCAGCGCGGGAGTGAAGACCGCGAGAGGCTGCCCGAGGCGGTGGTACTGGAGCCTTGTGAAAGGTGGGACGGAGACCCGGATGCCGTGCTCCTGGGACGAGGTGGGGAGGCTGCCGTCCAGGAGGGAGCGGAGGAGTCGCCGCCGTCCGCCGTGGGCCGGAGCCTGCTGCTGTCAGCCATGAAGGGGAGGAGCAGGGGACGGGGGACTCCCTGCTGGCTGCCCTCAACCGGAGGAGCCATCGCCGGCGCAGTCTCGGGAGTACCCCCGACCTGCGAGGGGCGATGGGGGTATGTGGCGACCAGGGCGGACGAGAGCCGTGAGGGAACGGTGCGAGGCCGGTGACGCAAGTGATAACGAGCATCCCCTGGAAGGCGCACCGGCCTCAAGTCTCTCACGGAGGAGCTCCGGGACTATAAAAGGAGGAGCGACGACCGTGAAGGACGAGAGAGGACCAGGCCTGGACTTTATGTTATGTTTTATTATGTTTGTGTGGCCCGCAGACGTCCGCGAGGGTTTGCCGGCATTACTTTCGTTTTGTTCTTTGTTTATTTTGGTATTAAAACTTTGTTGAACGTTCGCCGGTTCCCGCCTCCTTCTTCCCACATCTACGAACCGTGTTACAGACCCTATAGGTAATTTTTCAAGCACCTTATTACGACCTATATTTACGTTTTAAATTCATGCGCCCTCTAGCTGGCGTAAAAATAATGATGTATCGAGTGTCGTATTACGTCTGTTGTCATGAAATGACATTTGACTGTCGTTACCAATCAAAATGTGTGTTCATTTAAATGCAATTTGTGGACTTTTTACACCATTTGTCCTATTTCCATTTAGCGAAACTAATTTTTTTTTATTAACGACTACATTCTGTGTGACCTGCCGTACAATTTATAAAACGAGCAACAAGATTAACTTCATATAATTTTTTACAGCCCTAATATTTTCAGAGAGTGAGTCAGTATTGTGATACGAAAAACGTGAAGGTGACGTGTACCCAATTATGGTGTCCCATACTCTGAATTTGTGCTCTGCATTTCACCCATCCAAGTTCGCACACACAGCAGTGTGTATTGAATACACAGACACAGAAATATGCAGTGGACAGCCATTTTTGCTGTGATGCCCAGGGAGAGATTGGGGGTTAGGTGCCTCCCACCTAGAATTCCTGAGACTGGTACTGAGACTCGAACCCGCAACCTATAGCCAACTCTCTAACCATTAGGCCACAACTGCCCAGATGAACCGTGTGGTATTGTGTACCAGATTATGACCACGATTATTAGTGAATATCAGTCAGCTGTAGGTCTATAGCACGACTGACCAATCAGAATAAGAAGAGCTGTGTAATAGTTATAAATAATATAACCTAGCACTGTTTTCAATCCCCCGCTAACACTAACACAAAGCATTTTTTTTTTAGTTTGTTTTTCCAAATGAGACGGATCTGAAAAGGAGATTTTGTCAGATTCAGCTTCCTTCTGTGTGCAAACTTTCTTCAAAGAATCTACTGCATGCAAACCCACACACACCCACACTTCCACATAACCCTTCCAGTTAGAGTGCCAGAAGCAAAAAGCAGCTTTGAATAATAGATAAAATTATAGATAAAAGGTGTGACATTTCCTGTGCCATTCTTCCCCAGTGTTAATAAAAGGCTCTAATAAGAAGGTGACCTTTTTGGAATAGATTTGTAAATGTCACAAACCAAGACCCTCTGCATGAAATTGGCACCTTAAACAGAGGCACTGAGAAGGAGGGAATGGGATCCTTTTGTCTCATAACTGAAGATGCCGAATGTGGTTCATTTACTGATACTCTAATGTTCATTTGAATGTGCAATCAAACATGATTAAAACTCATGCTTTTACAGAAGCTCTGCTGCAGGTGTGAACATTCAGGTGCAGAGAAGTTGGAAATTTCAGGAAGAACTATATCTCCTTTTTATATTTGAACTACCTACTTTAGTGATGAATATTTCAGTTGTGTTTTATGGCCTTCATTGGATATGAACAATTCAATGACTCATATTTCAGGTGGATATTTATGACTAGCAAAGGCAGGGAAGGTTATGGGGTTTTTCCTGTCCATGAGGGGATAACTTGAAGGATAAAGAGGCATCTACTGCAGACGCTGTTATCTAGGGTGAAGTTTAAGAACAGTCTCCTTTCCTTCCTGAAGTTTTCATCATGGAATAATGTTGCAGTATTTTCTCTGACCTTCCTTAAAGGTGAAGAGTGTAATTTCTGCACCACTATCAGGCTCCATGCCCATTCAAACTGAATTGTGCCCCCTAAGATTTTTGAGCCATGCAAGTGGTATTTGAAAATTAAATCGCACAGTTATTGTGTTGGTAGCCTACAAAAAAATGTTTAAAAAAATGTTAAAACAACTTTGACAAAAATCATCCATTTACATGGCTACATTTTTGTCAGCATCTTTAAAAATATTTATAAAATGGTTAGTTCCTGTCCTTGAGTCTGATTGGTCAATAGCTGTGTTTTATTCACGATAAAACACGGCTATGACTGCTTCACCCAGCAGTTATGTATCACTACACAACACCCTTAGCAACCACTCTTAGCAACGTAAACTGTATGTTCTCAATTGATATTGTTCATTGAAGCATACTGTATTATGTAGAAGAGTATTGTGAGAAAAAGATCGATTGAGCGAGTTTACTACCTGCATTCAGATTTAGCATTTTCCTTCAGGTCAGTCCTATGTTCATAATAAAAAATCTGTTTAAATGTCCGATGTATTATCTTGTCCTTTTAACAGTTAATGGTTTTTTCCCTTGACTGACAGCGCTAGTCAACGCATTTGTCAGTTGCATCTTGTTCAGTTTTCAAAACAATTCAGTCTTTTAAATATAAAAGTCTTTGCTACTGACTGACACGCTTATAAAGACAGTCTTTGCCGCCATCTATCGGCATAATAACGTAACTTCTGTTGTTCACGGTCAGGGACTATTTTTTTCTGGCGGAAGGAAGGCTTTTAGTGAAAGTTTACTTCATGAAAGTTGCATTGATACATATTTTTGGCTTTAATATTTGTATTGTGTGGTAACCGTTTTATAAAAGCAATAAGGTACTCGAGGCTAGTGCTGTATCATGAATAAGTCACGGCTGAAGGGGTTGCTTTGTGTCATGCTCAGGGGTTAAATTGGGATTTGTTATGTGGGTGGGCTCTGTGGTTTCAGGCTTTCGAGGGGTGCATGTGTATGCAAAGACTACAAAATAGTATCATTTCACAAACTGTAAAATATAACAAGTTGAGAGAGCCCTCTGCTATGAACAATAAAATGCTGATCAAAATCATAGATGCTGGTAATGTGCAAAGCTACATCTGATGACAATAAAATATTTCTGTAGGCAGGGACGTGCACAGACATTTTGGGGGGCAGGGGCTCAAGTGGAAAAAAGGGCACTTCTCATAATTATTTATTTAAAAAATAACGAACCCTTAAATATATTAAGACAACTTTGACTTCACTTACACTCATCCAATTGTTTTATACTCCACAGATTTCTACAAAATAATCAGTTCACACAGAGACCATGGTCTTCTTTAGTATTCACTCGGTTTATCACAAGAGAAATCAACAACTATTTTCAAGTAGCTATATATATTTAGAATAAATGACTGCACCAAGGAGAGGGACATAGTTTCACTAATAATTTATTTTGCACAAATCAATAAATCGTTTTAATTTTTTGGTGTTATTGGAATACTTCTTTCATGAAGTGGACAATTTTAAGATTTTACAATTTTAAGGTCCATTTTTGCTGCCATGTCTTTCACTCTAATGGAAAGAAAACTTAACCCTAACCCTACACATTTAGATGGAGTTTGTTTTAAGCCTACTACCCTCCGTCTGTTTGCATCTGTAGATTTCTTCTAAATTAACCAAAATAAGCTAATCTGCATATTTAAACACATCAAAAAAAAAAATTCCTGAACTGTTAATACATTATATGTTATAACAAATGCCTGCAGAGGGCGCCAAAAGCCTGCTGATTTTTGTTGTTAGACAGCACAGCACGATTAAATCCACGATCAAAGCCAACCATGATTAAAAAAAAATATATTTTTAGTTAAATAATAATATTCGCCCACTTCTTTGTGATAGAAATGCTACAGCCACTGTAATTTCTTCAACAAGAATATGTGGACATCAAACATGCAAAGACAGAGCGAGAGTTTTTTTTTATTGATGTATTATCCTGTGTAAGCTTAGATTTAAGAATAGCATTATGTAGCTGATGCTGTATTATGATTTTTAAATAGTTTTAATACACCATGCATCCTTACAAAACTGTCTAATAATGTGGTTCATGGATGTGCGTCCATGGAGTGCTCCTCTTTTTAGTATTGACAGCCCAACCTATCGGTCAAGTGTTTACCATGGTTCAAAACGCAATGCATAGCACAATACAATAATTTAAATTATAATATGACATATATTTCATTAGTATCAAATCAGGCAGATGTGTTGATTGTGGTCAATCTATTAATGCAGCGTTAAATGTATAAACAGCCCTTAAATAGACAAAACTTTCAGGTTTGTGAACATAGGCTAGCCTACCTGAAAGAAATGCACGGGATGAATCCATCTAGGGCTTTTTTCTTTTTCGCTTCTTATCGCCAGACAGCAGTTGGATTTTCGCGGAAATAGTTTGTCACAAGTTTTCAGCCAGCAGCAAACTCGAGGTGAGGTGGGGTGGGGTGGGGTGTGGCGCGCGTGAGTGCGTGCGGGGAATGGCGTGTCGCGGAGTGAGGGCATCTGAACTCGACAAAGCCGACCTGATATAGTATTTTTTTATTTGTTTTATACAGTAAATATATTTGTTTGACAGGGGAAGCTGTGCGCAAACAGGAATATATATTCATTTATTTAAAAAAAAAAAAAAAACACCCCAGAAAAAAGGGCACTTTCTCCCCAGGAAGAAAAAGGGCAGGTGCTCAAGCCCCTTTTTTGTCTATGTGTGCACGTGCCTGTCTGTAGGCCTGTGCCTTCTCCTTTGTGTCAGTATCAAATATAAGAGTGATGCTACCATTAAAGGACAGAATATAAATACAAAATACAGTTCTCGACATTAAGCCTGGTTTTGTGCTTGTCCTTTGGACAACTAAATCATTTACTTGTCAGAGTAAAAAAGTAACTTGTCTGGGAAGAAAAAAAAAAAAAAAAAAAAAAAAAAATATATATATATATATATATATATATATATATATATATATATATATATATATATATATATATATATATATATTATTCAAATCTTCTATTTTTTATTTCATATTCTTACATTTGATAGCTAAATTAAAATAGTAAGTCACTATAGGGCTGTTACCAAATTAAATAATTTACACTGAAAAAGTACAACTGCGTTCAATAATGTTATGAGATTCTTTAAATATTTTTGAATAAACAAATAAGAAATGCTGGTGGGAAATTTATACTTTTAAACATGAAATTAAACCGCCAGTAGATGGAGGCAAGTGACCGTCTTAATGAGTGAGCCACTGAGTCATTTATTCAAACGATTCACTCTGAATCAAGAATGAAGCAGTTGTTTATGAATAAGCGATTGAATCTTCACTCAACCGATTCGTTCAGAACGCTGAATCATTCAAAACGGCTGAGAACAGCTGCGAGATGCGCTGGTTCTGCTTTGTTTGGAACTATTTTCGCTACTACAATAGAACAAAAAACAGGCATATTGCATCTAAAACGTAAGTGATTGATATTAACTACTTGTTTATTGAACTGTTGTATGAAATTATTGTCAATTTCAATCGAGGTGATATATTCAGCACTTTCGGTCGTGTGATGCTTAACTTTTATCATATGTCGTAAATAGCAAGCTAAACCCCATTGGATTTTTATTGCAACATGATAACTGAGTTTCTTTGTGTGATCAGAGCTCATTTGTTTTGAATTCTCCCCAAGAGGTTACGTGATCCTCAACAGCGCAATATCACCGCCAGTACATTCACTATCAATCGCCACTTAAACTAGATTAATCATTCTCGCGTTTTGGTTGTTATTGACATTTTAATCAAGCTACTTATCTGGTCAGGCAAGTAAAATTCTCTTTCACTTCAAAAAATCCACTTGTCCCGCAGTCCCGGACAAGCGTATGTCGAGCCCTCGTAAGCCTATGTGCCGGGGCTCAGCCCCGGACGGCCCCGGCCCAATTTAACCCCTGGTCATGCCTAACAACGCCCTTCAGCCGTGACTTATTCACAATACAGCACAGCCTCTCGTACCTTATTTCTTACATAAAATTTAAGTATACAAATATATATGAAATTAAAATGACATAAGTACAGAATAACTGACAACAGGCCATTGAATTATTATAAAATAATGCACACCAATTATTCCTCTTATAATATGGTTGCCACACCTCACAACACTATTCAGATGTTGTATTTTAAGACATTTGTCAGGTTTTTGTCCTTAAAACACACTCTTGTGTGTGGGACTAATTTCTTATGCATCTCATCTCGAGCCTCCGTTGCTAATTCCAAAACGTCATTTCAGAACTAGTAAGTTCTGGAGTTTAAGGGAGGCTCGAGCCATTGATAGCAGACTAATACAATTATTAACGTTGTTGATAGAGAGAGAGAGAGAGAGAGAGAGAGAGAGAGAGAGAGCATATGTGAATTAGCATACCTGAATCTGTGCGTCTCTAATGGCAGCAGTGTCTACTAACAGCGGAACTGCAAGTTTATCAAGAACTGTACAGTTATTATCTCGCTGGTGAGAAATGCCATATAGCTTTTAAATTGCTAAACTATTTTACTGATTAATTCGTCAGAGCAGCATGGACAATGTTTTTTCTCTGCAAGTGTGTGTCCGTACTGTATGTGTGTGCGTTTGAGTGAGAGACAGAGCTGGAGAGAGTATGCGCTTTCAGGACATAACGTATAACCACGACAATAATTTGTCATTTTTATCCTATTATTTTACTATATTTATTTGCTTGGTCGGTGTCAGTGCGGGTTTTGTTTCATTTGCCTTTGTAGGCTGTGAGGACCTTTTGAAATAACTGAAATCATTTGGCAAATTGATATGGAACTGTAATGTGGACAAGATCTGCCTAGAACTACTTTAGCTGTGCGTTTTCCAGAATATAATTGCTCACATTAGAACGTTGGTCAACCAATCAGATTGGAGCATTCAACAGCTCTGTCTTATGAAAACAGAATAATAATGATAACTGCTGTAAACTGTAATTCTATGATGCATAAATAAAAATAAAAAAAACACAGTGTCCGCCCTTTTAGCTATCTTCTGTGTTGTAGGTGAAAGTACACACAAAAAATACAAACTATTGGAAAGACAAATTGTATACAGGTCAAAAGTTATTGGTGCTTAATATAATACAAATTCACAGAGGCTATACATAGTTTAAGACTCTCCCACCCACCCACCCACCCACCTCTTTATCTCCAGCCATAAAAACACAGTTCATTGCCATATGCTTCTTGGATCCACTTTGGCTTTCAAACTTCAGTATTAATTCAGTCAGTCTTCATTCAGGGTTCAAAGCTCTTCAGGCTGACTCGGCAGTGCAGGACAGGAGAGAGTATTATGGTGCACTCACTTTACATTTTACATGACTGGACACAGCATATCGTATTAGATGGCTCTTGAGTGAGAGAGATGAAATGTAGCCAGCAGGCTCTGAGCTTGTTTCTGTCTGAGGATCAGATGAGGAGGATGTTTAGAACCTGCCATGAACTCGCTCTCCTTTGATTGTTGCAATGCTGCTACAGGAGCCTTGCTGCTTGTGTGGTTGTGGTTGGAGATGGGATAGTTTCTGCTCTCCTGCTGAAATACCAGTTTCTGTCTCTTCCTCCAAGTCTCCAAGACATCAAGGTGAACACCTTGTGAACACATATCTGTGTGTGTGTAATCATCTTCCATTTCTGACAAAACAGATGAATCCAACAGTCTATATAAATGTGAGTATATGTCTATGTAAATTAAACAGATTTATAAAAAAGATATACAAATAAATGAATCATGATGACTGCAGTAAATTGTAATTCTATGCATAATATCATTTGAGTTTGGTTTGGTGTCAGTAACATTTTTTGTAAAATGAAATTAATACTTGTATTCAGCAAGAACACATTAAGTTGATCAAAAGTGACAGTAAAGATGTTTATTGTGTTACAAAAGATTTCAAAACTTTCTATTCATCAAAGAATCATGAAAAAAAAAGATAATTGTTTTTCACAAAAAGAAAAACTGAAGACCAAACTTTTGAATGGTAGTGTAGGTAGGTGTAATAATACAGTAAGTGAATAAACAATTTAAAAAGGAAAAAACAAATCATTCAGTTGCAAAAGAAATAAATCAGCTCAAAAAAACTATTCATTTATAATCCGGACTAATACAGTTCTTGAGTTTAACTCACTGATTCAGTAATTCGATTGCAGTGGTTCTTGAGTTTACAGCTCACTGGAGCAGAAGCTTATCAGTGAATAACAATTTATTTAGTAATATAACCATCTAAAATGTAAATGTCATCTGAAGCAAATTCATTATAATGAGCACATAATGTTTTGCAGCTCTGTAAAGTATGTGACTGTGTATTTGTTTTTATGCAATATGTACTTTGCTCTCAAGCAAGTTTTTTTTTTTTTGAATCCTGCTCTTGAGTGAAGTGGATCCTGTGGCTCAAAATGATGACAACAGAGTGCCAAAAATGCTACAACATACTTATGTACCCACAGACACACCTACGCAGAATATTAATTGCATGCAAATTTTCCAATCTGATAAGACTCACAGTCACAAATGGGTAATAATATTTTATGCTATTTTAGTAGAAGTGCTCTTGGGACATATCCCTGAGCTGAGAGATTCATAAGAAAATAAAATAAGTCATTCAAAAACACTAAATAAATTAATGACAAAACACTGCGTGCTGCAATGGAATGATTTTGCTGTGGCTTTGTTTGGAACTGTTTTCGTTGGCAGAGCAAAACTAGTTACATTGTGTCTAAAATGTAAGTTCTGTCATGACAACTCTCTGAGAGATTGACATGGAAATGGATGTGGCAATGTAATGTATTTGGCCTTGGCGGAATATATCTGCTACTCTGCTGCTGCTGCACATATAACATACATGAAATAAACCCCATAGCAGATCTATACAGGTGGAGCTGGGGAAGGTGGAAGGTTTCTGAAAGAGCACTGCAGACTGCTAACAGCAACAATGCCAAGTATTTGAATGACTGAACAGTAAGCTCATTGGCCGCTGATACCACAGCAACCAATAAGCTGCGCTAAATAGATAATGATGTGATCACTACCAAGTGAGTTAAGGACCTATCAGTCAGCACCTTCTAGAGTTTCATGCCACACTGTAAAAAATGACAGTGATTTTAACAGTAAAAGACTGTAAAAATGCTGCGGTGAAAAACTGTCAATTGGTTTACAGAAAGTTTCCGTACTATATACGGTGAATAACTGTAATAGATCTAACGGTACATTTAATGTAATTTTACAGTTTTTGGAAGTGAAAAATAACAATTCATTGTAAAATTTACAGTGAAAAAACGTAAATTGACAGTCCCACAATTCCCTGCGTGACACTTCACATTTGATATATCTTCGTTAAAATTTTTTTTTTTTTCTTAGTTTTTCTCATTTTTTTCTAATCAGTTATGTACATTAGGGTTTTATGTTACATCTAATGTTGTTAAATTAATGTTTATTGCATTTTTAAGATTTCATGCATGTTACCATGATGGTGTTTAGTGTGTGTGTGAATGACACTGTGTGCACCTTCTATATGTTAGTGTTGTCCTTCTCAGCTTGTGTTGAACTTTGATTCATCATGTGACTCTTATCACCACTGTGTTTGGTGACTGCTAGTGTATTA
This sequence comes from Chanodichthys erythropterus, assembly GCF_024489055.1. Classification (NCBI taxonomy): domain Eukaryota; kingdom Metazoa; phylum Chordata; class Actinopteri; order Cypriniformes; family Xenocyprididae; genus Chanodichthys; species Chanodichthys erythropterus. Next base: position 21,449,603 of record NC_090237.1, read on the forward strand.
TAAAGGTACAAAACAGATATTAGTACTTCATTAGGTTGGTAAATTAACATTACATCAGTTAATGAAATACGTTATTTTACTGTAAATTTAACATATTTTTTTTTACGTTGCTTCTGTATTTTTTACGGTAAAGTTCTGGCAACCACAGCTGCCGTTTTTTTTACCGTAAATTTTACTGTGATTTTACTGGGATACAGTGCATAAAATACATTTTTATGTATTTGGCATATTTTAATTTATTATAAAATTTCTTTAAGAACACATTGTGATATGAACAATCAGTCATTAATGATCCATTTCCCTTTAACACTAAAATCACTGAAATTAATGAAGATAACTTGCTGTTCACTAAGTAACGAGTCAGTAATGGTAGATTCATTTTAGTGAATAATCTGTCAGAACCAGTAACTTGTCTTTTTGAACTATAGTTATAAAATAACTTCCTTACTTGACTTGAAGATGTTTCATTCCATTATTTCATACTACACTGTATTTTTATCACAAGTATTGGCAACTCACATTCACAAACACTGCATTGTACTTTTGAACCTTGTTTTCTTAATATAAACAATTAACTGTAGGTCCATCCATCTATTTATACCCCTCAATTTATCCAGTTCCAAGACCCTGAACGTTTAGTGAATATGACCTTCATAATAACAATGGGCTGGAACATCAAATGTGCCTTTCTGGAAATAGAATTGCATTGCTGGATTTTCATTGCAATCACAGTTGTTTTTTTTGTTTGTTTTTTTTAACATACTCTATATATTGTATCATCTGCATTAATTATTTCTCACATATTCAATTGTCCTACTGACATTCAGGACACAAACTAAAATATGACAGCTACCAATTGCATTTCTCTATATTATGATACATTTTGCAAGGTCAAGGGTTGATTTTTATCTCCTCTCTTCGTTTCAGCTGAGGTGGCCGAGGTCTGTTGATGAGCATATGTGATTACATGAGGCTGGAGATGGAAGATGAAGTGTGAAAATGGAGCGACCTGTGGGAGTCTCACAGCCTAAAGAAAATCAATATTACTTTCCTTGAGATCCTCTTTCTCTCAGCATCTGTGAGGTATATATTCCCATCTCCGATGCAGACTCTGCTACGTGTGCCTAGCACTGATGAAAAATCTGTGATATTTACCATTATTTGATCATATATGTGAAGACGAGTGAACTACAGAACTAAATGAACAATTCAAACCAACTTCAGCATAAGTCACTGAACCTAACGGCTAATGTCCAGTCAGTAGTTTCAGCTATAGTTCAATCTCCACGTGGCTTTATGCTTTTCAGCCAGATGAGTTATCGGGAATAAGTTTTACCCAAATACAATTGGATCAGTAGTCCGTCAGCCTATGCACCACCAGGTATATGTCTGAGCATATTAGTCCAGTCAGACAGAACAAAAATGACACCATGCACATTGCTCAGTCATGGGGTGTTGTGTGTGACTCATTACGCCACTGCTCGGTGCCTCCACACGCTCTGCCGATAAGGACCCCCACCCGTGCCTGGACGGAGTAATTGGACCAGAGACGTAAAATGGCCACACAGACTCCAGGAACAGGGAATTAACTGCATATTGACAGCATTAAACTTGGCAGGTTCCCAGGGCTGAATGTTGATTTTTGAGCTGCTGTTTTGCCAGAATGAGGAACTCACGGAAAGACAAACCTTTATAAATTATGGAGCAGTAAATTTAGACAATAATAAGTAGCGTACTTTTGTAGTCTGACAAGGTTAGAGAGTTCTTTCATCGCAAAATCTATCTCGCTCTCGCTTCTTGAAGTCTATATAAAGATACTGGCCAATGAGTGACTGAGCTTTGTAAAAAGACTTAAATAAAACAAGACCTTAAATATAAAGAATGCTTTATGCATTTCTTTTTAAACTCCTGCCAGCAAAGCAAGAATGAAAGGAACGCAGAGACTGCCAGCATTATCCTTGTTAGTGTCTGCAGATAGAATGTTTTACGAGACAAAGGATCCATACTCTGCTGGAGAAATTAATGACTTTCTTTGAAAAGAGGGTCTCGGTGTTGTTATGGAAACCTCCTCTCAAGAGATGCTAATAAGCTCAAGCCAAAGCAAAAGAACCAGTTTTGAATGTGCATCAATTTGAGACTGTCTGTAATGCACTACATTTATAACATGTTACAGGACATAATTAATGCTGCTTGCTCAGGCAGTCATCACTGTTATTACTATTACGGGTCACATCCCGTCCTGCACTAACTGTGCTATATTAATGAAAAGAGGTGTGTTATGACTTTTCTAAGTGATCAGACTTACATTTTACTTCTAGTGGACAACAGAAAACAGCTGACAAAAAATCCCCTTGATTTGCTTAATCAGAATCACAGACCCTTTTTTATTATAGCAACCAGGGGAAAAAAAACCCACCGGAAAACACCATAGCAACAAGACAAAAACACTAAAAACGCAGAACTACTCGGAGCAACTGCATAACAACTCCTTGGCAAACACCCAAAACAGCAACTGGATAGCAACATAATACTAAAGCACTATTCTGAAAGTTTTTTTCACTGGAGCAGTGATGTAATATTTTTATTTTAAACAATTTCCAGTTTTTCATTAATAAAAGAGTCCATGTTTAAAATGTGCACAATAGATACTGTACGGTGCTTAACAGTGGTTACAAAGAATGTGCAATTAAATTACCACAGCCTTCATGTTTGTAACCGACATTCTGGATTCGGACGACAATAAAATCAAAGACTAGCTCCTGTAATTGTTGAAATTACCTTACATTCCCCTAAGAAACAATTACCATTCGAATAGAGCTTTAGATATGATTTTGAAATGATTAGATACAGTGTGACTGAAGTGGAATCTATTGACCCTCAAAGATGGAAAGTGTGAAGCAGTAAATGCTAGTGATAATGGCAGAGTCCCAGCCTAGTCTTGACTATGTGAAAATGGGTCTTATGCATATGAATGAAATAGGACCTCAGGTGAGGAGAGGTGTGACCCAATTGCAGACATCATCAGTAATGATGATGAAGATCTCATATGTGATACACACCTGAGAACCATGTATCCCTGCACTCAGAATGTACATTTATAGTTTTTATTGCAGTTGTGGAAAGACGTCTGTCTAACCCATCTGTAGCACTATTAGTTCCCTTTATTATCTATATATTTTTGATGTGGGTTAATTGGTGTGATAAATGACATTATAGCCAAAGGCTGTAGATGCTTATTGACTATATTGACTATATTGACTATAGCTGCTGTTTATATTTTGGTTTAAAATTGACACTATTTTTCTCATAAAGTTTAAGCGTGTCACCCGTGGGTTTACTGGCCCTGGGCTCTCAGGTATTAGAGGACAAACATTCAACATACTGGCTCAGTGCAGAATTTCGTGTCTCTCCTGTTTTCCTAGTATTGCAGTACTACCTGTAACCTTTAACAGCTCCTGAGACTTAATGTCAAGCCCATATGATATGAACAACCCAAATTCCGCTTTTGATAACAGACCAGACAAAGGAAGAAAAAGGTATGAAGAAAAATATACTAGTGACATTTTACACATTCAGATTATCTTAAGTAAAAGAACATGCATGGCTTAGCAATACAAATTAGTTCAATTGCACCTGCTAAAAGGGAACTTTTCTGAAGATTGTTGAAAAATCCTGCCATGAGATCTATGGTTATTCATGCGGTCTAAGGATTCAAGATAATTATAGACTAATCGGGTAAAGTTAATTGCACTGACAATGCAATCTGAGAAAATGAATTGTAATCCCTTTCATCTTTTGTTTTGTCAGAACAACTTGGTGGGCACATTTAGACTTTTCAACATTTTCAAGTAAAAACATCTTACACGGGCATTGAAGATCAGCATAAAATGAATTACTCAAACCATGTCTATATGTTCATTAAATAGTATTCTGAGTTGATTTGGTGCATTTCTCAGATCATAACTGAAATTCTCCAAAGTATTTGTTCATCCTCTACATCAGATGCGTACACAGGATTTGGGGGGTGTTGGGGTGGTTTGGTGCTCGAGCCCCTGCCACTTTAATCAGTAATAGTAAAGTGCCCTTTGGATCATATTGCAGTGGCCCCCAGAATGCGAAACCTCCAGTGGCAGAAGGATGGCCAAGAGACTAGTGGAGATGAAGCAGCGGCTCCAGCGCTCTCCGCCACGTCCCCTCGTGTCCCAGATCTAACCCCCTGTGAAAAACTTCGTCGCTGTGGGGTTCCAGGGGGCACATTGCTTCACGACATGGGAATGAGGGTGGGGCAAGAGAGAGAAGGAGAGGGGAGAGAGACATTACCAAGGGGCTCGCCGAACCCGGGGGAACGCCACCAGATGGTCTTCAGCCAGCTGGATGGACAGATTCAGGACGCCTGACTGTGGCACTGGACTCACACTACTCCAGTTCCACCTGATCGATCATTTCCTCAACTTCACATGTCTGGGCCATCAGCCACTTGTCTCTCCGCCAATCACTGGAATTAGAGACAGGTGTTAGTTATTATGCACTTGATCTCCTTATCACCACTTGTCTGACCTCGCTTTACCACGCCCCCTCACCACACTGAAATCAAAGCAAATTTAAAAGTGCTGGCTAATGCTAAACATAAATACTCTAAGATTATTATTCACGTCAGCACTAATGACGTTTGACTTCACTGGTCGGAGATCACTAAAATGAACATTGGCCCCTCTGGCCCGCTTTCTGTTCTCCGGAGTGATGAAATACTTAGCAGACTGTCGTCACTTAATGGCTGGCTGTCAAAGTGGTGTCCGCAGATTAACATAAGGTTCAAAGACAGTTGGAAAAGTTTTTAGGGCAGACCTGACCTGTTGAAAAGAGATGGTATCCATCCCTCCTGGGGTGGTGCCACTCTTCTCTCTAGTAATATGGCACATAGTCTTAGAGCTGAAACATGACAAACTGGGGCCCAGGTCAGGAAGCAGACAGACTGGCTAAACCGACCGTCTGCTAGCTATCTCACATCACAGAAGTCAGATAAATCCCAAAACCTAGAGACTCATTCACCTAGAAATCAGCACATAGAGACTGTGTCTGTAACTACAAAAAACTTCCAAACTCATTTAAGTGTAAAAATTTAATTGATGTTGAACAAATAAAAAACAGATATAATGCAGATGAACAAATGATAAAGATATTAATTTAATATCTTCAGTATTACTCAGAAGTCTATATTTGAAGTTTCAACTATAATTCTTTTGAAGTGATGGAGCTTTATGTAATGCTATCTACAGTAGTGTAATTGATAAATCCTGTTTGACATTTGTGCTGGCTATACTGTATACAGGCGACCTGGGCACCATACAGACTTTATCAAAGATGTTGATTTGCTGATTTTCTATTGGTGTTAGCACTGGCTGCAGATAAAGTCCTAAATGTTGGTGATTTTAATATCCATGTAGATAATGAAAAGGAGACATTGGGATTGACATTTACAGACATTCTAAACTCTGTTGGAGTTAGACAACATGTGTCAGGACCCACTCATTGTCGTAATCTAATATTGTCGCATGGAATCAATATTGCTGCCATTGAAATTCTGCAGCAGAGCGATGACATCTCAGATCATTATCTAGTCTTGTGTATACTACATTTAGCCAAGGCTGCAAAATCACTTCACTTGATTCTACCAATAAAGATTGCTTTATAAGCAATCTTCGTGCTCAGTTTCATCTCCTCAGCATACCAGATAGCTTAGAAGAACTTGATGTTGCAACAAAAACTACTGTATCTCTCTGTATTGTATCTCTCTATTAATGTTACTGGATCTTAGTGCTGCATTTGATACTATCGACCACAACATTCTTTTGAATAGACTCAAAAATCATGCTGGCATTAGTGGAATTGCATTGGCATAGTTTAAATGATACTTATCTGACCATTAATCAGTTTTTAGCAGTAAATGAAGAGATGTCATACCGATCATAAGTTCAGTATGAAGTACTGCAAGGCTCAGTACTAGGACCATTGCTTTTCAGCCTGTACATGCCCTCGGGAGATATCATTAGGAAGCATGGTGTTAGTTTGCTACGCTGATGATAATCAGCTCTATATTTCTTTGCGCCCTGACGAAGCTTACCAATTCACAAAATTGACGGAATGCATAGCTGATACAAAAACTATGACTTATGCTCTCAATGAGAAATGTGGAACAGTTAGCTCATGCACTCATGACATCAAGGCTAGATTATTGTAATGCTCTACTGGGTGCACTCTTGTGTGCAAAACACAGCAGCTAGAGTTCTTACTAGAAACATTGTAAAAAGCGCTATGTAAATAAAGGTGACTTGACTTGTTCATTTGTCAGTTCCCCAACACTTCATGATAAAACTGAATCACAGATCTAGCAGACAAGAGGTCAGAATCACAGCCTACATCTGCAGCCGAGGGCTGATTGATGCATCTCTAAATGAGCCCTAACAATAACTTAGTGTCTGTTTCAGCGCTTGCTAAAGCCTCTTTATCCTTAAAACCAAGCATCCAGGAGCACACCTACTCAGACTGAAAGCACTCATATTGCGCTCACAGTATTCACAAGCATTTTAGGAGCTATCCATCAACCGAAAAGAAAAAAACAACTGTTCTACTCACTTACATCATAAAGTGATATAATCTCAGTGTAATACATTATGTCTGTTCCAGCTGTGCTCCAAATTACAAGGTTTATTTTTGTCAGTTCATTGCATCATTCATTTTTATTGATGTGTGAATTTAAATGGGAAGATAAAGTATTAGTTCAACAAATTAAATTTCTGTCATCATTTACTCACTTTGATGTTGTTCTGTGGAACACAAAAGGACAAATTTTTAAATCTATTGTTTTGTTTTTTTGACATTTTCAACTTTTAGTGTGTTAATGTTGCTGTTTGAGCATTGAAAAAGGTCTGCAGAGTTACAAACCACAAAGTCCACTTCAAAGGGAGTTTTATCAGTAAGCACTGTTTCTGAAGTACATCCAGATTTTGCAGTTAGACACGTTCCAGGGTCAACATATTCTGTTGATCCAGGAACATTCCTGTCCAAAATGTATTTCTATCTCCTTCCCTACCCCTAAACCTAACCCTACCCATATGTTCTCCTTAAAATCAGAGGGAAATGATAGGTGAATAACACTGATGTAGAAGCACCAAACCCTGATTTTAAGCCTAAACTTGACATAAACTGTAAACTTATCCTTCAAATCTGATTAGTTGATTGGAATGTTGTTCCAGGATCAACAAAGATGTTTATCCCAGGATCAGTGTGAGGCCTGGTTGGGTTGCATTAGTAGTGTTTTGATACACATGGATATTATAATAGGTGTGACATATTTAGCAAGTGTGAACAGCAAAAAATCACATGAAATGCGATTCTTATGAATTCATATTTGGTTTTAAATCCTAATCAAATCGCATTTCTGGAAATCCTTTTCAGTCTGACCGCTCTAATCGGACTTTGTGTGGTTTTTGTCACATAATATGGCCTCTTTAAAAAACTGTGGTCACCCGTTTCCATGTCATATATTCAAACTAAATAGAATAGACTATTTTTGGGTGAACTATTCCTTTATTTATGTCATGTTTTTAACTTTGAATTTATTATTTAACCCCATTCTTACTATTCACATGGTGAAATAAATAACTCTTTAATTGTTTAACTGCAGTTAGGATTGGTTACCATTCACTGAGCTGTGATGTTTGAGAATCTTAAGTGCTTCAGATCTCAGTGTGCAGAATTCAGTGGAGAACCCAAGAGACAATGATGCACTGCAGAGGACAACTAAGAGGCAAGGATGTCTGCTTGATGTTTTCTCACTCTTTTGATTGCCAGTGTGTGTGTAGTCATGTTAGCGCAGATGCAGTACTTATTTCTAAGCCAACGCAAGTGTGTGTTTGACTTGGTAATCATCAAGCAGTGCATCAGGGGAGTATGTGTGCACAGATGACATGGCCTAGATTTACTCTAAAACATCCCGGGGCAACCAGATGAGCAAATGAACCACGTGGTATCACCTCAAACAGCTGACCCACAACTCCAGCGCCTCCTTCACATGTGGCCAAAACATCTCAATCCCTCTCTGCTGACCAAGATCTGACATCTGTTGTTTTCTTGGCATTATGGGATTGCTTTCTGTGTGGACCTTCCTTTGTTCACACATCAGTCCCTGAATTTTTCAAAGATATCTGGATCACATTGTGCTGGTGTGCATGTTAGTCTGATTTTCACTCAATTAATGTGCAATATGCATAAGAATTAGTGGTGGGCATAGATTATTTTTTTTAGTCTAGATTAATTTTGGAATTAATCTACTGTAGATTAATCTAGATTAAAATGGCTCATTTGAATTCTGCCGAAGACATTCAGAATATGTGAGATACACAAATTGTCCCTGCGTCCCAATGTCCATACTATCCATCCTAAATAGTATGTGAGATTAAAATAAGTGTGTCCCAAAGCATAGTATGTTGAAAAGAGTATGCCAAAAGTCCCCGGATGGTCTACTATTTCCGGTAGATTTTCGAAGTGTGGATCTGTGCACACTATAAAGGCTAATATTGCCCACAACCCATTGCACGTTGGACGAGGATTCAGTTCAGAACTACAAACATGAGTAAAAAGTGTTAAAAACTACAAAACATGGCGAATATGCACGATCGATGCTGAGAGGTTGTTTGAGTGACTAATAATCAGTTCAAACTGATAGAAAATATTTATTTAATGTTATATGTGTTATTTTTCATCTGCAAATACCAATGTGGACTTTTATAAAGATCTGATTGGCCATTAACTTTTAAATGCATCATTATGCATTAATATGAGGAGAGTTCTCCACATAAAAGACTCGCGACTGCAGATCAACCTGCTGCATTTCTCTCCAATATGGTAGGAAATTAGCTAAATGAAATGTGGAGGATGTAAGATGATTGACAGGCCAGTTTTCGGTGACTGGATGCGACAGAGAGCAAAGACGCGATTGTATGACGTGATAGTATGTCCCAAAGCTTGTCTACTCTTTTGCTACACACTCAAAAGTAAGTACTTTTTGTTCACAGAAAGAGTACATACTTTTAGGGCGTAGTATAAGTAGGCGAATTGGGACGCAGCAAAAGTAATCCGCCATTTTGTCCGACAAAGCAGATAGGAGTTAGAAGATTAACCTCGGTGGAGTTAAACTTTTGTATATTATATTTTGTATATTGACATCTTTCCGCGTTTGAAACAACATTGATTCTCATGTTCATTCATGTTTAGTTGATGCTATAAATGGACCATGGTCACGACACATTAAAGAAAACGGGTTTTATTGTTTGAATTTCTTAAAAAACTACACAGTTTTAAAGCTGGGAATTTGTTTAATATCATAAGTAACCTGCTCTGTCTTGTCTGTCGACGTGTTGTCAGTGTCCTCTTTGCTCCGTGATGCATTTATCACTGTGTGTGGCGTGACAGCGTCACGGCTTGTCAGAAAAAGCAACAGTAACTAAGGGGGGCGGGCGGGTCTTTGCGAAGGGTCAGTTCGGCTAGGTATACATCCGCGCTAAACTATTAAGGTGAAAGTCATCATAGCTTGCGTAGTATAGACCCAGCTCCCAACCCAACTTTGAGAATAGATTAACGGCGATATTTTTTTTATCGCCCGATAAGAGTCTCACGTTAACGCAGCACGTTAACGCCGATAACGGCCCACCACTAATAAGAATGTAGATGCACAATGGTATATTGGCAAAAAGGGGGTCTCCCTCTTATGAGGGGTTGCTGGGTGGTGTGTTCTGTATGCTAGGCCTTACTTCAGCAGAGTGAGAACAGTGTTGCAAGCACATTACGTCACTTTTAGCACCCAGGTGTAAATCCATTTATGTTGGAGTTGTGGACAAATAGATTGTCTTTGGTTTGTCTTTTGTTAAAAATTTGAAAGATTTTTGTGAGAGGTTCCAGGTTCAAATCCCGGACGAGCCCCCTATTATCTTTGTCCAAAATAAATAAATACATAAAATATTTTTAGAGACAGTACAGAAACATTTTGTGTGACATTGAAGGCTCTCAATAATATTTCAGTTTGTAAAAATAAAAGTAAAAGACAAATGAAAGCAATTTAAACATATATATATTTTCATGGGTTTTCTTCCAAAACACCATCTGGACTGATCACTTTTTAATTCTACTCCTGCAGTGTGGCTTCAATATGCAAAGAGATCATTTAAATTTTGCTTACGAAAGACTAATTCAGCCCTTACTCTCCTTCCCTGACAGTATGTACACATTTTATCAAAACAAATGCACTTTTTCAAGTGTATTTATGAAATAAATTTCACATTGTTATTTTCATTGGTTCACCTTTCAGGCTGTTTATTAATAGATGGAAGTCCAGAAGTGTTCTCAGCTACAGCTGGGCTTTAATCAGAACTAAATGTAGTTTCAAACTATCATTATGTTATGTTAAGAGGAATACCAAAAGATATGAATAATTCAGGTGTTCTGACTCTAATGGCAAACTAGCTATAATCAGCACAGAAAACGTTTTAACTGATTTTCCCCTTGATGAATAAAAGATGTGGGGCAGGGCTGCGATGTATATCTCTCATGGACCTTGCTTGGTCTGTGTTTTTGTGGCTGAAATGTGTTTCAGGCCTTTCTTGGACCTGGTGAAAAACATATCACAGAGAGACATAAAGATGAAGACATGCAGTGACCTAAGCATGGCTAAACGAACGTGAGTCCAGAGAACATATACCAATACATGCTGAAAATACACACATTCAGTGACTCCAGTGACCAAGCATGTACAGAATGAAGGAATGACAAAAAGATCATTCAGACTAGCAGTAACATAGTGAATATAAGCAGTTTAAACTGGTTTATGATTTCAATTATTTACCTATTGCGCTTCACATTACCCAGAGATTGCACTTTCATAGCTTTATTGAGTTTTTATGTTTTAAGTATCAACTTTGTCTCAGACGTTATTCCTAAGATACCTTAATAAATAAAATAACACACAATGGAGACAAATAGAAGTAAAGAGCTACAACATTAATGTGGATTACATATTCATGGGATTAATACTCATTAATTTTAAAATACCAAATACCTATTTTTACTATATATACACTCTTTTAGCACCCAGACATAAATCCATTTATGTTAAAGATGTGGGCAGATCTGTTCCTGATTCTGAGTATTTGAATTTTTGTGTTGGCTAGTCCACTTGTAGTGTACATAGTAATTTACTTCAAATCTACTTAACTTTTTCCTCGCCACTGACTGAAGTTTCCGGCTATCAGTGTAGGGGGCACTATGACGCATTTTATGAAAGAGTACAGAATCTCCTGATCAAAACGTAGAAGAAGCTAAAACAATGATAGAAGATTACTTGTACAAATGTAAAATAACGGATCATCAAACATTAAACAGCATGCAAATCAAAACTGCCTAATGTTACTGAATGAAATGTCAACCCATGCAGGATGAGCTATAGGACCGTGAAGCTTTGGGGGTGTTTTGTGTCTGTGTTTTGATCATCATTCTGAATCCCATCCGGATGTAATCTTTGACAAAAATGCAATTTTCTCAGCTTTTTGTTTAAAATGTTGCCTTTTTTTTTTTTTTTATAAAACTTACCAACATTTAAGTGTTGTTAAAAAAGGATTCATGAAGCTAGAATAAAATGTTTTTAATTTGGAAAGAGTTAAAGTACAGTTAAAGATATTTAAAGTATAAAAAAATAATACCTGAATAATAACATAGTACTATACTTAAGGTGCAAAAATAATATATAAAAAGTAAACTGTGTGATAAAGAAAACTTACAAGTATACTTGCACTAAACTAGTAGTTTACTGAAAGTATTCTTCAAAGTGTACTTCCATATACTAAAAAAAAGTACTACTAGTATTAAAATAGTAAACTATTAGTATGCTTATAAGTTTACTTGTAGTACAGTTGCAGTACAAATGAGAAATGTAGCTGTGAACTAGTTGTGCACTTAAAGTTTACTACCGTTCTAGTACACTTACACGTACACTTCAGTTGGGCCAGTTTAGTTCCAATCAGTACTGAAATAGTGCACTTACAAGTTTACTACTAGTACATTGATACTAGTATACTTACAACATAAAGTATACTTAAAAATATACTAAACAGTACTTTAGTATACTTCATTAAATGAACTTGAAGTATACTACTTTTTCGTAAGGGTAGTTTGTGATCTGGTCTGAAGGTCATGCATGTGAAATTGCTTGGGTCTTTTTTCTCAGGAGAAATTTTGGAGAAGCAAGAGACAGTATAGGGCTCTCTAACATAACTATCCAGGAGAAACATTTCTGATCTTTCCTATCTAGTCATGGCTATCTATCTTTATAAATTCTGTCTGTAGGTTTCTTTAGGACTAGTATCTCCTTTTCATTTGATCTGTTTCTCAAGCATTCACCCATGAACATGTCCCGCAGCTATGTTGGTTTTCTCATAGCAACTCCCACCAACTTGTTTACCTTCCCTTAAATCCCCCTCGCACACTAATGTCACATTGGCTCCTCTGTATTTACTTGATTTTGGCAGCGACTGTTAAACAAGGTTACATGAATACACATGAACTCGTGTGCATGCAGTCACTGACTCGCCACCAGTGTAAACCTCGTCGTGTTCTGCTAGTCGGCATGTCCTTATTTCAGGAGCTGTAAGCCCTGGAGATGATGCAGATTTTTGCTTCAGTGTCACTGAGTCTTGCATTGTTGCTGTGATTGGTATAGCGAGCCTCACACCGCAGTGATCGAGAGCGAGGACCTTGGTGCCCCTGTCTCATTTTTTTTCTTTCTTCTGAAAAGCGAGACTCACAGACTTCACAGAGCCTCTAATTAGCAAGGATGAAAAGCTGCATTAGCAATGTTAATGAAGTTTGTGTTTGAAAGTGCATCCGGTGAAGGACTGCAGTCCTGTCTGAAGGGTTTTGCCTTACAGACCAGCCAGGATCTTTGATTTTATTCCGAAGAACTGGGAGACCGAACTATATTTTCATGTTTACGAAAGAGCTGCAGAAGTCTGAAGTTTATTCAGATTTGAAAGAAAAAACAATCCAATTTTTTCAGAATAATAGACCTACATGTGGCTGATTTCTTTGTGTGTGTGCTGAAAATAGTGTGCTGGAGTGCATTTCAAAAGGAAAATCAATTCCTATTTTAAATGCCTTTTTGCAGAACAAAGCTCTCGGTCATGCGTCTTTTAAACCTTTTGCAATACAGCAAAAGTACTTTTTTCAGGTTTACCCACTATATTTTCACACAAATGGAAAAAAAAAAGATTTTTGAGACCCATATTTCTGATATAATCACTTTGCATAATACATCTGAGAACCGTTACAAAAATAGTCAATGTTGTGAAGAGGTTAAAGCCACTTCAAAAATCATTGTACATTGTACAAACCTATAAGTATATGCCTGATGATAATTGCAAACATCAAAACAACCTGATGAATAAAATAAAGGTTTTGCTTAGAATCCTGGGCATTGGAGTGGTTCATGGAACAGGAGATATTTAATCACTCTGGATTTTTTTGTTTTTTTTTGTTTTTCAATAAATGGATGATTGCACATTATCACGCTACTCAACAAGTAAATAAATAGCCTATTTGATTTTACATTTTAATTTTACCTCTACATTATCTTAAAGCTTTCTGCTAAGAACAAAAACATGTCAGGTAAGCAACATTAGCAAAATTTCATCCAATATCTATTGTTAAAGGTGCCGTAGAACGTCTTTTCAAAAGATGTAATATAAGTCTAAGTTGTCCCCTGAATGTGTCTGTGAAATTTCAGCTCAAAATACCCCATAGATTTTTTTTTATTATTAATTTTTTAACTGCCTATTTTGGGGCATCATTAACTATGTGCCAATTCAGGCTGCGGCCCCTTTAAATCTCTCGCTCCCTGCCCTCCCGAGCTCTCGACTATAAGTGCTGTTATACAGTGCATAAACAAAGTTTACACAGCTAATATAACCCTCAAATGGATCTTTACAAGATGTTCGTCATTCATGCAGCCTGCATGCGTCGGATCATGTGAGTATTGTATTTATTTGGATCTATTACATTTGATTCTGAATGAGTTTGAGGCTATGCTCTGTGGCTAACGGGCTAATGCTACACTGTTGGAGAGATTTACAAAGAATGTGTTTATGAAAGTTGTGTTTATGAATTATACATTATACAAAAATGAAAATAGTGACGGCTCTTGTCTCCGCAAATACAGTAAGAAACAATGGTAACTTCAACCACATTTAACAGTACATTAGCAACATGCTAACGAAACATTTAGAAAGACAATTTACAAACATCACTAAAAATATCATGTAATCATGGATCATGTCAGTTATTATTGCTCCATCTGCCATTTTTCACTATTGTTCTTGCTTGCTTACCTAGTCTGATGATTCAGCTGTGCACAAATCCAGACGTTAATACTGTCTGCTCTTGTCTAATGCCTTGAATATGGGCTGGCATATGCAAATATTGGGGGCATACATATTAATGATCCCGACGGTTACGTAACAGTCGGTGTTAAGATTTGCTTGTTTTCCGGAGGTCTTTTAAACAAATGAGATTTATATAAGTTGGAGGAAGCAATGGAGTTTGAAACTCAATGTATGTCTTTTCCATGTACTGAACTCTTGTTATTCCACTATGCCGAGGTAAATTCAATTTTTGATTCTAGGGCACCTTTAATAGTTTGTATGAAGCACAGCTCGCACTTTCAAAGTGAGCAGCTTTCTGTTTTTCAGCACGTCGGAACCAGCTTGATTCCGATTAGAAATCTGCATGGGGAAATCTTTCACCCTCATGCAAAAAACATATGGATTCCTATTGAAATAACTGGATTTTGCCAGCTAAAATTCACCAAAAGTAAATGTGACCAAACCTTACCAGTGGAAGATGTCAACATTTGCATTTAGGAAACAAGTAGTGGCACAGTTTCAGATGAGTAGACCAATATACAGTGTTGCTATGGACAACAGAGAGTATTAGGAAATATATGGATGCTAGATGGCATGACTGGCTGATCAGTATAATGTATTACACAGCCTTGAAAAGCTAGATATTTTACTTCATAACTTGTTAAATGTAGATATTTTTTTTTTTTTTTACACAAAGGCATTGCTTTGCATCAGAAGGCCTTTATTAACCCCCCAGAGCTGTGTACACGTTTATGATGAACGGATGTGGATGGAGACACTTTCTTCAGCTTATAGTTGTGAACCCTGTTCACTGCCATTATAAAGCTCGGATAAGTCAGGATATTTATGAATATTTCTCCAATTGTGTTATACACCTAGGACGGCTTGAGGATGAATAAAGCTTGGGCTAATTTTCCTTTGAAAGTGAATTAATCCTTTAAGAAACCTGTTTTTTTTTTTGCTCTTTATTGTAATGTGTTCAAGTTCTCTGCACAGCAATTAGATCATCTTGTTTAATGCCCCAAAAAGTTTAGTCATGTTTTTAAAATAAAAACTGAGTCACTGTGGTAGAGCATGAAGGGTAGCAAGAAAATCTTTACTTTGAACATCTTTACTACTATTTGTGGCTATTCTGTTCTGCTTTTTTTCATGAAGAGATTTTTTTTCATAAATTGTTTTCCATCTGTGATGAATGTACCAAGATTGTAGTCACACCATCCCAGTCCTTGTGCTGCAGATGTCATGGTTCAACTGTAATCCCATCTCTGCAGAGGATTTCTCACCCATCAAATTACTGTTCGCTGGCATGGTTTTCCTTCTGAATGCATCCAATCGGAAAGATCTCTCTGAGCTGCTGATAGAATATTGTGGCCTCTTCACTATAGGAAGTTCTGCATTTAGAGAGAGAATATTTTGGAAATACAGCTCTGAAATTCCACTCTGCATGAAACAGGATTCAGGCAAAGAGGACCTTTTCAATTTAATGAATCCTTGCTGAATAAAATTATTAACTGAAAAAACAAACCAAAATTTTGAATTATATTTTATCACCGTTTCCACACAAAAAAGCACTTTTCCACATTAATAATAAGAAATGTTTCTTGAGCACCAAACCAACATATTAGAATGATTTCTGAAGGATCATGTGACACTGAAGACTGGAGTAATGATGCTGGAAATTCAGCTTTGCATCACAGGAATAAATTACATTTATTTAAAACAGCAATTTTATATATACATATACAGTACAGTCCAAAAGTTTGGAACCACTAAGATTTTTAATGTTTTGTCTGCTCACCAAGGCTACATTTATTTAATTAAAAATACAGTAAAAACAGTAATATTGTGAAATATTATTACAATTTAAAATAACTGTTTTCTATTTGAATATATTTGACAAAGTAATTTATTCCTGTGATGGCAAAGCTGAATTTTCAGCATCATTACTCCAGTCTTCAGTGTCACATGATCCTTCAGAAATCATTCTAATATGCTGATCTGCTGCTCAAGAAACATTTAATGTGTACATTTGTACAAAATATTTGTGTACAATATTTTTTTCAGGATTATTTGATGAATAGAAAATTCAAAAGAACAGTGTTTATCTGAAATCTAATCTTTTGTAACATTATAAATGTCTTTACTGCCACTTTTGATTGATTTAATGCATCCTTGCTGAATAAAAGTATTAATTTCTTTAATTTCTTTTCAAAAAAATAAAAATAAACATTCTTACTGACCCCAAACTTTTGAACGGTAGTGTATAATGCTACAGAAGCTTTGTATTTCAGATAAATGCTGTTCTTTTGAACTTTCTATTCATCAAGGAATCCTGAAAAAAAAAAAGTACACAACTGTTTTCAACATTGAAAATAATCATAAATGTTTATTGAGCAGCAAATCAGCATATTAGAATGATTTCTGAAGGATCATGTGACACTGAAGACTGGAGTATTTACTTTGGAGTAATTACTTTGTCAAATATATTTAAATAGTAGACAGTTATTATTAAATTGTAATAATATTTCACAATATTACTGTTTTTTTTACTGTATTTTTAATTAAATAAATGTAGGCTTGGTGAGCAGACGAAACTTCTTTTAAAAACATTAAAAATCTTAGTGGTTCCAAACTTTTGGACTGTACTGTATATGTTGAAAATATATTTGAATCCTGTACACTTTAAAGGAGTCTATGCATATCAAAGAGACTGTTGACTTGGCTAGTTAGAAACCACAGAGAATACCATAGCAACCACATAGCAACACCCTGGCAACCACCCAGAAAACCCTAGCGCATGGCAAGCTTTGCTCAGACAAGAACCATGCATATTTTCTTAAAAAAATGCATAAAAGTATTCCATGTATTTTTTTTTTTTGCAGGGTATTGTACCCTCAGGAGCCATCTCTGTCAACAGAACAACTGCATCCAACCATAGAAAAGCCAAAACCTGCCAGTAGCACATCATATCAAAGGCTGACTAATTTAATCCCTAAACCTATTGTGTTTAGACTGGCAGCAGTCACACACGGATTAGCATGTCATTGTTCCACGATCTGTTCCATTATCTGCTTCTGTTGTTCTCATGCATAATCCATAATAAGCCGGGCTTTACATTAATTACCTTACAGTGATCTGTAGCTTCCTTAAATTAAATTTTGCCATGTAAAACTACAAACAGAATTGTGAACTTTATGATTTTTTTTCATTTCTGCATTCTGAGGTTCAACATGAAGCAAATGAAAGCTCATATTGCTCTGAATATTGATCTGATATGTATGCTACAGTGACTATTTAATGGTATCTTAATCCTGTAGCTCCTTCATCTATAAATCATAAAGCAGCAATATGATTTTTAGCTATTCCTCCTGAACTTGGCCCACTTTTTAGCCCAGACATGTGGAAGTTGTAGTAAGCCTTTTATGTTCTGGATATTCCCATGACAGCTCAGTTTAGTGAAGAAGCAACTTCAGAGAATTCTGGCTATTTTCAGACATAGACCTTTCATATGTGCAGTCTGTTTCTCTCAAATACAATGTGCAGACATTTTAAAATTGTATACATTTTTGTAAGCTGACAAAACATCATCTACTAAAACACACTGTCAGTAGCTTTTCTGACATAATTTGGACCTACGAAACAGAAAAGCTTTTATTGTTAGCCAGTGAAGCCCCACAGCTTCTCAGGAAGTGCATGTACTCTCAACGCTATGCTCTGTTGAGCTTCTTTCACCCGCCTTAGGGTATCATTTGTAAGGCTTATTAGAGAAGCTTTGTGTAACTAGATAAAATTCTCCTCCCTGCACTGCTTTAGCAAAAAATCAGTATCTGCATGTCTATTATACTTGTGTTAGATTCTGTCTGTTGCTATTTAAACATATTAGGTTATACTGAATAAATATTGCAAAAGATGGTCATAGAATAATAGACTTGTGGCTCTTTAATGCATCATGACAGATCGCTGTAGTGCCCTAGTTCAAGCGGCTCTTGAACCAATCATCTCTTCCAACTAGTTAATTTATAGCATGAAATAAACATGAATGAACATCATGAATGTTGTTTCAACCACAGAAAGATGTACACACCATTTTTCAAGTTCAAGTCCACCGACATGCTAACTCCCCTGACTGCTTTGTCGGACAAAACGGCGGATTCAGCATTATGATTGGTTAGAACGCCTGTCAATCAAACTCCCGGCGAAGGTTCAATTAATGACAGAATTTTCATTTTTGGGTGAACTAACCCTCTAATTCTAAGAAAGGGTTATAAGATCATTTGGTTTAAGATGACACTAGATGTGATATTTTATCTAATGCAATGACATTACTACTTTTGTAAGTGATAGTTTAGTGTATATTACTTTTTTGTTTTTTGTTTTTTTTGGCCCACCAAATGGATTTTGTTTTCCTTTTTGTTTGAGCTAAGCCATATTTTCTGGTTGAGATTCAATCAGAAAAGTGATTCTGACAGTGTTGATCCAATCTTCCACCTGCATTTTAAACCCTCCTCTCTTCCACAGCAGCTGGAAATGTTACAAGATGTTAAGGCAGATGTGTATGCCAAAGACCACACAACGTGCAGCGTGGCCTTCTGTTTCCCTCATTCCATATCCGTGGAGATCCACAGTGTTCCATTACAGATGACATCGCTCTCCACTCTATGTAATTCACTGCTGCTCCTTCTCAGCTCTCACCTCTCTCTTTGAATGGGCCATGAGAACAACGTCTGAATAATACATACATGGAACACTTTCTCCTGTGCCACTGATATGCAGTTCTCAGCTTGTCAGGCAGAAAATGAAACCTCTCCTTTTCCACCGTCACCTCCTCCTCGCGTAAGCTGGAGCACTGGATTGCGATGAAGGGCCTGAATGCTAATGAGGAATCATCAAACGTGAATGTAACTCTTGAAGTACCGAGTCTTTCAAGAGGTTCGCCTGAAGACTTGTTCAGCATGACACTGACAATGTAAAGATGAAAATTTATGGCTCGTGACTCTAACTTTCCATTAACTTAGCTTGGTGTCACGGAGAAGTGTTTGATTGCTGTGGAAGTTGTTTTGCATGACATTCAGTACTCTATTTTTAATGGTCTGGAGATTCGGTAAAACTTCCAACACATCCATGCCTAGACCCAACTTCCCATTCGTTTTGCACATCGTCACAAGGGCACTGACAAATTAGCATGCTGTATCCTTGAGTCACGTAGGATGCTCCAAGTAATTAAAGTGAAATATTGCAGTGTGGAGGCGGAAGATGTGACGTACCCTCCTCTCCGCTTGAAAACAAATCTCTAACATTATAGACAGTGCATGCTCCATTAATAACCCAGGCAACAGTTGTCAAGAATTTGGGTAGTCCTGTGGGAAAAGCTGAAAAAATGGGAGAAAGGAGAGAAATAAAATGCAGACTTGCACTGATGTGGAGCCATATGGCTCTGCATATTTCAGGACGATAAAGTCCTCCACTGAGGACAGAATAATACAGAGATCTCTCCACTTAGCAGGCAGAGGCACAAAAGGTAATAAAAATGGTGAAGCCATGAATTTTGTACTTCAAAGCAAGCCATGGACTTTCCAGAGATACAAATGCATCAGTAGAACATCATGTTCTGATTAATGCCCTTATACATATACATGATATATATATATATATTTTTTTTTTTCTTTCCCAATCAATCAGCTGTTTCTCATTCATGCCCCCTCACATTTGCCAGCCACATATGTTGGTTTTCTGAAATAAGGCGTGATAACTATAACTTCTTTCTTACCTTGGAATGTAATGGTTGCATTTCTGAAATGAGACAGCCTTGATGACACACAGTATGCAGCCAACAAATGTGAGGATGCAGCCTTCGAAGCGAAATACAGCAAGTAAAATGGATAAAATTGGCCTCATTCTTTGAAATGTCTTGGAGTATCTTGGAATCACTGTCGTAGAATCAATGGTAATCATTCAGTAGCCTATAGTTTTTTTTCTGTTGAATTTTGTTTCTAAAATATGATTCTGTTACAGCTGACTAATTTTAATATTTCATAAAAAAATAAGCTACTTTTAGCATATAGCTTATGGTGTGACTAGCTACTACACTGAAGTATCTTTAGCTTAGCTACACAGATAGCACACGTACGTCTGCAAGATGTCTGTTAAAGATCACTTCATCTGGAAAGCATCTGCTGTTTACAAACATCTGATAGATGTCTTTAAGATGTCAGTTTACAAACATTCTAAATCATAAACATCTTAAAGACATCTTCTAAACATCTATTTGACATCTGACAGGAAACGTCCTATAGACGCATTGCAAACACTCTAAAAAAAGACATCTTCCAGATGTAAACTGTTACGTGACGTGTATATTAAAAGGCACAAGGACGACAAAGAATACAAGGAGTAGGATTTAATCACCAGAACCAACAGGCAGCACAATATACACATCAAACTTAAAGTAGTCAAACATAAACGTGACTTACATCAAATGAGAACAGACCAGGAATGAAGGAGAACACAGGGATTAAATACACAAAGCAAACAAAGGGATAATTAACAAGACACAGGTGGATAAAATGAACTAATCAAACAGACTGGGGGAAACTAGGGCTGTGTCCGAAATTGCCCCCTATACCCTTAAATAGGGCACTATTTGAGGGGACAGCCATTTGAAGTGGTCTCCGAAACCATAGTGAACGTTACTGAGTGCACTCATTCAATCTCACAATGCACCGCAATAACGAGTGTACAACTGATGTACGCTCGTGAGAGTCGCGAGTTGAACTTAAATTAATTCCCGCGTCTCGCCTGAAGATGGAATGAATCATTCAGTTATTATCCAATGTGGCTACAGAGTGAAATCCATACAGGTATAAATTCATTTTTAATTGATTATTAAATTGTTTAATTACGGTTTATGCATTCTAGTAGTTTCCATGACAGAGTTCAAGATTAATCTTTTCATCTTACTACTGGGGCTGCCAGTTTGCTAAAATGCAAGCACAAACTATGCAAAAGGGGGCAGCCCTTCTGGCGCACTCAGTGTCTGAATTCACTCACTAGTTGTCATTCACTCCTTCAGTGGACTTTATTAGTGGATTAGGGTTAGGGAATAGTGAATGAGGGTATAGGGGGCGATTTCGAACACAGGGGAAACAGAAGCATAACACATGTGACACAAACACACACATCAAATAAAAGTCTCCAAGATGTACTTGTGCTATGAGGGTAATTGAGTGGTAATCAACAACATGACACACACGCTGTCCATATGTTTAACCCCGGACTTGACAAAAGCAAACAAAAACAAAACAAAAGCAGATCACCAAAAGAAAGTGACAAGAGCTCCGACATTTAATTGTAGATACAAATTAACGAGACTCAGAAGGTGAGGTGTTAGAGACCAGCTTTATCTTAAATGCTGACAGCATTTAAAATGAGTACTTGAAAGTGTCTGGAGTTCAGCTTTCCTGTTAAGCTAAAAGCTTCTCACAAATAACAGTGTCTTTGTTGCTGATTCAGTGTCTCATCCATTGAAATGCATGCAGCAAGAAGGAGCATCCATACTGAATACTATGATAAAAGAGATGTATGCTCTATACAGTGTGTTAAATAAATAATAATGTCAAATGAATAAGCCATCAGTTGTGTTATCATATGCATACCAAAAAAGTCTTACTTTTAGCCCTTTAAAAGTGATAGCTGCTTGATAAGAAAAATATGTGTGTGCATGTGTATTGTGCTTCTCTGTTATTCATCATCTAGAGAGAAAAAAATTTAATAACTGAACAATAATTCACACTTTTAAAGCTTCTAGTGTTGTCATGGAGATTAATCTAGAATTTATATAGGAATTCTGACTGTACAGCACTGGAAATATCCATTAGCACAATCATATTCCTTTGTTTCCCATATGAGATGAACATTTCCTGTAACCCAGCTAACAAACATATGTTCTAAGAACGTTTTGCTAATGTTCCCATTAAGATATAATAACATTTTTTTCTCTAAATGTTCTCTGAATATTCAAAACATCCATTTTTTTAAAAGCTTTAAAACGTGTTTTCCTTGTTATGGACACAGTAAAGGGTTTGTTCACCCAAAAATGAAATTTCTGTCATTAATTACTCACCCTCATGTCGTTCCACACCTGTAAGACCTGAAGATGAACAAAGAACACCAATTAAGATATTTTTGATGGCTCAGTGAGGCCTCCATAGCCAGCAAAATAATTTACACTTTCAGATGTTCAGAAAGCTACTAAAGACATATTTTAAAACAGTTCGTGTGACTACAGTGGCTTAACCTTAATGTTATGAAGCAACAAAAATACTTTTTGTGCACCAAAAAAACGAAATAACGACTTTATTCAACAATATCTAGTGATGGGCAATTTCAAAACACGAATCTTTTGTTTCGAATCAGTGGTTCGGAACACGTATCAAACTGCCAAAGTCACGCCCCCCAGTGGTGAATCATTGAAATTTCGAAACACTTATGACGTAACGAAGCCTCGTTTACTGAAATCACGTGACTTTGGCAGTTTGATACGTGCTCCGAACCACTGATTCGAAACAAAAGATTTGTAAAGCTTCAAAGCTTTGTTCACAACTTTGAGAGAACTTTGCCAGAAAGTTAGCAAAAGTTCTGAGACTAGCTGCAAGTTCAGATTTTCTGTTTCAGTATGGGGACGTATTGCTGGCGGATAATATTGATGGAAAAAAATACTGTGGGGAAAAAAAAAGTTATACATAATGCGATGCAGAGTGCTATGTTTACCTCACTGAGATTCTTTAGATAGAGTTGCTGGATCAAATCAAAACATAATATGTCTCTCTAATGTATTTGGATTCATAATTAAATCACATAATCATAACAGCATCCAAATAATCTCGGGACATTCTACAGCGAGAGAATCTGCCCACATTGTGCACATCAAACTAAAAAGTAGTTTGTCTCTTCTACACACCCACATATAAGTAAACATACAAACTGTGGGTGGATCCCCAAGGTAGTAACAGTACGGTTAAATTTATCCAACAACATCACCTTGTGGCAATTAAATTTTCAGTATCCAGCCTTATTATTAAAGTTACAAGGATGCTCCAGCTTCCAAACTCCTTCCAGTATTCATTGTGTTGTTGCTCAGTGTTGTTACCATATTTGGGTTCTTTGCCACCACTGCAAGTACGCATGGGATTCGGCTTCTCCCTTAATGAGAATTTAGGTAAACACGGGAAAATACACAAAGCAAATGAGATTAACACATTCATAATCACGATGGAGGTATAGACGCACATAAACATCTTAAATCCTCTAACACCGCCAAACTTCCAGCCTCTTTTCTTTGCACTTTGTATTTTGTGCACATGCCAATTTGCATATTATGACTTGCACTAATTACAGGCCTCATTAAGGCAGCATTCCTCTGAGGTTAGCTGCAGCATGTGCTTGTCTGCATTGTGAGCTGCCACTGAGATCCGCTCCTGCTAGCTTAATGATGAAAATGTGTCCTGCTTCATAATTAGACATAAAAATGATCTAGCGATGACAAAAACTCCACAGACGTGTTTGAAAGCGGGGATGAAAAATCACATTTTGAATTATTTGTCATTTACATTTTTTATGAGGCATGAATGCAAATGTGGATTCTAATGAATTAACACAGCTAGATTGAGAAAACACAACAGAACAGCTGTAATTATAATGCCATCTTTCTAAATCATGTCCTCAAAGTTATCATTAGCATACAGGATTGCTCATGTTTACCGTAAGGGAGCTGGTTCGCTCACGAACGTGAATGTCAGCGGAGAGGATTCTATAATTAGTCTAAATTTGTGGTTGATATTTTTTTCATATTTCTAAGATAAATATATGTTATTAAGAAGTTTTGTGGGTCCAGAGAAAGAAGTAATCCTGTTTAGTGGAGTGCAGCTGAGTCATGGGCTGCTATTTAGCTCTATTTGTAATATCACTACACTAATGCTGCAAGCTCAAACTGCTCATGTTGTATTTGAATAAGCATTTATCTTATAGAACTGGGTCCAGACAAAAATGAATTTTTCATCAACAAAACAAATGTAGTAAAAGCTGAGACTTAATGTAATCAAACATTTGCTCATTTTAGAAATGCTTATTACAGGGACAATCTCCAGTAAGATCTCAGTTATTAGTCTTGTTGAGCTTTATAGCCAACAGCACTGAATTTATAATATATAATATATATATATACACACACACAGACACCTGTCATTTGGACTTTCTAAAATTATTGCAAGTCTAAAAACAAGTGCTAAACAAAATTATCCCTATTATCCCTTCCACATCATTTGCTTTTTTGTCTCATAATAGAATTTAAAAGGCCCTTTGAAACATTCCATGAAAAAAAAAAATCCTATTCAGTGGCAGTTCATGCTGTCAAGGAAAAATTCTGCATTTTTATAGGCTATAAAAGCTGAACTATTCAATAGACAGTTACTGTACGGATCACCCACACACTCTTTTTGACATTCTCTGTGGGACATTTTCTCTTTGGCAGAGAGGCTGGAAGTCTCTCTCCAATAATAAACTACTAAAATATTCAATTAAATTGCAATGCTTTAAGTTCTTATGCGATTTCTACTGTATTTTCACCGCATAGAGGTTCCACAATTGTAAGTTGCAATTGTAGGTGTAAACTCAAATGTTTTACCTCTAAATGTGTAAAGAAAATGGTTAGTTCACACAAAAATGAAAATAATGTAATTTATTACTCACTCTCATGTCGTTCTACACCCGTAAGATCTTCACTCAACTTTGGAACACAAATTAAGATATTTTTGATGAAATCTGATGGCTCAGTGAGGCCTCCATTGCCAACAATGTCACTGAAGACGTATTTAAAACAGTTCATATGACTACAGCGGTTCAATCTTAATATTATAAAGCAACGAGAATAATTTTTGGGTGCCAAAAAAACAAACAAAATAATGACTTTTCAACAATATCTAGTGATGGGCGATTTCAAAACACTGCTTTGAAGCTTTACGTATTTTTTGTTTCGAATCATGTTTCAGATAGTGTAAACAAAGCCTCATTTACTGAAATCACGTGATTTTGGCGCTGTGAACCACTGATTCGAAACAAGATTTGTAAGCTTCAAAGCTTCATGAAGCAGTGTTTTGAAATCGCCCATCACTAGATATTGTTGAAAAGTTTTTTTTGTTTTTTTTTTTGGTGCACAAAAAGTATTCTTATTGCTTTATAATATTAAGGTTGAACCACTGTAGTCACATGAACTGTTTTAAATGTGTCTTCAGTACCTTTCTGGATCTTGAGAGGTTCATTGACAATGCTGGCAATGGAGGCTTCACTGAGCCATCGGATTTCATCAAAAATATCTTAATTTGTGTTCCATAGATGAATGAAGGTCTTACGGGTGTGAAACAAGTGGAACGTTGAATGAGTCATAAGTTACATTATTTTCATTTTTGGGTAAACTAACCCTTTAACAGCCAGGCTGTCGATTTATTAAATGATGAAGCTGTTTTCCCACAAAAGTTTATTCAACATAGTAGAGCCTCTCCTACACTGAAATCCTTTAAAAAAAAACAAAAAAACAAGCCTGCCTCTGGTCTGCTTACCTGTGTACCGATGCATTATGCATTTTTTTTTTTTTTTGCTAACCTTGAAGGCTTGTGTAACGGAGGCCAGCTACAGTAGTAGGAGCTGTGTAAGTAACCCTACTCCCCTGGCCTCAAGAGGTACACTAGAGGCTGCGGCCTTTAGCATCCTTGTTAGCATGCTGGCCTCCCATGCCGGTTTGAATCCTGCTCGGAGCAGTATGAGTAGAACCGGAGGAGTTACACTTGCCTTTGGAAGAATGAAAAAGAAGTTGTAATAGTCTTTTCTTCCCTATTGTGACATGTATTCCATAGGGAAGTTATTTTGATTAAAGATTACGAGGGCACATTCATTTTAATAAAGAATGATGTGCACAGATGAATAAATTCTGCAATAGTCCATGAAAAAAAGAAAAAAAAAATTGTCCATTTCAATGTCAAGGTCACTTTAACAGAAATGAGAGTCATTCACATTCCCAAGGTAAAGTTACTCCACAAATTGCAATTTGCAACATGCTGCCAATCTTATTTCAGCAAGCTTTACAGGACAGAGAATCAGAATGAAGAGTCATTTCATCTGTCACCCCTTCCATTCTTAATTGGCAAGTGTGACAGACCTCTAACACAGTCGGTACATGTGACATCGCCCACTAAAAGTAGTTATTTTGGCTATATCTTTCGGTGAGAAAATGGAAAGAGAAATGATACTGAAAACCTGTGGATTTAAACTAGAATTTCTGAGAGAATTTTATTTAAATGAAGTTTCTTTGACCACTGTCTTTATCTACTTGCAAGGATGTAAGGCTGTGCTACTTCCAAATGGCAGTTCAACCTCCAAAAGACGAGTGAGCAGATACCGAAGCTGAAGAGAAACAGCATTTAGCTGACTCCAGATCGTCTGTGGGAATAATCAGTGCTGAGAAATCAAGCAAAGTACTCATTGACTGCATTTTAATGGTCTGCCATTCAGACTGTGACCTCACCACAGCGCACTCAGAAGTAATTTGCTTTCATGTGAATCACAGAAACAAAAATATTTCTCTATTTCAGTGGTGAGTCCAGAAATCTCCAAGTGGGTGGACCTCTATTTGGTGCCTACTCTCAAATTTCATTGTAAATATTATCAAGGGCACCCCTTTCTTTAGCCTTTATGAGGCAATATTTGATTATTTTACACAGTTATAAGAGTGTCTACAAACTAGAGTTTATTCTGCACTAATGCAGGTGGAAGTAGAACAAACACAAGCCCTTTGTCCAAATATGCCTACTTCTTTACAAGGCCTATATAGTATAAAAAATATTTCTTATATATAGTATATACTCTGATGTGTTAAAACATTATGACCAGACACAGGTGAAGTGAATATCCTTGATCATCAACTAACAAGGACACAGTTAAGGTCTGGATAGAATAGATGGTAAGCAAACAATGAGTTCTTGTAAACAACATGTTGGATGCAGAAGAAATGGGCAGGAATGAAGATCTGAGCGATTTTGATGAGGGCCAAATTGTTC
This sequence comes from Chanodichthys erythropterus, assembly GCF_024489055.1. Taxonomy (NCBI): domain Eukaryota; kingdom Metazoa; phylum Chordata; class Actinopteri; order Cypriniformes; family Xenocyprididae; genus Chanodichthys; species Chanodichthys erythropterus. Next base: position 21,477,168 of record NC_090237.1, read on the forward strand.
TGGCAATGCAACTGGGTCAGAGTATCTCTGAAATGGAAAGGCTTGTGGGTTGCTCCTGGCCAGCAGTGGCGAGAATTTACCGACAGAGGTCCGAGGAGGGACAAACCACAAACCGACAACAAGGTGTTGGGCGCCAAAGGCAAAGTGATGCACAAGAGCAACAAAGTGTGCCGTTTTCCTGGGGAAGTGATGGCACCAGGATGCACTGTGGGACAACGACAAGCCAGTGGAAGGAGTGTGATAGTCTGTGCAATGTTCTGCTGGGAAACCCTGGATACAGCCAATCATGTGGACCAGGTACACCCCTTCATGACAATGGTGATTCCTGGTGGAGGTGGCCTCTTTCGGCAGGATAATGCAGCCTGTCACACTTCACACCATTGTTCAGGAATGGTTTGAGGAACATGATGAACAGTTCATAGTGTTGCCTGGGCCTCCAAATTCCACAGATCTCAATCAAACTGAGCATCTGTGGAATGTGCTGGACCAACAAGTTCAATCCACGGCGGCTCCACATCGCAATACAGGACTTGAAGGATCTGCTGCTAATGTCCAGATACCACAGGACACCTTCAAGGCTCTTGTAGAGTCCATGCCTCGGCCTTGTTGCACATTGCAGTAAGCTAGATCAATATTAGAATATTATCTTAATAAAAGCTAGATTACTTTTAATGCTAAATAGCAGGCAATTAATTTTAAAATATTTTGTTTGATGGAGAAAATGCTGCATTGATATTATTATGGAAACATATGGGATAATGTAAGTACACAAGTTAACAAAATCTATAAGTTTGTTCAAGTGGTTTTTAGATGTTTTAATCCAAACATCTTACATATTGTGCCTTTAATATATTTAAAATGTAATTTATTCCTGTGATGGCAAAGCATCATTACTCCAGTCTTCAGTGTCACATGACATGATCCTTCAGAAATCATTCTAATATGCTGATTTGGGGCTCAAGAAACATTTCTTATTATCAATGCTGAAAACAGTAATGCTGCTTAATATTTTTTGTGGAAATGATGATACATTTTTTTTTTCAGGGTTTTTTGATGAAAGTAAGTTCAAAAGAACATCTATTTATTTAAAATAGAAATGTATCCCCCGGTTTCACAAACAAGGCTTAAGCCTAGTCCCAAACTAAAATGCATGTTTGAGCTGTCTTAACTGAAAGCAACTTGCACTATCTTAAAATATGTGACCAGTCACAGAAAGTAGGGACACAAGTCGGGGGCATTTTGAGTTATTCGCAGATTCTGAAAGTGTAGTCTCCAAGCTTTCCAACGATGTGTGACACATGGAAATCTGATTATTCTGAGAAGTTGTGGCCATTTGAAAGTAGGCACTTAAGAAAGCTCTATAGGGAGAAAAATGCCTCTAAAGTTGCAGTTCTCGCCTGTTCTCACCTGCTGGGAGTGACAATAGGGCTCATTTACATCTCATTTAGATAAGCCATACCCCCTGTAAAGCTGCATGGACCGCATACTATAAATAATAAAGGTTAATGTGCATTGTAAATGTCAGTAATTTATCTTTTGTGACTTTTATAAAAATGATTTAGAGGCTGAAATATGTGACTTTTTTGTAAAACTCTATTTGAACTTGTGCATTGTAGATAACATGTTGCAAGACACTCCTTTAAAATCTGCCCATCATTTTTAATGTTATTATTTTAATGTTTATGTAAAGAAAAAGTACATATTGATGCTAATTGTATTTGTTATTTGCTGGTTTTCCACATAAAACTTGGTGTATTGACTTTTTGAACAGGATTCTGTGATAACCGTGATCATTTTGGTCACAATAATCATGAAATGAAATTTTCTTACATGAGAAGCCTGTTAAAGAAGAATAGGCAATCCAGGAACTAACAGACTAACAGAGGCCAGAGGTCGCTAACTATGGCTATTCAAAACACTTTTCAAGACAATAAATACACGATTGAGACGATGAATGCATGTATTGACTGAATTTGCATCTGAATAGTGCTCCCTCCGTGGGCGTGGCCGCATTAGCGGATAATGAGCTGAATCACAGACTTCTGACATGGCTCTCTTTTCATACAGATTACATAAACAAAGAAGGTTTGTTTTCGATTTGACTTACACGTTTTAAAACTTGACATTTCAATGTTTTTTCAGACATAAGTATAATTTTTTTATGATTAGTATTCACTAAGTTACAGTTCATTTTCTGAGAACTATCAGATTGGACTTTGTTCAGAGGGAGACAAGAGATCACGCATCATGTTAGTTTTCTTTATTTTTCAAAAAGCACAACATTTTGTTTTTACTCTGAGTGTACACAAATAAAAGAAGACATTCTATAGTTTCAATTGATATATTACTTATGTCTCTATGACAAAAAATGACGGAGTATTTTAAGTCTGTTTTGCTGTGAAAAAATCCTGCAAAATGCGCCGGCGCGTTACCCGACTCCAGAGAGGTAATGTCTTATTATGCCGCTTTCATCGTTGCTCAGATCGTCTTCAGAATCAGTGAGCGCTTGTTCATAAGCATCCGGCTTGTCGAAGAAGTAGGCTACTTCAAAACATTTTCGGTGTAACAGCCACGGTTCTTCATTGAATTCTGATATCAGCTAGAGCCGGCCAGAGCGCTGCATAATAAGTAGCCACGCTTCCCAGTATGGAAATACACACAGACAATGACACGCCCCTACTGCGTGCTAGAATCTCTGAAAAACAAGCCGATTTCAACCTCAAAATGTACGCTTTTAAATATACCAATACTGCTATCTCAAACACGGAAAGGCTTCTTCATGATCTCAACTAACAGATTCTGCAAAAAAACGAAAATCACCAATTTTGAAAAAAAATGCTTCTTTCTCATTTTGCTCGAGAGTTGTGCTGCCGACTTGTGTCCCTGGTTTCTGTGATGGGTCACATATGTCAGTGCCATTGTTTTGTCCCAAGATGCACACCAGTAATGTTTCTGAAGCCCGGAACACGCCAAGCCGATGGTCGGCCGTCGGGCAGTTTTTGTTCGTCGGCCGACTAAGTTTTCTCAGTGTGTTCCACACCGTCTGCTGAAGTTTATCCTCGTTGGCTTTTATTCGGCTGATTCGACATGTTGAATCAGTGTCGGAGCTCGTCGGTCAGTCGGGCCATCTGATCATTCTAAATGGCTGTTCAGCCACCTGCTGGTACGGAAAGGCATTTCTTCTTATGCAGGTGCAGAACGGACATGCTACTTGGCCGTCGAGTGTCGAGCGTCAGTTTGGTGTGTCAGGGAAACTTTGGACCCAGACGCTGCCGACGTGAGCCAACCCCGCAGTCTGCTTTCGTCACCACTAGTTCGTCTGCATCGGCTTGGTGTGTTCCGGGTTTAAGGCACATTTATAAAAGCCACTTAAATGCCCTGATTTAACTAAGGTCTAATCCTAATCCTGTCTGTGAAACCAGGCCTATAAGTCTTTACTGTAACTTTTAAAGGGTAGGATGATTATGATTTCACTTTTTTAACTTTAGTTAGTGTGTAATGTTGCTGTTTGAGCATAAACAACATCTGCAAAGTTACGACGATCAAAGTTCAATTTTCTTTTAAAGAATTCTCTGCTTAAGGACTACAACATATGGCTAGTAGGGACTATAATGAGCTTTTCCAAAAGGGTTTGTGACATCACTAACCATAACATTTTACATAAACCCTGCCCCCAAGAGAGCAACAATGGGGGTGAGGCCATGTTCGGCTGCTTTAGAGAAGAGGAAGAGTTGTTGTAGTAGAGTGATGTTACCATGCCGCCATTTTACTCTGGACTGCTTCACAAACGAGGGTCAATTCAATGCTGGATTTGCACAAAAGATTAACATGACGACACATGCTAGTTGATGAGTTGAATCAACTCCACAGCAACTACATAAATTTATCCACTAACCGTTCAGAAACGTCCAGATGCATTCTAAAAGTTGTAACTTCTTCCTGAGTCTCTCCATCAGTGTTTGACTCCGGTTTCAACAATGTAAAGCTGAACACCGTTACTGACAATCGTCATTTTGGCTGCATGAGATTTTCCTGCTTTGTTGTTGTTGAACAACTGAAGCATGAGCTGTTAAAGCTCCGCCCACTTCTAGAAAGTGTCAGGGAGCAGCAGCTCATTTGCATTTAAAGGGACACACTCAAAAACGGTATGTTTTTGATCACACCCAAATATGGGCAAATTTGACAAGCTATGATAAATGATATGTGGGGTATTTTGAGCTGAAACTTCAGACACATTCTGGAGACTCCAGAGACTTATATTACATCTTGTAAAAGGGGCATTATAGGTCCCCTTTAATCAAATGAATGCGTCTTTGCTGAATAAACTTTTTTCTTTTTTTCCAAAATCTTATTGACCCCAGATTTTTTTACAGTAGTGTTTATATTTAACAGCTTAACCTGTTTCTAATGACATTTCAGAATGATAAATATAGAGAATATGAATCATGATTTCTGTGTAAAAAAAGTTAATCCCACATTTTATTTACAAATACATGCAACAAAAAAATACATGTACATCATTTCAACCCTTGCGTCAGATCCTGAACCAGAGCCAAGCTTTTCCTCTTTAACAGACAGAGGCATCAGACATCAGCACTGACTCTAGAACAGTTGATGAGACAAGAATGAGTGAATAAAAAGAGGTCATTTTTGCTTTTTTGCTCTTAACTGCCATATTAACATTTCAAGCACATTTCCCACAAACCCCCATGTGCATTCAGATATGAGATCTGCTGTGCCATAATTGACTTTGTCTCTGTGGCCAAACCAAGCAGCAATATTCAACCCGGCTGCTGACATATTTAGTTGCGTGTTGGATGTTATTCTGTCCTGTCCTGACACTGGGTGTCTTAACAGATGATTAGCATGCCACGGAGATAGCTTAATTGCAAGTATTAATGTTTTACAGCCTCCATGTCCTAAGGTGACACATTTTACCGTGTATTCCCTTCCTGTGCGCTGCAATTATTAACAAAAATTACAATGCTGTAAAGAGAATTTAATTACACATTCCTTTCCTCCTTCTGCCGGCTGTTGGACCACATCAGACAATTATATAAAGTGTAACTTATTGTATTTGTAGGCTGCAGTTGCTTTAATGCTCGGCAGTCTAGTATCGGTTGTGCCAGCCCACCAATTAAAACATCCCAATGTGAGAGGACTTCGCACATGCCTGAACAATCTTGCAATACTGAGGCAGTCTGGCAAATAATTGAATATAACAACACATTTGAATTGAACACATCATTTATTTAAATGTTCAATGAAAAAGTTCTAAAATTTGAGGCTGCTGGGTTTGTACAGAAGGCCTGTTTCTGCCAGAGGTGATTCTGAAGTCAAAATTTCGTAATAATTAAAAATTTCTTCATAATTATGATTTAGTTCTCATTATTGATTTAAAAAAAAAAAACTCCGTTACACTTTATTTTACAGTACCGTAGTTACATTACTCAAATAAGTACTGAGTACTTTTAATTAAAGGATTAGTTCACTTTTAAATAAACTTTTCCTGATAATTTACTCACCCCCATGTCATTCAAGATGTCCATGTCTTTCTTTCTTCAGTCGAAAAGAAATTAAGGTTTTCGATGAAAACATTCCAGGATTTTTCTCCATATAATGGACTTCAATGGGCACCAAACCAAAATGCCAACCATTGCCAACAGAGGAAGAATCTCAATGCTGCCACAACTGGACCATTAGAATCAGTCGGTGAGTCCCTGTTTTCATCTCGCTGCATTACCGGACAAAATTGATTTCCACCGTTACTGAGCAACAGCGTTTTAAGGGGGTTGCACACTGAACATGAAGCTCAGCGCTGGCACTGAGTCTTTAAAATTCGAACGCATTGTTTTCTATGAATGCACACACATCGGCGGAGACATTCGGCGCCTGTCCGCGGTGCCCAGCTACGACTACGGAAGTTGTTCAAAATCCTGCCACGCCACAGAGTGCCATGTTCATTGTTTTACATTAAATGTATATTATATTTATCTCAAATCGTCGTTAATGTACATACTGACTTCACCCTGTGCTGCAAGATACATCAGTTTTACATTCTTAGTTAAACAGCTTGAATAAAGTCTAAAAATGTATAATAAACGTAGCTTTTTCTTTCCTTTTGCTTTGTTGTGCCATTTTTCCATGTAACCTCAGTGTGAAATATTAAAGCATAGGCATATGTAACGTTTCCATATTGGCGTAAAACACTCCCATTGTGCAGCTCTTCTATCAGGAGTCGATTCAAAATTGAGCTTGCGGGTATATAATGCGCGCGACCAGTGTTGTGCCGAATTTTGACTGCCTGCCAAATTATTACCCCCCTCGTTGAAGCTGCTATCTGATTGCCTAATCCTAACCCCACCCCTAATCCTAACCCCTCCCCCACACCTAATCCTAAACCTACCAATACTAAGGGGGTAATAATTTGGCAGGGGTAGGAATTCGGCACCACACCGGTGTGCGATACCTGTGAGTTGTCAGATACGCGATGCTGCACGGCGCCGAGCTTCACGTCCGGTGTGCGACCCCCTTTAGAGGTGTTTTTGTTCTGATGGAGAAGGGTATGACAGTCTGATGGCACTGACAACACAGGATGTAAACGGCGTTTGACTTAGCCTGCGTCTCAATGTACATACTATCCATCCTAAATAGTATGTGACACTAGTAATATTCAATACTATTTAGGGTGGACGGGGTAGATAGTATGTACATTGGGATGCAGGGTTAGTATTTGCATGTTAAACACAGACTCTTACTTCCGCCTACGTCAAGCGTGGCCTTTTCAACGTAATTGCTTATTACGTGTCGTCACGAACGTGTATTGCAGAACAGAGCAAGGTGAGCAATTGTGCTTATAAAACTTAAACTTTTTTTTTTTTTTTTTTTTTTTTTTGATCGTTTCACTAGATAAGATCCTTATTCATCATCTGGTATCGTTTAAAGCCCTTTGAAGCTGCACTGAAACTGTCATTTGTCATTTGGACCTTGAACCATTTGGTGCCCATTGAAGTCCATTATATGGAGAAAAATCCTGGAATGTTTTCATCAAAAACCTTAATTTCTTTTCGACTGAAGAAAGAAAGACATGGACATCTTGGATGACATGTAAATTATCAGCAAAAGTTTATTTAAAAGTGAACTAATCCTTTAACTACATGTACTTACTATATATAAAGTTACAGTTAGTGTTTAGTTTAGGGTTAGTTACTTGTAATTATGCATAATTTACTGTTACTTACTTTAGTAAGTACTTGTAGTACTAATGTGTAACTACGGCACTGTAAAATAAAGTGTTACCAAAAACTCATAATTACGACTCAGTATCTCATGAGAAACGCTTGTATAATTTAGAGTTAATATGTCAATACTGAGAAAAAATCTCAAAAACATTCTTATAATCATGAGCAAATGCATTGAGAAAAAACTCATGATGAGAAACTCTCATAATGACTTAATATCTCATAATTATGAGAATGATGAGAAAATATGATTTTAGGTCATTATTACGGGAAAGTATCTTATAATATTGAGAACCTTTCTCATAATGAGTAAATATGTTAATATTGAGAAAAAAAATCTTATAATTATGACCCACTATCTCATAATGAGAAACTTTCTTATAAGTAAAAATGTCAATATAGAGAAATAAATCTCATTATTTGGACTCACTGCCTCATTATGAGAAACATTCTGTAAATATTGAGGACAAAAAACAATCATTATGATAGTTATGATAAAATGTATGATAATTATAAGATATGTCATTATTATAAGATTCTCATTGTTATTAGATGCTAAGTCATCATAATGAGAAAGTTTCTCAATATTATCAGATTATTCATATATGATATGAATCATATTTTTACTCAGCTGTGGTAGAAATGGGTTTCCATAGGGTTGTGCGTACCTATTGTTAGCACACACTCCTGGCTCCTAGAGTCTGCAGTGAGGCGAACTTAATTGCAGTGCAACACAAAAAGAATTGCCAGTCTACTGGAGTGAATCATTTGTAGCCTGTAGCACTTGAGAGGTGTGGAAATCGGTCTTCTTTAAAGACTCAACTCTATATCTGTAATTATCGCTTCCCTTGTGAGCGCTAATGTTTCTAATTAGTCAGTTTTACATTTTACGGCTCATTGGGACTATCGAACGCATGGCGCATGTGTACGGCCTCCATGATAGACCAGATGCAGCATTTCCCCTGGCGATCTCACATCTGTTGTGTCACAGGTATACACACATACACACACACACACACAAATCAATAGTGGCACTTAAAGTGAGATGTTTGAAAATTGCACAATATTGAGGGCGTTTGCAGGTACTGACGTAAAAGCTGCCCAGTGGTGAGCATTGACCTGCCTGTTTGCTGACGGAGACAAGCAAGATAAAGTTGGCCAGGGCGCTGTGACCTCATCTCAGAGGCTTATCTTCTCAGCTGTCTGATGCCTGGGACTTTATTGATCAGCCGTGTGGGAATCCATCATGCCTTGGGACCACCTTAGAGCCTACCAAAAAGGTAAAGATTGAGAGGGAAAAAATAAAACAGATAAAGAGAGCGACAGAAAGACAGGCAGAGAGGAGGATGAGGATGAGACATTTCAAGCATTTTGGAGGCTGGTTTCTAGCATGTTGGTGTCCATATCAGACTTCTTAACTAGTTTAACAAACCCATATGGCAAAGAAAAAAAATTAAGGCTGGCCCCTATAGTAGTCGACTATTAATTAAGTTACTTGACGAGAAGAGACTTAGTTGACCAAAATGTTAATTGCTTATATTTGCAGGGGAAAAAAATCTACAGGAAGTGGCAAAGTCATGCAGTCTGTGATGGACAGATCGCTAACAGCTGGTCTATGTGGTAATTACAGTACATCGGGCAGCAGCATCCAAATTCTCGCCTTTCATTCATCGAAATATGGCTTATCATCTGAAACATGTAAGTACAAGCAACTTTACATGACCGCTTGCTTTACCGTTAACCTAGAAAAATGTGGGCTATTCAAGTGTTTGTGTGAAAGCTGAATAGTAACGCACTTACTGCTTGACAGCTAACATGGAGGCGCCGGTGCGATCACTTGCACTTAAAATACTTCGTCATTTTTTGGTCATACAGATAAGAGTAATACATCTTTTGAATCTGTGAAGAGTCTACTTTTACTTTTGTGTTGTGATTCGACAGCAGCTTAGCGCTCCTTGCCCGGAAAGGTCACGCCTCTTACCATAACGTGGAGATGCATGCGCTCAGTTTTATTGTAAACATGTCTTTAATTTTACCCTATCAATTTGAGCCGGAATCAGACCCGGTGATTGGACTGCGGGATGAAAATAACAGCGTTTCGGCGACAAACACACTCTACAAACGCAACTGTTGTGTATTCCTGTGGGCGGAGGTTAGTCAAAAAACTGTTTTAGTGACGTCATTAACCCTTATGCGGTCTTCGTTTGGGAAGTACACTCAGGGTCTTCGGGGTCTCCACAGACCCCAGGCAACAAAATGCAATTTTGTAACAAAATACTTGTTTTTTTAAAAAACATTTAATTTTACTCTTTTTATTAATGTTTTTACTCCATGTTTGTACAGTTTTTGGAGGATTTATCATATTTTTTAAATTTATATAAATAAATTAAAAAATATTTTTTTAAAATAGGTTTTTATACAAAAACAGCTTTTTATGTAAAATTCACTTTATAAAAGACCCACATTTCTAAATTTCATTCATGGGGATAACATGGATAATTTGACATGGTTTAGTGTAAGATTTTTGCCCATCTTTTGGAAAATGCAGTTTTAAAAGTAAAAAAACTATCATTTTTACCAGTAGATGGCTGCAGAGCTCCACTATATGCTATGTGCTATCTGACTGACTGAAAGACATCTTTTCATAAGTTTTTTTCAGTTGGATTCATATCTAAATATTATGAAATCACAATTATAACAATAAAGGGTACTTTTTGTCAAAGTTTAGCATTTTTTGTAATGAAAAAAAATAGTTTTTCAATATTGTTACATTATGATGAGACTCCACTGTGAAAATGGACAAAATTCATCCTCAAAATCAACATTTTGGAAAAATTAATTTTTTTCAGTACAAAAAATGCTAAACTTTGACAAAAAGTATTTTTTATTGTTATAATTGTGATTTCATAACATTTAGATATGAATCCAACAAAAAAAAACTTATGAAAAGATGTCTTTCAGTCAGTCAAATAGCACATAACAAATAGTGGAGCTCTGCAGCCATCTACTGGTAAAAGTGATTTTTTTTTACTTTTAAAACTGCATTTTTCAAAAGATGGGCAAAAATCTTACACTAAACCATGTCAAATTATCCATGTTATCCCCATGAATGAAAGTTAGAAATGTGGGTCTTTTATAAAGGGAATTTTACATAAAAAGCTGTTTTTGTAAAAATATTAATTTATTTATTTATTTATATAAATTTAAAAGATACGAGAAATCCTCCAAAAACTGCACAAATATGAAGTAAAAACATTAATAAACAGAGTAAAATTACATTTGTTTTTTAAAAAGCAGTTATTTTATAACAAAATTAAATTTTATTGCCTGGGGTCTGTGGAGACCCCGAAGACCCTGAGTGAGACCCTTTTTTTTACACAAACAAAAAAACAAGATAACACTCCGATATTTTTTTTCTGTGTCGATCTAGAAAGTGTTAACAACGGTACAAAGTTTCATGTCATTTGGACAAAGAGAATATTTTTTTTTATTTGAGCAAACGTCGTTTGGGGTCTGTGCAGACCCCAAAGACCCTATAAGGGTTAAAGAAGGAAGTAGAGGGATGTAGTCCAAACTGGCCGTTCGATGTAGGCGACTTCTGTTAAATAAAATATCTCGCTTGGCATTGAACTTTGAGCTTTAAAATTTTACAGATTTTATTTATACTCTAACAACAACATTACACACTAACTAAAGTTTGAGACATGGGATCACGAAGAACGGGACCTTTAAGTCCCTACAGTAGCCCTAAATGGACAAACTGCTCTACAGAGTGCATTTCTTCACTATGTTGTTGTTGTTGTTCTACTTCGTTGATGTTTTTAGAGGCAGCTTGCATTATCACTACATTGAATACACACAAAGAAGAAGAAGTAGTAGTAGTAGTAGTAGTAGTAGTAGTAGTAGTTGAAGCAGAGACTGTTCTTTATTAGAAGTAAGAAGAAACCTCATTGGTTGACTGGCTACTCTTTCCTGTCTCAGACGGCAACATCTTTGTCCTGTGTTGGCCACCATAGCTTCACTATGTGCTTTGAAAGGGAGGGGTAAGCGGTGGACTGAGCAATTCGCAACCTCACTGGTAGAAAAATTTACACACTGCACCTTTAAAGGTATACTAAGCAACTTTTGGCCCTCTAGTGGTTAAAAACAAAACTGCATGCATTCAGTGGAAGAACATTGTTTAGGTTGTGCTTCATCTCTGCGTGATGATGAGGTATTTTTGTGGTATAAGCTCCATATTCCTCCATAGCTTTAGGATGTGATGTGTCCAGCAATACAATATTGAAGATGGTAACAGCAGAGAGAAGAAAGAAAAGAGAAAACTCAACAGTGACATTGTAGACTATATTACAGAAAGTAATAACTGGTTCTCTGAGCTTAACACCCTAGCAAACACCCCTCAGACTGTAAATTGGATCAAGGAATGAAATCTTTCACCAGTTCCAGGGTAGCCTTGGTTTTAAAGAAATCATTTGCTGCTGTTTTCTTGTTTCTCATTTGTATGTCTCAAAAGAGTTAAATCATTTTTAAGAATTTGACTGTATTTTTTTTTTTAACTGCCAGGCAGAACATTACTGCAAAAAATAAAATGCTTTTGTTAGTAATTCTGGTATTTTAAGGACCACCATTCTCCGTTTAATGAGGCAAGAGAAAGGAGTCATGCAGACAGAGGCAGACTCAAATTATAAGTGAATGACTAGGACAGAACAGGTTTATCTCCATGTTAAGGTAGGTAGAAAACAATGTACTATAAAAATGTTCATTGATTATGACAGTTCATCGTTCTGGAATTTAGTGAGAGCAAATTAATTCAGTGTGAGAAGTGTCTGGATTTCAGGTGTTGCATTGAAAAGAGCAAGGTTTTCTCATGCTGTAAGAAACATTTCACACTGAATTTATGATGTTGGGAACAAACTCAAAATCACACAAAGCCATTATTCAGGAAAACAAATATTGCCTGACACATTAGAAAATTGTGCAGCATATTAAACTCTCTAGCAGCAACATCTGCGAGAATGAAAATAAATGAATACTGTCATTTTTGTAATAAATCTCCAATATTTACAAAATCTAATTTCCATTACATTTCAAATTATGTGTTGTGTTTAATAGCATTCTGAGGTGGAAATGACAGTGATGGAAATGACATTTTAAACATCTTTGGAACATAACACCTTTGTATTGCTAAAGCTATTGTCATAGCTAGCATATTTCATCTCAATTATCCTCTTCACTGACACTCTTGTCTTGTGACTCTTTGTCACTAACATGGAAAAGCCAGAAATATATATATATATATATATATATATATATATATATATATATATATATATATATATATATATATACATACACACACACAGTGGGTACGGAAAGTATTCAGTAATTAAATGTTTCACTCTTTGTTATATTGCAGCCATTTGCTAAAATAATTTTAGTTCATTTTTTTTCCTCATTAATGTACACACAGCACCCCATATTGACAGAAAAACACAGAATTGGTGAAATTTTTGCAGATTTATTAAAAAAATATGAAAAATTGAAATATCACATGGTCCTAAGTATTCAGACCCTTTGCTGTGACACTCATATATTTAACTCAGGTGCTGTCCATTTCTTCTGATCATCCTTGATATGGTTCTACACCTTCATTTGAGTCCAGCTGTGTTTGATTATACTGATTGGACTTGATTAGGAAAGCCACACACCTGTCTATATAAGACCTTACAACTCACAGTGCATGTCAGAGCAAATGAGAATCATGAGGTCAAAGGAATTGTCTGAAGAGCTCAGAGACAGAATTGTGGCAAGGCACAGATCTGGCCAAGGTGACAAAAAAAACTTCTGCTGCACTTAAGGTTCTTAAGAGCACAGTGGCCTCCATAATCCTTAAATGGATGACGTTTGGGACGACCAGAACCCTTCCTAGAGCTGGCTCTCCGGCCAAACTGAGCTATCGGGGGAGAAGAGCCTTGGTGAGAGAGGTAAAGAAGAACCAAAAGATCACTGTGGCTGAGCTCCAGAGATGAAGTCGGGAGATGGGAGAAAGTTGTAGAAAGTCAACCATCACTGCAGCCCTCCACCAGTCGGGGCTTTATGGCAGAGTGGCCCGACGGAAGCCTCTCCTCAGTGCAAGACACATGAAAGCCTGCATGGAGTTTGCCAAGATGGTGAGAAATAAGATTCTCTGGTCTGATGAAACCAAGATAGAACTTTTTGGCCTTAATTCTAAGCGGTATGTGTGGAGAAAACCAGGCACTGCTCATCACCTGTACAATACAGTCCCAACAGTGAAGCATTGTGGTGGCAGCATCATACTGTGGGGGTGTTTTTCAGCTGCAGGGACAGGACGACTGGTTACAATCGAGGGAAAGATGAATGCGGCCAAGTACAGGGATATCCTGGACGAAAACCTTCTCCAGAGTGCTCAGGACCTCAGACTGGGCCGAAGGTTTACCTTCCAACAAGAAAATGACCCTAAGCACACAGCTAAAATAACGAAGGAGTGGCTTCACAACAACTCTGTGACTCTTCTTGAATGGCCCAGCCAGAGCCCTGACTTAAACTCAATTGAGCATCTCTGGAGAGACCTAAAAATGGCTGTCCACCAACATTTACCATCCAACCTGACAGAACTGGAGAGGATCTGCAAGGAGGAATGGCAGAGGATCCCCAAATCCAGGTGTGAAAAACTTGTTGCATCTTTTCTAAAAAGACTCATGGCTGTATTAGATCAAAAGGGTGCTTCTACTAAATACTGAGCAAAGGGTCTGAATACTTAGGACCATGTGATATTTCAGTTTTTCTTTTTTAATAAATCTGCAAAAATGTCAACAATTCTGTGTTTTTTCTGTCAATGTGGGGTGCTGTGTGTACATTAATGAGGAAAAAATTAACTTAAATGATTTTAGCAAATGGCTGCAATATAACAAAGAGTGAAAAATTTAAGGGGGTCTGAATACTTTCCATACCCACTGTATACAGTAATCAACTAAATGAAGCCCTGGTGAGCATAAGAGACTTCTTTCAAAAACATTAAAAATTCTTTTTGACCTCAAACTTTTGAACAGTAGTGTAAATATAAATCATATATTAATAATAAATCATGGTGGATTTAAAAAATATGAAAAAGTATTAAATCTAGACATAAAAGGCATGTGAAAAGTTGCTAAAATAAATAAAAATAAAAGGTAAATACTAGTTAGTAACTGTTATTTGAATATTATATAACACTAAACAAAATTTTAATAAAAACTACATGTAAATGTAATAAAAATCCACCCCGACACATACTCTTTGCAAATCTTTGCCTCTTCCTATTTGTTGTATTTGACGGATATCAAGAGCTAAGCACACAGATGGCTAACTGTAAGTCATGAAAAACAAGAAAAACATCCAAATCAAGCATGAAGTCAGTTTGAGGGACATGCAAAATCCCGTGGTGGATCTGCACAGGAGGATTGTGACAGTACAGACTGTCAGTAAAGGTTGTGGGAGGCTCGTGGTGAATATGACGACGGAGGAGCAGTCCTGCCCTCACATCTCTAGCTGCAGCTGCTTTCGACCGGAAAGATGAAAGCTGAAGCCTGACTAAAGTGACAGCACAACTGAAAAAAAAGCACTTTTCTGTGACCTTGAGCAGCCGGGAGAGAAAAAGTCCCTTGATGTCTGAGTAGGCAAAGCTCACACACGTATGCACACTATACAATGCTGTAAGAGGTGTCTGCTCTGATCACTTTAAGTCTGGTTACGGTGTGACAACTGACAGCGTTTTCAAGAATATCATTAAAAAAAATTAACATAGAATAATGTATTTATCAGCCAAGAAACTACACAACAGTGTCTCATCTGCACTGAAGAATGTGCTGTTTCCGTATTCCCGTGAACATCTCTGAAATCGCTTCACTTCTTGCTATGATCCTGAAAACACAGTGCAGAGATTTGAGAGTTTATTAGACTGATCTTTGCAGCTGTTTTTAGAATGAGCGAATGGGGCCTAGTGACAATCATCCTGCTGTTATAATAAACCCGTTCATAATTACACAAATAGCTCCATATAAACAGTCAGTGAACTGTAAACTCAAGCTGGACTCAACACAAAAAATAAATAAAACTTTATATCATCTAATTACCATTCAGACTCTTTGCATGTGGATAGTCTGGCATACAAAATGAACATGCATGTAATGGACAAAACAATAATGTTTTCATAATCTGGAATGGATGATGAACCATTAATTTATCCCACCGGATTCTAATTGTTTTGTCTGTGTATGATCACCTGTGGTGGCTAACAAAACAATACGCCACAAGAGGCTTCATTAATTATAATGATTATATTGATTTCATTGATTATAATGGGAAAGCTCTTTTTTAAATTTGCATTTTCACTCAAAAAAAGTATGTATGTATTTGAATTGCATTTATATGGATGATTAAACTTAAAGTGATTTGTCATAAATGAAACATGTAACAAAGATTTCTGTTTTAAATATACAATAACCAGGATATTTACCATCAATAAATCCAATTTCTTTCAATCTCATACATTTTAACTAATTGAATATTGCTTGTTCCACAGCTAGCATTTGAACCATGTTCATACTTTTTAACTGAATAAGCTTAAATGAAGCTGATTCTAAGCAATTTGAAAAATATGATTATTTACAGTAGCCTTAATAAAATCAAATAGATCCAAATGGTTAATAATAAAGTATGCCATAACTTTTTTTTTTTAATGCAGAAATCTTACCTATTTCATTTATGTATAATATGCACCAAATGACTATATGCATCAAATAATTTGATTAGTTTTTTGTTTATGTTAAAACTGTCTAATCCAAATGAATGGGAATTTTATATGCAATTCAAATACACAAGCCTTAAATTAACCTTACATTTTTTGAGCACTGAAATGAACTTGAACGTGTTTTCATCGTAATTGTGATATTTTATGTAAGTTACTGTATAATAGCTATATATGCCATCCATAAGTGCACGTTCACAGCACAAACATTCTGTCATGTTTCCTCATCAGCTTTAGTTATTTGCAGTGAGTGGAGAGCCACGAGAGATACAGAACAGTACAGGAAGGCAGCGCAGATGTAATCATCAAACAAATCTCCTGCCTTCTGTTATTTCCTGCCTTCCTTTGATCATTTTCCCTCTAAATATGAATGGATGTTTCCACACAAGATTATGGTAAAAGGTATAGACAAGCTCTCTAACACACTAACACGGCACTGCCACAGAAATGGTCAAAGCAAATGTTTGAAAACACTGGGGGCGAATTCGCTAACCAAAACATTAAATGCTTAACTGTTTTACAGGCAGTATTTTGATGTAAAATGTGCTTTTTATTCAATAATCGCATGCAATACAGTTCATCTATGTGCTGTCTGCTCTGTATATAATGATTTCAGTGCAAACACACTTCTTATATGGACGTGATGGGTCATTTTTCTTTCCAAAGGCCTTAATAATGATAAAAAAAATAAAGATATGACATCCAATGTATGTAAGGTAGTACAACTAGATCTCTTTTATTGAATCCAAAAGGTTTTAATTATAATTTGCTACATATAAAGGTATTTTAAAGATTTTGAAGTGTCAAAAGATCATTCGTTTTAAGGCCAATACAGCACAATTTCATTTGTGATTAAAATATCTTAAAATTGAATAAATGTATATATTTTTATTCTGGCATGATTTTATAGCATCATATATCAACATAGTGCAAAATGGTATTAAAAATATGTGTAGAAGTCGTTGCTTTGTTATGAGAAAGAATGTCCAGAAAAATGAATTTCATTGATGTCATTCGGAGTAACCAATATAAAGGGACCATTTTGGATAACTTAAACTTTAACTTTTGCAGAGTTTGAGAGAGTGATCCATTTGTTTATTTCATCGAGACTTGACTATTGTAATTCTCTTTATATTGGAATGAGCCAATCCAATATTAGTCGTCTTCAGATGGTCCAAAATACAGCAGCCAGGCTGCTGACTGGAACATGGAAATTTAATCATATTTCCCCAACATTACGAGCGTTGCAATGGCTGCCGATTTGTTATAGAATTGATTTTAAAATTTTGCTTTTTGCTTTTAAAGTCCTAAATGGATCAGCGCCAAAATATCTCTCTGAATTGCTGAAAGTAAATAACTCTGCTAGATCACTAAGGTCATCTAATCAAAGATTGCTAATGGTTCCGAGATCTAGACTCAAGGAGAGGGGTGACCGTGCTTTTTCTACTATTGGTCCAAAACTGTGGAATAGTCTTCCTCTATCTTTAAGACTAGTATCCACAGAGTTTAAATTTAAATCTAAGCTGACAACCTACCTTTTCTCACAGGCTTATGACTGTATTTGATTTTTAACATTGATTTTTAAAGATTTCAAATGAGTGTTTCTGATGAAAACTCCCTTTATTATTGCATTATTATATTTATTCATTTATTGTCTTGCACAGCACAATGGCCAACTGCTGTTGTATTTATTGTGCTATATAAATAAAAGTTTGATTGATTGAGTTTGATTTGATAAAGTCATGTGGTCAGTATCATGCGACAGGATGTTACATCATTCAGACACCTTCAAAGGACCACATGGTCATGAAGCAAAGTATCTAACTCATGCTCATACGCATGTCCCGAAACATCAGGTCATTAGGTACAACCGCTATAGAACATGGAAAATGTTGTAATATTTAAAAAAAAAAAAAATCCTTTTGATAGCTAGCAAGCAAGCAAGCTAATTTAGTTAGATATCAGCCTGTTAGCATTGTTTGAAAATATTGTCGTTCGGTATAACCAAAAGTGTCATTTGGTAAAACCGAAATTTTGGTTAAACCAAATGACTTTTTTGGTGACAAATTTTGTCAATCTTGTAAAACAAAATGACAGAAGCAGTGTTAATTGATTATAAAAACCACATAATCTTGATTATGTTTCCATTATGTTTTTTTTTTTACACTTTTTAAAACCTTATTCATCAATGACGCATTCACAAAAGCATTATTTGATGTTAGCGCCAACAGAAAGCATGGACTATTTGTGCACATTTTAGTGAACATGGCAGCAACAATTCATCAAATAGCATTATAACTAGGCAACCAGGTACAAATAATGCAGGCAAATAATGATGCTCGTATTTCAAGTAGAAATTGTACACTCGTAAAAATAATGGGGTTTTCGCAGTGATGCCATAAAAGGACCGTTTTGGGTGAACAATTTTTATGCCAAATTTACACTGCAGAGGTGGCACAGAAGTGCTTCTGAAATGGCATTTAGGCGTCTATACACAGACTGTATAACGCTGCTCACAACCACAATGCATTTACACAGCAATTATAACTGTAGGGGCTGAAGTAAGTCAGAGCGGGCATCATTTAGTCAGTCTTTTATGCAGCCTTATGTCTTTACGCAGAATTTTGATCTTTTCTTTGTGTGAAGAACATTTTAATCATCTAAAGAATGTTTTTCAACTACATTCTTTAAAATAATGGTTCCAAAAAGCAGTTTTGCAGCAATGCCATAAAAACAAAATTTTTAGTTCCTCAAAGAACCTTTCAGTGAATGGTTCTTAAAAGAACCATGTTTTTCTTAGCCTGAAGAACATTCTTAATAATCTGAAGAATCATTTTCCAAAATAATGAACTTTTGTGCAATTGAAAGTTTCCATAGATATTAAAGTTTCTTCAAAGAACCATCAATGCCAACAAATAACGTCTATCTTTAAGAGTATAAAGAACCTTTTGTGCAATGGAACATTTCCAGATGTTAAAGGTTCTTCATGAAACCCTCAATGCCAATAAAGAACCTTTATTTTTAAGAATGTCTAGAAACAGTTCCACATAATTCTTCCACATAATGTTTCTTTTGCATATAATTCAAATGATTAATTGGGTATTACTAAGTTGTACACATAGTTGCAAAATTTAATCGCATTATCTTCTTTTGTAGCAGGAATTTATCTCAAGCAGTGTACACATTATGAATCAGTTCATTTCCCAGAATCCCCAGGTGTCCAAAAACAGCAGGAGCTTGATGTGGCTCCAGAAACTACCACAGAGTGTGCCAGTGGCTCATGGTGCAGCGCGAGCGTGACATGACAAGAGCAATTTATCAAACTATTACTCACATAATGTGCTCTTAACTGGAAGCGGCATGTGCATACATATCGTCATAAATGTCTGGAGAGCGAGGACACCGTGCCTGCCATCATTACTGGAGGAGCAAGAATAACTACCCTCATCACTGATGAATACAAGACATTTAGATTTATGAGTCTGACTGAAGTTCTCTCAGGAATAGTGATGTCTCTGTGGAAACTTGTGGACTGTGAGAACATATTCATGCGTTGCCATGTCTCGCTGATGGCTGATGCCATCCTTGTTTGCCTGTGAAATGAGAAAATGCAAGCCTGAGGACAAGATGCTGTTGTCCCCGATCATCTTGACATCCTGTTGTATCTCTAATGGTGTGATAAAGTAAGTGTTATATGCCCACACTGATTTGATTATTAGGCTTTTTACAACAACCACACGGCCCCTGCTGTGCATCTGCTTTGTTGTAATGATGCAAGCAATAGTGGGAAGAAGTTTTGGTGATTTATATCATCTGAGAAGAGCTGAGGTGATGTTTTCTCTATGATGGCTTATATCACTAATGTTATTTTCCCCCAGCTGTCCTATTGTTTACACACCAGAAAGCTTGAAACAGTTCATCTCTCACTGTGGTGCGTGAAGAACATCTGCCAGGGCGTTCCACAGGATCATAAAAAAAATTAAATGCTTCCTAGATGTTTTTTTTTCAGGGGTATCATCAGAAATTAGCACTGACAGATGTTGGCCGATACTCGAACTGTAGAGTAATATTATAGCTACAGTTTCGATGCATGCTGTTCAACTTAAAAATAAAATAAAAAAGTCTCATCCATCAAATGAGCAAAAATATCAAGAAATATAAGTAAAATGTATCTGTGTGTTAATATATTTTAAATTATTTTCCATATGTGTTGGAGGTACTTAAGTAAAATAACTAAGAATTCTTCTTGATTATTTGAGGTCACATTAACTTAAAGGTGCCATCGAACGTTTTTTTACAAGATGTAATATAAGTCTAAGTTGTCCCCTGAACGTGTCTGTGAAGTTTCAGCTCAAAATACCCCACATTATTAATTTTTTTTAACTGCCTATTTTGGGGCATAATTAGAAATGCACCGATTCAGGCTGCGGCCCCTTTAATTGCTTGCGCTCTCCGCCCCCTCCCGAGCTCTCGACTCTATCATTGCATAAACAAAGTTCACAAAGCTAATATAACCCTCAAAATGGATCTTTACAAAGTGTTTGTCATTCATACTGCATGCATACATCGGATTATGTGAGTATTGTATTTATTTTGATGTTTACATTTGATTCTGAATGAGTTTGAGGCTGTGATCCGTGGCTAACGGCTAATGCTACACTGTTGGAGAGATTTATAAAGAATGAAGTTGTGTTCATGAATTATAAGTGTTTAATAATGAAAATAGCGACGGCTCGTCTCCATGAATACAGTAAGAAACGATGGTAATTTTAATCACATTTAACAGTACAGTAGCAACATGCTAACGAAACATTTAGAAAGACAATTTACAAATATCACTAAAAATATCATGATATCATGGATCATGTCAGTTATTATCGCTCCATCTGCCATTTTTCGCTATTGTTCTTGCTTGCTTACCTAGTCTGATGATTCAGCTGTGCACAGATCCAGACGTTAATACTGGCTGCCCTTGTGTAATGCCTTGAACATGAGCTGGCATATGCAAATATTGGGGGCGTACATATTAATAATCCCGACTGTTACGTAACAGTCGGTGTTATGTTGAGAATCGCCTGTTCTTCGGAGGTCTTTTAAACAAATGAGATTTATATAAGAAGGAGGAAACAATGGAGTTTGAGACTCACTGTATGTCATTTCCATGTACTGAACTCTTGTTATTCAACTATGCCAAGATAAATTCAATTTTTAATTCTAGAGCACCTTTAATGAAACGTTATTACTAAAAGTAAATTTAGGAAAAAGGGAGTGCCATTTTTTTCTTTTTCTTTTTGTCATCACAAAAAGAAAGATGGACCGTAATTTAAGGTTTAAATAGGGCCAAATTGTTTGCAAGCACCGGATACATTTTGTTATGTATAGCCACTATGACAGCTCCAAAACATGTCAACTTTATTCTTCTCTATGCTCATTATTTTTTCATGCTGTGGAAAAGGCAGTGATGGTCTGAATGTAATGCAAGCTAAAAGACTTGGGTGTCAGCCATTCCACTGTGTTTGTCCACTTGTCATTGTGAGTTAAAGCTCACTGCTGGCTATCAGAAGAGAGGCCAGGCTTTTTGTCATCACTTTTTTGGCAAAATATCAGCCAATTTGCTAGTTCCACACTGCTCCGTCTCGGACAATCGGGTCATGTTGTCCCTTGGACCTCTGGGGAGGGCATTAATGAAAACTCAGGGGAGTGCCAGATTAAAGTGCAGCCATCCTCCATCGCCTCCACCGAAATGATTTATCAGCGACAACACTAACCCCGCAAATTCCTACTGAACTAATAGCCTTTGCAGAATAAACCATGTCTCAAAGTAGATAAAATGCTTGTGGTGTCAGATAGCACTTTCCTATCTGCCAGATTCTGTGCATGACAAATATATCACTGCCTCAACAAATAACAGTCCGATGCTAGCAATTGCTTCTTTGAAACGTTACACTATAACATATAAAAAACATATAGTTCTAAAAATTGTTCTAAATGTAAAAGAATAATCACACTTCAACTACCAAAAACAGCACAGAGAAATTATATTGTTGGAATCACTTTCAAACGATTTTTTCCAACTGATGAATGATAAAAACATTGACAGCCAATCAGACTCCATCCTGCTTTTAAGAGCTCGAGCACTTAAAGAGGCGGACGACAAAACTACAGCATGCTCTTATAGCAAACAGAACAATATCATCTGCTGGTATGGATGCTAATAGTTATCGTTATATTTATAGTTATTGTTCTTGGTCAAAAATGAAAAATTCCGTCATCATTTACTCACCCTCAAGTTGTTTGACTCCTATTTGGTTACTCATATTCTTCAAAATGTCTTCTTTTCTGCTCATCAGAAGAAAGAAACTCTTGCAGGTTTGGAACAACTTGAGGGTGAGTAAATGATGACAGAATTTTCATTTTTGGGTGAACTATCCCTTTAAGTCCCGCCTTTTCTGACCCATCTTACACTTTAAAAAAGAATTGTTGGTTTAACTTAAAAAAGTAAGTTATCTGGTTGCCTTACATTTTTTAGTTCATTAAAATTAAAAATTTGAGTTAAAGGGTTAGTTCACCCAAAAATGAAAATTCTGTCATTTATTACTTACCCTCATGACGTTTCACACCCTTAAGACCTTCATTAATCTTCAGAACACAAATTAAGATATTTTAGTTGAAATCCGATGGCTCCGTGAGGCCTCCATAGGAAGCAATGTCACTTCCTCTCTCAAGATCCATAAAGGTACTAAAACATATTTAAATCAGTTCATGTGAGTACAGTGGTTCAATATTAATATTATAAAGCGATGAGAATATTTTTGGAGTGCCAAAAATAACAAAATGACTTATTTAGTGATGGCTGATTTCAAAACAATGCTTCAGGAAGCATCGGAGCATAAATGAATCAGTGTATCGAATCTGCTGTTCGGAGTGCCAAAGTCACATGATTTCAGCTGTTATTTAGTCTTTTTGGCACACCAAAAATATTCTCGTCGCTTTATAATATTAATATTGAACCACTGTACTCACATGAACCGATTTAAATATGTTTTTAGTACCTTTATGGATCTTGAGAGAGGAAATGACATTGCTTCCTGGAGGCCTCACTGAGCCATCGGATTTTAACTAAAATATCTTAATTTGTGTTCTGAAGATGAACAAAGGTCTTACGGGTGTGAAACGGCATGAGGGTGAGTAATAAATGACAGAATTTTCATTTTTGGGTGAACTAACACTTTAATACAATGAAGGCGATTGGTTTAATCAACAGAAACTCAAAATATTATGTTATCTGAACCACATTAATTATCTAAGTTGATTTGACAAAAGTAAAAAAAGGTGCGATAACATGAAATCATGAAAATAATTTTTTACAGTGTACCTTAGCAACTGTTTCCATCAATATAATATTAACAGGCAAGCTTTAGGTTTTTTCTAATTTAAGTCTATAGAATATCCGGTAGTTTAAATGTAATCTTACAGAGTTTAATTGTAATTTTATGAGTCCTTATTCCTAAATAAACATGTAAAAATTCAGAAAAGACAACTACATTTGTGCAAAGATAAATTCATGTTGAAGACATAATTCATTTTATGTGAATTTATTACCTGCTCCATCATTTTACAACAGTTTAACCCAGAAACACATTTTGAGATGTATGCACAAAAGTAAAAAAAGAAAGTCTTAGATTGTTTCTAAAATTTATACTCCAATCCATTGCTACGATATAATCATTGTCTAATTTTTTTCTTCTTACTTTAGTGCATAAAACACAAAACGTGTGTGTGGGTCAATTGATTCTGGTCACAGTAGAGGTGACAGTAACTACAGAGTTCACAGGAAATTGGTTGTAAGCGATTTTATCACTTATACCTTATCACTTGTAATCGCTTTTAAATGAGAGTTTTCTCTTTTCAGTTGACTGTGGGAAGCATTTGCCTCGATTTGCCTCTCAGGTTTTAATCACATTGTAATGTCACACTTAATTCCAGCCCATGTGAGGATCATGTTAATTCAATTTTATCACTTTACAAACACATCTGACTGAATATCACGCTGTTCGTATGCTAATGCTTGTCTAACTGAGCAGTAAGGGGTGGAGCTTACCATAAGGGTCAATTATGAAAATTACAACTTGGCATTGTGCTCTATGCATTCTGTGAGAATCTGAACATTGTGCCAATTTTCGAACGGCAATAGAATATGTATTGAATTGCTCACTTTAGAGTCTAAATGCATATCTTTGATGTTTGTGATAGAAAGCCTAGAAAAAAAATATATATATATTGTTATATCTCTACCATTATTTGGAAAAATTGAGCTATTTCACCCAGAAAGGTTTGATTGAGTTTAATGGGATATTACTGAAATGCTTTTGGACAATTTTCTCTCCCTTGCTCTAAATTGTGATGCACTTTTTATTTTATGCCATGTCTGGCTGTCGATGTGGAAAAGAAGTTGAATGTAAAGATTTTGATGAAAAAAAAAAAAAGACCAATAGCGCCTGGTGTGCATAGAGAAATGAATTGTGTTGCTCAGCCAATGTCTGTCACTAGGTCTATTGAGCTGTTAGCAGCTTGCCAATGATGTCATCCATTCACTGACAGGCGGCATTAAAAGCCCTGGATTTGATGGAAATGCAGCCTAATTAATAACAAAAACCCTTTGAAAAGACAAAATGCCAGCAAGGGTTTGTGTGTGTGTGTGTGTGTGTGTGTGTGTGTGTGTGTGTGTGTGTGTGTGTGTGTGTGTGTGTGTGTGTGTGTGTGTGTGTGTGTGTGTGTGTTTCAGAATTTGAGTGTATGAAGTGTTACATTTCTAAAAATAGTAATATCATTATGTGGACTGAACTGGCCCAGACATTATTTACACTTAGCCTCAGGACTGCTACAAACCACTGAGGATGTATTCAGGAAATGACATAGACAGACAGAGACGACAAAAAAATCATGCCACAAAAGAAGTTAAATTGTGGCTGATGAGATCTTGATGACCCCTTGCACAATAGCTTTAGATTTCACACCGTAAGAGTTTACAAATTACACACTCCCTCTGATTGGTGTAAATGTTCCTTCTTAAAATGGAGGCGTAAGCTTTCTGGAAAGTAAATGGGTGTAATCAAGTCTCAGCCAATCCATCTGTGCTGCTTGATGTATTCGATGAACATACACACCCACCTCTGAATCACTCTAAATGAAAGCGTTGCTCTCCCTCTCACTCCGTCTTCCTCTTAGTCTTTTGATTTTGCAGATATTTCATCAGCAGCTATGAGCCTCAGGTTTGTTTAAAAGATTTCCTCATAACTTACTCTGATTGCAGCACGCACCATGGTTATGGATATTAAAAGACACTTTTTTAGGTTTTTCTCAGCACCCTGTGGATCGCATATCCACATGTAGCTATAATCTGTGCCTTTTAACTGAATGTTTTATATTTAGCAGGTGAAATACACAAACTTACTTATCTGTCAAGAGGTACAATGGTCTTTTAAAATTTGTTTGAGGTATATATGAAATATTACTTTTTTTCTGAAAGGGGCTATTTATCTTGTTTGGAAAGACTGTTTTTTTGTCCATTTTATATCCAGCTATGGGGAAAGTTACTTTTAAAAGTGATGCATTACAATATTGCGTTACTCCCTAAAAGAGTAACTAATTGCGTTAGTTACTTTTTATGAAAAGTACATTACTTTTTCTCACCTGGGCTGGACTTGTTTGTTTGTTTTTAGTAACAACAAAAAAAAGTTCTATTTTTGGCAAATGTTAAGGCTCTTTCAGACCAAAAGTGAAATGAATACGCCTCAGGCTGAAGGAAAAGCATATTTACACCTGTACAGTAGAGGGTGTAACTCAAACAAACCTTTCAGATGTGCTGCCATTCTGGATTAAAGAAGAATAGGATACATGAGAAGTTCAACACTCTTATTTCTGAATCTAATCTCAAGTAATTTTTGCTTATTATTATTAAGTTTGATCATTGAAAGTCAGCAGCAAAGACATTGGTTAATAAAGTGAGATTAAATACATAAAGTATATTTGTGTAATTTAATATAGTTAATTATTACAGGTTTGCTAAATATTCTGAGATTGCATTTCACTGTTTTAATTCATTCTGAGGAATACTGAATGTTTTCATGCAAGTTAGAAGAGTAAATGCATGTTCACATTTAGTCTAGAACTTCAGACTAGATTGGAGAGCTGTCAGTCAATAAATGCGAAAAAGTAACTTGAAGTTACTTGTAATGTTTTACCCCCAGTATATCTGTAGTCATTTATCCATTAAACACAATACCAGTCAAAATTAAAGGTGCCCTAGAATTAAATATTGAATTTATCTTGGCATAGTTAAATAACAAGAGTTCAGTACATGGAAAAGACATACACTGAGTTTCAAACTCCATTGTTTCCTCCTTCTTATATAAATCTCATTTGTTTAAAAGACCTCAGAAGAACAGGCGAATCTCAACATAACATTGACTGTTACGTAACAGTCGGGATCATTAACATGTATGACCCCAATATTTGCATATGCTAGCCCATGATCAAGGAATTACACAAGGGCAGCCAGTATTAACGTCTGGATCTGTGCACAGCTGAATCATCAGACTAGGTAAGCAAGCAAGAACAATAGCGAAAAATGCCAGATGGAGTGATAATAACTGACATAATCCATGATAACATGATATTTTTAGTGATATTTGTGAATTGTCTTTCTAAATGTTTCGTTAGCATGTTGCTAATGTACTGTTAAATGTGGTTAAAGTTACCATCGTTTCTTACTGTATTCACGGAGACAAGAGAGCCGTCGCTATTTTCATTTTTAAACACTTGCAGTCTGTATAATGCATAAACACAACTTCATTCTTTATAAATCTCTCCAACAGTGTGTAATGTTAGCTTTAGCCATGCAGCATAGCCTCAAACTCATTCAGAATCAAATGTACATCCAAATAAATACTATACTTACATGATCCAATGTATGCAAGCAGCATGCATGACGAACATCTTGTAAAGATCAATTTTAAGGGTTATATTAGCTATGTAAACTGTGTTTATGCTGTTCAAGGCAAGCGCGTGCTCTGGGGGAGGGGGAGCACGAGAATTAAAGGGGCCGCAACCTATATATTGGTGCATAGTTAATGATGCCCCAAAATAGGCAGTTAAAAAAAATGAATAAAAAAAAAATCTATGGGGTATTTTGAACTGAAACTTCACAGACACATTCTGGGGACACCTTAGACTTATATTACATCTTGTAAAAAGAAGTTCTAGGGCACTTTTAAATAAAAATGCTTAGATGTCGTGTCCGACTGCAACACGCCAAGTTTGAAGCTGAAAGCTATCTAAATAATAGTACTGTATAATATAATTACATCTAAAATATACAGTCATTATCGCAAAATAAAACCACCAAATAAATAAATAAATAATAAAGAAATAGTATTTGAGTTGAAATGAACAAACAATGCAACAATATTACACTAATATTAGCCTAATACTGAAGTCTTCTGTTGTAATTTATTGGACAATCAATAACTGATGCGCTTGAATGAAATAAGAGAGAGTGAGTCCACAGTGTGATACAAGTGACATGAAAGTAGCACCGATCTCATTGACCCAGAAGAGCAGACAGCCTTGTCATTGATGATGGAATATCATGAAATATTTGACCTCTGAATGCTTTGACTCACCAATCAGAATTCAGTACTCCAGAGAGCCATGTAATCAATTAAGCCACTTCCGTGCTGTGCATCAGAATCTTCCGAACTGATTATGGTGAGAATAGCACAAGACTGACACTTTGGAGTTTGGGATACAATTACAACACAGACATTTTCTTTATGAGACAGCCCTGTTCCTGACATATTTTAAAGTGGTGGTTAATTATGATTTCACCTTTTTTTTACTTTAGTTAGTGTGTAAGGTTGCTATTTGAGAATAAACAACATCTGCAAAGTTACGACGCTCAAAGGACTACAACAAACAGCTGGTAGGAACTACAACAAGCTTCTTCCCAAGTTAGTGACATCACTAACCCTAAAATTTACATAAACCCTGCCCCAGAGAACACGCAGCAAAGAGGGTGAGGCCATGTTGGGCTGTTTTAGAGAAGAGGAAGAGTTGTTGTAGTAGAGTGCTGACGAGGGTCAACGCTGGATTTACACAAGATTAACATGACGGCACAAGCTAGTGAATCAACTCCACAGCAACTACATACATTTATCCATTAACCATTCAGAAACATCCAGTTGCATTCTAAAAGTTGTAACTTCTTCCTGAGTTTCTCCGTCAGTGTCCGACATTTTTGCTGCATTTGATTCTCCAGCTTTGTCGTTGTTGAGCTGTAAAAGCTCCACCCTCTTCTGGAAAGCGGCAGCTCATTTGCATTTAAAGAGACACCCACAAAAATGGCATGTTTTTGCTCACAGCCAAATAGGGGCAAATAATAAGCTATAATAAATGATCTGTGGGGTATTTTGAGCTGAAACTTCACAGACACATTCTGGGGACACCAGAGACTTATATTACATCTTGTGAAAGGGGCATTATAGGTCCCCTTTAATTGACAAACAAATGAACAAGAACACCATATCAAATGACATCTTTTGCCAGTTCCCAAGTCTATCCCTGTCAGCTGCTATAGAATCAGTATTTGCTCTTGAGTCTGAAACTAAAATAGTTTACTCTTCAGCTTATTCCAAGACTGATGTATTTCTGAGAGCATAAAAACATTTGACTTTGATATGTTTCTCTGTTTTTCTCTGTTTTTATCACTTGCACATCATAAACTCTGGAAAATTTAGAGAACTGCATAAATGAAAAGCAGTTTGATACTTTAAGGGACCATGAGATCAATAAAACACAAGAAAGGATCTATCAATCTAAAACCACACTCCTGCAAAATACAACTACTGAACATGATCTTACTACATATTAAAAACCATTACTTTAGCTGCTGTTTATTGCGGTAAATATAGGCCAGAAGCACCTGCAACCACACATGAGCTGCATACTCCTAAAATGAATGAGTCTGTTTACAGAGTAATTAAAATTTAACCGCCTGATCGATGGCTCTGATTGTGTGTTTGATAGGGATGGTCCTGGGGGGTTGCTGGAGCCTGAAGCAGCATCCAGAAACCTCTGAGCCTTAGATATTAATTAATGCATGGATTTTCTGTCAGCCATGGCAACAGTATTATAGGAGCCCAATAATGCTTTTAAATACAGTATTTTACATCTGCATTGATCTCTGGGCTTGACTTGTTCAGCAGAACAACAAACTTCAGAGTTGGGAAAGTTTTCACATTAAAAGAGACTATTTAGCAGGGGGGCCGAGATTGTCTCTGCATTGCAGTATCTTCTGAAGAAGAGAGAAAGCATTGATTCTGCACCATTTCAACATCTGTGCCTGTCCACAAAATGGAATATGGCAAAGAACTCACCATGCCATTGTATCATCACATAGGTAGTTTGGTTAGGCAGTTTAGACATTTCAATGAACAGTTATTTTTATTATTATTTTGAAAAATATCTCTCACTGTCTGTACAGATGAGATAAAATGAGATAAAACATTCTACACTATTTCTTGGTCCAAATGGGGTCCATAAGTAATTAAAAATTCATATCTCATAATACAAGGGGTCTTGGTAGAAGCAAGGTCCCATATTAGAGGAGAAGGCCAGCAGGGAAATAACACTGGCCCGGCCTGTGTGGGCAATATCTCCTCCCTGCCATCCAAAAAGCAGTCACATTTCCCAGTCCCCATCTGTTACATTGAAAGAGCCATTGGATGCAGGATACTGGCTGCAGTGGCTGACAGTGCGGTCCCATTTCTTTCAATCAGCACATTACTCAGATAGCTCATCAGGGTGACAACTAACCTGCTCGCAGCCGCCAGGCACAACAAGCTGAGACAGTGATAAAGATGCACTTTCAAATCCCTGCAGTGGTGGTCTGCGAGTAGAGGTCTTCGTTGTCATTTCACTGATGTTGATATACGGACTGCTTGTGTGTCATTTCTATTTTTAACACTAGGGAAAATTTTGAAAGTTATGTCACGGACGCAGAAGGAAGGGTTGATGAATATGTTCTGCTGTTTATCTTCTCCATGCACCACTGTGCTTTATCACAAGTATTGCATCTGGACAGAAAAGCCTGAAAAGTCAAAGGAGCTTTTGGGTCATGCTATAAAACAGTGCCTTTCTGGTTGATTTTAAAGAATTTAAACATTCTATAAGATGTATAAAAAAATTAAAATAATGTGTTTAAGTGTTATTAAATTGGTTTGTGCCAACTCAAACTAAAAGAATAAATTATAAATAATATCTATAAATAATATCTAATGGAAAGGTTGACCGTTTTCCAAATAATATATTTAAAGTTGCCCTAGAATTAAAAATTGAATTTATCTTGGCATAATTAAATAACAAGAATTCAGCACATGGAAAAGACATACACTTTCAAACTCCATTGTTTCCTCCTTCTTATATAAATCTCATTTGTTTAAAAGACCTCCGAAGAACAGGCGAATCTCAACATAACATTGACTGTTACGTAACAGTCGGGATCATTAATATGTACACCCCAATATTTGCATATGCCAGCCCATGTTCAAGGCATTAGACAAGGGCAGCCAGTATTAACGTCTGGATTTGTGCACAGCTGAATCATCAGACTAGGTAAGCAAGCAAGAACAATAGCGAAAAATGGCAGATGGAGCAATAATAACTGACATGATTCATGATAACATGATATTTTTAGTGATATTTGTGAATTGTCTTTATACATGTTTTGTTAGCATGTTGCTAATGTACTGTTAAATGTGGTTAAAGTTACCATAATTTATTACTGTATTCACAGAGACAAGACTGTCGTTATTTTCATTTTTTAAACATTTGCAGTCTGTATAATTCATAAACACAACTTCATTCTTTATAAATCTCTCCAGCAGTGGGTAATGTTAGCTTTAGCCACGGAGCATAGCCTCAAACTCATTCAGAATCAAATGCAAACATCCAAATAAATACCATACTTACGCGATTAGATATGCTGCATGATGAACACTTTGTAAAGATCCATTTGAGGGTTATATTAGCTGTGTGAACTTTGTTTATGCTGTTTAAGGCAAGCGCGAGCTCCGTGGGCGGGGAGCGTGAGCATTTAAAGGGGCCGCAGCCTAAATCGGATCATATTTAATGATGCCCCAAAATAGGCAGTTAAAAAAAAATTAATAAAAAAAAAATCTATGGGGTATTTTGAGCCGAAACTTCACAGAGACATTCAGGGGACACCTTAGACTTATATTACATCTTTTAAAAAGACGTTCTAGGGCACCTTTAATAGATAACTATAAATTGCACACATTGATGATGGTTATGAAACTAAAAGTTGCTTAGAAATAGTAAAATAAAATTAAATAAAATAACGGATTTGTTAAAGTCATATATTTATGGGAAACCTGTGGCACACGTTTTGTAGAATGACCCTTATAGTGTAGAAAGCAGACTTGTCTTTTCCAAAGCTTACTAGATTGTTTTGTGTGGAAGAGCTACACAGCTTCTGCACCACATACAGATCTACCATGACCTCCATCTGATTACATCCATCCAGGCATTTCTTAAGCTGCCTCTGCCATTTGGGCTGAAATTTCAAGGCTCTCACTTTAAAAAGGACTTTTTTTTTTACAACATAAGAGGTCATCAACCTTTATAAGCCTGACTATTTTTTCAATGCCAAATCTCAGA
The DNA here is from genome assembly GCF_024489055.1 of Chanodichthys erythropterus. NCBI lineage: Eukaryota > Metazoa > Chordata > Actinopteri > Cypriniformes > Xenocyprididae > Chanodichthys > Chanodichthys erythropterus. Next base: position 21,508,953 of record NC_090237.1, read on the forward strand.
GCCTGCATCAATGCAATGCTAAGAAAGCAGCTGCGTCGCACATTTCATTACAGCTGTTTGTGGAAAAAATACATGGTGGCGGGTGCTATCAGAGAGCTGAAATATTCCTCTATCTTGGTCCTGATTGATAAATAAGTAGATGCAAAGGCAAGAATGTGTGTGGTGCATGTCGCAAAAGACATTAATGTAATGGAATAAGTTGAGGGCCCTCCGTCAAACTCAGTGCTCTTCGCCTCTTCCTTTCCTGCTGCTTGTCTGTTGATTCATGCCAGATGAATTGCCTCTCTGCCAGCCTGCCCTCTCTAACTCGATGTAAAAGCCTTGAGCTCAGTGCATAATTCATTAGCAATGTGATTAGCTTCAAGTGCTACACTGATCGGTTGAACTGAGCTGGAGCTAGAAAAGAGCAAGGCAAGGAGACTTTCAAATAGCTCCAAGCTTACACATTAAACATGTTCTTCTAGATCCTAACCACATAATTAACTAATGCAAGAATTTAAATATTTTGTTTCATGTCATACGTAATACCGACATTATGGAATGGATGTTATTACACTGGTGCTGCTCTGTTTTGATAGAGGCCATAAACTATAATCGCTCTTGAGTACCAGCCTTATTAACCTTTTCTCAGATGGATTGGTACACAAGTCATCAATTTGCTCCAAGAAAACTTGCTTTAAGTTCGCCATCCGTCTTTGTCAGGAACAATCGCCAACTTCATCACTCAGGCCGGGGAGCCAAGCGAGCAGGATTGGCATGCGGGGTCTTGTGCCTCTCTTACTCTCTGCTGCCAGATTCGGCCTTCTCCCCATCCTCTGTCAGAGGGGTTTCACCAGAAGGTTGTCAAGGGCAAGGACGGTAGCCATGCCCCAGTGGTAACGTTCCTTTGCCAACCTTATTATACTGCTATCTGCAAGCAGTCAGGCCTCAGCGGGGTGTCCTATCCAGGACCTCCCTAATCCATTAAAGAGAGCTGAATATGTGTGGTCAGAAAGAGGTCAGGCTTCAATGCATAGCAGAAATCTGCTAAAAAGAGGGTACTTTGGAAGAGATGAGGATGCTTATATAGGGTGGTGGACTAGTCAGAATTTAACTGAGAATGACTTTTAAATTACAAGTAAATTCCAAAATTCAGATAGCAAAGAGGATGCAGAATTGGAATTTACTTGTAAGGAAGTAGATTTAAAATTAATTCAAATAATTTCAAATAACTACAGTCTTTAACTTTAAAGCCAAATGCCAAATTTGTTAAGACAAACTTTAATTGTAGAAAAAAAAGAAGAAAAAAAAAAGTTTAGACTATTGAAAACTTATCATACTGAATGCAAATGGACAGATAGTTAGATTTATGTAGGGATAGATAGATAGATAGATAGATAGATAGATAGATAGATAGATAGATAGATAGATAGATAGATAGATAGATAGATAGATAGATAGATAGATAGATAGATAGATAGATAGATAGATAGATAGATAGATCGTCATTGTAGTTTGACATGGAAGGCATGATGGTAGTTCTTCACCTTTTAATAAATAACCAAGTATAAGTCTTGTATGACCCAAATGGCACCTAGTAAAAACAACTTGATCATACCGAGATTTGAAATTAAGTAAAAAACATTCTTGTTATATTAATACTCATTATTTGCTTTAAATGTATCCCATTCCGTCTGCCACACATTATTAATATGGGAGCTTATTACTGGTCTGAGAACAGAGGGTGGAATTTGACACTCTGAATAGTGCAAAAATGAGTCTGAGTTAAAATGTCCAAATTATTATCCATTTCTAAGTAAGGTTTTATCCTTAAACCAATAGGTCTAATATACCCAGGTCTGGCTTCATATAAATAAAGATATTCCTGGAGAAAGACTGGTAAGAATGTTGAATTACTTTTGTTTGTCTTTAGTTTGACAGCATATTGTAAAGCCAGTTTCAGACGTCTATTCTGGAGTGAAGGTTATCTGATAGAAAGATAGATAGATGGACGGACGGAGCCAATTCTTACATTCAGAATTTTGTGCAACCACGGAAGAAGGAAGACACAAACAAGAAGGAAGATAAATGCCTCGATCCTTTTTTTTTTTTTTTATGCACTCTCAGCCTATTATTACAATCTCTGATCGAACGCTTCAGTTCACACCTTATTGAGTTTTGTGCAGTCTTTGCAATTTCCTGCAAAGTTGCCTCTTCCTCCATTTCACTCTGTACAAGCGCGAGTCTGTCTGGAGCTGTCCATGGTGCTGAAACCTGAGCTTTGCCAAGCTAAACTGAACACTTTCCAGTCTGTTCAACTGCTTTTGTTTCCCCTGCTAAACTCCTGGAATGACTGCTTCTATTTTGTCACCAAGTCTTCTGGGATGACATGCAATACTCCTAACCTCGCCTTTAATCCACAGTGCAACAGTAAAGAAATAAAACTCAGAGCTGCACTAAGGGCCAATTTACACTGAGGCTGACTCTTGAGGTTTTTTAGCTCGGGGAGCAAATGAGCCAAATCGATCAGGAATGCCGTCTTCTTTAGTAATGAGAAGACACAGGCCTCCCTGTGGGGAGAAGAACCTGGACTGCACGCAGACTGGAAGGCAGCCTATTCACAATGAGATCCCCAGAGAAAAGATGGTGGCCCAAACAGCCACAAAGGGCTCTACTGGAGACCAATTAGGGACATTGCAATGTCAGGTAGAAAGTGGGTGAGCTGAAAAGGTTGCATCTTTAAGCCTACAATAACAAGTTGTAGTGCATTTTGGGGTTTTTGTTAACTTATGACCAATGTCTGAAGTATTTGGTGTTGATTTTGGTCACTTAATACATCACAATTAAGACAACTAGTGGAGTTTCGCTTTGGTTTTGTTTTTAGTTACTTTGCCGAGTCTATTGTCACAAAGACTAAAGCTTGAGAGGGTTACACTCTCTCCCCTTCACACCCCCTGCCTTCACACCGGTGGAGAAATCAGCAGGCGATGACGGCTTTCATTTTCACACCCTTACTATCTGACAGGCCTGAGGGCACTATGTTTTAATAACAAATCAATAGCTGAGAGAAACTCCATCCAGACAGAGCTGACAAAGTACCAACAAAACCCAGTTTTCCTTTCAAACGTTAATCTATCCTAACATGTAGCACAGGGGGAGGCAGCTGAGAAAACAATCTATGAGAGAATGGGTGCAGCGAAACAAGGTTATTCCATCAAATGTGAATGGGAGATGTAATGATGAAGATAGCAGGAAATTATTTCTATGCATGGGAAGCTTTTCACTCACAGATATAATATGAGTGTTTAATTGAAACATTCAGCGCTCCCCACGAGTTCTGCTTTCTAATCGATAGTTTTGCTTCAGGCTGACTTCACAGTTGTTGGAGAATAGGGAGGTGGGATGGGAGCAAAAGGGAAAGGAAATGTGCACGCAATTAATTATAAATGGAGCTTTGCAGATTGAGCAAACTGCACGGGTCACAGACTTCGCAAGAACGCAGTTCGGCTGCCGTTTCCCCCTGTAGATTGAAGCCCTCCATCTTGCGCCATGGGCTAATGAACGGCCTGATTGCTTTCCCTAATGAGAACCACACTCTGGGAAATAGGTTCCTGCATCAGAATGGAACAGTGGGTCAAAAATTAAGAAAAAAAAAAAAAAAACTATTTTGTCATACAAACTGTAAAACTTCCTAGACTCCCTGCTTTGGATTTTACAGGCTAATCTAGAAAAGCCAGGGATGCTCCATATATTTGTGTCACATCTGTTACTAATTTATATATATATATAGTTATTTTAAACTAAAAATATAAATAAATCATATTTTACTGTTTTTGCTTATAAATGCAGACTTAAGACTTCTTTCAAAATATTTTAAAAATCTTACAGAGCTTTTGAGCAGAAGTGTATATTGACTTTTGCCATGCTCACTTAATGTTAATAATTAAAAACTATATATATACTTTTGCGATAGAACGAAATCTTAATATCTCAATATCCTGTGACGTCCTCGGACGTATATGGTATTACACTGTGGTTTATGGGCATGTTTCCTTTTCTCTCTCGAGTTTCTCTTTCTCCATTGCTCCAGGTGCCGACTGCTAATCACCTGTGTAGAAATTGAGGACAAACCAGACAAAGGAATCTTACAGATGATCCATTCAAACACTACCAAAACCGCCAGCTAAGTACTTTATTGCCATGCATGCTTCCTAAGCATCCTTCTGAAGGCACTCCTCCTGCGCTTGAGGTGTTGGATGTGTTGAATGGTGTTGAATGCTATGTTGATAATTTAAACATGTTAATTACACAAATAAAATGTTTAGCATATATTAATTGAACAGTGATTGATTAGCCTATATTTATTTATTTATTGTAGACTTTATTATTAAACAAAGTAAACATTTTGCTGATATATCCACAACATATAAGAGCGCATGGTTTTTCCATTGATCAGATGAGCTTGAAAGTTGTGTTCGTATTCATAGTTTTCGGTCACATGACTGTCGTGGAGCCCTGGCGGACAAAACAGCCATGGACAGGTGCATCTCAATAAATTAGAATATCATGAAAAAGTGAAGCTGAAGTCAGTGCATCAAGAGCCACCACACACAGACGTCTTCAGGAAATGGGCTACAACTGTCACATTCCACGTACCAAGCCACTTCTGAACCAAAGACAGCATCAGAAGGTATGGAAGTAAATTAATGCCAAATGTTTTTGAAATAAAAAGCTTGTTGAATTGCATTAATTAAAAAAAAAAAAAGCATTACATTAGCTGTGCTTGCATTTTGATGCATTGTATTTTTAAGGCTTGCATTTTATGGGCTGAAATTCAACATGGTTGTATATTTAAGCTGTGAATATTTCAATTAAAAATATTTCACACAAATTTCCATTATTAAAAATTCAATAATTTATATTCACCTTTCAGATTTCACTTCCAAAATATTCATTCTGTTTAAAAATACAACCTATAAAATTAGACTAGCAATTTTCAGTCCATTTTATTTCGCTTTACAAATTCGCTTCCACAAATTCAGTGGTTCAAATTCGGCAGAAAACATCTGGGAACAGCAGGAAAAGCAGTAGAGTACTGATGCATGATCTCCATCTGCTGTTAGTCGACCTCACCAGCAGGTGCTAGCGGCTGTTTAGTGTTCAGTGTCTTTACGGTTATTTTGCCTGTATAGGCTACATGTAAGCAGCTTTCTCTCCAGTGAACGAGATTATAACGTAATTGCCCAATGCTGACATACAGATCAAACGTTAAATCAGAGGTAGACATATATTTCTCTCTGTTATTTAGTTTCCTTAACTTTATATTGCAGTGCTGTGTTGTAATACTAGGGTTATCCTCATATGTCATAGGATTCCCCTGCCATCAAGACATATAAAATGCTTAACACAGCTTAATGGACTAGTACAGTGATATAAAAGACCAAACTCACACCTTTTGTGATGTAGGTTATACTATGTAGGCTCCAAGAAAGCAGATACTCGCATAAAGTTGGTTTGACACTGAACGTTTGATATTCGCAAAGTTAGGGTCTCTAAAGTTACGACATTGGTATTCACGTTTCTACCTTCAATAGCATTTAAAGAGAATGATTTACAGTCACACAACCAAGCTTTTTATTTCAAAAACATCTGGCATTAATTTACTTCCATATGTTTAACTCTAGTTAAGTTGGAAAATGAGCCTATTTTTGCAGTACATCTACATTACAAACCCTGTTACTGCAATATGAGATCACGTTTCATTGCACAAAACTATTAGAAGATTTAAAAAAAAAAAAAAAAAAAAAAATTACTCCAATTTAGACCGACAAAGACATCTAGAATCAGCACATGAATCTCAACAATGGTGACAATCAAAAGTGTCATACCGCAATGCATGCTGGGAAAAATAGTACAACTCCCAGCATGCATCACAGCATGAATAAATTATGCAGCTGAATTGTCCTATTATTGTCTTTAATTCTAACTATTTGCTTTTATTTTTTGCTGTGGGTTTTGGTCTGTCTTTTGGTAGTTTTTTTGTGATGTCTAGAGTTGATCTGATTGTTTGAATATTTTGTTGTCACCATTGTTGAGATTCATATGCTGATTGCTCATATGTGTGTTTGGCATTGTACTTTATTATTTTCTGCTCATGTTTTTTTTATATATATATTCAATTTTCTAACTGATTTCTGTAATACAGTATGTTCTCATGTTTCATTAAAACAGAGTTTTAAATGTATTAAGAGCAAAACAGTTATTTTGTTTAAATCACATCAGTAATTCATGCTATTTCACAATGATTATTAAAATAGTTATATATGTTATAGGAGTTATGCCAAGTTTACACTACAGGATTTTAAGCCCGATTTGCAAGTTAAAGAGCTCGCCCGACAGGTCGGGGCAAAATCAGCGAGTGATCTGCACTTGCCAATCTTTATGTGTGAACTACTCAACGACGCACCAAAGAGGCTCGCTGACGCGTCGCCGACACCTCGCAGATGCCAGACAAATATCTAGCATGCTAAATATCTGGAGCTGTCGGCAGACTCGATATCCTGTGGTGTCACGTGTCGCGACACAACAGCCAATGAAATATACACTGATGTCTATGGAAGCAGCAATAACAATCCATTCAAATATAATTTACAGACGTTTATTCATAACACATGTAAGTAACTATAAAGCTCACTCTATTGTTGCCACATGTATTTAGGGACAAATGGATGAATTCAAGTTATATATCAAGATCGAGGTCATTATATAGGTTTTTAAATGACAGAACACTCCCTTCCACATATTTGAAAATGGTGACTACAAATGAAACAAACATGAGCATTAAACTTCTGTAGATGAATGACAGAAATAAAGTCAATCTAGTTAGTAATATGTGAAGCTGAAATGCTGTTTGTGGAGTTGTTTAATCATCCTCTGTTGAAATCTGTAGATATATGGGGCCTCATTTATACAATGTTGCGCAGAAACCATCACAAATTTGATCTTACACCTCTCTTTCAAATGTGAAATCTATAAATTGCAAATGATCCTGAACTTGCGCGCAGCTGAATGGTTTCAGTTCTCCGTATTGTAAACAACACCTAATTAATGTCATTTACATATAAACGATCACCAGTCATCATCCAAATCCTTTAATTTAGAATGGCGAGCTGCAAGAATAGCTTAGTAATCTGACAAGGAAAAATGAGTGACGTGGCGCTAAGCAGTTTTTCCACGTCAAAGACTGTTTTTATAAATATGAGCGTTGGCGTGGATTTAAGCGTACACAGACTCTAAGATCAAATCTGTGCGTACGCACGCTTTATAAATGAGGCCCTTAATGTCTTCAGTTGATTTCATCTAAGGCTGTGGCTGAAGTCAGTTGTAGCTCTTGTGTTTCTGTTTCTCTCTTTTTTTTTTTTTTGTTCTCTTCTTTCCTTCAGTGATGCTGCTGATTGACAGGCTTGTTAATGCTAAGATGATTCTATAAATAACATATAAAGATTTTGTGGCTTAGATAAGGTCCAGCTCTGATTTATTTCTTGGCTCTTGGTTGACATGTGGCATTGCTATGGCCTGCATTTGGCTCAGATCTGGTAAACAGGAACGGTCCGCCCAAGTGTCATCATTCCATGGCACATGTGGCCCAGATCATCATACCACGCATGGCAGATGTGGGCCGGATTTGGGCCGGCACAAAGTTGCTTTCTGGGGAGTGTAATTTGGAACTCATTTATAGAGTTATTTTTATTAAAAATATATGGTGATAATGATTAAACATTTCAGTGCCCTTTAAAGGCACCATTTTAGGTAGGGATGGATTGTGTGTGTGTGTGTGTGTGTATGTGTGTTAGAAAGAGAGAGAGAGAGAGAGAGAGAGAGAGAGAGAGGGTCTTGTGGTCACTCATCCAATACTACAATGATATAAATAATTGAATGAATAATGCCCATTTTACTACTCTTTAAACCAATTAAAAAAAAAAAAAAAAAAAAAAAAAAAAATGTTTAAGGTACAGTAGCCTGTAATGGAAAAGGCCGAACGCTCTTACAATAAATGTAAGAAAACCTACGCTTTACTTTACTATGTGACGTTCTTCATTTATGTTACTCCACGTTGTTCCTCCATGTGACGTAACATAAATTGGGGGCTCGTCCTAGAAGACTTATTATCATAGTAAGTCTTCTTTTTCTTTGTTTGTCACCTGCTTCAAAATCTTAAAATTAATGATAATATTTTGCCTATATTCACTTCAGCATTTAAAGCTACTGATTTTTGTGATTTTAGGCCTGGTTTCACAGACAGGGCTTAGATTAAGCCAGGATTAAGCTTTAGTTCAATTAGAACATTTATGTAGCTTTTATAAACATGCCCTAGAAAAAAACCCATTACTGGTGTGCATCTTGAGACAAAACAGTGACACTGACATATTTTAGTGCAAGTTGCTTCGAGTTAAAACAGCTCAAACATGCATTTTAGAAACCGGGGGTTAGTGTTTCATTCAGACAAAATAGAATATAATTTTAAAATTGTACCATAAACTTTCAGATCATTATCAGCTTATCTGTATAGACCAGAATTGTAATAAAATCAGAGCATCCCTACACTCTATCAAAACTGTTAGCGGTTGGCGAATGGGGACCCAACATTGGAAGGAGTGGGAGGATATTGTGCCTTAGGGTCTAAATAATATAATACAGACTGTCTTGAAAGTGATGGTATTATTAGGATCTCCTCTCTAGAGAGTCAGTTATTTGTTCTAGCAGAACAATTTACCAGGCTGGAGTCTCATGAATCCGGTTGTGTATTAATTGACCTGAGAACACAAAAATAACCACACCGTGTCTGCACTGGTTATTGTCAATTAGAAGATTCTACATGACTGCATCTCATAGTTCAACCTTGCATACAATTACAGATTATGTCAAGCAGATGACCACAACCCTTCCACTTGCCCTGTGGGTGTTAACAAGCTGCTTTTACTCTCTGGTTTTAATTAATAGAGACATACCATGATGTAGACAGTAACTCTGGGGAACAGCGGCATTTCATGGATAGAAGAGGCATGAGCTGCTTTTCCCTGAGCGCTGTGCTTTACTCTATAAGGATGCAGTAAAAGTCAAGTGGATATATGTAGCAAATGCTCTAACATATCAGGCCGGGCACAGCACATGCAAATGAGAGACTGCAGGAAAATTGGATTGCAGAGCTTTGAAGGTTATCACTGCGTGTCTGGCCACTGGCAGCTCTGTGGTAAATAAGCGTTGAGAAAAGACTGAGGGTCTAGTCTTAGAAGGTGAGTCACTTGAATCTAATAAAGAGATACTGTCAAAAACTCTCTTTGCTTGAAATGCATTGCATCATCTGCGGCAGCTGGATTTGTTCGAGGATTTATTTTAGATATCTTGGGGAGAATCTATAACAAGATTTTTGTTTCTTTTGACACTTTTTTGGGGGATTTTTATCAGTTTTATTCATTATATAGATAAAGTATACACAGTATATAGAGAGTATGGGGTCCAAATGTGACACTATCTATTTGAGGAACTGATGTATCAATTAAGAAATAGCCCAAAGGTGCACAACACAACAAAATAGACCCAGTAAACAAACTGAGCCACAACAAGTATAAATCCATTAAAGGTGATAGAGAGGATTTTTTCGTCGACTGAGAATCCAAAGACTGAGTTTTTGAAATGAGCGCATGCGCAAGAACAGCCCCCCTCCTTCACAGCTAATTTCAAAGGAACACCTCCAAAAATTTGTGCACGAGTATTGGAACACGAGTGTTTACCACCGGCATTCGCTGTGTCTGTTACAACAGAGACACCGGAAGCAGAGATAAAAGCAGTTGAGTTGTTTATTGAGACAATCAGCAGAGCAAACAGGTAAGTGAATGGTGATAATGAAGGTCTTGGAGAAGAATGAGAGGTAATACTGTCCTTTTCTTTGTGTTGCAGGTGATGGTGGAAGGAGACGCTGGAGATGACTGACAGGAACACTCACACACACAGGCAGGTAGGAACACGAGGAGTACTGGAGACAATGGAGACGAAGGAGATGATGAAGACAGGTAGATATCACTTTGAGAGTCCTTGAGGTAAGTGTACAACAGGTAGTATCACGAACGAGACCGGACAATGTGTGTGTGTGAGTGTGGGGTTCTTAAAGTGTGACTGATGACTGTGGTGATGAGCTTCAGGTGGCGGTGATTAGAATTCCGGTGATTGAGTGCGCGGGTAAGGGAGTGAGGTGGAATCTGACGTGTCTGTGACAGTACCCCCCCTCCCACGGCCCGCTCCTGAGGGCCGAGGACCCCGACGTCATGGTGGTCGTCCTCGAGGTCGTGGGGCAGGTCTGTCCGGGTGGTTGGTGTGGAAAGTCTGTAACAGAGTAGGATCAAGGATATCATTCTTAGGGACCCATGAGCGTTCTTCGGGACCGTAGCCTTCCCAATCCACCAGATATTCTAAGAGACCACCACGGCGCCGGGAGTCCAGGATCTCTCGAACCTCGTAGGCAGTCCCATCGTCCAGGATGAGTGGAAGGGGGGGCTCGACGGCTGCCACGTCAGGTTCTGTGGAAGGAAGAACAGAAGGGTGGTGAGGTTTTAGGAGTGACACATGGAAGGTTGGATGAATTCTTTTATATTGTGCAGGAAGTTGTAACCGGTAGGTGACGGGATTGATCTGTCGGAGGATGGTGAATGGGCCAATGAAGCGGGGACTCAGCTTCTTGCAGGGCAGGCGCATCCTGATGTCCCTGGTGGACAGCCAGACCTTCTGCCCCGGTTGGTAGGTAGGAGCGTGGGAGCGCCGAAGGTCGGCTGTCATCTTGCGCCTGCGCAGGGCTCTCTGCAGCTGGTGATGAGCTGAGTCCCATACCCCTCTCACTCTCCCGGAACCAGTAGTCGACCGCTGGCACGTTGGAGGGTTCCCCGTCCCAGGGGAACAGTGGGGGCTGGAAGCCGAGCACGCATTGAAAAGGTGTTAATCCTGTTGTAGCTTGACGGAGGGAGTTCTGGGCGTACTCGGCCCAGCCCAGGTACTGGTTCCAGGAGTCCTGGTGGCCATGACAGAAGGTACGCAGGAAGCGCCCAATCTCCTGGATCTTCCGTTCCGTCTGCCCGTTCGACTGAGGATGGTATCCAGACGATAGGCTGACGGTCACACCCAGGAGGGAGAAGAACGCCTTCCAGACTCGAGAGATAAATTGAGGTCCTCTATCAGAGACTATGTCTTCGGGGATTCCATAATGACGGAAGACATGGTTGAACATTAATTCTGCTGTGGCCATGGCAGTGGGTAGACCTTCCAGGGGGGATCAGACGGCAGGCTTTGGAGAAACGGTCTACGACTACCAGAATACAGGTGTGACCATCAGATTCTGGGAGGTCGGTAACGAAGTCTACTCCCAGGTGTGACCAGGGTCTCTCAGGAACGGGCAGAGGAGTGAGCTTGCCGGTTGGAAGATGGCGTGGGCTCTTGGAGATGGCGCACTCCCTGCAGCCCTGCACGTACCTTCTGACGTCGCTGGCCATGTTTGGCCACCAGAAGCGCTGTTTGAGCAGCGAGAGGGTCTCATTGACCCCCGGGTGACCAGTGCCAAGTGATGAGTGAACGGAGTGCAGGAGTGGAGTGCGTCGTGTCCTGGTGATGTAACGCAAGCCTTGGGGACAACCCGGCGGAGTGCGTGAGGAGGCATTGGAGGAGGGTAAGGTCTCTTCCGACCATTCGATGGGGCTCATGAAGAGAGACTCGGGCAGGATAGTTTCAGGGTCATCATTCTTCTCCTCGGGAGCGTGGAGACGTGAGAGAGCATCGGCCTTGAGGTTCTTCGACCCAGGGCGGTATGAGATGACGAAGTTAAATCTTGAGAAGAACATTGCCCATCTGGCTTGACGTGGGTTGAGTCGTTTGGCAGCTTTCAGATACTCAAGGTTTTTATGGTCAGTAAGAACTTGGAAAGGGTGGTTAGCTCCCTCCAACCAATGCCTCCACTCCTCAAGGGCGAGCTTGACAGCCAGGGGGAGTTCACGGTCCCCGATGTCGTAATTTACCTCCGCCGGGTTGAGCTTGCGGGAGAAGAAGGCGCATGGATGGAGCCTACTTGGATTCCCCTGCTGCTGTGAGAGGACCGCTCCCACTCCGGTGGTGGAGGCGTCCACCTCCACGACGAATGGTAACTCTGGATTGGGGTGGACGAGGAGGGGAGCGGTGGTGAAGGCTTTCTTGAGGGTCTCAAAAGCTTCTGTGGCAGGCTGGGACCAGGACAGAGACTTGGGCTGTTTACGGAGCAGGTTGGTGAGCGGGCTGACGATGGTGCTGTAATTTTTGATGAAGCGACGGTAGAAATTGGAGAAGCCGAGGAAACGTTGGAGTTCTTTAATGGTAGTGGGAGTTGGCCAGTTCTGGATGGCGGAAACCTTCCCCTCGTCCATCCGGATGCCACTGTGGTCAATCACATATCCCAGGAAGTGGACAGAGGACTGATGGAAGGAACACTTCTCTGCTTTTAGGAAGAGTTGGAACTGCCGTAAGCGCTTAAGGACCTCCGCAACGTGGTGGCGATGTTCGGCCAAGCTCCGGGAGTAGATGAGGATGTCATCAATATACACCAGGACGAACTTGTGGAGGAACTCCCGGAGCACCTCATGGATGAAATCCTGGAATACGGAGGGGCGTTGACCAGGCCATACGGCATCACAAGATATTCATAGTGGCCGGTGGGCGTGACGAAGGCGGTCTTCCACTCGTCCCCCTCGCGTATCCGGATGAGGTTATACGCGCTGCGGAGGTCCAGCTTGGTGAACACAGTGGCACCGCGGAGATGTTCCAGGGCCGCTGGGACGAGGGGAAGTGGATACCTGAATTTCACGGTAATCTTGTTCAGTGAGCGATAATCGATACAGGGCCGCAAGCCTCCGTCCTTCTTGGCCACGAAGAAGAAGCTTGAAGCAGCAGGGGAAGTAGACGGGCGGATGTATCCTTGGTTAAGGGCCTCTTTAATATATTCCTCCATGGCCTTCTCCTCCGGTACAGATAGGGGGTAAATGCGTCCCCTAGGCACTGGCTCACCCGGTAACAGATCGATGGCGCAGTCCCATGGCCGGTGTGGAGGAAGCTTGGAGGCGCTTTGCGGGCAGAAGACGTCACTGAAGGGGGCGTAGTCGGGTGGAACATCGACGGAGCGTTTTTCCACAGGACTTTCGATGGAGGTAGCGTTCACGGAGATATTCTTGGAGAGAGGAGATCTTGGAACAGGAAGTTCTGGGAAACAGCTGGAGAAGCAGTGGTCGCCCCACTTCAGGACTTCGCCCGTGCGCCAGGAGATGGTGGGATTGTGGAGTTCCAACCACGGGCGCCCTAGAACCACATCAGCGGTGGATTCCTCCAGAACCAGCAGATGGATGGTCTCAGAGTGGAAGATACCCACTTGCAGTAGAAGGGGACCAGTAACGCGACGAACCATCTTTCGGCTTAGGGGTTTGCCCGTGATGGAGTGGACCTGGTAGTTAATCGGAGAAGGCGAGGTCTTGAGCCCGAGGTGTCGACAGAGGGCGCCGGAGATGAAGTTTCCTGCTGACCCTGAATCGAGGAGCGCCACCACTGGAACGGAAGCATTAGCAGCAGTAAGGTTTACGATAGTAGTGAGTGGTTTCATCTTTTGGATAGAAGGAATGATAGCACTCACCACAGGTCGAGGAGGACGGGTTGGGCATGTGGAGATGACATGCCCAGGGGATCCACAGTACAAGCAAAGATTCAGGGTCAGCCTTCTCCGCCTTTCTGCTGGAGACAAACGTGAGTTATCCACTTGCATGGGTTCGATGGATGGTTCTGGAGAGCTGACGGGTTCGGACCGACGGAGGAGGGTGGTGGTCAGTGGTTGGCCCTGGTGCTCAAGGAGACACGACTGCATACGAGAACCCACACGGATGGCGAGTTGGATGAGTCCTGGAGTCCTCGTATGCAGCGAGATGCAACCGCACATTAGGCTCCAAACCTTGTCGAAAGGTGGTGATGAGGGCTTGTTCATTCCAGCCACTGGTTGCGGCGAGCGTTCTGAACTGCAAGGCATAATCGTTAACAGTCTGGTTTCCTTGTTTTAAATTGTACAGTTTCTCACCAGTAGAAGAATCAGCCAAAGGTCTTCCGAAGACTTCTCTGAAGTGGGAGACGAACGCTGGATAGGATTTTACTACTGAGCCTTTTTGAGTCCAGAGGGAATCCGCCCATTGAAGGGCCTTACCTTGCAGTTGGGAGATTATGAATGCTATCTTCGCCGTTTCGGTGGGATAGCGGTGCGTCTGCATCTCCAGGACCAACTCGCACTGAAGAAGGAATCCGCTGCAATCCTCCGCCGATCCTGAGTAGGGCGCTGGTTTGGCCATGGGACTGGCGGTGTAAACAGGTGAAGCAGCGGTGACAGTAGATGCGGAAGTGGCAGCGGTGAGGGGTCCTGGCGACGGTGACTGTGGTTGAGGGGTGAGTGCTCGGCGCAATGCGTCCACGAGCTCTTGAAATGGGTCATGGTAGCTCATGCTGATGTATGGCTGTTATGGTCCGGTCTTCTGTTACAACAGAGACACCGGAAGCAGAGATAAAAGCAGTTGAGTTGTTTATTGAGACAATCAGCAGAGCAAACAGGTAAGTGAATGGTGATAATGAAGGTCTTGGAGAAGAATGAGAGGTAATACTGTCCTTTTCTTTGTGTTGCAGGTGATGGTGGAAGGAGACGCTGGAGATGACTGACAGGAACACTCACACACACAGGCAGGTAGGAACACGAGGAGTACTGGAGACAATGGAGACGAAGGAGATGATGAAGACAGGTAGATATCACTTTGAGAGTCCTTGAGGTAAGTGTACAACAGGTAGTATCACGAACGAGACCGGACAATGTGTGTGTGTGAGTGTGGGGTTCTTAAAGTGTGACTGATGACTGTGGTGATGAGCTTCAGGTGGCGGTGATAAGAATTCCGGTGATTGAGTGCGCGGGTAAGGGAGTGAGGTGGAACCTGACGTGTCTGTGACAATGTCGTGTTCGTGGATTCATTATGTCGGACTCACCGCAGGTAACTCATAATCTGCAGTTGTTATTCCTGTCTCATGACAAAAACATTGCATGCGGCGCCTGTGGAGTGTGGAAAGTTACTGGAGCGCGCAGCCGCGCTCGTCTCTCACAAGGAACGTCATGGCAGTGATTGACAAGCCAGAGGACCAATCGGCTGATGTTTTTAAGGCCCTACCTCGTGCACAGATGATGTATATTAATATTATTACTTTCAGTGCACCTAATAATAGTCTTTTATCAGTTAGTAAAGACAGTTTCAAGTAATATTGCAAAAATGTATAAAACAAAACATCCTCTTTAGCACCTTTAAGACATCAGTTGAGAAAACCAATATCACTAAAAAAACAATTAAGCAAACAATTATCAACACATGGTTCAATAGAATATGCAATTTGATAATCAGAAATAATTAATTAAAACATAGTTGTATAATGTCTTTTCAATCTGCTTATTTTTCTGTTTTTAATTAATTATTTTTTAAATTATTTAATTAATCTATTTATCCACATGCTGACAGCTGATTTCTTGATTTTCAGCTCACATAATGAACTCATAGAAGTTAAATATATAAACGTATTATTTAAGGGTACGTTTACACGACAACGATATGGTTAAAATGGAGAAGTTTTTGCTTTGAGTTTTCCGTGTACAGACAAAATCATGTCAAAACGATCCCCATTCATACGAATCCGTGAAAACGACTAAAATGCTGTATTCTGCTGGCAGGCAATTAAATGGCGATGAAACACTATAGACTGAACATGTAAAGTGCATGTGCATGACGTCATCATTTTCACAGATTCGCGTTTTTGTTGTTTACACGGAAACCGTTTTCAAAATTTTGTGTTTTCGGGCTACCAAAACACCATAGCCATGTAAATGAACGGCCAAAACCAAAACGCATAACAAAAAAAAATATTTTTTTAGTTGAAAACGGTGTCATGTAAACAGCCCCTAATAGTACACAGCAGTGTTGGACATTAAAGAAATGGTAACATTGAAACTTTTATTGATATTATTTAGTATTTCAAATGCAGCCTGTTAATAAATGCTGCCCCAGTTGGCATATCACAGATACAAATAACAGCAAGGAGCTGGGTTCATCCCCTTGGTGTTGCCTGCCAGGCAGATAGGCAAAGCTGGATGTCCCCAGGGAGGAAAAAGAGATAAGAATCTGTGCTTGAAGAGAGGCAGCAGAAGGCAGCTCATGGCGCCTGGGAGCACTGGGCTCAAAACCTTTACACCTGCTTCCTCCGAGCAGCCCATGTCACCAGGCAGCCTGAGTGGCAGCCGATACAGTGGCCCAAAAAAACTAAAAACACATAAAAATGTATGAATGTCACTGCATTAGTAACAAAATATGAAACCACCTGTAAAATATATCCCGTGCTCTCCGCCCACAGAACTCGTGCTTGCCTTAAACAGTGCCTTAACAAAGTTTACACAGCTAATATAACCCTCAAAATGGATCTTTACAAAGTGTTCGTCATGCATACTGCATGCATGCGTCGGATTATGTGAGTATTGTATACTGTTATATTGTTTACACTGATTCTGAATGAGTTTGAGGCTATGCTCTGTGGCTAACGGCTAATGCTACACTGTTGGAGAGATTTATAAAGAATGAAGTTGTGTTTATGCATTATACAGACTGCAAGTGTTTAATAATGAAAATAGCGACGGCTCTTGTCTCCGTGAATACAGTAAGAAACGATGGTAACTTTAACCACATTTAACAGTAGATTAGCAACATGCTAACAAAACATTTAGAAAGGCAATTCACAAATATCACTAAAAATATCATGATATCATGGATCATGTCAGTTATTATTGCTCCATCTGCCATTTTTCGCTGTTGTTCTTGCTTGCTTACCTAGTCTGATGATTCAGCTGTGCACATCCAGACGTTCTGCCCTTGTCTAATGCCTTTCATAATGATAATGTTGGGAACGTGGGCTGGCATATGCAAATATTGGGGGGCGTAGACCCCGACTGTTACGTAACAGTCGGTGTTATGTTGAGATTCGCCTGTTTTTCGGAGGTCTTTTAAACAAATGAGATTTATATAAGAAGGAGGAAACAATGGAGTTTGAAACTCACTGTATGTCATTTCCATGTACTGAACTCTTGTTATTTGACTATGCCAAGATAAATTCAATTTTTCATTCGAGGGAACCTTTAAAACTTTTTTATGAGAAGTTATTTCAATACTTATGTAGCCTTTTTTGTAAACGACACTTGGTTTTATATTTTATCTAATGCAGTGACATTCAAACATGAAGTGTGGCTTCAACATCCAAATACTTTGAAAGAAAGAGAAAACCGCAACAGCCTAAACACAAACGAGCAATTTTGAGACAAGAGACAAAAAAAGAAAGAGACAGGAAACATTACATTCAAGGACAGTCCATTTATAGTTTGGACGGATGGCAAAACCTCTTAAATGCCCCTGAAAGATAAAAGGTAATGGAGAAAAAAATGTAATGATATCAGTCAGGAGCTCTGGCAGGTTGATATAAGATCAGGTGTCTGCTTTCTTTGGAGCCACGGTGGCATCAGAGGAACATATCTTCCTCCTGCCGTGCTGCTCTGAACAGAGCGTGACTGAGAGACGGACGACTCCGGCTGTCTCTGTGATTGAATCGACTAATGCTACCTGGAGCACAATGCAGGATCCCACAAAATGACTTGATGGGCACAATTTTCTTTCCTGAAACCTGTGTTGATGTATTTACTGGAAGGTGGGACTTAAAGAGATCATGAAATCAAAATTAACAATTCCAATTTTTGTATGGAATATTCCAGTTTATTATAAATGATTTACCAATGCACATCTTTGTATTTTTTTATTTCATGTGCCCTATTTAATCAAAATAACTTCCCCTCCCTCTTGCAGCAGCATCTCCTCTCTTCTCTGATGACGTGTTTACTGGCGTGAGGGCGGGACAACCTGTCACTCACATGACATCCCAGCAATAGACAAAAATCCAACGATCTAATCAATTCCTGATGGACAAAATCAAGTCCCACCCTACATTTATTTTCTAGTTCAACATTCATCAAAATAGAGAAAGAAAAGTCTATGGCAACTTCCATTTCATGCCTCCTTTAAATTAAGGCAGCGGCTATTTGCACTAAGTGACAATAGCAGCATTTTCTTAGTGATATACTAATTACACTAGGTGAAAATAGCAATAGATTCTATTTAAACCATGTAAAAGTGTCAGTTCTTTGCAATAAGAGTAAATAGTAATTAGATTCTATCTATACTACAGTACAGTCCAAAAGTTTGGAACCACTAAGATTTTTAATGTTTTTAAAAGAAGTTTCGTCTGCTCACCAAGGCTACATTTATTTAATTAAAAATACAGTAAAAAACAGTAATATTGTGAAATATTATTACAATTTAAAATAACTGTGTACTATTTAAATATATTTGACAAAGTAATTTATTCCTGTGATGCAAAGCTGAATTTTCAGCATCGTTACTCCAGTCTTCAGTGTCACATGATCCTTCAGAAATCATTCTAATATGCTGATTTGCTGCTCAATAAACATTTATGATTATTTTCAATGTTGAAAACAGTTGTGTACTTTTTTTTCAGGATTCCTTGATGAATAGAAAGTTCAAAAGAACAGCATTTATCTGAAATGCAAAGCTTCTGTAGCATTATACACTACCGCTCAAAAGTTTGGAGTCAGTAAGAATTTTTTTTTTTTTTTTTTTTTGAAAAGAAATTAAAGAAATTAATACTTTTATTCAGCAAGGATGCATTAAATCAATCAAAAGTGGCAGTAAAGACATTTATAATGTTACAAAAGATTAGATTTCAGATAAACTCTGTTCTTTTGAATTTTCTATTCATCAAATAATCCTGAAAAAAATATATTGTACACAAATATTTTGTACAATTGTACACATTAAATGTTTCTTGTGCAGCAGATCTGCATATTAGAATGATTTCTGAAGGATCATGTGACACTGAAGACTGGAGTAATGATGCTGAAAATTCAGCTTTGCATCAGAGGAATAAATTACTTTGTGAAATATATTCAAATAGAAAACAGTTATTTTAAATTGTAATAATATTTCACAATATTACTGTTTTTTACTGTATTTTTAATTAAATAAATGTAGCCTTGGTGAGCAGACGAATCTTCTTTTAAAAACATTAAAAATCTTAGTGGTTCCAAACTTTTGGACTGTACTGTACATTGGCAGATACTATATGCACCTCAGTAGTTTTGTACATTAACAGGATGCAATAATATCATAGAGTGTAAATTATTATATTTATTAAAATTATTAAATGGATGCTGCCTTATTGGGAGAATAAAAACCCTCCCTATACCTTCCCCTAACCCTACCCAATAAACACTTTTAATATTATTATACTTTCGTTCATAGTTTATTTCCACTTTTAGAACATCATTTTCATTTGTGCATGCCATCATTTTTTATGCAATTATTTTTTTTATGTAAAAGCTAATTTTACATGCAAAAAACACTAACCATTCTCTCAAAATGCTTCACTGTCAGGGAATATAAGTTGATCATAAAAGTTTGCCAGACAATTTTTTTTTTATGCAAATGTGATATGCTTTTGCGTTATTAATGACAAAATGAATTATAAATGATTTCATTGATGCTTAAACACATTTCCTCCACCTCCTCCTATATGCCTGCCACATTACACTGGCATTGGAGCCACAAGCCCAGTCCAAATTTCAGAGAATGAGATGTCATGTTGAAATAACACGCTGTCCGTTTCCCAGTACAGAGCATAACTAATTCATACTGTCTGTCAGCCCAGATCTGACACGTCTCTGCGGATTGGCCATGTGTTTATGCCACTGCTAAGTAATGATTAACAGACCCTGTCTTTATTGCGATGGGGCACAAACTGGGCTTTTGTTGTGCTGACAGGTTCACTTAACTCTCAGTGAGTGATCAGAGGCAAGTGTAACAGATAGTGAGTTTCGCTCTGGGATGTGTGACTATCAATACAATTTGCTCTTTATGTTGGGCTAAGGCCTGTTGCAGAATACACGCGAAAGCAACACGTATATACCAATGTTAAGCCTGTTCACACCAAGAAAAATAACGATAACCGTATTAGAGTCCACACCAACGGATGATAACATTGTTTATGCCACTTTAAATGCTCATGCTCAAGCTTAAAGGGTTAGTTCACCCAAAAATGAATTTTTTTTCATTAATTACTCACCCTCATGTCGTTCCACACTCATATTCGTTCATCTTCAGAACACAAATTAAGATATTTTTGATGAAATCTGAGAGGTTTCTGATCCCCCATAGAAAGAAATTTAAGTACTACATTCAAGGAAGATGTGAGCACCACGACACATTAAAGGGTTCACCCAAAATTTTCTGTCATTAATTACTCACCCATGTCGTTCCACACCCGTAAGACCTTCGTTTATCTTCTGAACACAAGACATAGACAGCAATATAATCAACATTTGACATGTCTACAGTGGTTCAAACTTAAAAGAATACTTTTTATGCGCAAAAAAAAAACAAAAATAATGACTTTATTCAACCATATCTTCCCATCTGTGTTATTCTCATACATTGCTTATGTCCAACGCTTCCAGGTTCTGTTTTAACAATGTCTTTAGTACCTTTCTGGGCATTGAAAGTGTTGATGATATTGCTGTCTTTGGACGAGTCATACACCTCTTGGATTTCATCAAAAATATCTTAATTTGTTCTGAAGAAAAACAAAGGTCGTGCTGTGGAATGACATGACGGTGAGTAATTAATGACAGAAATTTCATTTTTGGGTGAACTAACCCTTTAAAGTCTGGCTATCAATGTTTTTATCTTTCAGCAGTAAGAAAGAAAAAACCTTCTGAAAGTTATTTCAATTATATTGTTCCTCTGCATTGTTATCAATGTATTTGTGGTATGGACTTCTAATAGAATTAGAATGATTATTAATACTTTATAGTTATAGTGCTAATATATAGTTATCATTCTTGGTGTAAACAGGCCTTTACACAGCTACTCAGAAAATAAACCATGAAATAAGGCTGTATTTTGGATTACGGAGATTTTTTTTTTTGATGGAAAAAATCAATTTCAATGATTTTGCATTCTCTTGCAAAAGTTTTGCGTTCCCCCAAGAAACGTTTGCGTTTCCCCCAAGAAACAAAAAAAATTTTTTTTTTCTATTGATTTTCCACAGGTGCATGTTTTTCCTGTATTTTGAATTACACATTGCATTGTGTTGTGTTTCAGGGTTAAAAGAAATGTCTAAAATGTCCTTGCAGAAAATTACCGGTTCCCTTTCCATTTTTCTACAGATATATATAGATAGATAGCTAGATATCTTAATGGAGGAAAAAAGTGTAATACAACTTCAAAATAAATCAGCCAAGTAACAAGATGAACACTGCAATAGTATCACAGTAGTATTACAGTAATATTAATAACAATTAAAGTTATTTTCACTATAATCGATAAATTAGGAAACATCAGACCACTGAATGCCATGATGTAAAATATATCTATTTTATTAATAAAAAATATTAAATGCAGTGTAATAATATATAATAATAATAATAATAATAATAATAATAATAATAATATAAAAGGGATGTAGTAGTTTACCACACACTTAGGCCACGTTCACACAGCAGCAGAATACGGTTGTCAGTCCTATATTTGAGTCATTAATACGGTTGCGTTCACACGCAGTACGTTATTTACGGGTGTGACCAGGGCCGGCGATTGCTATAGGCGAACTAGGCGGTTGCCTAGGGCGACAAATATGTTGGGGGCGCGGGCGCCCTCTAGGGTCGCCGTTACGTTACGTTAGGTGCGCAGTTGATGAAGAAAATGAAGCGGTCTAATAAACCCTCCGGTGCACAGGGACGAAAACGGAGAAAGATAAAAGGAAAACCCAGTATAGAGGTAAATATTCTCATCTCAGCCATTAAGGTGTTAAATGAAATAAATGTGCTTAGTATTGTGCATCATCACCTTGAACTAGCGGTTAAACGGATTGTTGTTGATCCGTGATCCGTTCGGATCAAGCCCCACGGTTCGGGACGCATGTGATTCACGGATCATTTGCAAGTATCACTGCAATAGAGTGAACAGGTTATAATTTGAACATGTTTTGTTTTGCTATTTCACACATTAAATAGATATAAAACTATTCCAGCGCTAGAAGAGGAAAAAGAGGATTTAATTCGGTATCGCACGCAGGTGTTATCGGTACGCGCAGACGCGCATACAAGGCTCGCGCGCACAGAGAGCTAGAAAGAGAGAGAGAGGCGCGTTCCAGATAGCTCTTAAACCCTAAATTAATTTTTCTTTCGCGTCCTCAATGCACTTGGATGGTCACATACACGCATTATGTCAGTCAAAATAATAAAGTATTCTCAAACACATTCGGTTATGTCTTAATTGAACAAGGTGAGAATTCGGAATCGGATGTGTATCTATCGGATGTGCGCGTGCATGGAGTCTTACTCTTAAAGTGACAGCAACCTAAAAATACCTGCGGTTGTCTGTCATGTCAAACAACAAAACACAGCTTTAACAAAGATTAATCTATATTACATTACATTTACACAGTGAACAGTTTCATTTTATATTTAAGTTAGAACTCATATTTTATTTGTAACTTTATGTTGCATTTATCTATGCTTGTAGTTGGTGTATAGTATTTGTCCTTTGGGGGGAGGGGGGCTAGGGCAATCTCGCCTAGGGCAACCAAAGGGCTAGAGCCGGCCCTGGGTGTGACAACCGCATTCTAGAACCAAACTCACACCTGTAAATTTTCAGGAATCACAACCGCATCCTCGGAATATTCGCGCTGTGTGAACGAAACCGGATTGGACAACTAGTTGTCTGTCACGTCATACAGTGCGAGAGAGCCGGTGTTTTGTGTGTGGTTTCGCTTTTGGTAACTTTTGGTGCGTTCAAGTCTTCCTGGGAAGTTCGTATTTACGAGGTGGGAAGTCGTGTGTATGACAGTAGGTGCGTTCAAGTCACTTTCGTTGGAGTATGATGGCGGTGTGCGTTCTCTAAATTAATTTCACAAAATAACAACACTTCTGCTTCTAAAAAATGTAGAGCAAATAATGTGCATTAGTTGCATGTCGCTTTTTTATGTTTTTTAATTAATTCATGAAGCCATTGTGAACTTTATTGTTACATATACATTTTTATATTGTGTGATGCTATCGTAATTATTGCTGGGAATCAGCTTACTTCGTTGTAAATAGAAAAACCTGACAATGTCACTGCTAAATACCTGTACTGTGGTATTTCGCTATGTTTTTGACTGACACGCCCCCAACTCGTACAGATCGGAGCTTAAAGAAAATTACGAGCTTCCCACTGGTATTTACTACATTGTGGTGGCGTTCATGTCGGTTCTGCTCGTAAATACGATCTTTCCGACATGACTTGAACGCACCATTACTGCGACAGAGATGTGAGCTGTGCGTCATCTTAAGGTGTTAGATCTAGTCACTGTTCTCAATCGGAGCGGCTCATGTCAGTTTTGTGTTTCTTTTCCAAATTCAAATCCTGTGTCATGCGCGAGACGTCTCAAAGGACGTGATACGCGTGTGCAGCGGTTAAAGACTCCGGCTAGCGCGTGTTTATATAATGCTGTTGGTTAATTAAGTTTTGATGGATGAACTCGCGGTTCAGTTAGTCTCTTGTCATGTGAAAAGTGATAATATTTTTCAGTTTTATGGATGTCGCCATCTTTAGTATTACGTTGGTCACTGTTGTTATGGTTACTAGTAAGAGAATACGGGCTTGACTCTCGTTGCACGTTCATACAGACTGTGTGAATGAGACATTTCGAGACTCACACCTGTTAAGTTAAATGCGGTTGTCAATCCCAAAAAATGACTGTATGAACGTGGCCTTACACACATTTCTCAAAATATCATCTTTTATGTTCCACAGAAGAAAGAAAGTCATACCGTTTTAAAATGGCATAAAGGTAAGTAAATGATGACAGAATTTTCATTTTTTGGAGAAGAATCACCTGGATTCACCTGGAAATTATAAAAGTTAGTGGTCAGCAAAAGGTAAGATCCAAGTAGGCAGAACAGGTTGATGGGCATGTCACCTCCGTCTCCTTCTGTCATCCATCTAGCACTGAAAAGTTCTCTATTCTTTGTGTCTTAACCTCAAGGCAATAAATCAAAGAATTAACTTTGAGCATGTATAACTTGTGTGTGGTGTGGGAATAACTGCTGATCTGTCACAGGAGCTCAATGACAAGAGTGACTTTGTAGGAGGTAAAGGAAGGGCACGCACAAAATATTGCAGCAGAACAGTCAGGGATTTTGTATCAACCTCTCACACAAATCTCCTGAATGGCCTCCACAAATGCGTAGAAGGGGAGCTGGAGGGGGGTTGTGGAAAAAAAAAAAGAGCTGAAAATACCTAATATCTCTCCATGGACACACCACAGCCTTGTTCTGTTATCTCTCTTTATTCATTTATGGATTATTTTTGGAGAAAATTGTGACTTTGTGCTAGAACTGCAGTCAACAGCATTGAAAATACCTTTTGATTTTTAGGTGACCTCATCTCCCAAGTGATTTTCCCCGATGCTTGCAATTTATCATTAGCTTTAAACAAACAAATAATAAAACAAAACAAGTAGGAATAAGATAGTTAAATTAGATTTATTTCAAATGAGATTAATACTAAAGCTATGGTGCAGCATTTACCATGTGGACAATGCAAGTTCAAGTCTGGCCTTTTAATGTTTCAGATCAACTTTAGACACTCTACTAAATATAAATAACTTAGCAACTACATGTCAAATAACTCTTATTAGACTATTAATGATAATAATAATTAATTCATTACATTTATATAGCACTTGGCATGATTTACATATGGGGGGTTGGGGGGAGTGGTCACATCAACCACCACCAATGTGCAGCATCCACCTGGATGATGTGATGGCAGCCATATTGCATCAGAACACCCACCACACAGCTTATTGGTGGAGAGGAGAGAGTGATGAAGCCAATCAGTATATATATATATGGGGATGATTAGGAGGCCATGATGATGGACAGAGGCCAATTGGCAAATTTGGCCAGGATGTCAGGATTACACCCCTACTCTTTTTCGAAGGACATCCTGGGATTTGTTAAAGGTGCTCAATGTAAGAATGACAGCTAGTGGTTGAAATGGGTACTGCAGTCCAAATTCAAAGTATCGTTTGCCCCGCCCCCTCCTCCTCAGACTTGACGCTCTAGCGGGTTGCCAGTTTGAAGACACGCAACAGGAGCAAGCTCAATTGACATTGTAAGGCGAGGAGACTTACACACTGTAAGATAATTAGTTGATTTATTGATTTATGATGAGTTGATATTGCGTTTTAATAAGCTCCCATTCATAGAGATTTTTAGATGGATGCTGAGGCTTTTTAAGTCAGGTAGAATCTGCGATCTCTGACCCAGTTTGTTCTCTGGCTTCCATGGCTGCAATTCGCTGCATGTGTTTTCCGCCGAATGGCAACCCGGGGTGGTGAAATACTATTGGGTAAATTGGCAATGTGCAGTCTTGCACAGACCAAAACAAAGACTAAATTCCGACACGGAACGCAAATTTCAAAGTGAAATAACTGGCTGTAGCAATGGCTTTCAGAGAAACGAGTATGTGAACTCAGAATGTTTCATAAATATCTGCAAATATATTATGGTATTTTTATGCTTTAGTACAGTTAAAAACTTACATAGAGAGGAACAAGCATAATGGCGTTTTGTCCAGACAGATCTGACGTTTTGGGAGGCTGAAACCACTATTTTTTTAAACTGGGACCCAGAGTGAATAAATCTGAAAACAACACCCTCGTGTTTTCATCTGTACAGCCAATCCATATATTATGTGAAACAATGATGCAATCTCTCCACGTCTCAACCCTAATCAGACATCGCTACGTCACATAACAGCAACAACAGCAGCATCAACAACAACAACAACAGCAACAAAAACAACAGAAGCAACAACAGCATCAACAACAACAACAGCATCAACAACAGCAACAACAACAGAAGCAACAACAACAACAGCATCAACAACAGCAACAACAACAGAAGCAACGACAACAGCATCAACAACAGCAACAACAACAGCAACAAAAACAACAGCAACAAAAACAACAACAGCAACAAAAACAGCAACAGCAACAAAACCTACAACAGCAACTACAACAGAAGCAACAACAACAGCATCAACAACAGCAACAAAAACAACAACAGCAACAACAGAAGCAGCAACAGCAACAAAAACAACAACAGCAACAACAGAAGCAGCAACAGCAACAAAAACAACAGCATCAACAACAGAAGCAACAACAGCAACAAAAACTACAACAGCAACAACAACAGAAGCAACAACAACAGCAATAACAAAAACTACAACAGCAACAAAAACAACAACAGCAACAAAAACTACAACAGCAACAACAACAGAAGCAACAACAGCAACAACAACAACAGCATCAACAACAGCAACAAAAACAAAAAAAGCAACAAAAACTACAACAGCAACAACAACAGAAGCAACAACAACAACAGAAGCAGCAACAACAGCAACAAAAACTGCAACAACAACAGAAGCAACAACAACAGAAGCAACAACAACAGAAGCAACAACAACAACAGCATCAACAACAGCAACAAAAACAAAAAAAGCAACAAAAACTACAACAGCAACAACAACAGAAGCAACAACAACAGCATCAACAACAGCAACAAAAACAACAACAGCAACAACAGAAGCAGCAACAGCAACAAAAACAACAACAGCAACAACAGAAGCAGCAACAGCAACAAAAACAACAGCATCAACAACAGAAGCAACAACAGCAACAAAAACTACAACAGCAACAACAACAGAAGCAACAACAACAGCAATAACAAAAACTACAACAGCAACAAAAACAACAACAGCAACAAAAACTACAACAGCAACAACAACAGAAGCAACAACAGCAACAACAACAGAAGCAACAACAACAGCATCAACAACAGCAACAAAAACAAAAAAAGCAACAAAAACTACAACAGCAACAACAACAGAAGCAACAACAACAACAGAAGCAGCAACAACAGCAACAAAAACTGCAACAACAACAGAAGCAACAACAACAGAAGCAACAACAGAAGCAACAACAACAACAGCATCAACAACAGCAACAAAAACAAAAAAAGCAACAAAAACTACAACAGCAACAACAACAGAAGCAACAACAACAGCATCAACAACAGCAACAAAAACAACAACAGCAACAACAGAAGCAGCAACAGCAACAAAAACAACAACAGAAGCAGCAACAGCAACAAAAACAACAGCATCAACAACAGAAGCAACAACAGCAACAAAAACTACAACAGCAACAACAACAGAAGCAACAACAACAGCAATAACAAAAACTACAACAGCAACAAAAACAACAACAGCAACAAAAACTACAACAGCAACAACAACAGAAGCAACAACAGCAACAACAACAGAAGCAACAACAACAGCATCAACAACAGCAACAAAAACAAAAAAAGCAACAAAAACTACAACAGCAACAACAACAGAAGCAACAACAACAACAGAAGCAGCAACAACAACAACAGCAACAAAAACTGCAACAACAACAGAAGCAGCAACAACAACAACAACAACAAAAACTGCAACAACAACAGAAGCAACAACAGAAGCAACAACAGCAACAACAACAGCATCAACAACAGCAACAAAAACAAAAAAAGCAACAAAAACTACAACAGCAACAACAACAGAAGCAACAACAACAGCATCAACAACAGCAACAAAAACAACAACAGCAACAACAGAAGCAGCAACAGCAACAAAAACAACAACAGCAACAACAGAAGCAGCAACAGCAACAAAAACAACAGCATCAACAACAGAAGCAACAACAAAAACTACAACAGCAACAACAACAGAAGCAACAACAACAGCAATAACAAAAACTACAACAGCAACAAAAACAACAACAGCAACAAAAACTACAACAGCAACAACAACAGAAGCAACAACAGCAACAACAACAGAAGCAACAACAACAGCATCAACAACAGCAACAAAAACAAAAAAAGCAACAAAAACTACAACAGCAACAACAACAGAAGCAACAACAACAACAGAAGCAGCAACAACAACAACAGCAACAAAAACTGCAACAACAACAGAAGCAACAACAACAGAAGCAACAACAGCAACAACAACAGCATCAGCAACAGCAACAAAAACAAAAAAAGCAACAAAAACTACAACAGCAACAACAACAGAAGCAACAACAACAACAGAAGCAGCAACAACAACAGAAGCAACAACAACAACAACAGAAGCAGCAACAACAACAACAACAACAAACGCAACAAAAACTACAACAGCAACAACAACACCATTAGCAACAACAACAACAATAATAGCAGACTATATGGTTGTGTTTGTACCGCAGAAGCTACTGAGCTTATTAGCTTTACTAAAGTTTGTATACAGCGTGCATGCTCCAAGTCTTATTCTCCGTTTTTAGTGTATTTCTGTGGCAGAATTACAGTACACATACTGGTCTGGCAAGTATACTACATCGTTTTGAGTCTGTTTCAATGGTTTCGCAGATATTTCTTGAGACGAGAAAAAAAAAAAAAGAATGGATAGGGAAAGCTCTGGCTTTATATGGATGTGGCCTAAGTTAACATGCAAGCTGACATGTTGTAGTCAGTATAATGACTGTTGGGGAAGCATCAAAGTAAAGTGAAAGACAGTCCACTAATAATTGTAAAGTTACTTATAGTTAGTAGAATGTCTAAAGTGGACAACCAAAATAAAATTATATCGCCCTCTTTCTTCCAGATGGTTTCCTGATACGTTCTAACAAACGTTTCATAAAAGAGACAAAAAAAATAATTATAGTGTATGTGTGAATTCCGCTGCTGAGTGATGACACATCACAAGTTTCGAGTTTCCACAAAGAGAGTAGACAGACAGCATCAGTACACATAACTCTTGACAGTTCACAGAAATTTCCCCCTTCACACTGACAGCACTTGTATTGCTCTATTAGTAGACATTCCTACTGCTAGATGCTAGATACCTTATATTATTGGTGGCCATAGCTTTTAAAAATCTGTTTTTAATAAATGAGATGCATTGGCTGTAAAATAAAAAAAAATAAAAAAAAAATGTTTTGACAGGGAATCAATTTTCTTGCTGCTAAAAGTTAACATTATGCAGAGGAAGTATCTGCACATAAATTGCAGAAGAGCATAATACATCATAGTACAAACAAGATAAACAATTATCACTCACAAAAGCACCAATTTCTGACACAGGTTTCAATGCATCATTTATTTTTCTATGAAAAATAGAGGGCTCAGTTTTTTCATGTTTTTGTCTTTTTTTTTTTTTTTTTTTTTAAGTCTCATATGTTCACCAAGGCTGTGTTTATTTGATACAAAACATACAGTATATATTGTGAAATATTATTGAAATTTTAAATAACTGTTTTCTATTTTAATATATCGAATAATGTAATTCATTCCTGTGATGGCAAAGCTGAATTTTCAGCATCATTGCTCCAGTCTTCAGTCACATGATCCTTTGGAAATCATTCTAATATGCTGATTTGGTGCTTAAAGATTTCTTCGAAATATTAAAAATGGTTGTGCTATCTTTGTGGAAAACGTGATACATTTTTTGTATTTTTTGACACTTATATAAAGTTCAGAAGATCAGCATTTATTTGAAATGTGACAATGTAAAAGTTTTCACTGTCAATCTTGATCAATTCAATTTAATGCATTCTTGCAGAATTACAAGTATTAAAATCTTACTGACCCAAACTTTTGAGCAGTAGTGTGTATGGGCAGAGGTGAATTATATAGAACAGTGAAATTGCTCACAGTAACTGTCTTCTTACTCTCAGCTTGTATCTCACAGGAGATGGATCACATGAGCTCCACTGACTTTGCCACATCAAATTGCTACTCATTTGCATAAAGTCCTTTTTTTTCCCTTTTTTTTTTTACTTTGCTCTGTCTTAAGAAATGAACTCTCGTCACACAATCACTGTCATTATAAACACCCTCTACAATTACTGTAGGTCCCTGATCAATATCCTTAATTCCATTCAGTTTTTTAGCAGCGTCACATGGGTCATTTTTTTGGTCTTGGGCTCATTAGACCAGACAAGACGAAACAGCCTCTCATCTCCACTGTCACTGTGCAATCGGTCATTTAGCTGGCTAGCAGTTAGCCTTTGCCCAATCCATCAGGGAATGTGTGCGCTCCAATGTCAGTTGGACTCTGAAGAACATGCTTGTTTATGTGGTGCTGGAATCATCTGTCTTCTATGCAGTAGCTGGCTTTTGCCTTAAACTGTTTATGCTTGCATTGACATGCTGTATTAGTCATATAAAATGTCTGAAAGAGGGCGCTGACAGAACAGAGACCTTAAAAGAATTCATGGCAGAGACATGAACATATTCCACACTGGCATTTGATGAAATGATAATAAGCCTTAGACGTGTGGGCAAAAATAAATGTGAACTTTGTGCTGATGGTGTTATGGGATTCAAGTGTGAAGGCTTAATGCAAGTCAGTGGTTTAAGTGAAGCAATGGTAATGGAATTTGGAAAGGATGAGGGTCAAAGAAATAATTCACCTAAAAATGAAAATTCTGATCATTTACTCACCCTCATGTTTTTTTAAACTCGTAGCGCTCAAATCTCATTGCTGTTTGTGTACATTCAAATAACAAGACACACTCCATCAGGTTTCACATTAATCACAGCAAACAACAGCCAAATAAACAGTTAGAAAATAACTTCATTTTTGTTCCAGATCAGAAAAAAAGTCATAAATATTGCATGAGGCTGAGTAAATTCTAACACATTTTTATTGATTCGGCAATAGGTTGTGAGTTCAGCAAGACTAACCCAAAATCGACAGGTTAACTGGGTTTGTATTCTGCAAAAAAGAAACATTGATATTGAGACTGGCCTTGTATGTATTTGCTGCCATCAAGTGGCCCACTTGTGCAATGAAAAAAAAAAACTGTAACCTTTAGTCTGCAAGTAAAAAAGGACAGATTTCATAGGGTGTTTGTCATGACTGCATTTAAATACTTTCCCACAATCCTTCATTGCGATTTGAAGCTGTTATTTAGTTCAGTCCGACTGAGCTTGAGCTTTTCTGACTCAAATGGCAATGCTTTTGAAATTACAGTATAAAATAAGCAGTTGTCACTATTTGGCTGCTAGTTCTGTCAATAACGAGAGACATGTCACCACACCATGTGAAGGGGGCGGAGAGGAACAGAATCTGACAAAGTTCCCCTGACTGGACGAGATCAAGAGGCAAAGCTGAGTCATATCTGCCTTGAGGGAGTCCTTAGCTCCTTCCTGCTCCTTGTTTCCCCCATCTTACTGGAATCAACTCCCTCTATCAGTCCTGAGGGAGAAGAACCTCCTGGAGACAGACTATCACTTCCCCCTTTCCACCTGAAT
This sequence comes from Chanodichthys erythropterus, assembly GCF_024489055.1. Lineage (NCBI taxonomy): Eukaryota > Metazoa > Chordata > Actinopteri > Cypriniformes > Xenocyprididae > Chanodichthys > Chanodichthys erythropterus. The sequence goes on from NC_090237.1 coordinate 21,540,556, forward strand.
AAGTTCTTTATTAAATCAATTACTATTTAAGACACTATTGCTAATTGCTAAAAGAGCCTGAAAACCAAATCTCTTAATGAGGAGGTAAGTTTTGGTGTTGAACTGCATAAACTGTCTTTAAAGTCAAATTTCCATTATAATATGTATTCTTTGCTAAGATGCACAACAAATCCTGGTAGAATAACTACAGAACATTTTACAATAGAAACCTGATCGTGACATCATGTAGTAATCATTCAGTCATCAGTAAAGCTCCAAAGCCACACCTCCTCCAAAACACATGAACACGCACAGCTGCTCTCGGCAACGCATCACAAGAGAAGAGACGGCATTAAACTACCTCATGTCTCAAATCACATAATGTAAGAACGTAAATACCTTAGAGAGCTTATACCTGACTGCTACAGATTCATTTCAATGTTGATACTGCTGACATGCATGATTCCAAGTCTGGCTTAACACCTGCGGTTAGAATGTCACAGGTTGCCATCTCTTAATAAAAGTAGATATGGTGTGAAACCAGTATAAGTTATTTGTTTTGATTCGGTAGGAACTGTAGGTGGCTGGCTGCTGTTTGTTTGCAGTGCTCCATGAATGAGGTCTGTCTATATAAACTCTGCATAGCAATAAAGGATTAGTCCACCCCAAAATGAAAATTCTGTCATTAATTATTCACCCTTCTGTTGTTCCAAACACGTAAGACTTTTGTTCATCTTCGGAACACAAATGAAGATCTTTTTGATTAAATTTGAGAGATGGATGTCCCTCCATAGACTGCCGTTGCAACTTGATCTTTGACGCTTCAAAAAGTTCATAAAGAGATCACAAAACTAATCCACCAATTAAATCTCTTCATAAAAAGAAATGGTTAAGTCCAAATTTTCTGAAGAAACTTGATCGCATTTCAAGGTACAATTTGTAAGATATTCGCAGTAAAATATCCAAAAACCACTAGGCTAGTGTTATATATTTTGTCCAGCTGATTACTAACAATATCTCTAATGTTTTCAACAAAATTCCCATTCTAAACAGTGACACGGGGCAGTGCAGTCGCCTGTCAATGACGTCAGTTACCCTTTGTTACCGCCTTTACTGACGTAGAAACCACATGACAACAGTGCCGTGGACAAATGCAGAAGTAGTGTCTAGCGTCCAGCAAACCACTAGCTTGCTTCAAGCAGTTCCTTATTTACTTCTTGCACGTTTTATGGTGGATTGTGTTCCTTATTTATGGAACATAATTACTGTTTACCATCTGCCGCTGGTTCTGTCGACAAGGACAGCTCCCGTAAACGTAAGCGCACGGGCCAACCAACCGACCCAAGAAGAGTTTGGGACAAGAGGAGAGAAAGAGCGAGGATCAATATCGGTGTTGCATTTTCTAGATGGAGAGAGCTTCGCGACAAACTTCACCTAGAAAGAGATGCCGATCTCGCTTGTGTTTTACTCGACAGGTGAGTTGTTTTGATTCGTATCTTTACAGAAAATGTATGCCATTATAACGATCAACACGATTAGTATTATGGGGGATACACGCCAAACGCAGGGCATCGTGTTTCTAGACCCTCGCGAGGTAGAAGACAACAAATCCCATCATTCCACGCACCTTCTTAGCGTCATCAAACCACGCGATTGTTATTGTTTTGGTAGTTCCTGCAACCTGTACCTTTAATGATGAACAGATTTATTTTGTGGATTAGTTTTCCAATCTCTTTATGAGCTTTTTGAAGCGTCAAAGATCAAGTTGCAAAGTTTGGAACGACATAAGGGTGAATAATTAATGACAGAATTTTCATTTTGGGGTGAACTAACCCTTTAAACGTGCTGATGACATATGATGTCTGCGCGAACAGGGTGCACGAGGGTATGTAAAAACAAATGTTGCTAGGCAGGTAGGACATTGTATTATTTAAAGGTGCTCTAAGTGATCCTGGGCAAAGTAACTTCCTGTTGACGTTCGAAGTGTTGTCAAACAAAACAGAGGCTAGCTGTTTGCGGGGGCACCCGTACGCCACTGTCCTACGCCTTCCACAGACGATAAATATTTACAAAAATACATTTAGACCCTTTAACATAGAATCACTATGTTATCAGGATATGAGGAGACTTTCAACCAATATAACAAAAATATTTCTGTAGAGAATCACCTATTGCACCTTTAAGTTATAATTAACATTGACAGCAATTATGCATGTGCTAAACTGTCAGATGTTTTAACACATTTTAACACTCTCCATAAGGAATTTTGCAGATTAACCAGTTTTGCTCTCCCTCCCTCAAGTGCGCAAAGAGGGAGAAATTTTTCAGAATTTCAAACTCGCTGAATTACTACGACTTCCGACTTCTTCACACACTGCAACGATGCTTTACAAACCCACTATCACCTCGAAGTAAAAAATAAAATAAAACAAGGTAATAAAATAGCTTTAAGAAAGAATCACATAACAGTGAAATATAAAGGTGCAATTGTGAGAAATTAAAAAATTAAAGATATAAAATTGCAATTGCAAGATATAAAATCAGTCATATTACAAAATACACAGTCACATTATGATATGTAAAGTTATATTGTAAGAAATAAAATCACAATAAAGATAAATGAAGATCACTTGTGACATATAAAGTCACAATTACTCTTATTTTATTTTTTACTCTGAGGCACAAACAAACTTCAATACTGACATGGATCAGGGTTAGATATCACTGTAGAAATAATGTGAATCTTATGAAATGTTGTAATGATTTAATCAAAATGAAAATGGATTGCACTTAATTCATTATATCTATTGGGTAAGAGTAGTATATGACTGTATTACATTTACATTTAAAAGATATTTAGACTTTTAAGGACAGAGGTTTGAAAAGAGCCAAAGTCAGTTTTATAATAAGCTGCTTTATTTAGGGGTTGAGCATATGGAAAAAAAAATAGAAAAAAATAGGTGGTAACAAAATATTGAGGCTAACCTTTAAGCTAATTTCTTTTTATTGCAATATCTGACATATTCTTTTTTTTTTACACACACATATATATATATATATATATATATATATATATATATATATATATATATATATATATATATATATTTATTATTTACAATTTACAATAAACTAACACTTATAGAAGAGGATTTTTACCAGGCATTTGCTGTAATATACAGTATATTTTTTTAACCTGAGAAATTGATCCAAAAATACTCTTAATGTACACTATTATATTAAAAAATTTCTAATGCTTTTCAAAATAACTCTAGCATGAGAAAAGTTAGTGCATACTCAGGAACTGCTGGTGTCCATGACATTGAAGATAACCCAGCTGCCAAGCCAAAGACGGGTTAGCAGAGTCTGCATAAGTGTCCATATGGTTCTGATGACAGGTGACCCTCGTCCCATGTTGATATCCAGGTCCTCCACTGTAGTAATCGCTGCTTCGGTCCTCCCAGTGGTGACTGAAGTGTCCATGGTTCACGTGTTCCTGACTGTTGGTGGTGCAGTGGTTGTAGTGTTGAGATGGTGTAGAGTTTGATGTGTCTTGATACATCTCTGTAGAGACTGTGAGCTCTGGCTGATGGGGAATGTAGTTATCTATCGGTTCCTGGAAAGTTCCGGTCTTCCTGGACAAGGAACTGTTCTCTTCCGGCTGCCGATAGCACTCCGATTGAGTACACGGAGGTGCTTGTGGTTCTGTGGCCGAATGTGTCCGCAGATACAAAGATAGTGTTGAAATGTGGTGGATGGCACGGCGGAGCGTGGCGATCTTGGACAGGCGCTTTCCACTAAGGTCGTGTTTGAGGACCGTGCGCAATGCGTTGAAGGCCTGGTTGTAGTCCAGGATGCGCTTCCGTTCTCGGATGTTGGCGGCGACTCTCCGTGCTTTGGACCGCTTGGGCCGAGTTCGGCTCTTAACTGCTTTGACGTCCTCTGTGTCACTTGGGCCGGATGACATTGAGCGCTCTGAACGAAGCTTTCCGGGGCTTTCGTTGTCACAATCGTCATCCTGACCTAAAGGACAATCCTCCAACTCATCCTCTGAAACTTCAGATTCTGTACTGGTGCTGCCCAAACTCATCGTTGTTCACTTTTGTCTACTTCAAAATGCAAATCTCTGCTTTGGTATGAGAGATGAGAACTCTTATGGGAACTACAAACAGTTATCTTTGCAAAACATCCACATGTTGAGATCTTCTCCTCACCTACTAGTTCAGATCTGTCAGTCTCAGAGAGGGAGAGAGGGGTTTTTAAACGCAATCTGTAGATGTGTCACGTGAGCCAGCTGCCTATAAGCAAAGGTGTATTCTGTGTTTACAAGTGCCCTCCAGGCAAGTGTAGACATCAGTCAACAGGTTTTGACACACCTCCTCAACACACAGGATCTGATCTTTCCAACTGTATCGTGCCGAAAATAAGGAAGGGTAACTGCAGAGTTGACAGATGCACGTAACTCTGCGGTGTGTGAAAGTTAGCCGTTTTATGCTTGGTTTTGACTCTTGCGTGACAGTTGCGTATTGATATTGGAGATATGTTTCTTCCTTATAAATATTATGGAATCACAGTTCATTCATATTTTCATAAAATGCAAAAACAACTCTCAGAGTGATACATTATTAAAAATAAAAGTTCTTTATTGGCATATAGTTCGCCTGAAGAACCTTTAACATCCATTTAAGCTTTCCATTACACAAAAGGTTCTTTATATTGAAAAAAAATTTTCTGCATACTACTAAAATGGTTCTTCATTCATTAATGAATTAATGAATGGTTCTTCTATGGTATCACAGTAAAAAAAAAACTCTTTTGGAACCTTTATTTTTATTTTATAGTTATTTGGGAGAACTATACCTTTTGGAAAAGAGGTTCAAGAAGAACAAGTTGATGGGTTTTCAGTTTCTAACCAGTAAAATCTATAAACATGTTGACAGTCTGTGTAGTTGTAAGGTTGAGCTCAAGAAAACCAGAAGCTGCTTTGAAATACTTTTTGACAGTTGCAGATCTGAAAATCAAAAGGGCGGGAATAAAGAACCCTAATCCTCAACACAAATGGTTCTAAATAGAACTATGATTATAACAAGTAAAGAACCTCTACAGAAGACCATAACTATGAACGTACTGAGAAGTACAAGCCTGCAGTGTAGAATTCCCAATTCTGAACCATGGTAATTCATAATGCATAAATGACAACAGAGCAAAAGAATTTCATTGCTAGTTTTCCTCCACCTTGATCCAGATAGATTGCCTAAGCTGTGTCCTGGGTGTTGAGAGAAAAATTGGAACATTCATGACAAATTACAGCTTTATCAGATAAGCCTCTTTTACCAATTTGCCTTTACACCTTTTCTCTGCCAGAGGGATGGAAAAACACTTATCATGTGTCACATAAACTCTGTATCTCTGTATGGTCACAATTAGCTGTTGTGTATTAAGCGATTACTGGCCTTCCTGGGCTGCAGCAAGGGACAGTGTAATTTGGTTGTCTGCAAAGTCATAAATCTAATGTGTGCTTCCTACGGGGCAAGAACAGACAGTAGCCACCTCACTTCAAAGCTGGGGAAAAGGAACACAGATATTTTACAATTATTACCTGTGATGACTGTAAGTTAAGGGCTTCAGAGCTGTTGCCCTTTTTTCCTCACTCACACTCACAAACAGCTTGTGTATCCCCTACTTGAACTCTCAGGTTTGTTCTGTTTGTACTAAAAGTGGACAATATTGTGAAATTTTAACCTCCTTCTATCTTTTGTGTGAGAAAGAAATGGCAGTATTTTTCCAACCACCAAGTCGTAATGTGGTCTTGTCTCTATTACTGTAATAGTCAAGAGACACTATAGGTTTCGCAACACATTTTGCTTCAAGACCAATGCTGCATCCCAATTCGCCTACTTATACTACGTCCTAAAAGTATGTACTGTTTTAGTAAAGAAAAATTAGGCTACATACTTTTGAGTGTGTAGCAGAAGAGTATGCAAGCTTTGGGACATACTACCTTGTCTTTAACGGACGTTCTGTCGCTTAGTTAAGCAACCTGTAACTGTTTAAACTACTCTGTCAATCATCTTGTCACAGTTAAAATCCTTCATTCAATTAAATTTAATTTCGTACTGTTTCGGAGAGAGATATTGTCGTACGTTGATCTGCAAGTCATGGGTCTTTCATGCAAAAATTCTCCTCATCTTTGCATAATGATGCATTTAAAAGTTAATGATCAAACGCATCGTTATAAAAGTTCACAATACTGTTGCAGATGAAATATAATGTGGATAACATTTAATAAATATCTTATCGTCAGGTTATACTGATTATTAAACATTCAAGCCCCTTTAACTTAACCGCTCTGCTTAACCGTCGGTCTCGCACATCCGTCATGTTTGTAGTTTTTTTTAACACTTTTTACTCGTATTTGTATTTCTAATCGAATCCTCGTCCACAGCGCAATGTGTTATGGGCAATATTAGCCGTTAGAAGTGTGCACGGATCTGCACTTCGAAACCGGAAAAAGTAGACCATCCGGGTACCTTTGGAATACTCATTTCAACATACTACGATTTGGGACATACTAATTCTTTTTTCGAATACTATTTAGGATGGATAGTATGCAAATTGGGACGCAGCACAAGATTTTACATCAGACTCAACACAAAATTGTTTAACATACAAAAGTAAACTAAAATGCCTGTACAAACAAATGTTGGAATGTATTAAAATGAATAAAACATAAAATATTGATAAAATAATAATTAAAATGATGAATATTATGACAAAAATAAAAGATGTGGAAAGAATTTTCTCCTTCTTATTGAAAATTGACAAAACAAGTCATGATTATATTGTTATTTGCATAAAAAATTAAATAAGACCTTAGTCTAAACAAAATATTGCCAAACATTGCTGACTTTAGAACCATCCAAATAAGAAATGTTTGCATGGAATGTAAGCACGCATTTTCCAATTGCACTATTTTCTGAAGAAAGGCTAAAATTAAATGAAAAATATAAATACGTTTTTTTTTTAACGCATATAAACTTAATAAAATAAAAACTAAACACTTTTTGTGTTGGGGCCAGTAAAAATGTTGGCAGGACAAATACAAAAATCTTTCCAGAAAACCAACTTTTTGAGCCCTACCAAAAAATGGTTCTACTTTTTCTTTTTAGATGCGTTGAAATTTCAATTTACAGTCTCGCTTAGTGAGGATTGGAATAGTGCACAAATCACTCTACAGGTTCAATAATAATTAACTGAACAGTAAAAAGCCACAATAAACTGAGGAAGCCACTTGACAGACCTGCCATCAGGTCATAATGGCAAAAGCGTTCCATCTTCTCTTGGGCTGTGCCTATTTTACAGGTAACAAGCCTCCAGTCAAACCAGTGGCTCAAGAATCTAACAGCTAAGATCATATCAGCAGTGGGTGGTGGTGCAATAACCTTTAAACAAGAAATGAGGCGCCATTTCGGACATTGCTTCCTTCCTGTCCAGCTTTTACTGCCTAGTTATGACTTCAGCCATCTAGGTTTAGAGGTTTAACTGTCATTTTATACACAAAACAATCGATTAGCTCACATTAGATCAAAACTACAGTGACAAAGTCATTTTTCAACCAAGTTTTTAGCAGCACAATAACCTGGACCAAGTCTATTCAAACATTCATCAAGACTAATCTTATTGCACCTTAATCTGCATCATTAAATTGTAAAGAAAAACAGACAAAAAGCACCTGAGTCTATATACATATTTACAACCCCTTAGTTGCTGAGAGTGGTTAGTCAAGCCATTTAACTACTGTATAACATGTTTTTGACCGATAGATGTGTTGACTTGATGTCCCTCATGGGCGTGGGGTGTTTTCCAGATCTTCAGTGAAAGGCAAATCGGTTTTTGTTTGTGGAAAATTTAGTTGCTTAAGTAGGAATTACAACATCCTCTTCCTTTTCTTGTTCTGCAATTAAAATCCAAAATGTAGGTTTGTTTAAACACAGGGCTCTGTATTGTGTCATACTGTGTTTGCTCTATAATTTGAAATTAGCTGTAAAATGCCACAACCTTTGCATGCTAATTATAGGCTGCTTTGGGATTTTACACTCAAACAGGAATAAAATCAATGAGACTTTGGGTGTTGGACAGCTCTGTTGACCTGGTAAACATAATAACACTTTTGGGTATAAAACACCAAGGTAAGTAAAGCCGAAAGACAGAACTACTGCAGCCAGACAGAGGAGAGCGTGGGAATGTCAGTGTAATTGTTTTCGCTGCTTTTTCTCAATGGTTATGAGAGAAAAAATTAGGGGTCATGAACACAGAAAGGAGAGACCTATGTACTTGGTAATTGAGGGGTTTGTTTGCAAGGTTTGGGAACTAAAACACTTAAAAGGTAATACATGAAATAATCCATCAAACAGACCTTTAACCTATGGAAGCTTGTTTCTGCCACAGAAAAAAAAATAATTCTGACTTTTTTCTCACAACTGCAAGTTATAAATTCAGTATTGTGTGATATAAAGATGCAATTGCATGTTATAAAGTCAGAATCATGCGATATAAAGTCAGAATTGCAAGTTTATATCTCACAATTCTGACTTTATAACTCGGAATTGCATGATAATGTGAGATCTAAACACAATTATGAGAAAAAATTCAATTCTTCAATTCTGACTTTATAAATCACAATTGTAAGTTCATATCTCGCAGTTTTGTCTTTATAACTCGCAATTGCGAGTTTATATCAGAAAAGGGACAGAAGTGTGAGATTTAAACTCGCAATTGCAAGAAAAAAGTTAGAATTGTGCAATAAAGTGTCGCAATAACCTTTATTTTTTATTCAGTGGCGGAAACAAGCTTCCATATTTATCTAAAATGCTTAATGAATCTAAAATGTTATATTTCATTAATGTCCAATTTTTCTCCCAATGTCTAAACTGTCAACCTAAAAGTGCTTTATAATGGTAACTGCTTTGAACTGTTGAGGGTCATGTCAAAGGTTAAAGAGCACCCTTGAGCTGGACACTTAACCTGTACTGCCCCTCAAAAAAATAAGAATGGATTCCCAGCCCATCAAATGCATTATTAGAAAAGCAGGTTGGGCAATATTCAGAACTGAATTCAGAATGCCTTTTACATTGCAATTTAAATTGATTTTGAAATGAGGTAGCAAACAGGATGCAGAATTGAATTTAAACATAAGGAAGTAAAATATATTAACTCTATAACTGTAATAAAAGCAAAGTCTGCATGCTGGCATGACCAGCCTTGTTTGACAGTGTTTAAAAAAAGTGTTTTTAAAGGTTTACAGACCTTACAGACAGACAAAATGCACAACAGACGAATGGATGGACAGATAGATAGTTTTTAGCCAGCATCATCCGTTAGGTTTACAGAATATCCTTTAACCCTACACACTAACACTCAGCAAAATTGAAAGGAAGACCATTTTTCAGTTCTGAATTTTTCACAGCCCTGTAGTTTAGCAGTATTCGCACCAGTTCAGAAAATAAATGTGCGTTTCATTTTCTCAACCACCTTGAATTTCTATTAAGTCAGTTGTTCCACTCTGTGACTCTGATTCTCTGCACTCCACAACCAGCAGTGTATGATTAATTTGTAATGGAAACATTTGCACACTTGAATCACCTACTGCCCCAGACTAACTGATGTAGTCCAACACATAAACATTGATGATTTACAAGAATGGTTGGCAGATTAATTGTCTTGTACTGAGAACTTCAAGTATGCTCTTAAAACCCATCCCAGCCTAGTCTTTTTTTGACGAATGGGAACACACTAGTAATTATAAGTCGCCGTGTATAAATCAAGGTCCTTTTAGATAGTCATGCACTCGCTGGGAGAACTAGAGATAGCTCGGCCATAACTGTGAATTGTCTAAAAATTTGTAAATCTTAAGTCTGAGGTTAGATAATGAGAAGCTGCTTTCGGGCAGTTATTAGAAGACAGTGACACAATTATTTAGATACATGCTTTTAAAGGGGTGGTGAGGCTTGAGAAGTATGCAAGGAAATTAGAGGTCCACGTGGAAAACATGAATTCGTTACGACATTCTTAGGAACATTTTTTAGCTCTACAGTGGTAGGTTACCGGCCACTAATGCTTTAATGTAAGTGCTACATTTGTGATATACTATCTTTAAATTTGTTCACGTCTCTCACAGCCAGTGTTGATAATATACAATGTTAAAGAAAACAACACGAAAACATTTTAACTGGCATAAAAAATATATAACTGAGAAAAACTGTGTCTCCAAAAGTACCTAATAGTAATTCTGGATGGATTGCACAACCCTAAACTGTTCAGTGTGGACTATAAGGCATTAGGGTATTATAAACTTTAACAGTAAAGCAGTTTTAAAAATCATAATGAAAAGGGCTATAACTTGCCTTGACTTTACAATAATGCTAGACTGTGCTGAGAAATTATACCAGTTAGCACATTAACCTTTAGAAGCCCTAAAAATACTAGGTAAAACTTTATATTGATAGTCCACTTTAGACATTCTACTAACTATAAGTAACTTTGCAACTATATGTCAACTAGCAGTCATTAGAGTATTAGTAGACTGTCTTAAAGGGATAGTTCACGCAAAAATTTAAATTCTGTCATCTTTTTCTTTTCTTCTACTGAACACAAAAGAAGATATTTTGAAAAATGTGGGTAATCACTGACTTTTGACCACTGACCCCACTGACTTTCATAGAATGAAAAAAAATAAATAAATAAATACTATGGAAGTCAATGGGGTCTATCAACTGTTTGGCAACATTCTTCAAAATATCTTGTCTTCAGCAGAAGAAAGAAATTCATACAGGTTTGGAACAACATGAGGATGAGTAAATGATGACAGAATTTTCATTTTTGGGTGAACTATCCCTTTAATATTTGCTAACATTTTATTTTGATGGTCAACTCATTCTAACCCTAACCTAACATTCTACTAATACTCTAATGAGAGATAGTTGACATAGTTGTAACCAAGTGGCTGTCTTTTGAAATATTAGAACTAAAAACATGACACACTCATGGGCATCAATCACTTCACTGAATACTTGGAAATAAATTATAATTATCTTATGATCCATCAAATCTACAAACCCGATTCCAAAAAAGTTGGGACACTGTACAAATTGTGAATAAAAAAGGAATGCAATAATTTACAAATCTCATAAATTTATATTTTATTCACAATAGAATATAGATAACATATTAAATGTTGAAAGTGAGACATTTTGAAATGTCATGCCAAATATTGGCTCATTTTGGATTCCGTAAGAGCTACACATTCCAAAAACGTTGGGACAGGGAGCAATAAGAGGCGTGGAGTGGAGCAATATCAGAAAGGAGTTTCTCTGAGAAAAATTGCAAAGAGCTTGAAGTTACCATCATCTACAGTGCATAATATCATCCAAAGTTTCAGAGAATCTGGAACAATCTCCGTGCGTAAAGGTCAAGGCCGGAAAACCATACTGGATGCCCGTGATCTTCGGGCCCTTAGACGGCACTGCATCACATACAGGAATGCTACTGTAATGGAAATCACAACATGGGCTTAGGAATACTTCCAGAAAACATTGTCAGTGAACACAATCCACCGTGCCATTCGCCGTTGCCGGCTAAAACTCTATAGGTCAAAAAAGAAGCCATATCTAAACATGATCCAGAAGTGCAGGCGTTTTCTCTGGACCAAGGCTCATTTAAAATGGACTGTGGCAAAGTGGAAAACTGTTCTGTGGTCAGACCAATCAAAAGTTGAAGTTCTTTTTGGAAAACTGGGATGCCATGTCATCCGGACTAAAGAGGACAAGGACAACCCAAGTTACATTTACATTTATTCAATTGGCAGACGCTTTTATCCAAAGCGACTTACAAGTGAGGAATACAACAAGCAAGTCGTCATGACGAGGCAAATAGACAAGAAGTGCTCATAATACAAGTTATAGGCAGTGCTCAGATTATCGTAAGATACAATAGAGAGGGATTAAAGGAAGTGAAAGGATAGGAATAAGAATTTTTTTTTTTTTTTAAGATGAGGTTAAGTGCTCACGAAAGAGATGGGTGTTCAGCTGTCTTTTGAATATTGCCAGGGATTCCGCATTCCGGATGGAGGCAGGAAGATCGTTCCACCAGCAAGGAACAGTGAACGAGAATGTTCTGGAAAGTAATTTCGTGCCTCTCTGTGATGGTACCACAAAGTTGTTATCAGCGCTCAGTTCAGAAGCCTGCATCTCTGATGGTATGGGGTTGCATGAGTGCGTGTGGCATGGGCAGCTTACACATCTGGAAAGGCACCATCAATGCTGAAAGGTATGTCCAAGTTCTAGAACAACATATGCTCCCATCCAGACGTCGTCTCTTTCAGGGAAGACCTTGCATTTTCCAACATGACAATGCCAGACCACATACTGCATCAATTACAACATCATGGCTGCGTAGAAGAAGGATCTGGGTACTGAAATGGCCAGCCTGCAGTCCAGATCTTCCACCCATAGAAAACATTTGGTGCATCATAAAGAGGAAGATGCGACAAAGAAGACCTAAGACAGTTGAGCAACTACAAGCCTGTATTAGACAAGAATGGGACAACATTCCTGTTCCTAAACTTGAGCAACTTGTCTCCTCAGTCCCCAGACGTTTGCAGTCTGTTATAAAAAGAAGAGGGGATGCCACACAGTGGTAAACATGGCCTTGTCCCAACTTTTTTGAGATGTTGATGCCATGAAATTTAAAATCAACGTATTTTTCGCTTAAAATGATACATTTTCTCAGTTTAAACATTTGATATGTCATCTATGTTGTATTCTGAATAAAATATTGAAATTTGAAACTTCCACATCATTGCATTCTGTTTTTATTCACAATTTGTACAGTGTCCCAACTTTTTTGGAATCGGGTTTGTACATCATTTGAATATCACAACATCGGTGTCTGTCAAAAAAATAACGTGAACAATACACAGTAGTATTTATACGTGAAGCAGAGGTCCAGGGAATCCACAGTACCGGATGTTTTGAATGAGTCATCGCTTTCTGAGAAGAGGGAGAAAATGGCGGCTTCAACATGCCATCTGTCAGAGATGATAACATGCATAATATGTATGCATAATACATAACGCACGTTAGTATAAAATCTGTTGAATTGAGTTGGAATGAACTCCGTGAAATACTTCACACTGCATGCTAAAGAGAATAAACACCAATCTAATTGAAAAGCTTTGCCGGGCTAGTGCATCGTTCAACGTTTTTATATGTCTGTTTTGACAGGCATTTTTTGCACCAACTATAACTGACTGTCTTTTTTTCAGAATTTTGGCAATAGATGAACTGATAAATAGGTGATTAAGATGAGTCCCTATAGTCATCCAATCTGCATTCTGATGTAATATGTATTATAAACTTAAGTGATTTTTATAAAATGTAGTTTGACCACTATCTTCTTAGTTGTTCCAACCCGATATCACGGCAATTCGTACGTATTTTACGAGATGGCTAAATCGTATGAATTCATACGACCTCACTCGTACTAATTAATACGTTTTTTGCTAAATCGTATGTATTTTACGAGTTGAAAAATTCGTATGAATTCATACGAATGACCTACCCCAAACCCCGCCCCTAAACCTAACCGTCACTGGGGTTTAGACAAATCGTACGAATTCGCACGAGTGAGGTCGTATGAATTTATACGAAATAGCCACCTCGTAGAATAAGTACGAATTGGTCGTGAGATAGCGTTGGTTGTTCAAAAGACTACATGATTGGTTACATTTAATTAGCCCTTAACAGATGTTGACTCATAAATAAAAAACTAAAAAATAAAGTAACCCCTAAACTAGAAAACTCAGAAAAAAACTAAAGCTAAAATGAATAATAAAATAAAAACTAAATTAAAAATTCTAAACTATAATAACCCTGCTCACAACTAATTGTAAGTCAATCTGGGCTAGGGAAAAAATGCATTTACAACATGTCAGCCATGCTTATAAGCATTCCTGAGGCTTTAAAAAACAAAATTAACATCACAATCGTTCCTTTCAGTAAGTACATTCATTTCATTTCAACTCAACAAAAGCCTTTGCAAGGCTTCCAAACTTTCTTAGTTTGTTTTGATTAGATATGCTGTTCATTTAGGGGGTTCCCAAACTATATACTACAATCGCTGCAGGCGCATGTAACAGTGTAATGGAAATGTCTGGGACCTCCTTGGGCCTCCATTCAAGCCCTTATAAAAGAGTACAACAGTACATTGTTGACACATGCCTCTTAATCTGCACTCGCCCTTGTAAGTTGGCACGGCTGCCTGAGGTTTGATGAGGTTATGTTAAAGATGGGTGTTGTGTCTTGTCAGGGGAAGATGGGCAGATCTCTTCGTTCCCTGACTCACCATCCACAGCACTGGCTGCTTGTGCTCCATCTACAGATGTAAGAGTAAAAGGCGGCCCAGAAAAAATGAATCACTTCCAGACAGTTAGAAAAAGGAACCAATTCGAGCTAAATAAACAAGCTTTCATTCAGTCTTCTACCAAGACAGATCTTTATGCAGTACATTACAATTATGCTTTTAGAAAATGCTTCATTTGTAAAATGTAATGCCAGGTTTATTAGACAACTATGATAAGGAGAAATGCAGAGAAGTAAAAGTTGTATGTGTGTGTTTGTGTAAGTGCATTGGTTTTTATACCATATGTACCTGTATATCGGTTTCTAACAAGCCTTTTTTTTTTTTTTACTTTCTGCTGTAAAACAAAATCTTGCTCATCGAATTAAATGTGCATGAAGACATACTACCTGGATTAAGATGAAAGTTGTCTCAGTCAGTACTGCTACATTTGTGATGGGCTTGTCTCCATGGTGACAGTCAGCGGGTGCAAGAGTCAAACTGACTTTTTACAACCTGCACCTCATTTTTTCCATGTTTGCCATCAAGTAAACAACTCTAATGATTTCCCTTTCAGGTTTAACAAAGCAACACACCTTAACATAAGATTACAAGTCTTCACAACATGCCACAGACATTATAATTATATAATCATGTTTGAATTGATTCATACATAGCAAATTCTTAATATTCACATTTGTTTTTGAGAAGGTACCAGAACATTACAGAAGAGTGAAATATTAGCTGTTAATGATACTAACTGGAGTTCAGATGAAAGCGTGTTGACAAGACGCAAGGGGTATGAAATCACTGCTGGCCTTTCAAGGGCTCAAGGCTAGTCGCCCCAATACCTGTATAGCAACATTACAGAGATGGAGGACTAGCATTATTTGAGCCAGCTCTCTGCAATTAAAAGAGCCAGCCTTTCACTCAAGGTTTGCTAGATTGCTAGATTAATAGAGCCGAGTTATGTGATTTATGCTCTGGCTGGAGTCTGTGTTTGACAGAACTTAAAATGCGATGACATGGCCTGTAGGTAATACTTGTTATGGTCTAGGAATGTAAGCTGTAACCTTTCCCTCATAGTTCAGACTGCCCTGAAGATATATGCATTATAGTTACGTCTTAAACAATTGTATCTACCTAAAATAGTATTAATTTTTTGTTTTCATCTTTCCCATTTAAGTATCATTTTATACTGCGCATCTATATGAAAAGCTGTGCATTATTTGTTTTCTTTGAAACACATAACTTGTTATTTTCAGCTGAGATAGTCCAAGAGATTCAAAGAAAAAAAAAAAACACATTTCGACATGCTCAGCCATAAAAGAGTTTTTTGAATAGACTATTAAAACGGCTTTTAAAATCACATCGGTGTCTGACAAACAACTGTATGTGCTATAATTGGAGTTGTTTTGCTCAATGGTCAACCAATGCTGATTACGCAAGCAGTACAGGAAGGCAAGAGAGAATTCTTAACTTACAAACATGTAAAAGTGAAAATACAGTTTAAAGAGATTTTGAAAGGGCCATTTTAGTTCCACCCATGAGAGGAACTTGCAAAGTACCTTTTTTAGTGCTTTCAACAAGTACTAACACACAGGACAGGAGTTCAAAAGTCCCCAGAGGAGTTCACAGAGGTTGTTGTCCATGTCACTCTATCCTGATAAATCCGACCCCTTCAAAGGATTCGGACATCCTAAACATAGTTGAGGAATTCCCCCTGATTTATTATAATGAATGGGATGCCAGACTCATTCTATAAAAAGTTTTTATAAACCTATGTTCTTAAAACTTATTATAAAAATGATTACTTATATAAAATATTATAACTTGTGTGTGTGTGTGTGTGTGTGTGCGCGCATTTTTGTGACATATCAGGACACAAATGCGTATAATGACATGGGTATTACATAGGGTGACTTATGAGGGTTTATAAATCATACAGAAAGAGTTTTTTTGAGAAAGTAAAAATGTGCACAGTTTCCTGTGATGGGCAGGTTTAGGGTTAGGGGTAGTGTAGGGCGATAGAAAATACGGTTTGTACAGTATAAAAACCATTATGCCTATGGAATTCATAAACCTGTGTGTTTGTGTGAGACTAAACTGATTGTCATAACAGAGTTTGTCTGCCCCCCTCTGGTTAATTTCAGAGAATGCATGGAATTTAAACCATCTAAATGAGCAAATAGGCTTCTTGTAGTGCACTATGAAGGAAAAACATATACAATTTATCATAAAGTATATTGTGAGACTATCTGAAATCAAGAGGTTACTCTGATGGTGCACAATTGTTCAAAAGTTTGGGGTCAGTAAGATTTTTTAATGTTTTTGAAAGAAGTCTCTTATACAAGGCTGCATTTATTTGTTCAAAAATACAGTAAAAAGAGCAATATTGTGAAATATTATTACAGTTTAATTAAACGTAATAATTCTTATCACAGTTGTGCTGCTTAATATTTTTGTGGAAACTGTGATACTTTAGGATTCTTTGAATAGAAAGTTCAAAAGAACATCAGTTTTTTTTTTTGTTTTTTTTTTTAATGTAAAGGTATTTACTGTCACTTTTGATCAATTTAATGCATCCTCATTCCTCACTAAATAAAAGTACTGATTTCTTTCAATAAAAAATCTAACCCCAAACAGGTGTAACATTTGGTTTACACTTTGATAAATAGACAGCAATAAACAAAAACAGCTCCGCTCAACAATTTTCACATCTATGCACAAAGGCTCAGGGGAAAATAAATGATTAAATCTCAAAGGTGATCACGTCCTCATTCCAATTAACTGTCAACATATCCTCAGAGAATGAACAGAACCTGCCCCAGATTTATAATCTACCCCCACTCTGCTAGTTAAACGAGAGCTGGTCCAAAGTGCAACATTCTAGAAGGATACCATGGCTATCTGTGGTTTATTCTATCACCTTGAACTCTTCAAGTTTAAATAGACATGCAATTGCTTTTTATAAGCATTCGGTCAGAAGTTGGTGGTTCAGTACAAAATATGTGCAAGTGTCAACCATACTTGAGCGTCTACCTCCAGCCAACTGTACCAAAACTGTACTTACAACAGTGGTGGTGTTTCATTTATGACTAAATTTGTATTTTAAATGAATATTTTAAGTTAACAATTCAGCACTGAACAAGTCACTGGTTATGTTTCCCACACTACATGATTTTAGCCATGATTTTACAGTCATCAACAGTTATTGGAGACTCTAGCCTGGATGCCAGCCGAACTGAGCCCCGCCCACAACATTTTGAGGTCAGGGAGTTTGGTCTGGACTCGATCTGTAGAGGAGTAATTATGCCCGAACAGAAACTGTTCGGACCAATCACATTGTCAGGGCGATGATTGACAGATTATCACCAGAAACGTAATCAGCCACGTCATCAAAGAGCGCTTGGGGAGTTTGATTGACAAACGATCTAACCAATCAGAACGCCGCATCCGCTATTTTGTCCGACAAAGCAGTCAGGAGTTAGAAGATTAACATCGGTGGAGTTAAACTTGAAAAATTGTGCATATTGACGTCTTTCCGCGTTTGAAACATCATTCATTCTCATGTTCATTCATGTTTATTTGATGCTATAAATGGACTCGTAGGAAGAGATGATCGGTTTACGAGCCTCTTGATATACGTCACTTACTCTGTAGCTCTGATTGGTTGTAGGTCTGACCCAATTGAGGTCTTTCCTGGATCGGTTGAAATACGCCCCCATAATCAAAGCCCAATGGAGCAGTATCAGACTCATATTCGAACTAGAATTGAGTATGACCACATCAGGCTATGGAGACTCCACACAAAAGCCCAAAATTCGATGCAATTAGGTGTACAACGTAAACAGCGTAGGAGACTGACAGGGGAGAGACGAAGTCGCTATTTTTGTTTTGTTGTTGCACACAAAAAGTTTTCTCGTCGCTTCATTACATTAAGGTTGAACTACTGTAGTTATGTTGACTATTTTAGCGATGTCTTTACTGCTTTTCTGTGCCTTGAAAAGTGCAATGATGTTGCTGCCTATGTGTGGTTCAGAAACCCTTGGATTTCATCAAAAATATCTCAGAGCCCGTCCACACAGAGACGCGTTTAGCTGTATATGCAAAAAATTGTATCGTATAGGCGTTTTGTCCAGACGATTTTGGGAGGCTGAAACCGCTATTTTTTGAAACCAGGTTCCAGAGTGGATAGATCTGAAAATGTCACCCTTGCATTTTCATCTGTACAGCCAATCTGTATATTTTGTGAAACAATGATGCTATCACTCCACAACTCGACCCTAGTCAGATATTGCTACGTCACATAACAGCAACAACAACAACAACAGCAATAGAGGACTATATGGTTGTGTTCATGCCGCAGAAGCTACTGAGCCTGTTAGCTTTACTAAAGTTTGTATACAGCGCATATACTCCAAGTCTTATTCTCCGTTTTTAGTGCATCTCTGTGGTTGAATTACAGCATCACATACTGATCTGGCATGTATACTACATTGTCAGTTTCAGTGGTTTCGTGTGTAGGCACATATTTTTTGAGACGAAGGGGGGAAAAAAAGATGTGTGGATGTGGCCTTAGTTTGTGTTTCGAAGATGAACGAAGGTCTTACGGGTGTGGAAGAACATGAGGGTGAGTAATAAATGACAGAAATTTCATTTTTGGATGAACTAACCCTTTAAGCCTACTTTCCACTGTTTCTATTAGTGATGTGTCGTTCATGAACGATTCGTTCATTTTGAACTAATCTTTAATGTGACTCGGTAAGAACGAGTCGTCTCGGGGTGTGATTCGTTCAGTCGCGCATGTGCAATATTCTACAGGTTCTGTACTGCTAGTAGTAGTTCACCTGATGATTCAATTGATTAGTTCATTTCATGAGTCTTTCGGGTTTTTTTTGGTCTTTCGTTCCTTAATCACGTGACAGACCCATACGCTACCAATGCATTCTGAGCCGGAAAGAGAATTGATTAGTTCTTTTTATGAGTCTTTCGGGTTTTTGAGTCCTTCCTTAATCACGTGACAGACCCATACGCTATGCTGTGTGACCCAAGCACATTATATTTATTAGTAAATAACGTTAACTCTCCAGTTTTGTTTGAGTTTGTGTTACAACTATTAAAGCTGAAGTTATCATAACCTTGATGTCTTAAACTAACATTAATAATTCAAATTCAAAATGTTATTTGCTTTTAATTTATGTCATTATGTCCTTTTTGAGCAATCTTCTTATACATATATTAGACCAATATGTCAAGTCTGCCTAGGAAAAGCAATTATTATAACAGCAAACTCAAAATTGGAGTAAAAATGAACAAACTAGGCTATAAATACTTTGTATTGTAGGCTTGGATTATTATATTATTATATAGCCTAGTGTTTATTTACAGATAGACAGTCAAAAAGATAAATTAATCAATATTTTATTTATAACAGGGCTTTATTTATAATAACACACCACAGATCCTCAAGAAACAGTAACAAAAACAGTGACAGAAATGTCAGAAATAGCGTATGGGTCTGTTACGTGATTAAGGAACGACTCAAAAACCCGAATGACTCATGAAATGAACTAATCAATTCTCTTTCCGGCTCAGACTGCATTGGTTTAGCATGGGACTGCCTGTCACGTCATTAAGGAATGACTTAAACCCGAAGACTTTTCAGACAAGAGGTGAGGTGAGCTTAATCAGCTTGTCATAAACTGAAGACCCAGATAAAGAATGAATTAATCATTTCTGAATCTTATAGCATTGTAGTTTTGTATTGTTTGAAGTGGGATCAACGTTTGCATAAGTAGTAGATGTGTTGGGGAAGTAACGCGTAACATTTTAATTACATTTTGCTAAAATGAACGAAATGACTCGAAAAAAAGATTCGTTCATTTTGTTGAACGAGACTCAGAAGTCTGAGTCGGTAAAATGATCCGAACTTCCCATCACTAATTTCTATCATTCTCGCAATGCCATACTAGCATTTCGCCCTCTAGTGGCAGTCACTTGCAACTTTCAAATTGGTGGTGAAGCAGCCTCCATATTTGTGGTTCTCACATTGCGCTCATCATACCTTTGATTAAAACCAAATCACATTTGGTTGGATTGTTGTATCCGTTTAGCCGCAAAAGTTCTCACCATACTCAAAGCTTAAATTGGTTCACATACACCACACAGCTCCCATACTACTCTGTTAATAAATTACTTTTGTTTGTGGTTTGTTGTCAGAGAAAAAGTGAACGAAAGTAAACAACCTAA
Source organism: Chanodichthys erythropterus (assembly GCF_024489055.1). Classification (NCBI taxonomy): domain Eukaryota; kingdom Metazoa; phylum Chordata; class Actinopteri; order Cypriniformes; family Xenocyprididae; genus Chanodichthys; species Chanodichthys erythropterus. The sequence goes on from NC_090237.1 coordinate 21,561,181, forward strand.
ATGAAATGAATTGTTCATGCACAAACTAAACGAACACATCTTACATGAACACTTGTTCAATTCATCTTGTGAGATGGTCTAAAGCCCTGGATACACTGCACGATTTTAGCAATCCTACAAGATAATTACTTTATCACACTGTGCGACATCAATCACACTTTGGCAGTTGTAGATTTTATGTGTGCTGAAAATATAAAGGAAGTGGCGAAAGAAGAAGGGAAAAGAGCTTGAGGTAAGCAGTTTTAAGTTTTAGCGCCATGCCACGTTGATTTCATGCCGCATTTTATTTGGCTGGTCAGTACACGTAGGTTGTAGCAGCAAACACACTGTGCGTTGATCAGGCTGAATTTCTGACACTCTCAGAAAATGATCGTAGGCTATCTTTGGTCGCAAGACCGGAAAAATGGACGTCTTTGAACCTCTCTCACTGTACGACATAAGACCACTGATTACAGAAATCACCACGATTGTTTTACGATGGCAAACTTTTGTCTGGGACAGCCAAAAGTCGTGCAATGTATCTCGGACTTAAAGGGATAGTTCACCCAAAACTGAAAAATAATGTCATTTATTACACACCCTCATGCCGTTCCAAACCGTAAGACCTTCGTTAATCTTCAGAACACAAATTAAGATATTTTTGTTGAAATCCGATGGCTCAGAGAGGCCTGCATAGCCAGCAATGACATTTCCTCTCTCAAGATCCATAAAGGTACTAAAAACATATTTAAATCAGTTCATGTGAGTACAGTGGTCCAATATTAATATTATAAAGCGACGAGAATATTTTTGGTGCGCCAAAAAAACAAAATAACAACTTATATAGTGATGGCCAATTTCAAAACACTGCTTTAGGAAGCTTCGGAGCGTTATGAATCAGTGTGTCGAATCATGATTCGGATCGCGTGTCAAACTGCCAAACTGCTGAAATCACGTGACTTTGGCGCTCTGAACAGCAGATTCAACACAAAAGATTCATAACGCTCCGAAGCTTCCTGAAGCAGTGTTTTGAAATTGGCCATCACTATACAAGTCGTTACTTTGTTTTTTTGGTGCACAAAAAATATTCTCGTCGCTTTATAATATTAATATTGAACAACTGTATTCACATGAACCGATTTAAATATGTTTTTAGTACATGAATGGATCTTGAGAGAGGAAATGTCATTGCTGGCTATGGAAGCCTCACGGAGCCATCAGATTTCAACAAAAATATCTTAATTTGCGTTCCTAAGATGAACGAAGGTCTTACAGGTGTGGAACGGCATGAGGGTAAGTAATTAATGACATTATTTTAATTTTTGGGTGAAGTATCCCTTTAATTCAGAATTAAGAGAGAAAGATGGCAGAAGAATTATGAATGTTAAAGGGATAGTTCACCCTAAAATGAAAATTTGATGTTTATCTGCTTACCCCCAGTGCATCCAAGATGTACGCGATCAGACATCACTAAAGGAGTCATGAACGGAGTTGGACATAGTGGTGTATTAGAGGTAAAAAATGATATAAATACTTTTCGGTTTCTCTCACAAACCGATCATTTCGTGTCTTAGGACATTAATGTGTCGTCACGAGCCGCAGGTTTTAATTTGGATTTGTCTAAGCAAGGTTTATTCACTCTTATAGATGAAGTTCCCATCTACTGCAATTATTTGAATGACAGAGGGCAGCGGTTGCAGTTAAAAATCATAATTTGTGATCGACTGAAGAAAAAATGTCACCTACATCTTGGATGCACTGGGGGTAAGCTGATAAACATCAAATTTTAATTTTTGGGTGAACTATCCCTTTAAAAACTTTATTATTACCGCCGACGGGAGCAGCCGAAAGTTAAAGTATTCTAAAATATATATATATACACACACACACACACACACACAATGGATTAAATTTGTACTAAATTGTCAAAAGATAACAGCTTTGAATTGATTGAAAATTCACTGAACAATTCAATGACTCGCTCATTAAGTTGTCGCCACCCACTGGCAGAAAGGGGCACTACAAACAAATCAGTGAACAAGGATTTTCCAGACATTAAAGCAGGGATGGGCAACGTCGGTCCTGGAGTGCCGCTGTCCTGCAGAGTTTAGCTCCAACCCTAATCAAAAACACCAGAACAAGCTTATCAATGTATTTAAGATTACAAAGGCTACATGCAGGTGAGTGTTGTTGTTTTTGTTAAATCAGGGTTGGAGCTAAACTCTGCAGGACAGCGGCACTCCGCCCATCCCTGCATCAGAGTATCAAACTCCCTATCCAACAGACAGGACTGACACAGCACTAGTGTGATTGCATGAGTTTGCGTGACAGCTTCCTGTGGCCTTGACTGGGAAGCATCCACGCCTTGTATCGCGATCGCGACGCACGAAACACCGCCCGCCTCTCACTGGCACCCCCAAACGCAGGCTGTGATTGGGCAGTGCAAATGTCTCAACTCCCCTCGTCCACCGAGCACCGGTTGAGCACATTCTGTCACTTGCGCTAGCGTTAAATGGAGGAACGTCCCTGCGAAGGGGCAATCGGAGTATATATCAGTCATGGAGCAGAGAACGAGCCTGATCGATCGAACATATCGGTAAACAATGATCAGAACCACAGTCAGTTCCAGAACGAGAAAACGCAGACGAAGAAAACAGGTTGGTAACCAGAAACGCTCATTGTTTTTCCCTGTGACAAGCTTCAAATACATGTCGTGGTATGTTTGTTTACAGTAATTCAGCTTCAGTAAAGTCAAACGCGGAGCATGTTTTGCTGACGGTACTGTTTTAAATAGTTATACCCATGATTAGCCGCAAAGCTAGCTAGCGTGAAGGGACATTGACCTTGTGCACCGGTCTTTCCGCACGCATTACACATTTCCCTGACTTATAATTCATTCGCAAACATACCTCTCAGTTTGGGCCGTTTTAAGGGGGATGCGCCCATCAGAGACCCAGAATAGCATGTTAGCTGTACCCCGTTGCTGCCACAGCAACATGAACCGGCTCCTGTGGAATGTTCCTGCTCTTAGCTTAAGCTTGTTCTGTTATTTCCTGTCCGCCATGATGGACGGCCAAATCTCACAAACTTCACCGCTGCCCATTTTCTCGTACAAAACGGAATATTTTGGTGATACAAATCCGACAGCTCCGTTTGCTTTTGTAGTCAGAGTCGGTATTAATGGTGTCTGAGGGGTGTATGTTTGGCCAGCTTAGCTCGAAGCGCGGCCTATTGCTCTTTGACAGTCATGTGAGTGGGCCTGGCAGGCAGTGACTGGGCTCGCGCTCTCCGCCGATTCGAACTCGACACCAAGTGGCCTGAATAGAACGCCTCGGAACATTCTATAACTGTTCGAATACAAACGTTCTAAATGCGTAAACCGAGGCAAATCCCATACGTAAACTTTTATAAAATGCACGCGTTGGTTTGCATATTTACAGAATCTGTTGATAAAATAATTACATTTCTGTTGTTTTTATAATAAAGTGCATTTTCTGACCCTGTTTAACTTGTCCTGTGTGTGCAACGTCTGAAGAAGCTCATGGCGCCTCGCGACGAAGGCTGCCAACTCTAAAAGAACTCTCACATGTCCGATTTCAATCCAAAAGTGGCACACAGCTTTAATGTGTACATTTCGATCTATAACTCTTAGCATGTGTGTTCAAATGCACTGCAGGCGTAGCTGGGTTAACTTTTGATATCAAGCCACTAGTTACGGTTCTGGTGGCTATTGTGCCATGTAAAAAGGATAAGGAGTACACCAATGCACAAAGCCAAAACTGTTTGTATTTGATGCATAAAGTATGTTTTGTAGCCCCTATTGAAATATATCGTTGCAGTTGTCACTCTTCACATAATCGTTATAATGTATAAACAATCACAGCTACCTGCGGCTAATCATTCAGGCTGCCCACTTAGCATGCTAAGCTAGCTGATGACTTGGCCGGTTTGTTGACCGAATACGCACAGATAGTCAAGACTTAAATCTAAACAGAGTAAAATATGTCTCTGAAACAAACATAACTAAACGATTTGCAAATTATATCATGGAGTTTAAACGTTGCTGACTGCCATGTTGCGATTAAATATCCCACCTCAACTAATGTGACTTTACCACACAAATGAGAGCTCACGTCAGGCATCAAATGTGTTAAAGGAATTTCAGGTGTATTCAGCTCAGTGTTTTTCGTTAATTTCGGCACTTTTAGACATGTCCACCAATGCTGAGGAACTACCCAAATATGACTGAGTACTCCATTTTGACACGTCATACCTCCGGTTAAAAATAGGGCGATGTTAGACTTGAGCCGGCCGATGAAAGCACACTTGCATGGGTTACTCTCTTCACGCCTCATATTTTCAGACGCAAAGGACAGAGGTCGTGCAGACCCGTTTTAGAGCTCAAACCGTTGCATTGTCCTGCTGGCGTGTTGGCTCAAATGTTTACATGTACTGTACAAAGACAGATTTTCTCTTGTGTGAATTAATTTTAATCTGTATACAAGTTTGCCAGAATGGTATTGTTACTGATGCCAGCCTTCAATTCCCGTGAGGGCATTCCTTGAGCTGCCATAAATAGTTTCCATAAAAATCATGAACTCAAGCAGACCTTGTTATACACTGGCCTGATAAAGAACATCTATTTTTTGATTCCAAGGACCTACATATATGATGATCCTGTTGCAAAGGACCCCCTTATATACAGACCTATTTATTCTATTTGAAAATAGTAAGCAGTCAGTGGAATAACTTATACTGTACATTTTCATGTTATATTTACTGTATGTAAATGAATTTATATAGTGCTTAGAAATTCAAAAGATATTTCAAATAAAATATTGCTCTTTTGAACTTAAATGTTTAGCAGCACAACTGTTTTCAAAATTAAGAAATGTTTCTTGAGCACCAAATCATCATATTAGAATGATTTCTGAACAATCATGTGACACTGAAGACTGGAGTAATGATACTGAAAATCCAGCTTTACCATCACAGGAATAAATTACATCTTATAAAACGGTTATTTTAAATTTATTGTAATGTTTCACAATTACTTTGCTGTATTTGTGATCAAAGGAATGCAGCCTTGGTGAAAGAGACTTGAAAACATTAAAATAGCCTATTATCAACCCCAAATGGTGTGTGTTGTATAAATGGTTTATCAGGACACAAATGTGTTTGACATGGTTATTACAACGTAAACATGGTTTATGAGCACACTTCTTGCGTCCTCGTACACCAAACGACTTAAACAAACTTAACTGTTTTGTCTTTTTTTTTTATAATAAAACAAAAAAGTTTTCTGTGATGGGTAGGGTTAGTGTAGTAGGGGATAGAATATACAGTTTGTATAGTATAAAAACCATTATGCCTATGGACAGTCCCTGTAAACCACATATTCAAGTGTGTGTGTGTGTGTGTGTTTTGGAAAATGTTAATTTTCTGCAGACCCAGTTTGAAAACCACTGATCTCTGTATTCATTTTATTGGCAACAGTTTAATTTTATAAACTAGCTCTGTTCAGATGTGGAATATAAGGCTATCAAATAACAGATATTCCAGCACTTGAGTCATTTTAAACTGACTTTAATTGGAAGTAAACTGAATAACCTGCATGGTTGTTCAGTGTGAGTTCCAGGAGTGAGCTTGTCATCTGCCTGACCCTGGCTTGGTTCCACTGAACGTACCTAGTCTAAATATTCCTTGATCTTGTGCAAACATTGATTAGACTTGACCTGTTCTCTTACTGGAACTTGAGATCTGATATGGATATTTGCCAAAAAATTGTTGGTTCTGTAGATCAATTGATGCAGATTTGCGGTTTCCATTCCACTTATTTAATGCTTTTTGTTTCTTCTCTGTGCAGAAAATGGCAAAATAAATGGAACTCTGAAGGAGGGAGAGGTGACTCCCACTTCCTTTAACCCAGACAGCTCCCTTCACCCTGCAAACGGCAATGGCGACAGACACCTGCTAGACATCAACTTGAAACAGAAGCCCACTCGACGGGCCTTCACCGCTGACTCAACTGGGGACAGAAAAAGTAGAAACACTAGCAGAAACAGAATGGACTTCAAAAATGACAAGTCCTCAGAGTTGAACACACTTGAGGGCAAAAAAGAGGCTTTGGCTTCTCTGAACGGTGTGGTGTCGCTCACCTCTGTACCACTTACAAACGGTTACCCTAGCAAACCCGGAGCTGACAATGACGGCAGTGGCTCCGAGAGTGGATACACTACTCCCAAGAAGCGCCGGGCCCAGAGGAATGGCAAAGCCGGGGACAATGTGACTGCTTCTGCCCAGGGAAAAGCCATGCAGCAGGGCGGCAAACAAGACCACGGACCTTTGGCACCGGAGTCGGCCTCTGGCTCTCAGGTAGAGAGTGGTAGAGCCGGTTCAAAAGCCAAGGATCCACCTGCCTCCGCCACCCCACCTCCTCTGCCGGTGGCTGAACTTCAGCGCAAGAACTTGGACAGCAAAGCGGCTGGCAAACGGTTTGAGGATCGCTCCAGCAAGGTTAAGGTGGCTACCTCCACCAAAGAGGACTCATGGACCTTGTTCAAGCCTCCGCCTGTCTTTCCTGTGGACAATAGTAGCGCTAAGATTGTGCCTAAGATCAGTTATGCAAGCAAAGTGAAGGAGAACCTCAATAAGACTGCCCAAGCTGGCGGAGAGGCTCTCACTCCTGCTCCCCCGGTGCCTGGGAGACCACCACAGGTCCCTATGTCTGCGGTGAAAACCATCACCTCGGCTAGCTTTACCAACGGTCCCCTGCTAGGGGAAGGGAATGGTTGTCCCTTGCCCGGCCCCCATTTCAGCTCCGGTCCTCTGCTGGCGACCCCAGCTGTTGCCGCTGAGAATGTAGCATCTCCCCCTGGTAGCGGCACTACGGCCATCGGAAGTTCCACCACCTCTGTGGCTGAGCCTAGGAAGCCCAGCCTGTTCGTTTACCCCATCACCCCCTCCAATATGCAACTCTCACTCCCTAGCGGCCGCCAAGCCGATCCCCCTGCTGCTGCGACAAATCAGAAGTCTCTGGGGGACATTTTTCAGAATCAGTGGGGCTTGTCCTTTATCAACGAGCCTAGCGCCGGACCAGAGGGCGTGGCGTGCTGCTCAAACGGAAAGGACTTGCCAGTAGAGGTGAGCTTTCAGGGAGGCTGTCCTGCTACAGTGGCCACTCAGACCTCCAGTACCTCTCAGAGACCGGATCAACCACCCTTTCCCAAGGCTCACGAGCCGGATAAACGGACTAACGCTCGAGGTGTGAGCGGCGGTGCCACGGCAGCAAGTGGGGTTGTACTCGAGACCCCTGTCTTTAGCTTGGATGCCCAGAGAGATGAGACTGGGGTTCATGGTGCAATAGTGTTTTGTTCTTCCTCTAAGGACATGTGTGCTGAGCTGCCTCCCACCTCCCCAGCTGCACCCAAGGTGGCTTTGGCCAAGGACCAGGGCCATACTAAGGGCTTTGACAGGAGGTCTAGTTGGGGATCATTTGATCTAAAAGCTGCTGTAATTTATCACACTAAAGGTAAATCACTATTTTTTTTTATCTTTAATTACCTTTTCTCTTGATAAAGTAATGTGAGATTATTCTTAATTTTTCTGTAATTAAATTATTTTTTCTGATTATAATTGCATTAAATACTGTATAGACTATAGAAAAATTCTATATGAAACAATAGTGGATTTTACATTAAAATGTAATGTGTAACCTTCTCCCTTTAAATACTTGGGTCAGTTCAAGAAAAATGTATGCAATTTTATATTATTTATTTGAAAGAATTAAAAGAGCAGTTTCATCTCTATCGTTGTATTGTTCAACTGGCCGAGGGTAGTATAGGATTTAGAAAGTAATAAGTAATGCAATACTTTTTAGTAATTAGTACAGTAATCTAATTACACTGTTGAATATGTAGTTAATGGCAAGTAATTACTCGCCCATCTCTGATTATGAATATACACTAGAGATGGAACAATATAATAATAATTTTATTCAATGTCTGATAACCAATATGTAGAACAGATTTTAAATTTTTATTTCTGATCATTAGACTAAAATGTCATTGTCACAATTGTATTTTCATCTGTTTTTGGTTGTCTGATTGGTAAAGTCAGGATGAATTTTCATTTCATGCTATCCATTTTGTAAATTCATGTCATAGATCTTATTGAGAAGAATAGTTTTCTTTTTTTAAATTTGATCCCATGATTTTTAATCAAAATGTCGTAACTCAATCTTCCAGTGAAGCGACAAACTTCTCTCTGGTGTTGTTTGTCGGGCTTCTCCAGTCATTTGATCTGCTTAAACCTTTCTTATAATCGACTGCAAGCTTGCGTTCAGATCCACCTCCCACCACTCAAAATTCAACCAATAACAGATCGATGGATCCCATCCTACTATTTTTGTTGTTTGTTTGTTTAACTTTGATGTTTCATTGCAACTTTAAAGGGTTAGTTAACCCAAAAATGAAAATTCTGTTATTAATTACTCACCCTCGTGTCGTTCTACACCTATAAGACCTTTATTTTATCTTTGGAACACAAATTAAGATATTTTTGATGAAATCTGATGGCTCAGTGAGGCCTCCGTTGCCAGCATTGTAACTGTCACCTCTCAAGATCCATAAAGGTACCAAAAACATATTCAAAACAGTTCATGTGACTACAGTGGTTCTACCTTAATATTATAAAGCAATAAGAATATTTTTTTGTTCGCCAAAAAACAAAATAATGATTTTTCAACAATATCTAGTGATGGGCAATTTTAAAACACTGCTTCGAAGCTTTACAAATCTTTTGTTTCGAATCAGTGGTTCGGAGCACCTAAGTCACATGATTTCAGTAAACGAGGCTTCGTTTACGTGATCCGAACCACTAATTCAAAACAAAAGATTCGTAAAGCTCTGACGCAGTGTTTTGAAATCGGCCATCACTAGATATTGTTGAAAAGTCATTATTTTGTTTTGTTTTTTGGTGCACAAAAAGTATTCTCGTTGCTTTACAATATTAAGATACCACTGAACTCACATGAACTGTTTTAAATATATCTTTAGTCCCTTTCTGGATATTGAGGTTCAGTGACATTGCTGGCAATCGAGGCCTCACTGAGCCATCGGATTTCATCAAAAACATCTTAATTTATGTTCCGAAGATGAACGAAGGTCTTACAGGTGTAGAACGACATGATGGTGAGTAATGAATGACAGAATTTTCATTTTTGGGTGAACTAACCCTTTAAAATGGAAAAGAAAGTTGCGTAATTATCCAACAGTACATTCAGCAAGTTTATTTTGAGGTACATGCCTTTAGAGACCCTTTGATTGGTGCAATTATGGTTGACCAAACTTAAAAAAAAAAAAAAAGAAAAAGAAAACTGATTAAATATTTAAAGTGGGCTTCGTGTCAGTTAGTGTCCTGCAGATAAATTGGTTTAGGCTAGGTCTTAAGAGTATGTTAGTTAACCTTCTCAAATTAGAATGTTACTCTTGCACACAAAATTATACCATGGGACTGAAAACATTATATATATATATATATATATATATATATATATATATATATATATATATATATATATATATATATATATATATATATATATATATATATAAATATTATTTCTGTGTGGTTATATAAAGCAACAAAATAGCAGTATTTTGAAGCTTTCCTGTTAGTGTAAGTTGAAACAGCTCAGTCCTTGATTTCTTTCAAGTCAAATAAAAATGATCTATTTTTACACTTAACTTTTATCTTTCTCTTTGCAGAAATGGAATATATTTTGAATTTGCAAAAACAAGGTAAGCTTTCATTTACCTTTCGTTTGTTGACACGTTTATAGACAACTCAGCATGCGATTAAACCCTTAAATGATTCAGCATTTAGATATTGCAACCCAATGCTCAATCTGCTGACAACCTCCCCATATCGTTTTGCTTGTGGTTTTTAGAGTTCCAAACTCTCACCTTTCTCGCTTTCCCGTAGATCCAAATCGAGTAGTCCTCTACAGTGAGTCATGGGACGGACCTGCTCAGTGAGGCTGTGTCTGGACACTATATCTCAGATGAACACTGCTGCAAAAAGATGTGCTTGAGGAACATGGCTGCTGCCTCTGAACATCCCGAATCAGAACTAATCCAATCTCAAGATGGTTCAGAAAGGACCTTGTTACCCGTTAACAGTCAAGGCTGAGCACAGAGGAACAGATTGCGCTTGAGAAAACGGGTTAGCTGGTTTTAGAATATTAGAATGGAAGAACGGGAGCTGTGGAACTCAACTCTAATGCGGTCTAGCGGATATGTTGCTGAAGACAATTGAAATGAACACTCACGATAACCCCGTCATGACATTTGGTTGGGCGGAAGCTTCTCATTTAAGTACTCGTGGACCTAAAGAGAGCATCCTGGAGAAAAGCATGTCACCATGTGTCCCCTCTTGAATTCAAATAATCATGTAGACTTAAAGTGGTCACATTGAATTTATTTGGGCACAAAACCGAAGAGTGTCGCTCTCCAGTGAATTAACATACTGTGGCCAGAGGAACTACATGGCTTTTTTTTTCTTTTCTTTTCCTTTTTTTTTTGAGATTCAGGGGAATCGAGCTCCATATATGTGTGGGGGGCAGTTAGTTCAAGCCTTTGGGATTAAATAATTGTCTTAATTTAATTTCTGGACATGATTGGGTCAGTCCTGTTAGTGACGCGTCTCCATTTCTTTTGTTTGTTTGTTTGTTTTTTCCTTTCTTCTTTTCCTTTTCTTTGAAATACTTAAAAACTCCAAGGGCAGGTTATGAGGTACACTCAGTTTGGGAAACCGTACGCCCTATAGTGTGCATGTGCAGTATGCTGCTCTGTGCGTCCTCTTTTGGAAGAGTTCAAAGTGCTATCGTTTAATAGTCTTATTGTCGTCTCTTCACGCTTCTGTCACCTGACAGCCGTTCGAGTCTCTTGCTCATTGTGTGAGAGTGTGTAAACAGAGGACAGAGATCACGCTATACTCTTTTCTCTTGAGTGTTTTATGTTTTTAATTTTTTAAGTAGCAGTTAGAACCCACAACTAATTGATAAGATGTGCCACACCACACAGTTGCTTTAGCTTTAATGCTAATAAGGTACATTACGGATATTTTAGTTTTGGTTTAGTTCTTTAGAGCTGCTCTTGGAAATAGAGAGCAGTCGCTGGCAAACGATATGGACTTTTTATTTTTGCTTGAGAGACTAGAAGCCCCTAGCTTTTTTTTTTATCGAGCACCACAATCAATTCTTTTTATTTCTGTTGTTTTAATTTGTTCCTGATTTTCCATGCTTATTGGTTAAGTTTGCTAATGCACATATGAGCCTCATCAATAGAACCGCTGTTGACAGGAATTCTGCTGTTGTGTAAATGTTTCTCTTTCTAATGTCAGAAAATGCATTCTAAACTTAAAGTCTATCCTCTGCTTTATCATTTCACAGATTAATTGATTTATACATAAGAATCAGTAGCACTTTATGTATTATGTTCTTGAATTGTATTTCCTTAAACATTGACATATCAGTACATATTTGAATTCTAGTAATTAATCATAGGCTACTAACTTTAACCTCTACCTAAGGACTGTCGGTCCACAATCTCAAAAGAAATGTATACGAAACAAAAAATAAAAAAATTTAAAAATTAAAAAAAAAAAGTGAAAAAGGATAAGAAAATAAAAAGACACTCAGGTAGAATTAGGGCAGTGTTCTTCTATCTAACAAAATAAAAACAAACAAAAAAAATGCACCAACAGTGTTATTGCCAAAAATGAAAAGAACGTCCCATGTTTGTACCAGCTGTTTTTTTTTGTTTTGTTTTTTTTTGTTTTTTTTTTAATTGTAACTTTTTGAGGAGTTTAATTTGACTGAAAGCCAATGCTTGCGTCTTTACAGGTATCATTTGGCATCCATGTTTTCTGTACATGACCATGAAACACTGCCAGGTGAAAAGATTTAAGTACACATGGAAGAAGTTAACCACACTACGTATCTATATGTCTTTCCTTTGCAAGAGTTTTCAGGTTTTAAATGCAGCATGTAAGGGTTTCCAATGTGGTCAGTCTTCTTCACGAAACGTGGGATGTTTTGCAATAGTTCTTAATCCGTTTCTGTCCTGTTCGGTGTCTTAGTTCAAAAGATACTGGGAGGAAAAAACTCGAAACAGATGTAAGGTTGTTAAATTCTGCTTCATCTTCTCTAATTCCGTTTGGATTCCACTTAAAAGCTTTGTGCAATGTAGAGAAATCCTGCGATTGATAATTAGCTTGTTTTTTGGCTTTTTAGATGCACATCTCTTCATTGCTTCACTTGAGTTTTATTGTAGTTATCTAAATTTTGTCTTTAAACAGCTCACATAGAGCATTTTTCTTTTTCTTCCTTTTTTTTATATATATATATCCAAGGGATTTGCTTAAGGAGTTACTGATGTAAGCATAATTTATAACCATCTGTTATTACATTAAGTTAATTATGAAATACCTCTGTGAACATGTATTGTCCCGATATCCCTGTTTTCCCATTAAAGGGATTGTTCGCATAAAAATGAAGATTCTGTCATCATTTACTCAACCTTATGTTGTTCCAAACCTGAAAGAGTGGAAGTCAATGGGGCCATGTGCTGTTTTGGACCCCATTGACTTTCATTGTACAGACAAAAACAGTTTAAATGGGTTTGGAACACCCTGAGGGTAGTAAATAATGGCATGATTCTCATTTTTGGTTGAACTGTTCCCTTAACTCAGTTACATCTTTGTAAATGCTGTCAGCAAAATGAACTGAACCTGGCCTTTGTTTTAAAAACTCAAATCCAGGGGTCAAATGCACATATAGAGGTTCTATGCACAGAATGCAAACAGAACGAAGATTATATTTTGGGGGGTTGCACATTAGCTTAATTTCCTCAATTTAAATAAGCACTTACTACCCCACAAATGATATAATTGCAATATAAATTATTTACATAAATCTTAAATAGCTCCCCTTAGTGTTTTAAGCAATGAGAGTACGTATGGATGGGAAAGAGGTACAGTGATCCTTAAGTGGTGCGTTTGATTGCGAAATCTGTACCAAGAAAATGCGTCTTTGTTGGCATATTCAAATTTCATGTGTTTTCGTGATGTATGAATGATTCTTGTCTTGTCCTGACAACTCAACTCATGCGTGTGGATGCATATGTGTGTTCGTGTGCAAGCATGTGTAATTGTCTACATTCATGCGCTCAATTATATGCAAAGTTAATATTGCGAACTTTTCAAGTTCAGGGTGCCTGTGTTAAGCGATATATTAAACGGAATCACATCAGAACATGAAAAACTCTTGCTTTTCTTTTGCCCCCGTCCCCACACCCCCATTACCCCCAACAATCTTCAGTTGTGCCATGTTTTGACTGTTAAAAGTTTGAATTAATATGTCATTTTTATGTTGCCCTCTCTGAATTTCCTAGTGGTCATGAAGAGGGGGTTACATTTTGTCTCAAGAATCTTTGTCACTGCTAATAAACTTGTTGAAAAAGATCTTGTTCTCTTAGCCTTCTTTTGAATAAGTCTACTGTGTGATTTGACTTCAAGGAGTTTTTTCCTTCTACAAGGAGTATTCCGGTTCAAGTTCACCCAAAAATGAAAATAACGTCATTTATTACTCACCCTCATGTAGTTCCACACCCGTAAGACATTCATTAATCTTCAGAACGCAAATTAGGATATTTTTGTTGAAATCCGATGGCTCAGTGAGGCCTCCATAGCCAGCAATGACATTTCCTCTCTCAACATCCATTAATGTACTAAAATATATTTAAATCAGTTCATGTGAGTACAGTGGTTCAATATTAATATTATAAAGCGACGAGAATATTTTTGGAGCGCCAATAAAACGAAATAACGACTTTAGTGATGGCTGATTTCAAAACACTGCTTCATGAAGCATCGGAGCGTTATGATTCAAAGTCACGTGATTTCAGCAGTTTGGCGGTTTGACACGCGATCTGAATCATGATTCGAAACAAAAAATTCATAACGCCCCGAAGCTTCATTAAGCAGCGTTTTGAAATCGGGCATCACTATATAAGTAGTTATTTTGTTTTTTGTGGCGCTCCAAAAATATTCTCGTCACTTTATAATATTAAAAATGAACCACTGTACTCACATGAACCGATTTAAATATGTTTTTAGTTCCTTTATGGATCTTGAGAGAGGAAATATCATTGCTGGCTATGCAGGCCTCTCTGAGCCATCGGATTTCAACTAAAATATCTTAATTTGTGTTCAGAAGATGAACGAAGGTCTTAGGGGTGTGGAACGGCATGAGGGTGAGTAATAAATGACATTATTTTCATTTTTGGGTTCGAAATAACCCTTTAATCATCAGGATATGTTGCCAGTAATGTTAATTACCCCCAAAAAATCATTTAGTTTTGTTGTCCTTTAAGAAAAAAAACAAGTACAGATTACAGTGAGCACTTACAGTGGAAGTGAATGGGCCAATTGGTTAATGTTAATATATGTATAGCTACTATGCAAAACAAAAAATAGTTTAAATCTAATAAAATCGCTTACTAACAATTTCTACATTTATATATAGCCTATATATCTGGCTTCATTTACTTCTATTGTAAATGTCTCACCGTAACCTTGAAAAAGGGACGACATTATTTTTGTGGTAGGCCTCAACATTATGCCGCCAATGCTGATTTTTGATCTTAACTTGTACAAAATTCGGAATATTCCTTTAATACTCAAACCATAAGCATACATGCTCCTTGGATTTACAGCAGCACACCCCACTTTCTACTTCCGTTTCAATCTTTATAACCCTGACTTACTGTTATTATAGCATTATAAACAGGACAGACGGAACCTGTGCTTTCCCAGGAAAGTCCCCGCACCCCTCTGGCGTCTCTGAAATGGCACCGGTGTAAAGGTGAGTCAAGGGAAGAGAATGCTGGAGGTTGAGCTGTTTATAAGGACATCGGGAAGAGAACTAACTAAAACATTTGTGGTTCTTTGAGTCAGCTATTTCTTATTTGTCTACACATTTATTGTTTGATGCACACTAAAATTTAGAAACCATATAATTTTAGCTACTGCCTCGAGTTAAATTTTATCGGTGTGCAGTTTATGAGGATTGAGCTCCACCTCAGCTGGAATTTAGAAGTACATCACTAGATGTCGCTGTTGCCCATCATAAAGTGCAAGATAAGCACATAAGCCACCATCAAGAGTGAGAAGTGTACTAAAAGATGATTATTAGAAGACAAATAGGCTTACGTACAGAAATCCCTCTAAGCATATGCAAAACATTCAGCCATATGTTCAAATAGAAATAATTCTTTTTCAATCATACTACAATCTATTTTGAAAATATGGATTAACTTTGGTAACCAGAAAGTAATATAATAAACATAATCTCAACAGATTATATATGATAACTCTATATTAAATTCATTAATATTTTTATAGTATTACCACTGTCATTTTCAGAAGTATTCTTGTAATGAAAAGTTTATAAGAGCATTAGTGTAAAACTGACAGGATTAAATGAAGTGAATAGATCAGTTTTTGTATTGTGACAAAATGATACAGAGAATCAGGCCAAAAATTATGGGGTAGATTCAACACAACTTTATAAAAGAATTAATTAAATTTATATCATCAGTATTAAAATGTACATTAGATTAAATTAGTTTTTTTTTTTTTTTTTTTTTTTTTTTTTTGCCAACTACATTTATTCAGACACCTTGAACATTTCATTCATTAATAAAGTTTTAAAAATGGTAATACAATATGAGAAGATCTCACAGTTAAACTGTGTCAGAAACACTTATTTCAGATAACGCTTAAGCAAAACATGGTCAGCTCAAAGTGTCTGAATAATTTCTGGTCCCAAATTTTTATCAATTTTACTGGTAGTTCACTGTATGAAGAATTTTTGGGTATAATATGTCACGGTTTATTTTATTTTGCTATCCTCACTTACATAAATGAACTACAGTGTCCTGCACCCACTAGTAAAAATAAATAAAACATGATATCTAGTGTCTGAATAATTTTTGGTTTCATTGTATAAGTATGCATAGTCATCAAATATGCAGAACTAAGATAGCTGTGGAGAGAAAAGGCCAGAATGATCTTGATTCTAATGCCTATAGGGAAAATTCACAATGAAATACATTAATGATGAATGTATGAAGCCCCCAGGGGTTCTGACGTGTCCCAGCATCTCCTGTGAAGATCTGCAGATGATAAAAGTGGAACATAATGCTTCCGTCTTTCTTAGTTTCTAATAATACCATTAAACATCACACAGAGCTACTTGCATCAAAACTGCGCTGCATATTTGGACCGTGATTGACACGTCTAATAAAAGCAAAGCATGCCTTCTCCAAAGTGATAGAATTGTCACAAACGGCAGTGACTTCAGTCTCCTCCCCCCGTCCCCCATCAGAAATATGCCCAAGACAGGAGGGTAAAAATAGACAGCAGAAAGATTCCTAGTGCTTTAAATAGAGCTGACTATGTGAGTATGAGGTCAGTGTCACTGCATTTCTTTGTAGGCTCTATTCTCTATGCTTCTGTGACCAAAGCCAAGCATATACTGCTCTCTTTCTCTCTGACACAGGCTGATCAACAGTGCTTCAGTCTCTCACCAGCCTATGCACACAGTAGCTACCCAGCAGATGTGTGGCGAGAACGCAGAAAGAAGGCCTGAAGGCTTCTGTGACTGTAGCTGCATGAACGGCGACATTTTTTCATTATACAACCTGATTTTGCAATTAAAAATTGTACCTAGAGTATTGGATTCATTAAATCCAATCATGAATAATTTACATGCACATAATTTAAAAAAAATCAATTACATACTTCCATGACATTCCTCATGTGGTCTTTTCTTCGTTTCTTAGAGCCATGTACAAATTATGTTCTTTTGTTCCGCTCTGTAATTTTTACTACATGTTATGTTTGAATGACTTACATGTACAATAGTTGGCCAAAAGAACATGCCCATATACCATAAAACAAAAAACTGGGTTCCCGACGTCAGTGCCTGACCTCAATGCGATGGGATCAAATCCCAGCTGCCGCTCCAACTTCTAGTGAAAATCTGTCCCAGGAGAATGTTGCAGTTATAGGAGCAAATGGATGACCAACTTCTTATTAACACCACTGGCTTTTAAATTAAATCTTCAACAAGCTCATTGTGTTTGGGTGTACTCTTAGTTTTGTTGATGTTGTGTAGCTTCAGGACAGATTAACCCTTAAATGCATACCTCGGGTCTTTAGTGACCCGGGACGTCATTCACTACCCTCCTCCTCATTCATTTTTTAAAGTGAGACATCAACCTTCTTGGTATTCCTCAATCAATTCATTATGAAGAATATAGCAAGAAAAAAATCATAAAATTATAAAAGAATGCCTATTTTTGTATTCATTTTTTGTAAAAAATTGTATAGGGTCGCTAACGACCCGAGGTGTGTATGAGTATATTTTTTCTGCACAACAATAATTGAATCTTAGATGACGGAATAAGTGCAATTCACCTTTATTCCACAAGGTGGCAATGTCTGATACACAATGCTGAAGTGACGACTCATTTAGACAGAAAACGAAATAATAAGAAAAACATGAAATGGTTCAGCGATTTACTGCAGAGCAAGTATTGAACGCAATCAAATATGACTGTAACTCTTACTGGATGGATCTGGTGAAGCTGTTAGCGATCTAAATATTGATTTTGAAGATGTTGAAAATTATATAGTTTTGAGAATACGTTTGAGATCGCGAATGGGTTCATATTCATGACCTCAAACATAAAAATAGCCCATTATTTGCTGAATGTACTGGGAAATGAGCTCTGACGAGGACAGTGATGATGGCATAAAACATCTGCACAAAAGGAGCACTTTCAAGCTCCAAAAGGTAACAAAATATGCTTTATTTTATTCTTCTGTAATTATTACTCTAATATCAGAGGAGTTTTATATTATCGCGACAGGTAAAGATCCTTCCGTGTTAGATATAGATCCGGGTCGATAAAGACCCAAATATGTAAGAATGATTGGCAAAACAGTCATGCATAAGGGTTAAAGCCAATATAACTGACTAGCCATGTGATTTATTAACATTTCATCCCAAAATCCTAATAACTGAGGTTTATCAGCTGAACTACAGTGCTGATCGAGCACATTGGGAAACAAGAACGGGTCTGGTTCTTATTCAGAATCAGAACTGGTTTGAATTTTAAAAGTAATACCCAAACCAACGATGTACAGTTCTGTTAACAATTAATGGTGCTACAACACTACTGAATCTACAGTACAACCAGTGCAGTTTGATGACAGAATGAAATACTCTTTTGACATGATAACTTGTCTTTTAGTGAATAAAAAACAAACAGCGCGATCAGTGTATTCCGACTCCCGAACGAATGACTCTTGTGATGCAGTTCTTTTTAGTAATAAAAACATACAACACAACTAGTGTATAGCTACAATTCTTGAATGAATGACTTATGAGTCGGTTCTTTTTAGTCAAACAAACACACACACATGTTTGTTTCACTATATTAGTGAGGATATTGCATAGACTTTCACTGATTTTATATCAGGGTAATGATATTTTCTATGGCCAAACCCAACCCCTGCCCATCACATAAAACATGTGCAAAACCCTAGATTTAAATAAAACCATGTTTTGGTGGATTTATAAGCCATTTTACCTAGTGAGGACCAGTGAAACGTCCTCACTAGTCAGTTGTCATAATATTTTACTATAGCCTATAAGTGAGGACATTTGGCACTCACAATTATAGCCAAACCTGTACTCACAGAGCTTATAACTAACTGCGAGACTTAAAGGGGACCTATAATGCCCCTTTTACAAGATATAATATAAGTCTCTGTGATGTCACCAGAATGTATCTGTGAAGTTTCAGCTCAAAATACCCCACAGATCATTTATTATAGCTTGACAAATTTGCCCCTATTTGGGTGTGAGCAAAAACATGCAGTTTTTGTGTGTGTCCCTTTAAATGCAAATGAGCTGCCGCTTTCCAGAAGAGGGCGGAGCTTTAACAGCTCGCGCTTCGGTTGCTCAACAACAACAAAGCTGGAGAATCTCACGTAGCCACAAATGACGATTGCATTTGTTGTAGTCCTTAAACAGAGAATTCTTTAAAAGAAAATCTCTCCCTTTGCATTAAACTTTGAGCGTCGTAACTTTGCAGACTTTTTTATTCTCTAACAGCAACATTACACACTAACTATAAAAAAGTCAAATAATAATCATAATATGATATGAGGTTGTGCTACCTGCTCAGGATGTGCAGTTAAAACAGAACTACACTCTAAAAAATGCTGGGTTAAAAACAACCCAAGTTGGGTTGAAAATGGACAAACCCAGCGATTGGGTTGTTTTAACCCAGCAGTTGGGTTAAATGTTTAACTCAACTATTGTTTAAAAATTACAGTATTGCTTACTTAAAATGAACCCAATATCTTGAAAATTAACATTTATTAATATGTTTAATAAATGAACATTTTAATTTCATTTTAGATTCATTTTAAGTCAGCCATATAGTCATTTTCAAACAATAGTTGGGTTAAGTAAAACTACCCAGCAGGTTGGGCAAACATTTAACCCAACAGTTGGGTTAAAACAACCCAATCGCTGGGTTTGTCCATTTCAACCCAACTTGGGTTGTTTTTAACCCAGCATTTTTTAGAGTGTAGTTCTGTTTTAACTGCACATCCTGAGCAGGTAGCACAACCTTTCCTAGCACTGCCTAGACTGTAAAAAACTTGTGTAAACACATTTTGCAATAATTAAATGTATTTGTTATTGAAATTATGAGAGTACTAAAAGAATGATCAATGAACTACACTCTAAAAACTGCTGGGTTAAATATGGACAAAACCAGGGATTGGGTTGTTTTCACCCAGCCATTTTTTTTCAACCAATTTTGGATTTATTCTTTTAGCCAGCAATAAAGTAATATAGTAAAAGGCATATTTTTGCTCACCCCCAAATAGGGGCAAATTTGTGGGGTATTTTAAGCTGAAACTTGACCAGACCAGAGACTTATATTACATCATGTGAAAGAGGGCATCATAGGTCCCTTTTAACCCAACCTGCTGGGTTTGTCCATATTTTACCCAGCTTAGGTTGTTTTTAACCCAGCATTTTTATAGTGTAGAACTGTTAAGAGGAAACAGAACCAAAACCATTATATTCTTTGCGATTTCCATCCCTAATCATGATGCACCACTTCTTCGGACGATTATATCTACTGGGCTTCTCAGTGTTTTGATGTGTTTTCTTTTGCATGTTCAGGACCATCTGTTTTCTGCTCCACTTACATACTATGGTCTGCCTGGAGTTATTCAGCACTACATTCCTGCAGCTTCCCCTCTGCAGTGCCCCAAGCAGTGCTCACTGTCAATGCCAGGGCCTAATTAGGACACTGATTCTCTGTGCAGATCCCCACGTCTGGGTTATCCTCAACCATTCACTAAAACCTTGTAGCAGGAGAATAATGCAAAATCAGTGTCCACCATTAGATTTATGTGAGTACAAGCTTAGATAAAGTATGGCATATGGTCAACAGTGCAATGATGTTTTTCCTTTGTATCCTATCAGTCATTTGAATCTCGCTTTTTGCCTGAGTTAGCTGGTCAAACTGAACGAACAATGAAAAATGCATGTTATTGAATTATTGAACATGCGTGGTGTAGCAAATTATGGGCAATATTGATGACATCCTCAGCCATTGTTTTGCACTCTTGTGGTATATCTCAGTCAATATCCTTGCACTCAGTAACAAAAAGTTTTAGCCCTATAAAAAAAAAAAAAGATGTAAAACTTGTTAAAAAATGATGTATTATGCCGAATAAAGCAACCAAGCACACTAAAATATGCCTATCAACAGAGCACATCTACAATGGTATTGGAAAACTCTGCATCCATGCCAGTAGGTGTCAGTATATTTTATAAGACCTCAGATGTACTGGCCAGCAAAACATAAGCTGAACTCAGATAAGCACAATTCTTTGTATTAATAGTATAAATTTACAAAATGTATGCACCTTAAATGGATAATTTAGTCAGAATACAATAAAAAAGCTTTATCTTTATGAGTGAAGCTGTTTGTTGCATTGTACTTGCAAACATGCGTTCAAGTGTGCTTGAGGAAGACATTTTCTTGGCATGTGCAAACATCAAACAGATATCTTATGCATACAGAACGTGCAAAATGGGTTGTGAACCTCTTATCAAAACCCATGGACACAAAAGCTTGCATTTTGCATACCACTTAAAGGCAGTGTAATGCATTTAAACATGGTGTGTACATAATGACGTTTATTTAAACCACAATAAATACGAGCAAAAAATAAATAAAAATAAGCACGCATATACAAGATGTCTGTTAATGCATCATTAAAATGTTAAAAATGTTCTTACACGTTACAAATAAGACTGTTTTACAGACATATTGCAGAAAAACATCTTTTAAATGAAAATACATATCCGTCAGCTTATCAGAAAATAAATGCTATTGTCTCAATGCACATATTTTGTTATAAAAGCACATATTACACTTTTATATTTTAAATCACTCCCTAAAAAACACACATATTGCATTGATTCAGAATTTATATTTGGTTGGGACCCCAACAGCGAGCCAAATTTAAGCTGCTTTTGAATTTTACAGGCTTACAACATCCTATATGGGGTAATATCACTCCTGCTGCTGTGACAAAACGTTTCTTATCTCCCTCTTTCATTACTTCATTAATAACCTGCCAGCCTAAAAGTTATTTCAGGCTGAGATGCGTTCACTGTAGAACATCCATGCTTTCATCTTGATCTCCAAGTTTATAGTCATGAAGTTTATTACAAAAGAAATCTATCAGGAAAAGCTTTTTTGCTGTGAAAGCTTAATAAGGGGAAGCTGGACACATCTCATTCATCAGTGTAGCCAAGTGAGTTGACTTGTTAGTAGCAGCATGCAGCCTAAAATTGCTGTATCTTCATCTATACAGTAATAATCAGTGAGGTTCCACTATATGTCCTTTAATTCAGTTAATCAGCGCTCAGAGGCTGCACTCTCAACCATAAATATTCACCACAATCCAATGGTTAAGACCGGGTTATGGAAAACCACCTTCAGGCAGCTAAGAACAGATTGTTTCTTTTGTTAGCAGCATATAATGTTATGAAATGTGCTTGATTTTTAGTGTGTTTTGTTCAGCTCTATGTGTTTTCATAAAGTCTGATTTTGAAGAGATAAAAGGATACAAATAATTAGTTGAATTTGTTTTTGTCTTGCAGAGTTAATTAATTAACTAACACAAATATACTGTGAAGCTTTCAGGGTCATGGATGGATTGTTGAACAGACAGAGATTCAATTTATTCATGAACGCTGTGTGGCCGACAATGAACCGAATCTCTGGAAGTTTTCATGTGCCATATGCTGCCTGATGAAAAGATGAAGAGAAGATGACTAGATGAGATGCAGAATATGGGCATCACCATAACAGACTATCATTTAAATCTTGCATTAATTATATCCAAAGCTCCATTAAATTTGAACAACTCATGTCATTATGAAAACAAGGACATGAGTTGTTCAAATTTAATGGAGCTTTTTTTCTTTTCTTTTTTTTCTTTTGGAAAAGCTACATTTTTTAGTATTTTAACCACTTATTTATGTAGATTACATGTGTGTGCAAGTGCAAATTCAGCACGGTAATCTTAAATGAAAAGATGTCAAAGTAGATGATGCCTTGCCATTATTGATTAAGACACTGCAGCTGATACATTCGATTTTCAGAGAGGAAAATGTCCAAATCAATGGGGGCTGATTCAGTCTTGGGAATGTTAGCATCCTCCCTCTGGTGATACGTACAGGCGGATTCGATGTAGAGCACGTCCCAGGCATCCATAAGAACTAGGCCTGGACTTAAAGGAGGACACCAGTTTTTTTTTTTTTTGGACCTGAGCAAGAGATTAATTATTCTGTTTAAAATATTTCCAGTGGTTAATTAGATGCCTACTGCATTCACTTTTTTTTATTTGGAAGATTCTACAGCTGATCACTTTGGTTTAGTTTCAGACCTGGTGGTTAGATTCCAGGAAATTGCAACAATTATATAGCTGCATCATAGTGCAACACTGATTTATCAATACATTTTAAAAGGCCATTAAAGCAGATTAAACAAGGTCTATAATGTCATTCCACCACCATAGTATCAAATAATTGTTGAAAATTAATCAAGGATTGTGAGTTTCAGTGGATCCCCGGCTGAGTTCATGCTTAAACAGAGCATACATCACAAATAAACACATCACCCGCATGCTTCAGTACACTGCCAGTGCTGTGAGTTTGAGAGCCTGCTGAGATGAAGCATTTATCCTTATGCAAACACATAAGAGTTGAGGTCAAAGGTGTGGAATGTACAGCTGTATGTCTAAACTGCTCAAGTTAACTTGATTAAGTTTTCCAGACTCATAACAAACCCACTCTAAAAAAAGAAAAGTAATGTACACTCTATATGACTTATTTAGAGCATATTAAATTTATTATGTTACCCTAACGTTTTAATAATAGAGGAAGCCAGGGTTAGATGTCACTCTTGTTACGGTGAATATTTCTTAGAATGTTAACTGCTGTTTAGTTCACCCAAAAATGAATATTTTGTCATTAATTACTCTCCCTCATGTCGTTCCACACCCATAAGACCTTTGTTCATCTTCTGAACACAAATTAAGGTATTTTTGATGAAATCCGAGAGGTATATGACTCGTCCATAGACAGCAATTTAACTGTAGTAAAGACATTGTTAAAATGTGACTACAGTGGTTCAACTACAGAAGAGGATTAGGGCCAAGCAATAATAAAAAATAAAACCATCTCGAGATTAAAGTTCTTAAATTTCGAGAAAAAAGTCGAAATAAAATGTTGAGAATAAACTTGCTAAATTACGAGAAAAAACTCGATAAATTTCAAGAAAAAAGTCATTAAATTTAAGAGAATAAAGTCATTAAATTATGAGAAAAAAGTCGTTATTAATTTAACGAATTTGTTCTTGTAATTTAACAAGTTTTTTTCTCATAATTTAATGACTTTATTCTCAACATTTTATCTCGACTTTTTTTCTCGAAATTTAACATTTTTCTCATAATTTAACGAATTTTTCTCGTAATTTAACGACTATTTTCTCGTAATTTAATGACTTTATTCTCATAATTTAATGAGTTTATTCTCAACATTTTATCTCGACTTTTTTCTCAAAATTTAACATTTTTCTCATCATTTAACGAATTTGTTCTCGTAATTTATCGATTTTTTTCTTGTAATTTAATGACTTTATTCTCAATATTTTATCTCGACTTTTTTCTCAAAATTTAACATTTTTTTCGTAATTTAACAACTTTTTTCGCGTAATTGAATGACTTTATTCTCAACATTTTATCTCGACTTTTTTCTCGAAATTAAACGAGTTTTTTCTTGTAATTAAACGAGTTTATTCTCAACAATTTATCTCGACTTTTTTTTTTTAAATTTAACAAGTTTTTTTCTTATAATTTAAGGAGTTTATTCTCAACATTTTATCTCGACTTTTTTCTCGAAATTTAACGATTTTTTTCTTGCAATTTAACGAGTTTATTCTCAACATTTTATCTCGACTTTTATCTTGAAATTTAACGAGTTTTTTCTCGAAATTTAACAACTTTAATCTCGAGATGGTTTTATTTTTTTTCATTATTGCTTGGCCCTAATCCTCTTCCGTATTCAACCTTAATTTTATGGAGCGACAAGAATACTTTTTGTGCGCAAAAACAAAACAAAAATAATTACTTTATTCAACAATATCCTGTTTTCTGTCATTCTCTTACGCTGTTTACATTCAGCACTTCCATGTTCTACGTCAGAACGCCGGCTCGGTATTGGCTGATGCTGCACACGTGAGCAGCACGACACATGCGTGTGATGCTGATGCAGGATCCGGCCAATAATGACATTCGCGTGGTTCATCATTGCACATATGCGCTGTTAGAGAAGATTGCGTTCTCGCCCCGCCGGTAGGCCTATTTTCCTTACAAATGCTCTACAAAGGCATCATTTATGTTGTTTGGAGTGCTGTGGGCTTATATTTGGTAAATTTTCACTTTGGTAAATTTTCACAGCAATTTGCACTTTGTGAAGGGCGCTCGTGCAAGTGGCTGTGTGCGACTCTGTTTAAGTGTTTAAATGTAGCCTACTTGCATCTCAAAATGCTTATGACAAGGAATTAATGTAAACACAGTCAGTTAGATGTCTTAAAGGATTAAACAGACAGGACAAAGACATCTTGTGAACTTTAATGATGTCTTTGGTACCTTTCTGGACTTTGAAAGTGGTGGTTAAATTGCTGTCTATAGCCTACCTCTCAGATACCTCTCTGATTTCATCAAAAATATCTTAATTTGTGTTCCGAAGATGAACGAAAGTCTTACAGGTGTGGAACGATACATGGGTGAGTAATAAAATGAAATTTTTAATTTTTAATAAAACTGAAATTTTGGGTAAACTAACCCTTTAACATCTGCAAAATGTGTTGACTAGGGGGAAAAAAACAAGACAGAAGATACAGTTAAGACACTTTGACCAAATAGTGGGGCATGTTCTCACAATAAATAAAATAAATGCTAATAACAATTCATGAAACAGCAAAAATGGAAAATGTATACAAAAATATTATATAGCCAAGATATATAATTTCTGGCCAACAGAAACTGAAATGAATAAACTGTAACATTTTAAACAATGAAATTTCGGTAAAAAAATACCCTTGTTCTTAAACAACAAACTTTTTGTGTCACTAAACATTCCTACATATTTATTACTAAGTGTTGAACTTCACAGCTTAGCAGTTGATTTTGTGATAATGTATCCTACAAAATAATAATAGTTATAAAAGACTTTTAAAAGCAAAGCATTCTGACTGAATCATTACTGTATGATAAACTGCGAAATTAAATATTACACTACATCTTTCAAAGTAAAACTTAATTCAATGCACTGTAACAACAAAGTATAAACTTTATAAACCCTATAATATATTCTATAATATACATTGTGTCGTTTTGACCGTCCTTGTTACTGTGCATTTTTCTTAAATTTGAAAAACGATTGGACAGCGAATCATGGCTCTCCTTTCAGACAAGGGACTCACTTCAATGGCAGGTGCTAATTGGATGGCATGTCTCGCGTAATAGCTCTGGGTAAGTGGGGCCCCTCGCTCTCCATTTCGGCTCAAGGGCTCCGTTGACTCTCACTGTCTTTTACAGTATCGTGTAGCCGTAATGGCGCTAGCTTCCACATGCAACAAGGGCCTGTTTATTATGGCTGGACCTCCGTCTCTTCCTCTCGTCCGCTGATTGGCTGTGCTACTTCAGAAGCGCGACGTGATTGGGTCAGAGTCCTGTCATCGGACGAGGAATAGACGGGTACCCAAGACGGCAGGGTTGCGCGTGTGCCTTCCCAGGTCCTGGCAGCACCATCCGGCGAGGGGGTGAGGACGCTGGCCGCCTGTTTTATGACTGCAAGAAACACTGGATGCTTTTATTTTGATTTCTTCTTCACTGAATATACATGCCCGCGATACTGAAAGCAAGAAAGCGGCACGCCGGTGAACGAGCACATCGTTATCGATGGGGAAAATAAGTTGAAAGCTTCGGAAGAATGTTTTCCTTGTTCCAGGAAAACGGATTGCTCTGTTGATCAGCGTGATGGGTGTTTCGAGGGGATTTTGACATTTGGAGAGGATCTGGAGCTATCCATCTACAGCTTAGAGCTCGAGCGCAACAGAAAGCGGCAACAGAGCGCCATACTGCAAAACAAGCTTTCCGGATCGATACAGTGTAGCAGCCTTTTCATGCGGGAGAATTGTGCGTTTAATGGGAATGTAAACAAGTAAGCTGGCGAGCAAGTACCAAGTCAGCAACGGTGGCCTGATTGAGATCCACGTAACTTCTGCAAACTGCATGCAGCCCTGGCGGTGGAAACAGGGCTGGATGAGCCCAAAATGGCAAATATGAGGAAATCTAAAAGATGAATGTTGCATTCCCCACCTAACTTGTACTATTCACCTAATTTTCCTTTCCATACAAGCCCGAGTTTCGAGCAAAGCAAGGTGCTCCTCATGCCTCCAACATGAGGGAGATTTAAGGCCGTGCGGAATTGATTTATTATGGGGGGAGCGCATTATTTTGATTTAAACCCTCTCTCCTTTTTTACTTTTCTTTTGTTTATCCTCGGCGAGAGGTTTCTTGGATGTCCGCGATTGTCATTTTGCTAGTCTGGAACGCATAACGCAAAAGATCCTCTGAAGTAGGTCAGATCAAAGCTGGAGAGTTGTTAGTATGACACCTTTTCGCACTCATCTTGATGTATGCCGGACATTTATGCTTTGATTTTACCAGTCGTTTGGCTCTATGACAGCCAAATGAGAGTTTGACATCTTGGCAGCCTCCCTCTCCATCTCGTTCGCCTCTTTGTTTTGTTTTTCCACCTCTCATTTCGGGCTGTTGAGTGAGTGAATGGCTCTGTGCGGAACGACGGCTTCCAATGCCGCGAAAATGATGGCTGCGTACAACGGCGGAACCGCGGCAGTGGCAGCGCATCACCCGCACCATCACCACCAGCTGCCCCATCTCCCGCCACCCGCCCACCTCCACCACCATCACCACCCGGGCCAGCATCACCTCCAGCACCCCGGCTCGGCCGCCGCCGTGCACCCCGTACAGCAGCACGCTTCCACGGCCGCAGCCGCTGCTGCTGCTGCCGCGGCGGCGGTGATGCTGAACCCGAGCCAGCAGCAGCCGTACTTCCCCTCGCCCGCTCCTGGTCAAGCTCCGGGGCCGGCGGCCGCTGCAGCCCCAGCGCAAGTTCAAGCCGCCGCCGCGGCCGCTGTCAAGGCGCATCATCACCACCACCACCACTCGCATCACTTACAACAACAGCTGGATATAGAGCCGGACAGACCGATCGGATACGGAGCTTTCGGTGTGGTTTGGTAAGTGATTAAATAACATTGTAACAACTTCTGTTGGCTAAGTGAAAGTTGTAAATGAGCGCGAGTTGCCGCTGACGACTTTGATTTTGACTTCAGAAGTGGACTTAAAAAGTCATTGTTGTGCAAATTAAAAGTTACAAATAAAGTATGCACTTTTGGGAAGTATAATTAAAAAGATGTACAGTCTTATGAAATGAGAACTCGAGATGCATCAATCTAATATAAAAAAAGCAATGTTATCCCACACAGAGCTCTGGTCTCCCCCTCACTGGTGCCGCCATGTTGATGTCACATGACCAGCTGTGGCACGCAATTGACTAATTCACTAACACTAATACACCACTGATACTGACAATATTAATATGTTTAGTCAAATTAATCTCATTTGAAAACTTAAAGGATTAGTTCACTTTCAAATAAAAATTTCCTGATAATTTACTCACCCCCATGTCATCCAAGATGTTCATGTCTTTCTTTCTAGAGTCGAAAAGAAATTAAGGTTTTTGATGAAAACATTCCAGGATTTTTCTCCTTATAGTGGACTTCAATGGCCTTCAAACGGTTGAAGGTCAAAATTACAGTTTCAGTGCAGCTTCAAAGCGTTCTACACGATCCCAGACGAGGAATAAGGGTCCTATGTAGCGAAACCATTGCTCATTTTCTAAAAAAAATAAATAAAAATTGTATACGTTTTGACCATAAATGCTCATCTTGAACTAGCTCTCTTCTGTTCTCTATTAGAATTCCAGCAGTGTAGACACTGCTAAGTGTATTACTGCCCTCCACAGGTCAAAGTTTGAACTAAATGGTCATATACAATAGAGTGCCCCAGGGATGACGCGTTTTTGTAGGCCAACCTGGAAGTTAGCGGCGCACGGGTTCCCTCGACTGAAAGCCTATTCATTTTTCCCATAGACTTTTGGAAAATCGCAGAAAATAAGCTGTGTTTAACAAAGGGTTATGACACTTACACATTTTGTCTATCAAGACAATCTTTACAAGTTAACACAACATTTATAGATTTTGAAGCCTAAATAAAGTCGTCAGATATAAAAGGCTAACAGTAGGCTATAAATGGACTACAGCACACCATGGTAGCGGATCAACGTCGTCACCACCAAGCGTCCTCAAACTTTATTTAGAAAACAACTCTATTTAAAAACATGCTCACTGATTATGATCTGCGCTGTGTATGAATACTTATCCACTTTTTCATGAGAAATGCTGTCCAAATGTCCCGTTTGTCATGATGACGTCTAAAGTCCCCGCCAAAGGAAGTAGTCCCTTTTAGCAATTTGTTAGCAACCGCCGATTTGAAGATGCAGTAAAAGTTTAAAAAATCACAAGTGGGTTATAACTGGTGTGTTTTATGTCATAGATCAAAACGTGAAAGTATTTAGAGGCTTTGTTTACCACAGACCTTATTTCAGGCGATTTAGCAAAAACCCATTCAAAAAACCCATAGACTTTATGGCGTTGGAACCGGAAGTCATAAAATGCTAACTCGCTTCCGGGTTTTGCCTACAAAAACGCGTCATCCCTGGGGCACTCTATATGCTAGTGCAAGTATATAAAAATTAGTTCAAACTTTGACCTGTGGAGGGCAGTAATACACTTAGCAGTGTCTACACTGCCGGAATTCTAATAGAGAAGAAGAAGAGAGCTAGTTCAAGATGAGCATTTATGGTTAAAACGTATACAATTTTTATTTTATTTTTTTTTTAGAAAATGAGCAATGGTTTCGCTACATAGGACCCTTATTCCTCGTCTGGGATCGTGTAGAACGCTTTGAAGCTGCACTAAAACTGTAATTTTGACCTTCAACCGTTTGGAGTCCATTGAAGTCCACTATAAGGAGAAAAATCCTGGAATGTTTTCATCAAAACCTTCATTTCTTTTCGACTGAAGAAAGAAAGACATGAACATCTTGGATGACATGGGGGTGAGTAAATTATCAGGGAATTTTAATTTGAAAGTGAACTAATCCTTTAACTATTTTACAGAATAGCAATTTTGTATGAATTTGTACAGAAACCTGCGATTTTTAGACGGGTCCACCCCAAACCCTAACTGATTGTACGAAAATGAGATTGTTTGAATTATCCACCAGTTCGCAGAAACCTAAAATAGTTATGAATTGCCATGAAAGTGTGTTGGTTTGTGTTCATGCACCTTTAATGTGTTTTACCTGTCAGGCTTGTTGGGAGAGGGACTGTATTTTTAGATTCTCATGTGACAGTCCAAGGGGAAGGAGGTACAGCTTTTGCCAAAGAATTTAAGATGTACACTAAGGGAACATCGCTCTGCTTAAGGGATAAGCTGACTTAAATACTCAAGATTTAATTCTTGTCAGTTTGAGTGTCTTGAGAATAGTTCCTAACACAGGTGTTTACTTCGCTCCATGTATAAACATATAGGCACTGAACATACTGTATATATACACAAACTGAAACTATATTTTCATACTATGAAAGTCAATGTGGAACAACAACTGTTTGGTAAGAATATCTTCTTTTTGTGTTCAACAGAACAAAAAAACTACAGGTTTAGAACAACTCGAGGGTGAGCAAATGATGACAGAATTGCCATTTTTGGGTGAACTATCCCTTTAAGTGCCCATTGATTAACTTTGATATATCAGAATTTCTTCCAGCTGCAATAAAACCGGTTAACAGGGCATTACAGACCAAAGAATATAAGTTGAGTAATATGTGTAATGCTTAAAGGAAGGAGAGTGCAGGTTCTCAGAATGAGTTTGTAACTGCGAGGAAATGCAATATCCTTTTAAGCACACACCCTCCTGTCTTGTAGAAGATTCAGCCACAACTTCTGTTCAGAGGTTAATCTCAGAGTTAATTCTTGGGACAAGCAATGTATTAAGCACAAAAAAACAAAATGAAATTTTATGGGCAATTTTCATTTTTTGATGTCTTAGCTCTGTTAGTGCTTATTTCTAGCACATACCTAGACTCTCTGTGTGTTTATCCAGAAAGGAATCACCTGTAACTGGTGCCTGCAGACGGGCCACAAAACTAGGGGAGCTCTCACCAACAGCTTGCCCATGCAATCTTAGCCTGACCTTTCCTGAATATCGCTTCCTGTTGCTCATTGTCTGCTTTTAATCTGCACTGTTGCCTGCTGGTATATTTATAGCTGTCCTCCAGAGGCACGGACATAGAGGAAAATCATTTAGAGTTTGCACCCTCTGAAAGGGGGTGGGCAGAACCATGGGTAATTAAAGGGATAGTTCACCCAAAAATGACAATTCTGTCATCATTTAACACCCCTCATGTTGTTCCAAACTTGTACGACTTTCTTACTTCTTTGGAATAAAAAAAAAAAAAAAAAAAATCAAGATGTTTTGAAGAAATCCTGGTTGCTCTTTTCCACCCATTTACAATTAATGCTTCAAAAATTATTCAAAACATGAGGTTCAGTGCATAATGACTTAAATTTCAGGTTGTTTGTCACCCAAAGATATTATTTGGCTTCAGAAGACTTAAAATAAAGTCATATGCTCATATTTTTGATACTTTTTGATTTTTTAAAAACATCTCATTTTGTGTTCAAAGAAACTCAAGTTTGAGTAAATAATGAAAGAATATTTATATTTAGGTGAACTATTTCTTTAAATATTGTTAGTGTGGTATGTTACCCAATTTGTATATCCAAACATAACGTATAGGTGTGTTCCAATCGACTGTAAGTGCCCTGCGAAGTTGACTTCACAGGGTATTCCACTATCTTAAGTGAGATTCCAGTTTGAATGGCACAGTGAAAAGCATAGGGAAAAGGGTAACATCGATACATATGTTCACAGGAAATGGAAAGGGAAATTTACCCACCAGTCATTGTGCATCCTCCAAGTACTACACAAATTTTGATTAAAATAAAGTGATGAAAATGATTTGAGGTTCCAACATTTTCCAACATTTTAATATACATTTATTTATTGAATATACATTTATTTAAAGAAGTTATGTCATTGAATTATAAACTCTGCTAATATGCAAAACTCAAGTGTTGTTTCTTCAGCAGGTCAGGGAGTAGGGAGCAGCAAATAGGGATTGATATACAGGGATCCTGTCAATTGAAATGGGATAAAGAAAGAGTTAAAAAAAAAAAGGAAAAGCGTGAGCTTGGTCCTTGTGTTATCTATAGAAGGCTGTTTTGGACAGAGTTGTACATTCTAGTTAGTGTCCTTTCATTCGTGCAGCTGCAAAAGTTTAGATAAATTGGTTTTGGCCCTGCCAAAGTGTGTGTGTCACGTACTGGTTCTGATGCAGATGGAGTTGGATTTAATTCTCTGATATTCTAACCATACATAATCTATATTATATCTTATTGCATCTGCTTATTACAGGAAATAATACTTTATTAAAGTAAGCATATTTTGCAGTGAGTTTGCAAACAGGTTTAGATTACACCCTGTCTTCAGAATGAAAATGAAAGCAAAATGAAATGGAATATAACTGATGGTTTATGCTAAAGAGACCCTGCATGTGCTAAACTTTACTCAATCATATTCTAGTCTGCAGGAAATGAAGTGCAGACTGCTGGGTCTGATGCTTTCTGGGAAAAACCCATATCTGTCATTAATGCTACCCTCAAAATGGTCACTCTAGTATGATTTTAATAGCGTGGATTGCTTATGCGGAGGACATAATGGCATAACTCTCTTTGTCTTGATGCTCAGCCAAAAAGTTTATTTTGAAACCCCTTGGCCTGCATGTACTGTTTACGCTTGTAGTTTGAGATTGACTCATAGTGTATGTGAACAAAGTTACGGGAAACAGGAGCACTAAATGCTAAACCGCTGTAATTTTAGAAGGCTTCAGCTGAAGGTGATGTCTCATTTGTGGGTTCTGGGAATTCCATGCGTGTCCTGTATTATGTTTTGTGTGGCTTATTAATGTGACATGTTGCAGGATGCAGTTGTGGTCATTTCTTGCCTCTGATCACTTTACATTTATAGACATTTTTAATATATGGATTTGCCAGACAATTCTATCCAAAGTGACTTGCTTTCAAGGTACACATTTTATTAGTTTCCCTGGGAATCGAACTCATGACTTAATCTTAATTTTGCTCCCTAGAAATTCCCCGAATGCACTGTGAAAGCTAATGATCATGGGTTTCTCAGTGTATTTGTTTACTGAAAACGTTATCAGAGGATAAGTGTAA
Organism: Chanodichthys erythropterus; assembly: GCF_024489055.1. NCBI lineage: Eukaryota > Metazoa > Chordata > Actinopteri > Cypriniformes > Xenocyprididae > Chanodichthys > Chanodichthys erythropterus. Next base: position 21,594,408 of record NC_090237.1, read on the forward strand.
ATAAAAAAAAATGTAACTTAAAATTTAGTTTGTTATGTACATGAACGGAGAAATTATTTATTTCAAATATCATCATACAGGATATCATACAGTTATTAGATTTAAAGAATCACTCTTTTATTTTTATTTATTTGTTCATTGATTATTTTGGTCATTTTTAGTGCTGTCAATCGATTAAAACAAATTTATTAATTAATTTACGCTACTACTACTTCCTACATCATGGTTCGGGGCAGAGGTCACTCTTCCTTTGTATACAGCCGTATATAAAAAGTTTTAAATATGGATGTTTTTCTTACAAAAACCCATCACTTCACTTCAGAAGGCCTTTATTAACCTACTGGAGTCGTATGGATTACATTTATGATGGATGGATGTGCTTTTTGGAACGCCATTCAATCCTTTTACAAAACTGGGAAGAGCCAAGATATTTTTTAATATAACTCTGATTGTGTTTGTCTGAAATAAGAAACATATATACCTAGGATATACCTACCTTGAGGGTGAGTAAATTAATTGTTCATTTTGTCAGCCCTAGTAATTTTAGATTGTTCATTATTAATTATAATCTGCGATTTTTATTCCATTACTTTTATTATTATTTTGATTTATTTCTCAAATAGTTTAACCTTTTGAAGGGCAAGACTACTACAATTAACATTTTTGCCATTTATACAGCAATGTAGTTGATATATTACAGCTATATTTAATGTATGACTTTGCAGTCATGTTGCAGGTATTGCGTCATCAATGTCTTAATGTTTTGTGAACCAAGGCCCTCGCTAGTGCCCGAAAAATACTGATTCACGACAAGGAGAACATGGGAGGCGAGCGGAATGACACAGACAGCAAGTCTGTTGCCAACAGTTTGCTCATATTTATATTAACAATACAAATCATAAAAACAGATTTGGCCTGTTCAACCTGCGTCCCACAGGCCTCCTGCTGTTCAAACCAGATCCAAAAACAGAGACCTACTAGATAACAATATCTCTGTCTCCATCTTAATCATAGCCCTCATGACTTGCTTGTATTTACACGTGTGGCCTCCTTCCGTGAGCTGTTAGAGTGCTGATAAAGACGAAATGCCAGACACATGCATTCGCATGTCATGTGTCCCCTGTAATAGGCTGTTTATTTGCCACTGGGTTTAGTTGACTTTCAAATCTTAAGTATTTAAAGGTGCAGTAAGTAGTATTTGAACTACGCTGTTGGACATTGCTGATATTTGAAATCAACCTAAACAAACCCACCCCTCTCTTCATTGCTCTGCCTCCAATACTCACATTCCAATCTTAACCACCTTGCTCCGAGTCGGTCTCGAATCGCTGCATGATCGCTGCTGGCATGCAAAGCAAATGATGCGAAGCACCTCATTCTCTAGCGTTCGTCAGTGTACAGTGGTTTACCTGCACAACTCTCACTATCTGGCCTCTGTTACACACGCAATGCGAGAGTGGATGTCTGTTTATCACAGCTGACACGCATCAAAATGCAGTTGATGAACAAACGACAAGAAAGCACAAAAAATGAACATACAGTACACATGAGTAAATACAAAGTGTTCGTTGTTTGTCGCAAACAGCACAGCAGCTCCAGACAATCAAAACCCAGTTTTACTCAAGAGAAGCAGGATCAAAGCAGTTTTAAGGCCTTCCCACTTAGCTCTCTCCAGCGCTGGAAAGCTTTTCTAATATAAACCGGGTCCTAAAGCGCTTGCCCAGGCATAAACCTTCATTCCAGTGATATTCTTTTGAGCTCTTTTGTATTGTGTCCCCTTTCTCGTCATGCAGTTGTTTTTTTTTTTTTTTCCTATTTTCAAATCTCCCTCTTGTTCGTTCTCTCTCCTCGACCGTCATACGCCCCCTGATGCTGATTGTTTAGACGTTTGTTGTTGGACTCGGCCCGACTAACTTCCAAACAGTGTATTTGAAATATCACTGAGTCCCCCTTTTAATACAGCCATGGCTAATGGAGCATTGGGTTGAACTGTGGTTCTCCACTATGCCCCCATTGGCCCCTGTTTCTCAGGGAAGAGGCATGGCTCTGCACAGGAATGTTTCTGAGTCTTCACTGTCCATTAAAGCGTCAGCCGGTCTCTGTTATGCTCACGGTTTGATCTGTGCTGGGAAAGCTAGCATGATCACAGACAGCTTGAATTAAGCCTGATGTTCTTAAGATCTCGTCTGGCAGATTTTTATATACATATTTCACATATACACATTTCTTATTATTATCAATGTTGAAAACAGTTGATTAATAAGATTATGCAATAATATCAAGGCTTAAGTTTTAAAGATGTATGATCCAGTCCAAATCTCTGAAGATCACATAAGTTTTTGGAGAACTACAGGAAAAAGAGCGTTAGACATAGCTGCTATTGATGTTATGACTAATTTATTCCCTTTTCCATTGTAAATGTAAAATTTAAATGAAAACTGAATGATAAAAGTTTGTGTTTTCCTTTTTTTTTTTTTTGTTTTTTTTGGAGAGGAACCTCATATCCTCCACAATTGTATCCCTGAAAGTAATTTAGTTGCTGATCAAACATGCTTAAACAACATCAGAATATTAAATATGATTTGTCATGCAGTGTGTTTTTTCCCAGTGTGATGAACAGTGCAATTGAACTCAACTCTTTGATTTTTTTTTCCTCTCTAATCTAATAATCTAATAATGTCTTAATTAGTCAGATGTGATCATCTATCAATATGACCCTCATAATTGAAAGAGTCATTACATGATTGTTGAGTAGATTTTGACTTTCTCTTTTCAACCCATGGTTTTGCTGCGGCTTTGTGTGTGTGTGTGTGTGTGTGTGTGTGTGCGTTTTTAGGCGAATTATAATGGCAGGCGGCCTGGTGCTTTTATACTCTGAACTTGAAAGGCTCACAGACGGGACAAGTTTTTTTTTTTTTTTTTTTTACAACCACAACAGTCAGAAGCAGCTCTTAAGAGGCTCTGGGTTTGGCAGATGCACAGACCGAGCAGAGAAACAGCTTACCTTTGAAGTGTTGGGGGTGAAAGAGTGCAGGAGTGTGTACGTTAACCCCTCACTCACCTGCCTCTGTCAACCCATTCTGGGCTTCACTCATGTAGCGATCTTGACAGCACTGCTGAAAATGAGCCTGTTTTGTTTTCCTTGTTGTTTGGATGATTGTCACTTGTCACAAAGAAATGTGCAGGTCATTTTTCACCCCACAATTGTCTGAAATCAAAAAACTTTTTCAATCAATCAATGAATCAGTGAATCAATCAATCAATCAATCATCGTTCATTCATTTGTTCTTCATGGATTCAGTAATTAAGTCTCAATAATTTGCATTTCATCTTAATTTTGTGTAATTTATATAGTAGTAACAGTTGCATAGGCTACAAATTACGTTTTTGCGGCTGTCGTCTAATGGTCTCATGATTGTTTTTGCAATATTTCATTGTTTTTCCAAAAGAATTACACTATACAAAGGATGCAAATAACTTTCATTTAACTAAATGTCCCATCTGGGTGTGATTTATAGATAAATTACAAAATATCACATTTGTTCAGGTCTGTTGTAAATTTATGGTACTTTAGTGCTATATTGAAAATATTATCAGTGCATAAAATAAATATTACAGTTCAAATTCAGTGCAAAACAGACTTTCATTTACAGCTTCATTTACTTCATGCATATTGCATATATCATTTTTTTTTTTTTTTTTCTTGGGGTGAATATGACATTTCTTAATAGTTTTGTGAGATTCAGCCATTTCTGTTTCGTCCTCTATTCGACCTCTTTGGCGCATTTTCATTTCTCACCTCTGTTTCTCTATGCTTATTAGAGTGTAAGTGTTTGTTGTGTTATTTCAATAATGATGGAGGTTTCACTGGTGTTCCTCATTCAAAGCAGGAGAAACTCGTGAGACTTTCGGAGAGGATGTGGCTGTGTATTGTGTCTGGTGTGGAGCAGAGGTCCAACTGCTTTGCTTTAATACTGTGAAGACCATCTCTTCCTCAGAGAGCAGAACTGTTAATTAAAAAGCCCTCTGCTCAGACTGAACCATTCCATTTAGAGCTCTGACACCCCTGACACTCCTTGTGCTTATTTATAGCTGTCCTATTAGCTGTCCGCTCTCAATTCTGCCTAAAAAGCTACCTGGATTTCTTCTGAAGTGTACTATGGACAAGTTTTATAGATGCGGTTTGGATCTCCCTCTGTGAGATTTGAATATAGAAACAATATCCACAGACAGGATGTCTTTAATACAGAAATTTGAATATATCTCTGGCCATCTGTCTGGTTTGTTTGCCATCCATTCAAAACAGACTTGTGAAACACACCCTGAGCAAAACCAGCTCTGTTTATGTACCCGTCAAAAATCAGACGAACGCCTTGAATGTGCTTTTTTGGTTTGAAAGGAATTTTTTAAAATACTAGGCAGTAAGACTGCACAATTTTTGGGAAAAACTGACATTAAGATCTTGTTTTTATGCAATACATTTTGCGATATAATATTTTTATTTTTTATTTATTTATTTTTATTTTTTTTAACAGATTACTTAAACTTATATTTAGAAAGAATTAATCATTTGTTAGGGAGTGCATAAAAATAATTTAAAAAAAGCTGAAAAAGTGAAGCATCCTTTTAGGGTTGAACGATTTGGGAAAACATGTTGGTGTTCACTTTGGTGTTCTTGGGGTTACTTATTACAACAACAAACAAGTTCTTGTAACTAGTTTATCAGTTCATCTCTTTCACTTGATTGTTTTATAGGCCACATTCTTACTGTTTTTGACCATTTCAGTATGATTTATAATAATAATAATATGATTTTTATTGTAATTATTATTTAAAAATAAGAAATATATTGCAATAGTATTATTATTATTGTAGAATAAATATGGTTAAGGATTTAATGAAAATAATTTTATTCTATAATATAACTGTAAAATTTACATCTTCATTTCTTCATTTTCAAACAATAAACCATCTAGCATTTATTTCGGCCATTTAAATGGCAAATAAACATATGAGCTGCTGGAAAATCATTTGTGTTAATCATTTACCTGCGTGCAGCTCCTTATATGTCGGTTCAGTGTCTTAGGGCGGCTTGATTCACAATAAATGAACCGAGCTGCTCTGATATGCTGAAAAACACTGACTGCATCATGAGCTGCTGCACACACGGGTTATTATATTAAAACTAAAACCATAAAAAACTACCTTTACTTGAAAGAAAATAAACATTAACTGAAAGAAAAGAAAATATATTAAAAAAAGGGAATATATATGAAAAAAAGAATCATATCCCTTTGAAATCGTTACTTTATTTGTCATACAGCCTGAAATCAAAACCCATTCCAAAAAACTTTTCCAGCTTTATTTACTAATTTTGCCTTACAAAAAAAAAAAAAGAAAAAAAAAAAGAAAAGGGCAACAGTTCTGAAAATGAATAAAAAAAACCTGAAAACCTAGAATAACATGATTGGAAAAGTCATCAGTCCCCTGATTTAATACTTCATAGAGCCAACTTTTGCTTTAATTACAGCCATTAAGCTTTTTGGATATGTCTGTACTAGCTTTGCACACCTAGATTGGAGAGTATTTGCCCATTCTTCCTTGCAGAATTGCTCAAGTTCAGTCAAATTCCATGGTGAGCAGAAATGGATCCACAGATTTTCTATCGGATTTAAGTCATGGCTTTGACTCGGCCACTCAAGAACATTCACATCCTATCCTTAAAGGGAACCCCTGGTGTTAAGACTTGTATGGCTTAATATAACGTAAATGATGTCTCTTACTAAAATATGTAGTTGAAAACCCATTATTTAAAAAAACCCATGACATATTTGGACCGATTTGGACAATGGGCGGCGCCATTTTGTTTGCGTTCTTTGTCGGTGACGTCAAATGGTTGCACTCACTGCTCTACTGACACTGTCATATTGCTATCTTTAACGCAACACAACTCCGAATATTATATACGATGCCACATTGTGCAGCTTTTGGTTGTAATTTTCAGTCGATGAGCCACAAGAGAAGCGATGCAAGTCTTACTGTTTTACTAGTGATAAGAGGAGAAAAGAATGGGAAGTTGTGAAGAATGTGGACGAATAAAACAGTTGTGTTGCGTTAAAAATAGCAATATGACAGTGTCAATAGCTCACCAAGAGCAACCATTTAACGTCACCGACATAGACCACAAACAAAATGTCGCCGCCCATTGTCCAAATATGTCACAGATTTTTTAAATAACGTAAATCTTTCATGGATTTTCAACTACATATTTTAGTAAGAGACATAATTTACGTTATATTAAGCCATACAAGACTCAACACCAGGGGTTCCCTTTAAGCCATTGCGTTGTTCTTTTGGTGGCATGTTTAGGATTATTGTCATGTTGAAAGGTGAATGACCCATCTTCAGCTATCTAGCAGTGGGGAGCAGGTTTTCCTCAAGAATTTGGATGTACTTGGCAGCATTCGTTTTCCCTTCAATCCTGACCAATCGCAATGCTGCCACCACCATGCTTCACAGTATGGCTAGTTTCGAGTGGTGTGCTTTGTTTGCTTTTCGCCAAACATAGTGCTTGAAGTGCAAAAAGGTCAGTTTTGGTCTCATCAGACCATATCACCTTTTGCCAGATGGTATCAGAGTCTTCCAGGTGTGTTTTTGCATAGCGCAAACGAGACTGAGTGTGGCTTCGTTCTTGCCACCCTGCCATACAGGCCAGCTTTGTGTAAAGCTTGTGAGATAGTTGTCACATGCACAGACTGACCAGTCCCAGCCATAAAGCCTTGAAAGTCCTTCAAAGGTACCTTTGGCCTCTTAGTAGCTTCCCTGATCAATGTCCTCCTGGCTCGGTCATCCAATTTGAAGGGAGGGTCTGATCTAGGCAATGTGTTGGTGGTGCCATGCCCTTCTTAATGATGCTTTGAACAGTACTCAGAGGGATAGATAAAGCCTTCGAAATGTTTTTGTAGCCTTCTCCTAACTTGTGCCTTTCTACAACTATATCCCGGAGACCTTTTGAAGGCACTTTCACAACCATGGTGAATTCTTCAATGTACTATGCACTACTAACAGTGAAATCTTCAAGAAACAGCTGGTTTTATTCTGAAGAAATCAAAACCACTACAATTGACCCTTTGCAAAGACCCGCCCCAGTTACTGTTGCTTTGTCCGACAAGCCGTGGCGCTGTCACTCCACACGCAGTGTAAAATACATAGCGGAGCAAAGAGGACACTGACAACACATCGACAGACAAGACAAAGCAGGTTACTTATAATATTAAACAAAGTCCCAGCTTTCAAATTGTGTAGTTATTAAATAAATTCAAATAATTCATCTCTTCCTACTAGTCCATTTATAGCGTCAAATAACCTTGAATGAACATGAGAATGAATGTTGTTTCAAACGCGGAAAGACATAAATACACACCATTTTTCAAGTTTAAATCCACTGAAGTTAATCTTCAAACTACTGGCTGCTTTGTCGGACCAAATGCCGGATGCGGCGTTCTGATTGGTTAGATCGCTTGTCAATCAAACTCCCGGCGAAGGGTCAATTGATGATTTTTTTTTTTTTCATTTAACTTGATGTACTAAAATAAATAAAACTAAAAATGGAATATATAATCAGTAAACATAGAATATAGTCATTCACGGAACCAATTTTAATGGACCCTAAAATTTTGCATACAGGATAAATGAGCTGCCCTGTGTCCAAACCCATGAGCTTGTGATATTTCCTAATATTTCCTAATTTAATAATATTATTTGTGAAAAAAAATAATAAGCAGTAAACGGGTGAATTTCAATTGTCTCATTACTTTCTCATTACTCTCTACATTTTACAAATATTTCGAATGTGAAAGATACAATATAATTTGCGATAAATTATGTATGGAAATGGCTCAAGGCAGATTTTTTTAGCGATACAACAAAACTTATCGTGACAATGCGTTCTTTTAAGGTTGACATCATTGCACACACCAATTTATCGGTAAAAGGCCAATTAAATAAAAAAAAAAACAACAACAAAAAACGGATTGGAGACAGCAAATTTCGCAAACGTTTTTTTAGGCATATTCACTTTACCGATAACAAAACGGAGCTAAAACTGAAAGATGATACTAATGGTACGAAAAGCACAAATCAGGATATTGATTTTATTTCGATATATCATGCAGCCCTGCTAGGGAGTTTGAAAGCAACAGTGGATGATTTACATAAGGGTCATCCTAGTGAGGTTTTAGGTTACAGAGTTACCTATAAGCCAGCTTTAGCTTGCTACTCTGAGATGCGCTGATGACATGGAGCACAGGCAAACGGTTGCTTGACTCAGGCTTGAGTCAGTCAGTGTTTGCCTTAACACTCTTTCTGAGTGTGGTGGCGAGAGGCCAGGGATGCCCCCACGCTGTGTGCAGTGGGCCGCTCAAGCATGACTGTCCTCAGGGCATCACCAACGGTTTTTCGTGATCCTCAGGCAGTCCTACTAGTAGAGATGCTACGGGGGAGAAAAAAACGAATATCCGGGAGTGTGATTGCTGATGGGGAGTGATGAGGGACTGTAGGAAGTCGGGGAATGTATGGGTGGGAGTGTCTCTTTTGTCGTAATTATCTTTTCAGCCATTTCCTGAGCACAACAAACACCACCCTGTTTTTGGCCCTGCCAGTATACAGTTTGATTAGAAGCTCCGGCTTTTCTCAAGCTGCTTCTAGCTGGACTGAGCATGATTGGTTCTTAGCGAAAGCAGGAGGAAGTGGCCACGGCATCTGCCATTACTGGAACCGTCCTCAATAGTAGAGCTCCCTGGATAATAGCATCCATTTGTCTAGAGCTGTTTGGTTTGGCCTAAGTGGCTTCAAAGGGTGATTGAGAATGTTGCTATCTGGACTGATTAGTTTTTTTTCTTCATCCCCTAAAATTAAATTAACCAAAACCTCACTTCCACATGTTACTGCATTTTTAGACTTCATCTAGAACTGGTATGTGAGGTTATATACTGGTAGAGATTCTGTTATACCATTTATACCGCAGTGTTTATGCGGCTGTCATTAGCAAGGACTGCTTTAAGTAAATTATGCATAAGAGAAACAAATGGTTTCTGTTGTTTATGGTTGCCAAGTTTTGTGTATGTGGTGTTTTTTTGTTTTTTTTAATCAGAATTATTTAAAAATGATTGTTATTTTTTGCAATTTAGATTGTTACACAATATGAGAGTTAATATTTAACCGCTAATAATAATAATCTATTAAAATAAAAAACTGAATATCCATTTTAACGCCTAAATTCACTAAGCATTCAAAACAATTTATTTGAATTTATTTAGAATTTTAGAGTCTGCCTTTTATAGGTTATTGGATATAACAAGTAATAATTATTGGTTTATTGTATAAGCGAAAATTTTAATATTGGTGCATCCCTAGTTATATAATTTAGCATTTTCATATATACTGTACTTTACTGTTCAAATCGGGGTCCAGTACAGTGCAATGTTTTTTTTTATGTTTTTGAATGAAGTCTGTTATGCTCACCAAGCCTTTTAGTTGATTAAAAATATAGTAAAATCAGTAATGTTGCGAAATCTAGCTTCCGCCAGACTGCCTTCCGTATTCAACTTACGAAGAAAGTGTAAAACTGTTGCTGTCCAAAAAGCTTACGCTACGACATACACCTTCCATATTCAGCTTACGAAAAAAGCTTAACTGACGCGACACCAGTTTACACTTTCTTCGTAAGTTGTATACGGAATCCGGTCTGGTGGAAGCTAGATATTTGATAACTTGATAACTTGTGAAATATGGATATTTTTTTACACAAACGCATCACTTTGCTTCAGAAGGACTTTATTAACCCCCCGGAGCCATGTGGAGTACATTTATGATAAATTTCTTCAGCTCATACTTATTTGGTAACACTCACTGCCATTATAAAGCTCAGATGCATCAGGATAATATATCTCAGAATGTGTTCATCAGAAAGAAGAAAGTCATATACACCTAGGATGGGTGAGTAAAGCTTCGAGTAATTTTCATTAGAAAGTGAACTAATCCTTTAAGTGTAACTTTTGGTCAATTTAATGCCTTGTCCTTGCTGAATAAAAGTATTTCTTTCAAAAAATCTTACTGACACCAAACTTGTTAACAGTAGTGTACAAAGATATTAAACTACTTGGAGATCATGATATAAGATTTTGGTCACACCCGCCAACCTTAACCACATCCATAAGTTTGAGTTTTGTGTAACCTGCCTAGAATACTAAACAGTTAGTGTCCAGTTTTCTGTGTAGTCAGAATTCATAGTTCCTTTGGGCCTCTTTTCCAACAGTTAACCTTCACAGCTAAATGGATTGGATATCAGAACAGAAATATGCTCATTTTTTTGACAGATCTTACTGTGAATCCTAATTTTTATTCTGCTTTCAAGGTTGGCATCTGATCTAACCCAGTTAAATACTGTTTTATCAGTTTATGACTGTCCTTGTGCTATGTCCTGTTAGCAAAGGCTCACATATGGGATCTGGGTTTCTCTCACTGAGTGACCCTCGATGCTGTGATCATGAAAGAGTGTGAGCGGGCTGAAGTGTCCGGACTCTCCACCTTAGGGCGTGACCCTGTGCTAGCACTGCCACTGTTATCAGTGTTCAACACATTCTCCCTCTTCGTCATTCACAGTTGCCGCACACGCAAACACACACCCACTCCAGAGCGTGGACAGATCTAGTAGCAGAGCCCAAGTCTGTGCTGGCACTGGGTCTAACGTGTGCTTGGGGGCCTTTGTGAGGAAATTAACCATGAAGTTTCACAGCCAAACAAGCCACAATCAGCCACCGATGATAACTCATCTTTTAGTCTCTTTGCTTTCCCATGATGCACTAAAATGTTCCAGCAGTGCAGACTGCGCCTAGTCCCTGTACGCTTTCTCTTTTCTCTCCCATGCTCTATTGGCAATTTGGCACAGCATGGTGTGTTTTCTGCTTTGTTGCACTCCATACCTGTCACTTATTTTTGATAACTGATTTTTTGTATTTTATAAATCATAAATAGTGTTATTAATATTATTAATGAACTTTTATTTTATATACTTAATATTATTATAATGATTGTTATTGTTGTTATTTATTAATAACAATAATATAATAATGTTATTTTGTTGTTAAATAATATAATAAATAAACATAAAAAGTCCATTATTACTATTAATTAACTTCATTATTTTAATTTATTTATACATTTATAAATGTTGATAAATAACAATAATAATGTGCTTAATTTAATTATATAATAATTTATTATTATTGTTGTTATTTTTATTATTATTTATCAACACTAATAGTATAACAATAATAATGTATTGTTATTTTAGTTGTTGCTGCACAATAATAATACTGTGCTTTATTATTTTAATTTAATTATATAATAATAAATTAATATATAATTAAATTAAAATATCACATTGTTATTTTTATACTGTTAGTGCTGATAAATAACAAAAATAACAATAATAATAAATTATTATATAATTAAATTAATAAAAGCACATTATTATCACATTATTATTATTATTTATCAGCACTAACATTAGAACAATAATAATGTATTGATATTTTAGTTGTTGCTAAATAAAAATAATAAATAATAATAATAAAAATGTTCTTTTATTATTTTAATTTAATTATATAATAATTTATTGTTATTGGTAGTAATAGTACTATTATTATTACATTAATGATGATGATGATGATGATGATACAAATAATAATAAAAAAAATTGTTCATTTTGATTCAATTACATATTTACTTATTTAATTTATTATTATTATTAGTAGTAGTAGTAGTAAAGGGACTCCAAAAAAATAGCCTATTTTAAATATATTTGATATATTTAAAAATGTTTATTATTATTATTATTTCTTTACAAAGCCTAAAGAAAACATTTAAGTTCAGTATAAATAAAAGGCATCTGTTTAAGGTGTATATTAAATAACACTGTAAGTGACATGAACAAAACAGGCCTCTCCTACTCCAGCATGTACTTTTCTCTGCTAGTGTAGTCTGTGCTTCGCCTCCCCCACCACCTTCTTTCAACCTGAAAATCCTCTCCAAATTACTGCTGTTGTTAGGCTACCATATGTTCGCCTCTCTGATCCTATTTGAATGGGTTTACCTGAGGGGTTGAGTGGGGTTGGAAGATGGTTTGTGGCTGGGGGCAGGGTGGTGTGGAATGTGAGTGGCTGGAGGGGTACATGCAGGACTTGCCCTCGGCCTGGCACGCTGGTGTCCCTCCCATCGTAGGCATGTGAGTCCTGCAGCACAGAACACATCACAGCAGAGCCGCCGGTTACTGCAGCTTGACCGTGGCCCTTTGGATGATCCTCTGCACAAACACACACATACATAGGAACACTCAATGTATATGTAGTATAGCCAGAGGGGCCTGTAACTCAGAATCTGTCTAGTTCCACTAATGGGCTCGTAAGGGTTTCAAGCTTCCGGCTAACCGGAGGAAATGTCTAGATTGGTAGAGAACAGTTGTGATGATAAAAATAGAATAATAAGCCCATTATAATGGCAAACCATTTATGAGTCAGTTAAAGTGATAATTCACCTAAAAAATGAAAAATTTTCTTATACTTACCCTGTTATTGCTCCAAACCCTTCAGACTTTATTCTGTAGGACACAAAAGGAGATGTTAGACATAATATTCATGCTACTGTTTTTTTCCTACATTGAAATGGCATGGGAATGAATGCTGTCCAAATGACAACTTCAAGCCCTCTGAAGCCATACGACAGCACTGAGTAAGGAAAAGAAGAAAAATTTAACTTTTATAGTGCCTTTTTGTCGTTCAACCTTGAAAAATTCATCCCAACTAATTTTTATTGTATTGAAAAAAATGTGTGTTGTGTTACATTGAAACTAGATGAATGTTAGTACAAACCCGATTCCAAAAAAGTTGGGACACTGTACAAATTGTGAATAAAAAAAGAATGCAATGATGTGGAAGTTTCAAATTTCAATATTTTATTCAGAATACAACATAGATGACATATCAAATGTTTAAACTGAGAAAATGTATCATTTTAAGGGAAAATTAGTTGATTTTAAATTTCATGGCATCAGCACATCTCAAAAAAGGGACAAGGCCATGTTTACCACTGTGTGGCATCCCCTCTTCTTTTTATAACAGTCTGCAAATGTCTGGGGACTGAGGAGACAAGTTGCTCAAGTTTAGGAACAGGAATGTTGTCCCATTCTTGTCTAATACAGGCTTCTAGTTGTTCTAGAGCTTGGATATACCTTTCAGCATTGATGGTGCCTTTCCAGATGTGTAAGCTGCCCATGCCACACGCACTCATGCAACCCCATACCATCAGAGATGCAGGTTTCTGAACTGAGCGCTGATAACAACTTGGGTTGTCCTTGTCCTCTTTAGTCCGGATGACATGGCGTCCCAGTTTTCCAAAAAGAACTTCAAATTTTGATTGGTCTGACCACAGAACAGTTTTCCACTTTGCCACAGTCCATTTTAAATGAGCCTTGTTCCAGAGAAAACGCCTGCGCTTCTGGATCATGTTTAGATATGGCTTCTTTTTTGACATATAGAGTTTTAGCCGGCAATGGCGAATGGCACGGTGGATTGTGTTCACCGACAATGTTTTCTGGAAGTATCCCTGAGCCCATGTTGTGATTTCCATTACAGTAGCATTCCTGTATGTGATGCAGTGCCTTCTAAGGGCCCGAAGATCACGGGCATCCAGTATGGTTTTTCGGCCTTGACCCTTACGCACAGAGATTGTTCCAGATTCTCTGAATCTTTGGATGATATTATGCACTGTAGATGATGATAACTTCAAACTCTTTGCAGTTTTTCTCTGAGAAACTCCTTTCTGATATTGCTCCACTATTTTTCGCCGCAGCATTGGGGGAATTGGTGAACCTCTGCCCATCTTGAGAGGCTCTTTGTATACCCAATCATGTTGCCAATTGACCCAATAAGTAACAAATTGGTCCTCCAGCTGCTTATATGAACATTTAACTTTTCTGGCCTCTTATTGCTACCTGTCCCAACATTTTTGAAATATGTAGCTCTCATGAAACCAAAAATGAGCCAATATTTGGCATGACATTTCAAAATGTCTCACTTTCAACATTTGATATGTTATATATATATATTCTATTGTGAATAAAATATAAGTTTATGAGATTTGTAAATTATTTCATTCCTTTTTTATTCACAATTTGTACAGTGTCCCAACTTTTTTGGAATCGGGTTTGTAAATAATATATATACTGTTCAAAAGTATAAAGACAGTAAGATTTTTTTTTTTTTTTTTAAAGTCAATGAGGCATTGAATTGATCAAAAGAGATAGTAAAGACATGGCCCTATCATACACCCGGCACAATGCGGGTGTATGATAGGGCCATGTCAAGTGTTTTTTTTTTTTGTTTTTTTTGCTAGTTTCAGCCCAAGGCAGTTATCATTTTCACGTCCAACGCCACGTTGTTTAAATAGAAAATGCACTCACACCCATCTGTTCTCCCATGACCCATTAAGAGACTAGGTACAACCCTTTTGCCAACCATTTTTTCCATCATTAAACTAGCAAAAGAGGATTCAGACACACCCTAAGTGCACCTGCGCCATGCGCTTCAGACCATGAGCTTAGATCGTTGCGCTTAGGGCCCTAAATGTTACAGAAGATTTCTATATCAAATAAATGCTGCTCTTTTGAACTTTCTATAAAAAAAATTCATTAAGGTTTCCACAAAAATATTAAGCAGCACAACTATTTTCAACATTGATAATAATAAGAAATATTTTTTGATCATCAAATCATCATATTAGAATGATTTCTGAAGGATCATGTGACACTGAAGACTGGCGTAATGATGTTGAAAATGCAGCTTCACCATTACTTTTTTAAATATATTAAAAGTTATTTTAAATTATGATATAATTTCATAATATTACTGTTTTACTGTGTTAGGGTTAGTCATCAGCCTTGCTGAGCATAACAGGCTTCTTTCAGAAGCATTAAAAAAAAAAATCAACCTCGCACTTTTGGAATGGAAATACACTGCGTTCCAAATTATTATGCAAGTGACATATCAGTAAGATTTCAGTACAATAAACATTCAGATTTTAGTTTTTCTAAGAAAATGTTTGTTTGTTTGTTTTTTTATTTATCCATGTCTTTTTAGATAACTGGTACCAATCTCAGACAAAATAATTTGCCAGGTCTATGGAAACCCCTACTTAGAGGTTGTTCCACATTATTAAGCAAGTCACAGTTCTCATGCAATATGGGGAGGAAGAAAGATCTTTCTGAAGATGAAAAGCATGAAATGGTCCAATGTTGTGCAAAAGGCATGAAAACAACTAATATTGTGTGAAACTGAATGGAGATTATCGAATTATCATAAGATTTGTGAGTGATTTAGAGCACAGCAGAACTCGGTCAGATAAAGGCTTATTGAGGAAAGTTCCTGTCAAAAAAATGTATTTTATTAAAAGGGCAGCTATAAAAAAGCCAGTGTTGAGTCTCTGGAGTCTCAAGATGCGTAAAGATGCATTTTAGACACCACTAACCAAACCTCACAAAGAGAAACATTTACAGTGGGTTTAGAAATACATTTTCATTTTATTGCTGTGGTGTTTTTTTGCAGCATGGGATAGTGCATAGTGCATTGTACAATAGTGCATACTACTATGCACTATCCACCTTTTTATACCATAGCTGAAAATGGCCAGTTATGAGCTCCACATATCTTGCAAAAGTCATTTTAATACCCTCCATCTCACTTCCCAGTATTCCAGTCCAAATCATCACCCACCAGCTCCTTGCTGACATCACAGTCTTGTTGGAACGTGGTGGCCATTCACCAACCATCCAGAAATCCATCCATTTAGACCATCCATTGTAGTACGGCATTATTCAGCAAATAAAACTATTTAAAAATGAGTCTTCTTGTATTTCTAAACCCACTGTAAATGTTTCTCTTTGTGAGGTTTGGTTACTGGTGTCTAAAATGCATCTTTACGCACAACTGCCAGCCTGCATGGAGAGCTTCTTGAGAGTCCAGAGACACCAGCAGCTTCAAATACCTGTTTGCTGCTCAACACTGGCTTTTTTTTTATAGCTGCCCTTTTAATACAATAATTTTTTTTGACAGGAACTTTCATTAATAAGCCTTTATCTGACCGAGTTCTTCTGTGCTCTAAATCACTCACAAATCTCATGATAATTTGATAATCTCCATTCAGTTTCACACAATATTAGTTGTTTTCATGCCTTTTGCACAACATTGCACCATTTCATGCTTTTCATCTTCAGAAAGATCTTTCTTCCTCCCCATATTGCATGAGAACTGTGACTTGCTTAATAATGTGGAACAACCTCTAAGTAGGGGTTTCCATAGATCTGGCAAATTATTTTGTCTGAGATTGATACCAGTTATTTAAAAAGACGTGGATAAATAAACAAACAAACAAGCATTTTCTTAGAAAAACTAAAATCTGAATGTTTATTGTACTGAAATCTTACTGATATGTCACTTGCATAATAATTTGGAACGCAGTGTAGATTCCTGTAAGTTTTCTGCCTATTTTTATTCTATTATTATTTTTTTTTGTAACAGCAACAGTACAACATATCAAACAGGCTGTACTTGTCACATGGAATTAAATATAGCCTCAATTCTGACTAAGGTTTATGAGCAAACTAAGATTGCATGATGGGGAAATTTCATTTCCTAGTCATGTTTTGCAAGTTTGTCGTGTTGTAGAGTACAGCACATGCTATAAGCTCAGCCATTGCGCATTAAGAGCTTTGAGAGATGAAGGAAAGGTGGTTAAGTCGTTCTATGTAAAACGGCACCAGTCACACTACAGGGAGCAGCGAAAGAGCCTCACATGTAAGACTTTGTATTTAACTTCCTCAGAGAGCCACTATGCATATGCTCACTCACTCTGCCTCCCTCCACATGAGCTTTGTTTTCTCATCCTCTGGGGTGCTTTGAAGAGAGATGAAATAAAATATTTGATTCTGGTTGGAAGGAACAAAACAAATAACACTGAGTATAGATTAGAACACTTTTATGTCTCCCTTTTCTGTTAATGGCCCCCTTAAATTAATACTTCCCCAAAATTTTCGAATGGCAGCGAGCCCTCCCATTGTCTTGCTGTGTATTTCAGCTGCCAAGCCGGAGGGAACACAAAAGAGTTGCACTATAATCCATTATCTGCCATCTTCCCCTTGGGCCTCCACTGTCTCCCTCTGATCGATTCTGACAGTGCCACTGTCATGTGGATGTGTGTGTGACTGTGTGTGTTTGTCTGGCTGGGTGTGTTTTGTGTGTTCTGTCGCTATACTTTCGTTTACTGTTCATCCAGCCTGTTTGAAGTTTAAAAAATTGGGAAATAATGGGAAATAATGCTGATTTTACAGTTTTAGCATTAAATATTAGTGATAAACCAATTAGGGATGCATGATATATCTGTACCATATCGGTTAGCGGCTGATATTTAAATTAAAATTTTATATATATATAGAGAGATAGGTCATTTATTACTTTTGGACAATATTGGATATAATGTATATTGATCTATGTGGGATATATAGCTTATGCTTAGCCTATCTTTTAGGGATGCACCGAAATGAAAATTCTGGGCCGAAACCGAAAATTCTTAATGCGCTTGGCCAAAAACCGAAACCAAAAATTCTTTTTAAAAATGATTTCTTTATCATTTTAAATTACTTTTTTTGTATAATTGTATTATTCAACTTTTTAATAAAATTCAATAATTTTAATGATACTGAATTTAAAAAATACAAGACAATAAAAAAGAATAACCACACTTTTATTGAAAGCAACACACTAAAATTGGACAGTAAATATATTAATATTAAATATCAGTATATTACTCTTTATTCGGTTCTATGCAACAGGATCAGATTTTACAGATTTATTTTTTGGCAGGGCGGCATATATTTTCGTCTCATATTTTTGGTCATTTTTCTCTTTCGGATAAAAACCGAAAATGCAATTTTTGACCTATAATTTTTGGTGGCCGAAATTTCAGTGCATCCCTACTATTTTTACGTTTAGATTACCTTTGTCATCATATCATGCTTACTTAAAGTTAATCTTTATAGACATTAATAATTTAATACTGTTAAATGTAATTTTTGTTTGTGTTTGTTTTTTGTAAACTTTGCATTACAATGTTGTGATGCCTTCTTATTTTATTATCTATTTGTTAATTTAATATTGACAGTTAAATTTGAATATTTATTTATTTAAGCTTACTGTGTTTTATACATTTAATATGCAAGTCAATTGTTTTGTTAACATTTTCAAAATAAATCAATAGCTCAAAGTCTCAGCATGCTTTATAATTCTTTCAAGACTTAATTGTTTTAAGAGGCATATTAGCAAACTTTTATTTATGTCTGCCAGTGTTTAAAATGACACTGTTAACATCTTTTCAGAAAGGGCACTTCTATATTCCTCAAGTCTCGTACTGCTACTGTCTCAGATGCACTCTTGTTTATGTAAAAAATATAAACCTGAAAACACCATATGTTGATTAACTTAAATAGTCAATTAGCAGGTGGCAACATAGTTGAAGCCTTATATAATTTCAAGACATTTTTCCTTGCAATTTCCAATTAATTTAAAACATATTCTGAAGAGAACAAAAACAATTAATGAGACAAGAAAGACAGTCAATGGTATCATTCAGCTGATTGCAGATTACAAACTAAACAATAGAACAAAGATGTGAATCAAATGAACAGTGCTTGAAGTTTTCAGACAACAGTATCATATAAACTTTCAGGAAAAATTTTCAAAAAAACAGCAAAAGTAATTCAATGTATAATAAAACTACCAAAATAATTGCTGTAGTCTCCACTGCATGATTATTTCATATAATGCTTTGCTGATTTGATGCTCAGTTTGATTGTGAAGCAGGTCTATAATTAAAATGACACGTTTCTTTTTTTCCCCCTTTAGGCCTAACTTTGTTATTAAACTTACAACAGTAGAGCAGTGAGCGGTTGTCTGGTTTTCTTGTCAGTATTGTTGTTTGATTAATATAATGACAAAATATATAGTGTCAGGTCTATTATGCTGCATTTACAGCAAATGCACAGATCCATTCGTTTAACACCCATTTTTATCCCATCTATTTACATTCACTCAAGACTGACTGCATTTACAGGGTTTGTAATATTAAAAAAGTATCACTGTCAACTCAAGACAGATCATAAAACAAAGTGCCTAGAACTATTTTATATTTAAAAATCTGTAAATTTGTGACTGATTTTAAAGTTTAGCAATAGTCAAGTCAAGTCAAGTCAAATTTATTTATATAGCGCTTTTACAATTGGTAATTGTTTCAAAGCAGCTTTACATATTAGAAGCACAGAAAAAAAGGGAAATGGTTAAAACTGTACAAGCAAGCGTGGTAATATGTAACATATACAAGATGGTGCTACATTAAGCCAATGTCGGCTGACTTCCAGGGGTGGAAAAAACCCCCTAGGAGAAAAACCCAGCGTGCTAGCACTGGGAAAAAAGTCCTAGGAGGGAAAAAACCCCTTGGAAGATATATATATGTAAATGTATATGGAGATCAAAATCTGAATTGTACATTTTTATTATAGAGATTAAAAATCGATTATATATAAATATATGTAAGCGGATACGGGGATCCTGGGCTACGTTGTAGTCAGGTCCAGACGCAGGTTCTCCATCTGACCTGGATACGGCCTGGATCCAGCACCCGGCAAACCTCAGGATAAGCAGAGAGACAGATATTAGCGTAGATGCCATTCTTGTTCTGATGTACAGGTATATCTAGTGTTATAGGAAATGTTCTCGGTTCCGGCCGACCTAATTATTGCAGCGTAACAATCCTTTAACGGATTTGAAAAATGTTAATGTATTGATAATGTGTTATGTGTATGCAAGAGCAAAGAGATGTGTTTTTAGTCTAGATTTAAACTGACAGAGTGTGTCTGCTTCCCGAACAATGCTAGGAAGATTGTTCCAGAGTTTAGGTGCTAAATAGGAAAATGATCTGCCGCCTTCAGTTGATTTTGATATTCTGGGTATTATCAACTGGCCTAAATTCTGAGATCGCAATAAACGTGAAGGACTATAATGCATTAAGAGCTCACTTAGGTACTGGGGAGCTAAACCATTTAGAGCTTTATAAGTAAGTAGCAAGATTTTAAAATCTATACGATGTTTAATAGGGAGCCAATGTAATGTTGACAGAACTGGGCTAATATGGTCATACTTTCTGGTTCTAGTAAGAACTCTAGCTGCCGCATTTTGAACCAACTGTAGTTTGTTTAAAAGCCGAGCAGAACAACCACCCAGTAGAGCGTTACAATAATCTAGTCTTGAGGTCATGAATGCATGAACCAACTGTTCCGCATTTGTCATTGAGAGCATATGTCGTAATTTAGATATATTTTTTAGATGGAAGAAGGCGGTTTTACAGATACTAGAAACATGACTTTCAAATGAAAGATTGGTATCAAAGAGCACACCCAGGTTCCTAACTGAGGACGAAGGTTTAATGGAGCACCCGTCAAGTGTTAGAGAGTATTCAAGGTTTTTTCGTGAGGAAGTTTTTGGTCCAAAGATTAGGAAATCAGTTTTTTCTGAATTTAATAATAAGAAATTTCTTGTCATCCAGTTTTTAATGTCAGCTATGCATTCTGTTAGTTTTGTGAATTTGTAGGTTTCGTCAGGGCGCGAGGAAATATAGAGCTGAGTATCGTCAGCGTAGCAGTGAAAACTAACACCATGCTTCCTAATTATCTCTCCTAAGGGCAGCATGTACAGAGTGAAAAGCAACGGTCCTAATACTGAGCCTTGTGGTACCCCATATTTAACCTGTGATCGATACGACATCTCTTCATTAACTACCACAGACTGATAAGTTGAATAACAAAGTAACACATTACATAGAAAAAGTAATGTGTTACTTAAAATAAAATAAAATGAATAACAAAGTAACACATTACATAGAAAAAGGTCTATTTTTTTGGATTTACACTCCAAGACTTAATGCACACAGATCAAATCATAGAGTATCAGATTGTTTTGTTCTGTCCATTGCTATGGTTATCACTGTGGGTCTGATTGAATCTCACATTTAAATACGCTTGTCAATCCAGAAACGTTGCAATGGGTAGTTAGCTGCATGAAAAAAAAAAATTATATACAGAAATCGAGCAAGATTGCTGCCATTATAATCACTGAAGCTGTCACTTACAAAGTGAAGTACACAAGCTGTGCTCTTGCGAAATCTCCCATTATAATCACTGAAACACTTATTGACATTGTGTTTATACTTTGTTGGTTATAATGAGAAGATTCACAAGCATTCAGATCTAGTGCTGAACAAAAACTCTGACTAACTTAAACATATCCATTTCATTGTTCATGGGAGCATTTTATACCAGTACTGCAGAATGGCATGTATCCTCACATTAAATGATCAAATAAATATTTGGTGGGGCAAAGATTCATTTTTGGCAGCCACCAAAATATTTTCAATGCAGGAAAAACCCTGATTTACATTAATATCTTGCCAAGACAGGCATTTTGGTCATTTCTTTGTTTTAGTATCGACTTTGTTCCAAAGCAACTGTACTTCTCTGTTAACATAATATCAGTAGGGGAGAGCAGGGCACAACCTAACACTTTTTGACTTTTTCAGTTTGTGTAAATCCACATCTAGTACAATTATGTGGTCTTGTTTCATTAATACCGTGTGTAGTTTTTTCTTTACCACGAAAGAGTGGAAGTGAAATGTGACATGTAACATGACCATATGACAGCTTAAAGGGTTAGTTCACCCAAAAATGAAATTTCTGTCATTAATTACTCACCCTCATGTCGTTCCACATCTGTAAGACCTTCGTTAATCTTCGGAACACAAATTAAGATATTTTTGATGAAATCCGAGAGCTCTCTGACTCCTCCATAGACAGCAATTTAACAACCACTGTCAAGGTCCAGAAAGGTACTAAAGACATCGTTAAAGAAGTCGATGTAAGAATACTAGTGACGAGAATACTTTTTTTGCACAAAAACAAAACTAAAATAATGACTTTATTCAACAATATCTTCTCTTCTGTCATTCTCATAAGCTGTTTGCGTCCAGTGCTTCCAGGTTGTACGTCATTGTTGAATAAAGTCATTATTTTTGTTTTGTTTTTGCACACAAAAAGTATTCTCGTCGCTTCATAAAATTAAGGTTGAACCACTGTGGTAACGTGGGCTGTTTTAATGATGTTTTTAGTACCTTTCTGGACCTTGACAGTGGTTGTTAAATTGCTTTCTATGGACAAGTCATAAAGCTCTCGGATTTTATCAAAAATATCTAAATATGTCTTCCAAAAAAGAACAAAGGTCTCAGGGGTGTGGAACAACATGAGGGTGAGTAATTAATTACACAATTTAAATTTTTTGGTGAACTAACCCTTTAAAATGTGATTTGATCTAATCAAAAACAAGACAAACTAAAATATTTTGTCAATGAAAAACAATTAACTTCAAAATTAATAATCAAAGTAATGACATTTTTTAATAATTAAAAATAGAATATTTTTTGAGTGTGACAATGAACACACAACAAAACAGCTATACAGCATAGTTCAAAACAATGTCAGCAAATAGATGAAGAACCACAATCAGGCATTCAGAAAAACAGGGCCGAACACAACACACCCCTCCCTCCCTCACTCCCTCCACACAAATCTTTCACAGAACCAGACACAAATAGACAAGCCAGAATGCTATAAATTTCTTTAAATAATAATTTCTGAACTTTGAACATCGACTCTCAGTCTTTATTAACCAGTTTCACAAAATTCTTAAAAGTTAATCATATTAATTATATTGTTAATGTCATAGAACCACATAGCGGGACACTTTTTTCCCGTTTTAAATAAAGGTGCCCTAGAACCAGTTTTTACAAGATGTAATATAAGTCTAAGGTGTCCCCTGAATGTGTCTGTGAAGTTTCAGCTCAAAATACCCCATAGATTTTTTTTAAATAAATTTTTGTTTAACTGCCTATTTTGGGGCATCATTAACTATGCACCGATTCAGGCTGCAGCCCCTTTAAATCACGTGCTCCCTGACCCCTGAGCTCTCTATAATAAAGTGCATTTACAAAGTTCACACGGCTAATATAACCCTCAAATGGATCTTTACAAGATGTTCGTCATGCATACTGCATGCATGCATCGGATTATGTGAGTATAGTATTTATTTGGATGTTAACATTTGATTCTGAATGAGTTTGAGGCTATATGCTCTGTGGCTAAAGCTAACATTACACACTGTTGGAGAGATTTATAAAGAATGAAGATGTGTTTATGAATTATACAGACTGCAAGTGTTTAATAATGAAAATAGCGAAACGATGGTAACTTTAACCACATTTAACAGTACATTAGCAACATGCTAGCGAAACATTTAGAAAGACAATTCACAAATATCACTAAAAATATCATGATATCATGGATCATGTCAGTTATCATTGCTCCATCTGCCTTTTTTCGCTATTGTTCTTGCTTGCTTACCTTGTCTGATGATTCAGCTGTGCACATCCAGATGTCCTGCCCTTGTCTAATGCTTTGAACATGGGCTGGCATATGCAAATATTGGGGGTGTACATATTAATGATGTTGAGATTCGCCTGTTCTTCTGAGGTCTTTTAAACAAATGAGATTTACATAAGAAGGAGGAAACAATGGAGTTTGTATGTTATTTCCATGTACTGAACTCTTGTTATTTAACTATGCCAAGATAAATTAAATTTTTGATTCTAGGGCACCTTTAAATAAACACTAAAAACTGAGAACGTAACTACAGTAAGAAATTTACTCTTGCTATGGTTAAATTAATGTTTAGCGATAGCTTCCAAAGGTTTTTTTTTTTTTCCGATGCAAATATAGTGTTGATATGGCAACTAAATGCACAAGGAGCCCTATCATACACCCTGTGCAATGCGGCGCGGCACAAGTGTTTTTTGCTAGTTTCAGCCTGACGCACTTATCACTTTCACATTCAGCGCCATCTGTTCACCCATGGGTGTGCTGGTCTGAAAACGAGGTGTGTTCAGGTGCATTGTTGGCGTGTTGCTATTTTGAGGCAACTGAAAACAACTGCACCATTGACCAACAAAAACCTGGTGTAAAGTCAATGCCGCAGTATTTAAAAAAAAAAAATTTTATTAGGGCACATTAGTAATAAGCCCCACTCACCCCTACCCCATGTTTGACTGCTAGCAGGTGAGGAGGCTTTTTTCATGGACAGACAGCTGTAGAAGTGGAATGGAGCGGCTGGTAGTATCTCATTCTCAGTGAAAGGGGTTGATGGGCTACATGTGAGGCTAAAGTACTAAAACTCTCTAGGTAAAAAAAAAACCTGCTTTAAATTACTTATATTTGAAATGTAAAATGTCTATCTAGACCAAAGCCATCGCAAACCACCACTTCCTCGCAAAACAGACAGCATTAATCAGAATACATCCTTCCTCCACCCCACTTGACATTTTGTCGCTTTGTGGTTAAAATTAGGCTGTGTGTTGTTGTTGTGGGTTGTGAGTAAGTGGTTAGTTAACATGGTGCAGGCATGTTGAGCAGTAGTGCTCATGTAGGAAACACAGGCTTGAATCCCGCCTGCAACATTTCATCTTTCTCTAAACATAAATGTTGAAAATTAGGAAGTAATATTGGAAAGCTGTTACCTGCAAATAATGTATGCTTATTTTTAGAGCATTTGATTTGAGTTTGATTTGAAGCCTGTGAGAGAGAATAAATGATGTGACTCTTCAATAATCCCGTCTTCTCATTTCTGCTTTGATGTCACTCACTTCTTTTTAATATTCTTTATCTGTCACCTAAATTACCTCTTTAATCTGATTTATGACCAGATTAGATTTGAGAAAGTGAGTCTGTGAGCACGAATGAAAGTACCCCCCCACCACCACCACCACCGCTCTGTTCTATTGGGCATGCTCAAATCGTTATGTCTCGAACACTTTTAATTTCCCAAATAACTAGGTCATTGACCTAAATCTACTGCCAGCCAGCAAACGATTTGTCAAAGCCACTATCTGCATTCTACCCCTATTTAAATAGCAGAGGATTGTGGGACAGATGCACTGATGTGTGTGCGATGTGGTTATCACACATCTGTGTGTCGGCTCATTCAGATCCTCTGCAATTCTGAGTCAAACTGACATTTGAAAGGCTGGCATTATATAAAGATTTTGGGTTATTCAGATTGTGTGTAATTGGGTAGTAAGTGACAGTGACATGCTATACTTCCTCTAAAACTATTTTAAACTGTTTTCCAATTCTTTTTGTAATTATTGGTCATGCAGTTTCCAACTTTTTAATGTCTGTCTGAAATTTTACAAGGTTAAAAGACTTTTAACCTTGTAAAATCCTCTCCCACTATTCATCCAACTTAGATTTTTCAGTTTTGTGAAAAAATTCATATGTAGATACAATATGTGTGTGTGTATATATGATTATAGATGGATGGATGGATGGATGGATGGATGGATGGATGGATGGATGGATGGATAGATTATTTCAATATAGAAATATAAATTTGATCTCTGTAACATTGTGTCCCATCAGATCGCAATTCTCCCCATGGGAGTTTTACAATACAGGTCTTTATTTGCTCACATTTAGAGCTAAAAGAAAGTTTTTCCTCCTTTTTTCAGTAGAACCAAAAGTTGTTTTGTTTGCAGCGTGCAGAAGGTGAAGTTTCATACTGGCTCCTTGTTCGGAGCGCTGGTGAAAGTGTGTCACATGAATCAAGCGGGGGACTTCAGATCGCCACGTCGCAACGATTTTTTGATTCATTATGCAGGCATATGCTAATCCTTGCTAGGCTAATTCAAACACAACCTTCAGCCCCCCCCCCACCTCCAGGGGACCGGTGTGTTAAACAGTCGCCGTGCGTAACAACTCTGACGCAAACCCTGACTGACGTGCTGGTTTGAGCTTGGGCCCTCTGCTCCTCTCGTCACCCCCTCTGAAAGGAAGTGTACATCAGTGGATCAGACGCTGTGTTATTTGAGGTTGAGGGGGAAGAATCTGTGCAGAGGGCTGGAAAAGAGGCCGGGCTCTGTAGATTAATTAGGAAAATCAAAGTGGCTGGGGACGGATAGCTGTGTGGCACTGCCAAAAACCCTACAATCACTCTATCCTCCCAGGGCTCGGAATGAAAAAGCCAGATTCTCTTAGCACTTTTCCTCTGTGACTGCAAAAAAGG
This sequence comes from Chanodichthys erythropterus, assembly GCF_024489055.1. NCBI lineage: Eukaryota > Metazoa > Chordata > Actinopteri > Cypriniformes > Xenocyprididae > Chanodichthys > Chanodichthys erythropterus. Next base: position 21,620,729 of record NC_090237.1, read on the forward strand.
CAGTGTATCATAAATCAACAATGTCTAGTTCCTCATCAAAATGTTGCCCATGAAGTATTCAGTCTGTGATTTCCTGAGTGTGTGCACAGTGTCTGTCATCTCTCGACATGTAAGAAGCAATTAAGTATTAATGCAGCTAAGTAAGTAGTTAATTGTCAAGTGTCTCTGCATGTATTTTATCCCAGCCTGCTTTTAGACCTAAGGGCTCAATATACTGGTCCTATGGTCCAGGATGTTGATGACTAGTCCAGTCTTATGCCTTACAAAAGACATAGAATCAATGTGAGAGGATTTTTTAGACTATCCATCCAGTGCTACACTGTCATCTTGTCTTGCATTTGTTGATCATGTACATTTGTTTTAATTTAACTCATGTTAAACATTTGGTTTTCATTTGGATTTCTGACATTCAGTGCAGTTAAAGCAGTGGAACGTGAAGTTTGTGCAGTGATCCATTAAATCTTTTTGTATTGTGTTCATTTTGGTGCTCAACAAATATGAAATATTGTTGGGGTTTTTTTCACAAAATACTTTACCATTTAGAGTTTTGAGGTTGGTAAGATTTTTAAAAAAGTCTCTTATGCTCATATATATAATGTATTAGGGCTGTCAATCGATTAAAAATTTTAATCTAATTAATTACATACTCTGTGATTAATTAATCTAAATTAATCACATACATAATTTTTGCTGTGAAAGTATTAAATATTTAAATTCAAATGAATCAATGCAGGGTTTTTCCTGGGTCAAAAATGGTCTTCGGTGGTGATAGACATGGTCATCCACACAAACAGTAAAAAGCGCCCTACCCACGTGATCTGCGAGCCTGATACTGACAATAAAATACCCGTCACTCTCACTGTAATTCTTTCTTGCCCTCTTTGCAAAAAATAAATAAATAAATAAAGTGATTTTATAGCTTTGTAAGAGATGATGCTTTTTTGCTAAACCTGAAAAGTATTAAAAAGTAGCATTTAGAAGTTATATTAACTAATAATATAATTTTCTACCATATACAATTGAATGCACCTAGCTAACAACAACTTGCTTTGTTCTTGTTTCACCTCACTCCAGTCTAAACTAACTGATTTTATAGGTAGGCCTAATTTACTACACATTGTCATTTAAATAACCTGAAAATATTGTAGATTATTAAGGTTAATTTTACTAACCACTCTTGCTAAATGGTGTAAGCACACTTATGTTCTCATTTCAGAGTTGTCCGAGTAAATGATTCATTATAGACCGTGTGGACAGATCTGTTGTTGTCATGATTCATTAAAATGAATCTGTTCAAATGACTCATTAGGTCGCGAATTGGACATTAGCGGACGTTGACGCATTGCGTGCGAATCGCGACTGTTATTAGGGCATCACAAAAGATTTGTCAACACAGAAAACACTTCATCACTGGATAGGATTTTCTTTTTGTTTACTGAAAGTGTGGTTTATGTCAGCTGCGCGTGCAGGGCGCCTGTCAGAGAAGATGAGGTGACGTTCTTTTGAGCACTATTATTCACACCCAGCGGTTATTCAGGAAAAACATTCTCTGAATGCGCCTCGTGAAACATGGATTCGGTCTTACGAACTTTTAGCATTGTGTCAGTTGATTTAGATTATTATGTGTGAGGTAGAGAGAGTGCAAAGACAGTGCTTACTTTGAAAGGGCTTGCGCGTGAGAACGGCTCCAGGTTCAAAGGTCAATGCGCAATGGATTAATCTGCGTTATTTTTTTAACGCGTTATTTTTTTATCAGATTAATTAATCGAAATTAATGCGTTATTTTGACAGCCCTAATATATATATATATATATATATATATATATATATATATATATATATATAATATAAACAGGTTTGTTTCCCAAGGTTTTGAGTTAATATGGATACTGAAATGCCAGCTGCTGGTATCATACCAAAACCGATATACCCATACCAATTTTGGTATTAATGATCATTCAGCGAAACTACAGTCATCCCTTCTTCATCCTAAGAGATGTTTTAAGATCCACAGCCTATAAAGATTTCTACCATAGCCAGAACAACAACTTTCTGCATTGCAGATGACTTCTGTAAAGTATGTTATTACGAAGTCTTGAATGCACAGAACATACAGCTTTATTTTTCTCAAGAGTTCTGGGTTACACTTTATTTCACAGTGCCGTAGTTACATTGTAATTACTCAAATAAGTACTGAGTACTATTAATTAACTACATATACTTACTATAGAGTTACAGTTAGGGTTAGGGTTTGCTTTAGGGCTGTAGTTACTTGTAATTATGCATAATTTACTGTTATTACTATAGTAAGTACATGTAGTAACGTGTAACTATGGCACTGTAAAATAAAGTGTTACCGAGTTCTGTTTTGTGAGCAATTTCTGGGACTGTTCACAGTTTGAGCCTTTATCCTTACAAAGCACTGTGCAATTTACCAAACACTTATGGCCAGTTCCTTTAGTGACAGTATAAACAAACACAAAGTTTTTCTTCTCTAAATTGGTCTGCATTTGTTGTCTGTTCAATAAGCCTCTTGGAAAAATACATCATCTTGCCAGCGGCCTGAAATCTTGTTTGGTTTCTAAAAATATTTTTTTTTCAAACATGCCATTGTCCCCTCAGTACCAATGTGAATATGGTCGATGTTGAATTATTAACGAATGAGGTAAAATGGCTGGCCTCAGATTACAGAGTGATCTCTATAGGTTTCGCACAGTTCTGAAAGCCCAACCCAAAGAATAACACTCCACGAGAGAGGCTTTTAATCACAAAGATACGCTTCAGCAGGAATTACCCACTTATTACGTGGCTCCCGTTCCCCTGGTTTGAGGCAGATTTTCATCAGCACATTGTTGTATCCACTAACTGGTATTATATTGATACAAAACACGGCAATCTGTCTGTGATACGGATCTGCATGTGTTAGCCAAGCAGAATCAATAGCCTTTGAGACTAGAACAAACCTTCAAGGAGTGAGACTCGGCTACGGCTACGCAAAGTGTATTCAGCTCTTGTAGTATTCATGAGATGATCTGCTTTTTTGTCTTATGGATTTTTCGCTGGCTTTGAGGAAATACAGAATTCACCTTGAGTTTGGCTCTGCCCCAAAACTGTTCTTCTAGATTTCCTAGACCAGCTTTGCAAGGTGTATCTCTGTGTAAACAACATAATTGTATAATTACACAGTACAGTGAGATGGAATGTTATTATGTTTGTCAATGAATGTGTTGAAAGATACCTTCTATCTGTATTCTAAATAGACAAGTTTATATTCATAATTCATCTTGAAAAGCGGATATTTAGGAAAGTGGATAACTTTTTTGTGCCATCTAGTGGTTTAGAGGAAAATAAAATCAAAGGCGCCTTTTGCCCCGCGGCGCTGTTGCCCCGTCGTACCCTATGACTTTCTTCTCTCTTATGAACACAATCGGAGTTATATTAATAAATATCCTGACACATCCAAGCTTTATAATGGCAGTGAACGGGAAACAATGAGCATGAAGCGCATGAAAGTGCATCCATCCATTATAAATGTACTCCACACGGCTCCGGAGGTTTAATAAAGGCCTTCTGAAGTGAATCGACGTGTTTCTGTAAGAAAAATATCCATATTTAACAAGTTAAAAAGTAAAATATCTAGCTTCTGCCAAGACCGCCTTCTGTATTCAACTTACAAAAAAAGAGTAAGGATTTTTTTCTGGATTGGAAAAAAAGAAAAAAAACCTTAGTGCGCTGATAGTTGCATTAATATTAACCATAAACAACAAATTAATTTGCAAGAAAACTAGTACACACCTCTTTAAAACTGCATTTGTTTTTACAGCGAAAAAAGATTTTTAAAATAATGCTTTATTTAATCATTTTTTATTAGTGATGCACCTATTTTGATTTTTCATGGCCAATTCCAATATTTTTTAGAAGCAAATTGGCTGATTTATTTTTTAAAGCAAATTTATTGTTAATTTGTTCACAAAATATGTATAGCTCTTTGATATTAGATACAAACCCTGCATTTTTATCACAATCCCAACAAAGATGTTATGCACATGAGCATGAGCATTTGTTTTTAATTTAAATTATTGTATAATTTCAAGATTAACAGCAAAAACAGCATGATTTAGCTTTACTTTAGCTTTGTGAAATTGCTACATGAGGCACCTGCACAGAACAAAATCAGCAGAAGAACTGAATGAAAATGCAAATTTACTCTCTGACAGTAGGTGGCGCTTATGGAACAGCAGTGATATAGCATTTCCATGGTTGCCGCTGTACACAAAGCAGTGCTGCATTCATAATAGGGCCCTATAATTTCCGCGATCACAGAATCGCGGAATCCAGTCATAAAAACGGAATTTACTATATAACGCGGAATGTCACGGAATTTGTCCAATTTTTGATGAATGAATTAAAAGCAGGTCAGTACACTTAAATTAAATTGCGATATAGACTAGTGTCTGAATATTAAACCACAAAAAGATTTAAACATGAATCCTGCATGCCTGTGTTCCTTTGAAATGAATGATGCGGAAGCGCAGTTCATTTACCTCACACCGCCTCACACACTCGCGCGGGGGCGCACGCACGCTGAAGCACACGCGACGCTCGCTGTGTTTTCGTCCTCTGTCGCCTCACTATATGATCGCACAAATTCATCTCCAGAGTTGCTCTGAAAGTCACTTCATCAGCATTTAACCGCTTCGTTTGACTACCGTTATTAACACGGAGAAACTCAAAGCTCTCGGCAAACCGTCAAAATAAAAGTTTGATTTAACTTGACAGAAACATATTACTGTTGTACAGTAGAATTTAGATAAATTAATTTAACAATAAATTATTAAAATATATTTTTAAACAATAATCTCAGTGTTTCTTCTATGTTTTAATTTTAACAGTAAAGCTCTGTTGTGCAGCACATTTGACAAAAAAGTTTAATTTCATGATTAAAAGATAAATTAAATGATATGCGTTCATTTGATTGCCAGAAAAATGTAAATACACAACAGAACTTCTGAAAAAAAATTCATAAAAATATATTTTTAATTAATAAATATTGTTTTTTTTTTTAAGAATTCAATTAATTAGACATGCTTTTTGATTATTAAAATGGAATTAAACCATTAAAATGGAATCCAGAAAACAGAATTTGGTAAAAAATAAAATTTGAGGGGAAAGAATAAAACTTTTATCATAGGACCCTAAAAAAATGTAATTTTTTTTTTGTTAAACTTTTATTAAATTGTTGGTAAATTGGACAAGATTCATTATTTCAATTAATTAGACATGCTTTTTGATTACTAAAATTTAATTTAACCATTAAAATGGAGTCAAAAAATAAATAAAACGGAAAAACGGAATTTGGGAAGAAATAAAACGGAATTTGGGAAAAAATAAAACAGATTTCATAGGGCCCTAAATAGGCTACTACTTTATATGGAGATATGAGGAAAGCCATCAACTTTTCTGAAGACAGTCCCCTTCAGAGATACATTCATTTCAACCCCAATTTAATATTTACATCATTCTTCCTATATTTCGCAGACAGTGAATTTGTGCATGGTAGAGTATTTTTTCTGTGGCATGTCTGTTCTCCTCTTTGTGTCCATATTCAGCGTGTGCCTGTGTTAACGTCCTGTTTACAGACATCGTAAGTATTTTCACACAAATTAAATATTGGGAAATTATTACAAAGCAGTTTGTTTGCAAGCCTGGAATAAGCATTGACCAAAATAAAACTAAATATGAACTTATGAATTTATGAACAATGGACTAGTGCATCTCTTAAAAAAAATAAATAAATAAACATATTATTATTATTATATTTTTTTTTTATTATTATTATAGTTCAAATCATCCCCCGGGCCAGATTGGGCACCTCTGTGGGCCGTATTCGGCCCGCTGGCCGTATGTTTGACACCCCTGCTTTAGTCCCAATGGATTTGTCCACTTGTAGTCAGCTTGACCTTAAATCAACCTCTAGCTTACTTTTTAGAATGTCAAACAAGATTTTTGTGTTTTTGAGGACATGTTCGTACTCTTAGGGAGAGAAAAGCCATATGTGAAGTACTTGGGTAAAATTTTCCCTTTCAGAAAGGCTTTTCATCTTTGAATAGCCAATGATTAAAAGTGGATGGGGAGAGAGAGTGAGAAAGAGATGGAGCGATAGACGGCGAGAGTGAGAGTGAGGCATATCTTTCTATTTTAGACGTTTTGCTCCGTTATCTCCAGGAAGTAGGTCCTGTGTGTGAGTCCTGAAGAGCGTTCGGGGAGCTCGAGTCCAGGCGTCAGTCGGGCTCACGTGGCCTCGTGTTGTCGTTTTCTTTGGCACCTGGAGACAGTGCAGGGAAAGATTTTGTGGCGAGGCTGCTGACACGGCTTTAATGAGTTAAATTAGATGACTCCCCCTTGTGCACGTCTGCAAAATTAAGCCTAGAAAGTGACAAAAGATAACAGAACTAACAGTCGGGTTTTTAGCCCAGTCAGGCCAGTAATTTACATCACAAATATGATTCATATTTATTTTTAGCACCATATTTTTATATGCAAAACATTGAATCTGAAGTGTTTCCACTAGTGTCACCAAACTGTATTGCACAAATGATTGTTTTCAAACACTCCCCATTGTGCCTCCCATTGGTCGGATATAAAGAAAGTCCCGCCCCTAAATCCACACAATTCAGTGTTACTGTGACAGGCTGGTCAGGATGTGCAAACAAACTCCATCCATGTTAGCCCTCATAACTTCCTGTGCAAATCTATTGCATTGTCTGTCACATTTTCATTCAGTGTGGATATCTGCACTAGTCTGTCTTTCTTTATTGCTCTATTTTACAAGAAACTTGTCTTCATTTCCTGCTGTAGCATTTGTTTTGATACTGAGGCGAGATGGCAGTGCTGCAGCGATTGCCTTTTTATCAAAGAAACATCTCTCTCTTTTTCTTTCTCCTCCCCCTCTCCCTCATGCTGTTGTCTAATCCAGCTTGTGAATCACATGCCGTGACCAGGCGCATGTGTGTGTGCGAGAGTGTTTGTGCATGTCATTGTGCCGACCCAAGAGACTTATTTTTCTCCGTTAATCATTCATTTTACCGATCAATGTTTCCTCATACCCTGAATAAACACCTCATTTGTTTTTTAATCCCTAATATATATGTCATATATCTGTCTTTTCCCCCACATTCATTGTTTCAATATACGTTGCAAGCACATTGTGTGACACACACACACACACACATACACACACAAACAAACACACACACACACACACACACACACACACACACACACACACACACACACACACACACACACACACACACACACACACACACACACACATATACAGTACAGTCCAAAAGTTTGGAACCACTAAGATTTTTAATGTTTTTAAAAGAAGATTCGTCTGCTCACCAAGGCTACATTTATTTAATTAAAAATACAGTAAAAACAGTAATATTGTGAAATATTATTACAATTTAAAATAACTGTGTACTATTTAAATATATTTGACAATGTAATTTATTCCTGTGATGCAAAGCTGAATTTTCAGCATCATTACTCCAGTCTTCAGTGTCACATGATCCTTCAGAAATCATTCTAATATGCTGATCTGCTGCTCAAGAAACATTTAATGTGTACAATTGTACAAAATATTTGTGTACAATTTTTTTTTCAGGATTATTTGATGAATAGAAGGTTGAAAAGAACAGTTTTTTTATCTGAAATCTAATCTTTTGTAACATTATAAATGTCTTTACTGCCACTTTTGATTGATTTAATGCATCCTTGCTGAATAAAAGTATTCATTTCTTTAAATTCTTTTCAAAAAAATAAAAATAAAAATTCTTACTGACCCCAAACTTTTGAACGGTAGTGTATAATGCTACAGAAGCTTTGTATTTCAGATAAATGCTGTTCTTTTGAACTTTCTATTCATCAAGGAATCCTGAAAAAAAAATTGTACACAACTGTTCAACATTGAAAATAATCATAAATGTTTATTGAGCAGCAAATCAGCATATAAGTATGATTTCTGAAGGATCATGTGACACTGAAGACTGGAGTAATGATGCTGAAAATTCAGCTTTGCATCACAGGAATAAATTACTTTGTCAAATATATTTAAATAGTACACAGTTATTTTAAATTGTAATAATATTTCACAATATTACTGTTTTTTACTGTATTTTTAATTAAATAAATGTAGCCTTGGTGAGCAAATGAAACTTCTTTTAAAAACATAAAAAATCTTAGTGGTTCCAAACTTTTGGACTGTACTGTATATATATATATATATATAATACATTGATAGCACCAAATATTTACTGTGTTTTTGATCAAATAAATACATCCTTGGTAAGAAACTTCTTTCAAATCATTAAAAAACATCCGACCCCAAACTTTTGAACTATTTTTATTATTGGTACTTTAATAAGCAAGCATGTTTTTCACTGTGAAACCTTTAAAGGGACAGTTCCCCTGAAAATGAAAGATCATTTTCTCTCCCTTCATTTTGATCCAGACTTTTTATGGAACACAAAAGAAGATATTTTGAAGAATGTTTCCCATACAATCAAAGTCAATGACTTTGGTTTTTCTTGTATGGACAATATATAAATATTAAAAAAAAAAAAAAAAAAAAAAAAAAAAAAAAAATTCATTTATAATTATCTTAATTACGTGAAACTGCTGTGTGTATGTTTACATGAGCAGGAATTGTTTTCCAGTCAGTATGTTCCGTTCTGTTTCAGGTGTACAGGGACACACTTACTTGTGCACTGTGATTACACCTCTGAGGTTTATGAGCCACATTTGAGACAATTATTATAAGACAAAAACAGCTATTAATATATATATATATATATAAACGCCCCTAAGACTTTTGTGTTGTGAAAAGCTTATACTGTACATACATTTCATGACACGTCTAGGTATTGCTTATTGTGCACTTTGTAATTTGCATAAATATACACAAGATGCATTTCAGAGCCATTAACATAATATGAAAACATTTTCCCTCGTGAATTGATATTGTCAATACATAAAAATGAACCTGCATAGCGTTGCACAGCAGCAAGTTGAAATGACTCTGTGACGAGGAAACGATAGTTGCATTTCTGTAATGTGTTTAACATTGCTGTGGAAAATGTGTTGCTGTTCTGGGAAGAAGGAGAGGCACTTATACCAATTGGCATCTCTCAGTAAGGTCACATCAAGCTGCTCATAGCAGAGTGACGACAAAAGATGTTCACAAACCGGCAAACATTCAAGGCCATTACTGAGGGCCCTTCAGCGCTTGCCTTTTTATCAACAAATCATCTCTCGTTTGCTCTTGTATGCTTCTTTTTGTGTCAAAATTCAACAAAATATATGACTAAGTTGCAAATTAGTCTGTATCAAATATTCACACTGTATAAAATTAATCAACATTATGATTATCAATTAGTTTAGTGCACTTTTAATTTGATCATGAAGTTTCCACATCTTGAGACTAATTTCGCAGTCCCTCCTTGTATTGTGACTTGCAAATATTTGCATTAGAGTTGATAGATTCAGTTCTTTTTATGAATCAATTCAAACTGTCCATTTCAGTGAATTGATTCAAAACAACCATTCAATGATTCATTTGTGTCACCAACAATGTAAAAAAAAAAAAAAAAATGTAGATAAATTGCTTTGTATTACTATGTATAGTTTTATTGGTGAAACTGGTTCAATTTTCTAGCTTTCAATCAATCAGTGTGGAAAACAAGACTTTATTATTTTTATAATAGTGTTTTATTTTATTTTACTTCTTGTATTAAATGTTCTGAATGATGGTTGATGAATGGTTGGTGCTCAAATCAGCCTATTAGAATGATTTCTGAAGGATCATGTGACACTGAAGACTGGAGTAATGATGTTGAAAATTCAGCTTTGCCATTACAGGAAACCATTCTTTTATTTTGTAATAATATTACACAATATTACTGTTTTTGCTGTATTTTTTAACAAATGAATGCAGCTTTGGTGAGCATAATGGATCTCATCTTTACTTTTCTCCTCAGGTCGGTGACAGACCCCAGAGACGGCAAACGCGTGGCCCTTAAAAAGATGCCCAATGTCTTCCAAAACCTCGTCTCCTGCAAGAGGGTTTTCCGCGAACTGAAGATGCTCTGTTTCTTCAAACACGACAATGTAAGCTCCCCACCATCCTCTTTTTTTTTTTTCTTTTTTTTTTTTAATCAGTTACCTAACTCTTGCTAACTACGTGCCGTCCCCATGGTGCCATTAGCGGGAGCCTGGCTAGCTCTCACTGTCCCTGGGCTGCTGGTGCCTGGGAAACGAATGTCATGTGAAGGCTGGTGTCAGTGCCCACGTTCTCTGGCGTCAAAGCTGACCTCTTGCGCGCTCTGTCTTTGTTTCTCCACAGGTGCTGTCAGCTCTGGATATTCTACAGCCTCCACACATCGACTACTTTGAGGAAATGTATCCTAAACAGAAAGCTACTCTACCAGCTGCTGTCTAAATGATTGATTATGATTTAGAAAGTTTGGATTAAAAAAATAACATTTTGACTGATAGAATAATTAATTTTAGCTGATAACCAATATGATGGTGTGAAATCCACAGGTTTGTGTAAAACCTGATGATCATGTTCTCCAGCATGATTTGACATGATCATCTGACCGTCTATACAAAAGTCAATGTGGCAAATTTGCATATTTAATTAGTAACCTAGAAATAGTTCAGAAGCTTTCTTTGCAGGGCTGCATGATTTGAGGGGAATTTTTTTTTTTTTAAACCACAGATTTTCTTTGTGGTTTTTAGTCCTTGAGATCTTGAAAACAATTTAAAAATTGAAAGTAGCAGAATGAAACTAACTTGTAGATTACAGAGCTCTGGTGTGAAAAGGGCATCTGAAGTCTTGTTTTAGTGTCTTAAATCGTACATATGCTTTTTTTGTGGGATCAAGCTGAACATTATGTTTAGAGAGGTGATGGCTTGCCTCACGCTGTGCTTGAGTGTTTTTGATGGCTAGAGATCTAGTGTACTTATGAGAATTAGTATGCCATTTACATTATAGGCAAAACAGGTCTGATTATCGCAGGTTCGGGGCTCTTTTTTTCTCCTCCTCATTTTCTTTCCTTTGCCTAATGGCTTCTGTTCTAATGGAATATGGATGACGTTTCATATGGATTTCAGAAAAGGCTGACATGTTATTTTTAAGGCTTTTTTTTTTTTTTTTTCAAACTGCACTCTGATATTTCCTAGATGTGGTCTGCAGGACGTTAAAGACAACCCCAGCTTCTTAATTTGGTGCATAATTTAATAAAAGGAATTACACGCTTCCCCCGTTTACCGCTCTTGCCCGGTCACCCGATACGCACTCTGTAAGCCACTTTTCTTAGAGTATTTTTTTCTTTCAAATACCAAGAGGCTTTCTATGATTTGAGCTGGAGAGTCTTCCTCTTAAATTAGCAGGAATTTCAGCTCGTCAAAATTAGGAACAAAAAAGGCTTTTTTGTTAATTTGCCGGGAGATTTATCCTGCGCTTTTGTATTTTTAGACATTTCTCATGCAGCGTGACCGCTGGCTGTGGTCCGGATTTGGCTTCGTTTCACAGTGTTCGGAATCATCTAAAAGACATATAACATTAGTAAATAATGCTGTGTGCCAGTAAATCCACTAAAGAATGGGTGAACATGCCAAGCAACATACGTCTTAAGCTCTCTACAATGATTGATTTTTTTTTTTTTTTTTCTTTGGCTTTGAGAATGCTTTGAGATGTAATGCACATTCAGTCATATTGCATGCTTGCATTTCTCCATTTTGGCACCAGGATTAAGGGGGACATATCATGGGAAACAGGATTTTCCTTGCATTTTTAAATACAAGAGTTTAATGTTATGCAAAAATAACATTAAGCACCCAAAACTAAGCTTCAAAACTGGTTGTATATGTAATATTCATGGATATGATCTTAGCCATAAATATGGTTGGCAAAATTAATGTAAATGTAAGCTACACCAGTACGCAGAGCCAATCATAATAATGGGTCATTTACATTAATGTTAAGGCCGAGGGAGATATTGGAAAAATGTCACATAAAATTTAAGACCCAGTGTTGTTATAGTTAACTAAAATGGTAACACTTTACAATAAGGTTCATTAGTTAACATTAGTTAACTGCAATAGTTAACATGAACTAATAATGAACCACTTCTACAGAATTTATTTATCTTTGTTAATGTTAATTTCAACATTTACTAATACATTATTAAAATCTTGTTAACATTAGTTAATGCACTGTGAACTAACATGAACAAACAATGAACACTATTTTCATTAACTAACATTGACGAAGATTGGTAAATACAGTAACAAATGTATTGCTCATGGTTACTTCATGTTAGTTTATACATTAACTAATGTTTAACTAATGAACCTTATTGTAAAGTGTTAGCACCAAAACTATAAAAAAAATACTTAATTGAAATAATGCTGAAACAATATTAAGTATAAATATTAGATGGAAAAACTAATAAAACGTACAAAAACACAATACATAATTATAAAAAATTAAACTTAAATGAAAGCTATACATTTATTTTTTATAAAATATAAAAATATTAAATTATATTATAAATATTAATATTCAAAATCTTTTATTTTTAAGATTTATTTTTGTCGTTTTTGCCTTTATTATGACAGTACAGTAAGGGGGTGGGGGGGTTGGTGGCTGGGGGGGGGATATCAGGATCGGGAAAGGTCCACGAGCCGGGACTTGAACTCTAGAAGACTGAAGTGCAACTGTGCTATATGTCGGCGCGCTGCCCACAAGGCTATTGTCGACGATAATTTTCAAAATATTAACAATTGTTATAATTGTATATAAATAATATGAAAACAAAACTTATGTCCAGGCCCATACGCAAAGTGTGAATGCCCGTATTAAAAAGAGATGTACAAGTTACAATTTTTAAAGGTGCCCTTTAATTAAAAATTTAATTTATCTCAGCATAGTTAAATAACAAGAGTTCAGTACATGGAAATGACATACAGTGAGTCTCAAATTCCATTGTTTCCTCCTTCTTATTTAAATCTCATTTGTTTAAAAGACCTCCGAAGAACAGGCGAATCTCAACATAACACAGACGTAACAGTAATACGTAACAGTCGGGGTCTACGCCCCCAGTATTTGCATATGCCAGCCCATATTATGAAAGGCATTAGACAAGGGCAGCCAGTATTAACGTCTGGATCTGTGCACAGCTGAATCATCAGACTAGGTAAGCAAGCAAGAACAATAGCGAAAAATAGCAGATGGAGCGATAATAACTGACATGATCCATGATATCATGATATTTTTAGTGATATTTGTAAATTGTCTTTCTAAATGTTTTGTTAGCATGTTGCTAATGTACTGTTAAATGTGGTTAAAGTTACCATCGTTTCTTACTGTATTCACAGAGACAAGACTGTCGTTATTTTCATTATTAAACACTTGCAGTCTGTATAATTCATAAACACAACTTCATTCTTTATAAATCTCTCCAACAGTGTGTAATGTTAGCATTAGCTGTTAGCCACGGATCACAGCCTCAAATTCATTCAGAATCAACTGTAAACATCCAATTAAATACAATACTCATGCCGCATGCATGACAAACACTTTGTAAAGATCCATTTTGAGGGTTATATTAGCTGTGTGAACTTTGTTTATGCACTGTTTAAGGCAAGCGTGAGCTCCGTGGGCGGGGAGTGTGAGCATTTAAAGGGGCCGCAACCTGAATCGGCGCATTTCTAATTATGCCCCAAAATAGGCAGTTAAAAAAATTAATTAATTAAAAAATCTATGGGGTATTTTGAGCTGAAACTTCAAACACATTCAGGGGACAATTTAGACTTATATTACATCTTGTAAAAAAACGTTCGATGGCACCTTTAAATCTATTCTGCAGAATTCCATCAATTTTACCCCCAAAATCAGTGCAGAAAATCTGAAAAAGTTTGCTTGTGATTCTTTGATTTTGGCTGTTGTGCAAGAAATAAAATTATTTTAAAAAGTGCAATATGTCCCCTTTAAAAGTAATAAAGAGGAGATGCTGTGTTTCTGAAAATGTTTCGGTTTGTAAAAATTATTGTCATCCTTTATGGTGTGGTGAGGGCTGTAGTGTTCATGTTTTCCATTATGGACTTATACAGAAGCAGCATAATAAGAGATTGTAAACACTTACAAGCACACACGCACACACAGGTGCAGAGGAACGTTCATATTCTGTGTGATAATGTTCCCCCTCAGTGCCACTATCTTTGTTCTGCTTAACGTATTTATTTACTCAACGGATTAAACAAAGACTCATATCCTTCTGCTTTCGCACAGCACAGTAGAACCTTTTTTGCGCTCATTTAAATGGATTAAGAAACAAAAACATCAATGCGGTGGGATCCTTAGTGTCTTAAAGCCGCTTGGTTAGACATGTAAATATATATATATATATATATATATATATATATATATATATATATATATATATATATATATATATATATATTTTTTTTTTTTTTTTAATGTTCCAGAGCCTGGAAATCTTGCTGGCCCTCAGCAGACCTGTTTGGAAAGGTTATTTCATACAACACTACCACTGTGTATTCCAGGCTAATTATATCTTTTGCTGAATGGCATCTTTCTGAGTGACTGATGTGTGAATTGTGCTCGATGCTCCTTGTCATAATGGCTGTTATTTCTTCATCTGACTGCTCGACTGCCGTTTCATATACGCTGCATTTTACCAGACGCCTGCGGTGAAAGCGTTTTGGTTAATCAGTCGCTGTTTGTGTTATAAACATTCCCTTTCGTGGCAGGAATGTACTTTTTTCTGTTTCTCTTTTTCGAAACCTAGTGTGCTTCCTGCATAGAGAGCATTTTAAGGCATTGTAGTTGCACTCACAAGTAACGTGAGTAACGTAATCAGATTACTTTTTTTTAAAGTAACTAGTAAAGTAAATTGTTACTTTTAAATTTACAACAAAATATCTAAGCTACTTTTTCTAATAAGTAATGCAAGTTACTTTGTTTTCTCATTTGACCGGCAGCTCTCCTGTCCCCATGTTGAGAGAAATCGGGAGTAACATGTTTTCACATGTTTCTGCTTTAATTTGCTATGTTCAGAAAGACTTGAAAGTCTGGTAGTGTGTGATTCTCAGTCATTTAGTCCATGATGCCTAGTTTTTTCTGTAACCTTTTACAAAAGTGAATAATTTTAGGAGTCAAGCAATGTGGTCTAGCTTTAAAGGAACACTCCATTTTTTTGAAAATAGGCTAATTTTCCAACTCTCCTAGAATTAAACAGTTGAGTTTTACCGTTTTCGAATCCATTCAGCAAATCTCCGGGTCTGGTGGTACCACTTTTAGCATAGCTTAGCATAGTTCATTGAATCTGATTAAACCGTTAGCATGTTGCTCAAAAATGACCAAAGAGTTTCTATATTTTTCCTATTTAAAACTTGACTCTTCTGTAGTTACATCGTGTACTAAGACTGACTGAAAATGAAAAGTTGTGATTTTCTAGGCCGTCTCTCACAAACGTCTCAATGGTTGAAAGGCACGTTCCCTGTGCAAACAGGGGGTCACAGCTGCGTAATGTCATTGTAGCATCATTGGAAAGTTCCTTGATTATTACACCAGAATGAGAGTATATCCTAGCCATATCGGCCTAGAAAATCGCAACTTTTCATTTTCCGTCAGTCTTAGTACACGATGTAACTACAGAAGAGTCAAGTTTTAAATAGGAAAAATATTGAAACTCTTTGGTCATTTTTGAGTGAGATGCTAACGGTCTAATCAGATTCAATGAACTATGCTAAGCTATGCTAAAAGTGGTACCGCCAGAACCGGAGATCGGCTGAATGGATTTGAAAACGATAAAACTCAACTGTTTAACTCTAGGGGAGTTGGAAAATGAGCCTATTTTCAAAAAAAGTGGAGTGTTCCTTTAAGGAAAATATATATACTGCCGTTCAAAAGTTTGGGAAAGTTTGTATATTTATGCTTTGTGAAGAAGAAAATCCATAATGCACAGTGAAAAAGATGAGAGAAATGTCAATTCTAAATAAACTTATATCACTGAATACTTAAAACATAAATAGCTTAGTGTAAATAAAAATAAGCTATTTCACTCAATATTAGTGAGCTCTGTATTGAAATCAATTGGTAGTAGCATAGAACTATATTTGTGTGGTGTGCAGAGTTGCTAAACTGGTCACTTATGACCTTCAGAATGGCTATATAGGCAGCACACTAGATTTTGGAACAGAACCCCTCTTGTTTGTGGTTTTATGGTGCTTTCAGTTTGTTTTTTGCTATATTTGTTTACACTTTGTACAGTTAAACTTAGCTTAGCATCAAAACTCTGTCATTGGTTTAGCTACAGTACATGAACTGGGTTTTACAATGAAATGTGCTTCAGCTATGTATATGAGAGCATACTTCCCTATATTTCATTTTATATATATATATAATATATGTATATATATATATTACAGTATACTGTATAAGTAGGCGCTGTTTGCCACAGTGCGTGTGTGGGTACACGTGTTCTAATGTTCTTGTGTCATAACAGAATCCCCAGGGATGGGATGTGCTGGCTCTCCTCCATTGGAGCCTGCGCTTGCTTTTCTAGAGCACAGTCCTGCAGGACGCAGTTTAACACACATAAATGCATTAGGGATACGCATTTTGGTCGGTTCGAGAACTAAACGGATAAATCAGCAGGGTACTCAGGGCGGGACGGGGGGGTGGAGAGAGTTCCATCTGTGCTTATTTTAATTGTATATGTGTTAGACAAACGTCTTTAGTAGTTGTTTTTTTTTTCTTTCAAAATCACACCATAAGATTCAATATTTAGAGTCTATTATTGTGTTTTCATGATCTGAGTAGTACAGGTGCCCATACCAGCATTCAACTGTAACAAGTTTTTTTTTTTTTTTTTTTTATTCCCTGCCAACTTTTTTTTTTTTTTTTTGGCCACTCCTTAAAAATTGTGTTTTAAAAGGGTAAGTTCACTCAAAAATGAAAATATTGTCATTTATTCCTCACCCTCATGTCGTTCCACACCTGTAAGCCCTTCGTTCATCTTCGGAACACAAATTAAGATATTTTTGATGAAATCCGATGGCTCAGTGAGGCCTCCATAGCCAGCAATGTCACCGTCACCTCTCAAGATCCATAAAGGTACTAAAAATGTATTTAAAAAAAGTTAATGTGACTACAGTGGTTCAACCTGAATATTATAAAGCGACGAGAATATTTTTTTGTCCTCCAAAAAAACTAAATAACGACTTTTCAACAATATCTAATGATGGCCGATTTCAAAACACTGCTTCATGAGCTTGAATTAGTGATTCAGAGCGCCAAAGTCACATGATTTCAGCAGTTTGATACACGCTCCGAACCACTGATTCGAAACAAAAGCTTCGAAGCTTCATGAAGCAGTGTTTTGAAATCGCCCATCACTAGATATTGTTTTTTTTTTGGGTGCATAAAAAGTATTGAACTGTTTTAAATATATTTTTAGTACCTTTATGGATCTTGAGAGGTGACGGTGACATTGCTGGTAATAGAGGCTCCCTGAGCCATTGGATTTGATCAAAAGTCTCTTAATTGATGTTCTTCGTTCATCTTCAGGTCTTACGGATGTGGAACGACATGAGAGTGAGTAATTAATGATAGAAATGTCATTCTGGTGATGAACTAACCCTTTAATTTTAGCAGCATAAATGATATTTAAAAATGTGTCTGAAAGTACACTTACAATTTAATGATTGTTTCCTTTCAGAATAAAATGACAATGCATTTATTTGTATTTATTTTCATTTGCATTAATATTATAGGTGTGTAAAACCTAATAAATTGTTTGTATTCAATTAGTTGTTTTTAAAGAAAAAGAAAAATTTGTATTTTTCACACACATAAAATATGTTGCTAAACATAAAATGTATCATTTTTTTGTGTGTGGTGGAGCCAGTGATAGTGTTGTCTCGGCAGGATCAGTTTGATGCTATGATGAGTAAAACACCCAGACTTCAAGCAGTGTTCACCACAACCTCTTTCACACTGAGGGCGAGTGGACCCCGCTGCTGTCTTAGCAAGCTATTTATAGCAAGAACAGTTACGCCAGGCTTCTGTCAGTACCTGCCAAGCTACTCGCTGCCCTATCATGCATCTATTATTGAATAAACTGAGAATGTCAGGAGAAGCAACCTTCGGAGTTGTGTGCTGAACACAAGTCAAGCTTGTTTTTAATGCATCTGCGACTTTCTTGTTTCATCTTCCATGTCTTTGATACAGTTGTCACAAGGTTGCTAGTTTAAGAGGATGTGGATTTCTCTGTGGTATGTCTAAAAGAGTGCTGTTTAACCAGTGTCAATGCCGCACAAGGCTGTTTCAAATTGTTTGTCGCCATGCTGTCTTCACTTATGCAACAGCGGTTAGTTAAGGTGATGCTGAGTTTGGTATTTTTGGTGCAGGTGAGACCGGTATGTTATAATATTGCAAATTATTTTATATTTCATTTCATTACTTTATTTTGCATCTGAAGCAGATTAAGATAAGCCAGTGAGCATTTGTGTGGTATGATCTGAAAGTGTTTGCCTGGGCATCATGCGGCGGGTGTTTTTTCTGTGCGCATGTGCTGAAGGTGTGAGAAGTCTCTGAAAATACAGATTGCTTTCATGATTACAGAATGAGTCATGTGTGCTTTAAGGACAAAGACGTCGATGATTTATTTTTATTGCCGGTGACTGAACTCACAAGGCTGCTTGTAGTGCACCTTTTAAAATGCATTTCTCATGCGTCTGCTTTGTTACTATACAGGTATTCCTTCTCTTTTGAAGTCTTTATAGTCCTCTGTGTTTTGTTATGCTGTTCTGCGAAGACTCTTTAGAAGCTTTAAAATGTGACTTCACCTGCAGAACCAGTCCCGTTTCTCTGTGGCTGTTGCTGAGGCAGGAAGTTCAGGATGTGGAAGATAAAAGGCTACAATGGCCAATGGGCTGACAGAAGCAAGGTGCGCTGGGTTTAATTACCGAAAAGACTGTAGCAGCAGAATTAGCAGATTCCCCCCCTCCAGGTCTCCGAGTAGGTCAATTAACACCCAGCAAAGCTGTGAAATACGCCTCCTTCCATCTGCATCTGGCAACGATTACACCTTGCTATTATGTGAGAGGACTTTGTGAAAGCCGTGTTCAGTCTCACACATGGCCGAGCCCCCCTTTTTGTGTGTGTTTTGTACGAAAACACAAAGCTATGAGTGTGTAGGATAAGTGTGAGCTGCATTTGTGTGTGTGCATGTGAAGTATGTCTGTGGGTGGGCTTGTGTGTGTGTGTGTGTGTGTGTGTGTGTGTGTGTGTGTGTGTGTGTGTGTGTGTGTGTGTGTGTGTGTGTGTGTGTGTGTGTGTGTGTGTGTGTGTGTGTGTGTGTGTGAGAGAGAGAGAATAGTCATAGACCATGTCTTAAAGCATTAATAATGACAGGATTGTTGTTTCTGTGGACTGTAAAATCAGAGTAACATTTGAACAGTTGCTCATTTAAGAGGCATAAGTGCATTTTTATCTTGTTTTCTTCGAAGTTCACTGACCTGCAGAACTAGCTGTTTGCTTTACTGTACCTTTATTGTATTAGAGTAAATGGTCTTATGATAGGCTAATGCCTTTGCATGTGAAGATACCTGCCATATTTAATGTGTTAAAAAAATATATTAAAGGATTAGTTCACTTTCAAATGAAAATTACCCCAAGCTTTACTCACCCTCAAGCCATCCCAAGTGTATATGACTTTCTTCTTTCTGATGAAAGCCCTTATATGAAGATTGTTTGGGCGTGTGTTATGCAAATGACTTAACCTTGTGCACGCAGCTGCTCATTGAGGGGCTGTTTGCATGATAGAGCTGCACGATTCTGGGTAAAATGAGAATCACAAATCTCTGAATATACTACTAAACAAAAACACATGTAATTTTTTAGAGGTTCTGACAATATTTTGCTGGATAATAATTGCTGGATGCTAATTGCTGGAAAAATGTTTAAGTAATTTAAATGAATTATTTAAAAAAAAATGGTTTTGAATTAATTCATTGACTCATTAATAAATATTACTGGATGAATCAGTGTTTTTGAACGAATCTTGTGAATGAATGATTCAATGACAAATACATTTTTTAACAGTCACTTGTCGCCAACTAGTGGCGTAAGAAAATGATACAACCATTATTTGAAGCGCCAAGTTAGCAGTGTTTTTAAGTCTGTGGTTATCCCGCGGAATTGGGCCACTTTTACACTGTTGCCGCAGGTTGTTTTTCATGTCCATGGGTTGAAGTGACCCCAAATAGCATGATATTTAGCCCCTGGAATGCAAATTTTACCAGGGGAACCTAGCCAAAAATGCATATTTTACCCCCCAAAATGCATTTTTTTACCGTGGATTCCCCCTGAAATGCGATTGGGCTAGTTTTGGGTTAGTTTGGAGTAGCAATTGGGCGGGTTTTGTTGTGAAAACCTGGCAACCCTGCAAGTTAGTTTCTGCTCTATTTTGCTCTGTTTTTATCACTGTTGTAGACATCAGTGTTTATATCCTAACTTTAAACTTTTTCCTCAGTACTTCTGTGATAATTTGAATATTTGTAACAGAAATAACTACTCTGTGGTTCAAAACTGCTCTCTCTGGCTCAGCGCGGCAACACTAACAAAGATTTGAATGTTCCGGTATGATTTTGTCAAAGGTTTAATAGACACGGGCGAACTGTAGTCATTAATAAAATAAGATTGTTTGGGTGTTTGAATCGAGATCTTTTTACGATTAATCTACAGCTCTGATTTTTGTAAATGATACCGTTATCTCCGTGTAAACTAAAAAAATGCAAATCTGTGAAAACAGTGACGGCATGCGCATGCGTATTATGTGTTTAGTCTAAAGGAATGTGCGTTTGGCGCGAGTGCTCTGTAAAAGAATGCGTATGTTACCAAGATTATTTCTGAAAGCACATTGTGAATATTAAAGAAAATTTCTTCATCCATTAATTCTGATTTCAGTGTTTTGATATGGCAAGGTGCCTGTATGTTACTCTATACATGCAGGTGTACTCTTGTTTTCTGCTGCTCGTCACTATGGGAACCGTTTAGTAGAATCACTCCACTTCCTTCTGTAACTCTCAACTGTCAGTTAGTCATTCTGGAGGGGAGCTCCAGACCACAGGTGCCTCTCCACCTCTACCCACAGTCAAGCTGTGCTAGCTGGCATAGTGAGCCAGCAGCACTGGTTCAATGCTAATTTAGTGGGTAGAGAGAGAGAGAGAAAGAGTCACAGGAGAGAGAGAAAAAGTCACGGGCCACAGAGAACCGGCGGAGTGCCACAGACTTCACTCCCTGTAGTCCCCATTCAGCTCTTCAGTATGTGTGTTTTTTTCGTCGGCGCTAACGCTCTGTGGCGAACCGAGCTCAGAGGATGTATAATTTGCATTTCAGTGAAGCAATCAAGCATAGCCGTCATTTGCATGAGGCTAATTAGGCACGTGACAAAAGCCCTCTGTTCTCAGGCGATTATCGAAATATCGTGTGGAGGTCTGCCTGGAGCTCTCCACAGAACTGCTTTTGGAACACCCTGTCTGGTTAAAAAGTCTCACGGGTGTGATTTTACAGGGATTGTTCACCCAAATTCGGCATTCATTTACTCATACTTATGTCACTCTAAACCTGTATGACTTATGCTGGGTTCAGACTACTGATTTTGGCATGATCTGTTTGATGTCGGGTGTCGTGATGATTTATAAATGACAATGGCCGTCGGGACACAAGAATCGATTGTTTCATCTTGTATAGTGTTTCATAGTGGATGACAACTGACGCCGTGTTTACGACGCTTCATGATGTCTTGACAGAAAGACTACCATGTTTCATTTTTTTCGGTCCTCTACGATGGGTTTCGTCACATCTGTGACATTGACCAATAGGAGCACAGAAGCTGTTTTAAGTACACAGTTTTCAAACATGGTGAAACAAAAGAGAGATGATTGTATTGGTGCTGCTAGGTGGAATTATACAGTGGAGGAAAGTTTTGTTGAGCTATTGTAACAAAACTCCTGCCGTTATGATGTTTCCTCGAATAACTATCATGACAGAGTGAAAAAAGATAAATGCTGGTGAACAATAGCAACCCGGTACTAGAATTAGCATTAAGGCCCGTTCACACCAAGAACGATAACTATAAAGATAACTATATTTATGAGCGCACACCAACGAACGATAGCGGTCTGTTTATTCTAAGCTCACGCTCTGCTGTTTCAAAATGTGTATAACATGTTTTTGCTTTTTTTTAACCAGCAGATGTCCTCAGCATGCTATGTTTCGAGTGAATAGCTAGTGTAATCGATCTAATCTAACAGAGAATTTAGCTGACAAAGTCAATATAGTGGAATAAAATCAACGTTCACTTCAGACAATGTAGTCAAAACTAGCGCTGGATACCTGAGGTAATTTTATGTTACACTGTTTGCTAGCTTTGCATAATGATCTCATCGTTAATACTTCTCACCATTTATTCTAAGGGTTTGAGCGATTGTTTTCCATATATCTATTTTCTTTAAAGGATCCTTGAAAGTGGGTTTTACTTAAGGCCCCGGTATACTTCAAACAAAGTTTTTTTTCGTTCTTTGTTTAGGGGTAAAACGAAGTTCGAAATGCGTGACCAGCGATATACTGTAAACGAACATCTGACGCCGCCCACACTGCTGAGATCGACGTTTAGATGAATATGTAAATATGTGTGCATGCACTTTCTTCTCAGTAACAAAATAAACACAACAAAAATGAGAAAACAGAAAGCATTTATTACAGAAAGCATCAGAAAATCATCTGATCATAACAGCATGGGTATGTTAGCATGAGCTCTGCAAAGTAACACGTCTTCATATCACTTTCAAAAGATTGCTTAAAATCAAGCAGATTTACAGTATCAAACATGAAAAAACAGTGTTAGTGCCTCATTTTTTTTTTTTTTTTTTTACAAGCACAACTTCATTTTGTACTATAAAGCGGCTTTGTGTTCATGTTTTCACCCGCAGAGATCTTACCTCGACAAACTCAAACACACAAAATGAGTCAAAGACGTGAAGGCGGAGACTCAGCGCACACCTCCTGTTACATTATCGTCACTGATCAATGGTAGTACGAAGCCGTTTCGAACTTCCAGAAAGAACACAAAACAAACTTCATTTTGGCCTGATTTTGTTCGAAAAGACGTCACATCAGTTCATTCTTCGATTTCGTTTGAAGTATACCGGGGCCTTTATCAAACAGTGGTGGCTTTTTCCTGGACCTCAGCGATAAAACTTGTCGCCTGCTTTTCTAAATGCTCAAGGGAAAAAATGTTCTGAAAGTGATCCAAACGATATCGTTTCTCTACATTGTTATCGTTATAGCTGTGGTGTGGACAGTGCTATTCTTTAATATATCAAATGATTTTTAGATTTATAGCTTTATCGTTATCTTTATAGTTATCGTTCTTGGTGTGAACGGGCCTTTAGGCTTGTACAACCATTGTTTGTTTATGCGCTATGAAGTCAGTCGCTAGTTCCGCCTTCTCAATGACATCACACGTCGTTAAAGGTGGCTAGCGATGACTGGTCAGGAGGAAGCAACGTGTAGTCTGACATGTTTCTTGTCCACAACACAAGAATTTATGAGTCAAAATTGCATAATCTGGCATAGTCGTTACAGACAAAATTATTGTGTAGTCTGAATCCAGCATAACAGTTTTGTGTGTGTTTCTCATGTAAAACTATTAGGCTTTGAATGAACCACTTGATACTTTTATGGAGTTTTTTTGTTTAAGCTTAAAAAGCCCAAGTCCTCATTCACTATTTTCATAATACTGAAAAGCCAGGATATTCTTTAAATAAATAAATCACTTTTTGTGAAACCATCACAAAAGAAAGTCATATAGGTTTGAAACAACATGAGGTTGAGTAAATGTCAGGTTGAGTTGAGGTTAAGTGAATTTCATTTTCAGGTGAATCGTCCCTTCAACATTGAAAGCTATTTACCCTGTCATCCTAGAGTAAAAAAGTAACTCATTGCATCAGCATGATATTACTGACTTGTTAACTTCTAGTAAATGTTGTGGTTGATAAGTTACACTGGGTTTAGTGAGTTACTAAATAAGAAATCCAGTTTGTGTAGCATTAACTGCAAAGCTCTATTGCACTTTTGCAGTGTAGTAATGTTTTATTACCCCACAAAGAGCTGAGAAACAAATATAGCTTTTGTTTCAAAGTGGATGTGAAAATTTCAGAAAGGAAAAGGGGAGAAAATTGGCTGTTTATAGTCCTTAATTTGTACGGACGGACATAACTGTTGGTTTAACTGGGTGGTTGTCAGGGACTTGCTATGGTTGCTTAAGTATTCTGTGGATTGAAGGGTGTTCTGGGTGATCACGCTGCAAAATTTCATGAGCAAAGAAGTTCAGTTGTCTAGTGTTAATAGTGTAGTGATGTATGAAGCACAGGTCACTTTCAAATCAAGCAAATTTATGTTGGCCAACATGGCAAATTTGAGGCACCAACTTGAACCTGTTGCGAAATTTGCATATAGAAGTCTTTCGCCCTCAAGCAGAATTCCTGATTGGGTGGTTTTGTAGTTTTTTTGTTTGTTTGTTTTTTTTTTTAATTTTCAATTAACCTTTTTTTTTTTTTTTTTTTTTTGTGTTTGTTAGTTTTAACTCTTAAATTGTTAGTTTTGATTAGTTATGTGGTATCTTGTATCTGGAATAATTGCATGATGAGTTGCTTGCAAAGTTTATTACATTAAAAACACCAACGCCCAGTTTCACAGACAGGGCTAAGACTAAGCCAGGACTTAGTTAAATTAGGACATTTAAGTAGCTTTTATAAACATACCTTTTATTTAAAAAAAAATAAATAAATAATACATTACTGGTGTGCATCTGGAGACAAAACAATGGCACTGACATATTTTAAGATATGTCAGATGAAGTTGCTTTCAGTTAAAATAGCTCAAACATGCATTTTAGTCTAGGACTAGCTTAAGCCTTGTCTGTGAAACTGGGCATAAATATGTAGAGAGAGCTATTTAAAAAAAAATGCCTAAGAGACACAAAAAAGAGGAAGAGATTTGCGTCCAAAGGCTGCGAAGAGACACCGTGTCAATTTGCAGTGACACTGTGAAAGATGGCACGAAAATACTTGTGACACTCTTGTAGCTGAGAAACTTAAGGGAAAACCGAGGGGTGGGTAGAAGATGAGCTTGTCCCAGCAGTCAATCAAGCAGTCCTGCATACTCAGCTGTAGTTATCACACACACACACACAGGAGGGTTGCCTCTGCTGACTCGGCCACAGCATAGATGACTGGATGTGCTTTTTTGAACCACAGATCTGCATCTGTCAAACCTTGTGTAGCTTCATGTGCATGACTCCCTGCCAGCGAGTGCGAATGCTCGACTGGACCGAGTGGCAGAGAGCGGCTCATCTTTATGTGTTTATAAAAAGAAAGATCACAGGCGGTTTGTCTTTGCCAGGAAGTCCTCCTACGCTTTCTCCATCGCTCGTATTTACTGACAGCCGACGTGTTGAGTCTGCGCTCATATGTGTTGATTGCTGAAGTTGGTGTTTGTTTTGAGAGACTAGTGGCGCTGAAGCAGATAATTGCTCCTTGTTCATTCTTTAACACATGAATGAGTCATAATGTGTGTCTCCAGGTGAAGATAATTCAATATAATATTCCTCTCGACATAAAGGTCAGACCTAGATACTTGGATGTGTCAGTTCTCTGGTTTGTGTTTATTAGCTGGACTGTACGGCAAAGAGCAGCTCATCTTTGTGTGCTTTATATCTGGAAATTGTAATAGAGGCTTAATATGTGGTTCTGGCCTTAGACGTGGAAATGCTGCATTTCTTTGAGCCCTGACGGTCACAAATTAATGAAGTGAATTATAGTAATAGTAGTTGTGTTGATTGGATTACGTACCCTCTTGGATTCAGCTCACTCATTGACTGTTGTAACACTTTCTGTGCATGTCTGAACATCTTCATTCATCACTGTGTAATGGCCACATCATCACACCTTGATGTTTCTGCAAAGCCTCCCAGAGTGCCATGTGTTTGGCAGAACAGGTGTTAGGACCTGCTGTCTGTCCAAAGCAGGATGTAATGACGCTTTCTTTCTTTTTTGCAGGTGTACAATAGCAATTAATAATACTATGTTAAAAATGATTGCCAAAAGCATTGCTCATTGTAAATTTAAAGTAACTAAAATGTGTTGGAGAATTTTTTCACTTCTATTACTTTTATAAAATTATTCTAAAAAAAATGACATTAAAAAAATTCTTAAAATACTTATTTATATATAATTTAATAATTAATATAATTATTTTTTTGCGTTAAATGCGTCAAATTATTTTAACGCATTAAAGATTTTGAATTAATCGCATGCGTTAAAGGTGCCCTAGAATGAAAAATTTAATTTACCTCAGCATAGATGAATAACAAGAGTTCAGCACATGGAAATGACATACAGTGATTCTCAAACACCATTGTTTCCTCCTTCTTATATAAATCTCATTTGTTTAAAAGTCCTCTGAAAAACAGGCGAATCTCAACATAACACCGACTGTTACGTAACAGTCGGGATCATTAATATGTACGCCCCCAATATTTGCATATGCCAGCTCATGTTCAAGCATTAGACAAGGGCAGCCAGTATTAACGTCTGGATCTGTGCACAGCTGAATCATCAGACTAGGTAAGCAAGCAAGAACTATAGCGAAAAATGGCAGATGGAGCAATAATAACTGACATGATCCATGATAACATGATATTTTTAGTGATATTTGTAAATTTTCTTTATAAATGTTTCGTTAGCATGTTGCTAATGTACTGTTAAATGTGGTTAAAGTTACCATCGTTTCTTACTGTATTCACGGAGACAAGAGCCGTCACTATTTTCATTTTTTAAACACTTGCAGTCTGTATAATTCATAAACACAACTTTATTCTTTATAAATCTCTCCAACAGTGTGTAATGTTAGCTTTAGCCACAGAGCACTATCAAACTCATTCAGAATCAAATGTAAACATCCAAATAAATACTATACTTACGTGATCCGATGCATGCATGCAGTATGCATGACGAACATCTTGTAAAGATCCATTGGAGGGTTAAATTAGCTGTGTGAACTTTGTAAATGGACTGTAATATAGTTGAGAGCTCAGGGGGGCAGGGAGCACGCGATTTAAAGGGGCCACATGCTGAATCGATGCATAGTTAATGATGCCCCAAAATAGGCAGTTAAAAAAATTAATAAAAAAAAATCTATGGGGTATTTTGAGCTGAAACTTCACAGACACTTTCAGGGGACACCTTAGATAGATATATATACATATAATTAAAATAATTTTTGTTTAAATATTAAAAGTAATTTTCATATATATTGACACATATGTAGTTTTATTTAATGGTTTCTGGAGAGAATATTAATTGATGACACAAACCATCCAAAAAAAAAAAAAAAGATTTACTAAAATGATTCAATCTTCTCAGTTTGTAATGTTAAACTGTAAACTAACAAGTTTAACACAGAAAACAGTGGCTTGTTACTTTCTTGAAAACAGCTATTTTTCATTGCTGGTTGCTCCACAAAGCTGTAACTAAAGTCTACTAAGCTCTACTGAAGAAACAAATGACATGGGAGTATTATGTGTGGCTCATCATCATATTTTGCATCTGTGAAATCTGTGATTAAAGGAAGTAGCAATGTGCGACTAATACTCTTGACTTTGTGCTCCAATTTAGGAGTGGCGCTTTAGACAAATGCTAGTCCTCTTCACGTTCACCCTCTCCACTTCGCCATGACCTCCTTATCCATTGGCTCTGTTTTTAGATGAGCGCTAATACTGCCCATCATTCGGAGCGCTGCTGTACTGTATGTGTGAACTTCCTGCTGTTATTTTTGGCATGGTTGTTTCCCTTGACATAACCGCAGTTATGTGGTGACGGAGTTGATGCAGAGTGACCTCCATAAGATCATCGTGTCTCCACAGCCCCTGAGCTCTGACCACGTCAAAGTCTTTCTCTACCAGATCCTCAGAGGTGAGATACACACACACACTAAACCCTTTCAAACTTCACCTTCAGAGGTGAGTCTTTCTTCACCAAGATCTCATGGGTAGAGAAACACACAGGCAATCACACACATGCTTCTCTACTTCATGTTCCTTATCATATTCTCACCAGAAACAATGGGGAGGAAGAGTGTAAGAATACCAATGGGAGAACCAGTCTAAAGAACCAACCACCTTTTTGATATTTTGTTTACTGTAGGACAACTGACATGTTTTAAAGGGACCAGTTAACCTAATGAATCACATGAAACACGTATAACTTCAATGTTTTGAAGTGACACAAAGCTCTATTACATTCTAGAGTGAAGATGCCGCCATAGGGCACAAGTTTGTTTATATGTCAACTGGATTAGATTTCAAACCAAACAAGAAACCTGCACAGCAAAACAGCACAGTCTGCTTCATATCAATACAGTTTGTGTCCACAAATTGTCTTTAATGACTGATGAATATGTTGTGTCCACAGGACTGAAGTATCTACACTCAGCTGGCATTTTGCATAGAGACATTAAACCCGGTAACCTGCTGGTCAACAGCAATTGTGTGCTTAAGGTTAGTGAAATACTAGTCAAAATGTTGATGTGCTGATGTTGTTAAAATTTAGTCTTTTCTGTTAATTCAGCTTGGATTGTCAGAATGAATTTCTGACATTACTTACATTGACCCTGAAAAGAAGTTGGACTCTTAAAGGGATAGTTCACCCAAAAATGAAAATTATCCCATGATTTACTCACCCTCAAACTATCCTAGGTGTATATGATTATCTTTTTTCAGATGAAAACAATCAGAGATATATTTAAAAAAATATCCTGACTTTTCCAAGCTTCTAAAAAAATTCATCCATCCATCATGAAAATAATCCATATGGCTTCAGGGGGTAATAAAAACCATCTGAAGTGAAGCGATGGGTTTTTGTAAGAAAAATATCTTTATTTAAAACTTTATAATCTTAAATAACAAGGTTCTTGCAGAAGACCACATGCAAACTGCGCAAGTCAACTTGCACCACAAGAGTAACCCCTGACATGATGTATGACGTAGGATGTCGGAGTATTGTAAGCTTTGATACCTCTTGCAGTTTCAACAAATATGGCTGGGCAACATTCTCAAGCTCCTCTTCTCTTATATCGAAATCCTCTGACATTTTTTCTTTAAAATTTCTTGTTTTAGACTTCTAATTCTATCCTCTGCGGTTCTGTGTTTGTCATTGCGTCATGCATCGGGTCAGAGGTCACTCTTCCACCCCAAATCGATGCGTACGGGTTTGCCGGAAGCTATTTATTATAGTTAATAAAGTTTTAAATATGGATATTTTTCTTAGAAAAACCCATTACTTCTCTTCAGAAGGCCTTTAGTAACTCCCTGGAGCCATATGGATTATTTTTATGATGGATGGATGCATTTTTTTTGGGCTTCAAAATCACGCCCCCCATTCACTACCATTATAAAGCCTGAAAGAGCCAGAATATTTTTAAATATATCTCTGATTATGTTTGTCTGAAAGAAGATAGTCATATACACATAGGATGGCTTGAGGGTGAGTAAATCATGGAATAATTTTCATTTTTGGGCGAACAATACCTTTAAGATAATTGTTTATATTAGTGCTGTCTAGTTTAGTAATGATTTTAATAGTTTAGTAATGATTTTTTCTGTAATTAACAGCAATATCACACATAACATTAATATATTTTTTATATTGTTATACATATATTCACACTGAATCTCCAAATTAATTTTGAAACAACATGAAGATAATATGAATGAAGGCCAGTATCTACCAATACTGCTACTAATGTCTCTATTAAAAGGATTATTTTCACAATTTCTGAGAATGAAATGAGTAATTATAGCCTTTCAACATAAACAGTATAATTGAAAGCCATAAATTAAAAAAAAATATATTAGGCTTAAAAACATATAACTTTTAGTTTAAGTAAACTTAAAGGGTTAGATCACCCAAAAATGAAAATAATGTAATTTTTTTACTCACCCTCAAGTCGTTTCACACCCGTAAGACCTTTGTTAATCTTCAGAACACAAATTAAGATATTTTGGTTGAAATTCGATAGCTCTGTAAGGCCTCCATAGGGAGCAATGTCACTTCCTCTGTCAAGATCCATAAATGTACTAAAAACATATTTAAATCAGTTCATGTGAGTACAGTGCTTCAATATTAATATTATAAAGCCACATGAATACTTTTGGTGCGGCAAAAAAACAAAATAACGACTTATTTAGTGATGGCCGATTTCAAAACACTGCTTCAGAAAGCATCAGAGCATTGTGAATCTGTGTGTCGAATCTGCTGTTCGAAGCACCAAAGTCACCTGATTTCAGCAGTTTGGCGGTTTGACCCGTGATCCGATTCATGATTCGACACACAGATTCACAATGCTCTGATGCTTTCTGAAGCAGTGTTTTGAAATCGGCCATCACTAAATAAGTCGTTATTTTGTTTTTTTGCCGCACCAAAAGTATTCATGTGGCTTTATAATATTAATATTGAAGCACTGTACTCACATGAACTGATTTAAATATGTTTTTAGTACCTTTATGGATCTTGACAGAGGAAGTGACATTGCTCCCTATGGAGGCCTCACGGAGCCATCGGATTTAAAAAAAAATATATTAATTTGTGTTACAAAGATTAACAAAGGTCTTACGGGTGTGAAACGACATGAGGGTAAGTAATAAATGACATAATTTTCATTTTTGGGTGAACTAACCCTTTAAAACAATCTTTACAAAAACCATTATTATAAATGTCACATTTAGCTGTGCTTTTAATATACTTTTTGTTGGATAAAAATGTGAGATTTTGACTGTTTAAGCTCTATTGTACTGGCTTCTTTTGTCTCTGTGCTCTCCTGCTATTTTAGCATTATACACTCTAGCCTATGGGCCTTGAATTCCGTCTTTATAATTCCTTTCTTCCGAGGACGCTTCATATCTATCTGGCCAGGCCAGGTCTACAGCGCCAGCATACACACACTAACACACAATCTCTGGCTCCAGGGGGTCAAGGCCCCCTTGGGATTGATTCATCTGCTCAGTTCCTGACATAAATCTTCATTTTGGATCCCATAGCGAGAGCTCAGCTGCAAAAAAGAAAGCAAGGGTGATATGGGAGATATAGGAAGAGAGAGAGATAAGGAAAAAGAGAAATTCTCAATGTATGTGATTGCTGACTTTACCCTGCAGCATGAGAAATATGCTTGAGGGGAGAGCGGGAATAGATTATGTTATTGGACCACAGAAAGGGAATCATTTAGCATGCGCTGCTTCATTTAGTCCTTAATCCCCATTTCCAAAGAATGTTTCTCTCATTTAGCTCTGATGTATTAAACCTTTTCTTTTGGTCGTGTCCGGCAATCAAACACGCTCGAGTCTGATTTACAGTCAACACCGCTTTGAATTTGATTCATTCAAATTTAATTCATTTTTATACCATGTTTTCTATTATTAGCTTGTGCTCTGTGAGACTCTTTTTAATATGCAGCTAAATGAACACACTCCTAATCCTAAACAGTAAATATCAATATGTACCTTGTGGATAATTAAGAGAGAAAAAGTGTAATGGCCTTATCATTATCTGATTTCCATCTAAATTACACATTTTAAATTATGCAAAAAATCTAAATATCAATGTGTTCAAGCAACTAAAGTTGTCACTTCTGGCAGCCAATCATCTAAGTAAATTATTCAGTCACATGACTTTTCAGTGTTGTTATTGTTTACTAAAACTATTCAAATAATTTCCATTAATTGAAAAAATAAATATCAATATTGGATGGAAAAACTTAAACGCAAATTAGAAATGTTACCTTGGCAATGAACTGAAATAATATAAGCTGAAGTACCAGAATTAATAAAGCTAAAACTGATATAATTCTAAATTAAATCTTAATAGATAATTAAAAACATAAAAAGCACATCAAAAATGTTACCAAACTGCTTACCAAAAGTAAAATTCAAACTAATTCAAACTTTTAATAAATGCTACAATAGTATAATAGTTAAAAAATAATGATCTTTTGAGTGTGCATCTAGGAATTTATTTGATAAATTTGTTTCCATCAAAATTTATGTGTTTTGAAATTTCCATCTAGCATTCTTTATGCGATTTCATTCAAAATACGTGGATGGAGACCTGACTATAGAAACATAAACATGGCCCAGATAGCATGTTATCATTGAAACAATGTTGAGGTGTGTTGAAGCTAAACTCCTCATGACTACTGAGAAGTGCACATGCAAAATCAAAATTGGCGTTTACCAATCAGTGGTTCGATTTCAAACTACAATGGATGTTTTTTCAACCATTTTTCAACAGACTTGATAAAATGCCCACCCCAAACCAAGCCCCCAGTGGATTAGAGCAAATCGGGTAAAAGCCCATCGTGGTTTGAAAACGCCCCACTGATTGGGAAACACCCACTAATGTTCTTCAGAAATGCATACCTGCATGATCTTGTGCTCATCAACTACAAATCACTGTTAGTTCAGTGTCACTGTCTCCACCCATGTGTGCTGTCGACTTTAATCAAAATTTCAATGTTGATCCAACATACATTAAACATTGAAATGTCAATCTCAACCAAAATGATGGTTTGGATCAAAACTCAACATTGTATCAATGTCACCATGCTATCTGGGGGGCTTTTTTGACTTAACAACCTAGCAACTAATTAGAACACCCTAGCAACCGCATAGCAACGCCAGGCAGCTTGTCATTCATACTGTGGATGGAACAAGAAAACACAAGAAATCATTTCAATGAAGTGCATGTTTTAGCATTACTTGCAGGATTTGAATTTGTCTTATGGGAACGCATAAAATTAGGCCGCTGGGATAAACTGGGTGGAGCTGCTTGGGTAAATTGTTAGTAATGCGTGTTAGGCTCTTTTGTGCCTTCTCTTTGAGAGAGGGTGGAGAGAAGAGGCAGAGATATTTTTCTCATTTATTTATTTCCCAGGAGCACTCAAGCAGCTCAAGATGATAGAAAATTGGGCCTAGTGTTTATAACACTTTTAGTGTTTATCTCTTTGGTTAAAACGTGAATGAGCCTCTCCAGCTAATTCTGTTTTTATTGCTTTATTTATTGAAAAAAAAGAGCATTTTTCAACATGTTTACTGTGTCACACCTCAGACTCCACTCGTCAACCTAATAAGTTTGCACAAAATGGTAATATGTGCACAGATTTGTGACTTTGGCCTGGCGAGAGTGGAGGAGCTGGACGAGTCGCGTCACATGACCCAGGAGGTGGTGACGCAGTACTACAGAGCGCCAGAGATCCTGATGGGGAGCAGGCACTATTCCAACGCAATCGACATCTGGTCTGTGGGCTGCATCTTTGCCGAGCTGCTTGGCCGACGCATCCTCTTCCAGGCCCAGAGTCCCATCCAACAGGTATTCACCTACGCTCATGCTCAGCACACGATCTGTAGGCAGGAACTGGCCCTTTCACATATCTCAATGTGTTTTATACAAGCAGAACATGTTCCTAACTGCTCTCATTGCAGTATGATTGAGGATCATTTGGCCTCTCAGAAGAAAGTAGAGAGGAGTTCAGCTGCTTTAGCAGGGTCCAGAATTAACACTCGCCTACATTGTCAAAAATGACTGTGGCGAGTAAAACAAAACATTTGGCAACAGGTTTCCGATAAGTTTAACATATAAATTGCAAGAGTTGAAGTCTGACCCTTTTTTCAGACATAATGTGATTCAAATCAAATGCATAAGAAATTCACTACAAAAAGATCAGTGACTGTAACAACTTGAAAAGTCCCCAATGGAAAAGTTACTATTTAGAATGTACTTTATAGGATTTTGTTCTACAGAAGTCGATGTGGTGACTTGAAATATTTCGGTAACACTTTACAATAAAGTTCCATTTGTTAACATTAGTTAACTATATTAGTCAACATGAGCTAACATTGAAAATTATTTCTAATGCATTTATTATTCTTAGTTCATGTTCATTTTAACATTTATTAAAGGTGCCCTGGATTCAAAAATTGAATTTACCTCGGCATAGTTGAATAACAATAGTTCAGTACATGGAAATGACATACAGTGAGTTTCAAACTCCATTGTTTCCTCCTTCTTATATAAATCTCATTTGTTTAAAAGACCTCCGAAAAACAAGCAAATCTCATCATAACACAGACTGTTACATAACAGTCGGGGTGTACGCCCCCAATATTTGCATATACCAGCCCATGTTCCCAACATTATGAAAGGCATTAGACAAGGGCAGAACGTCTGGATGTGCACAGCTGAATCATCAGACTAGGTAAGCAAGCAAGAACAATAGCGAAAAATGGCAGATGGAGCAATAATAACTGACATGATCCATGATATCATGATATTTTTAGTGATATTTGTACATTTTCTTTCTAAATGTTTAGTTAGCATGTTGCTAATGTACTGTTAAATGTGGTTAAAGTTACCATCGTTTCTTACTTTATTCACAGAGACAAGAGCCGTCGCTATTTTCATTATTAAACACTTGCAGTCTGTATAATTCATAAACACAACTTCATTCTTTATAAATCTCTCCAACAGTGTAGCATTAGCCATTAGCCACGGAGCACAGCCTTAAACTCATTCAGAATCAAATGTAAACATCAAAATAAACACTGTACTTACGCAATTAGACATGCTGCATGACAAACACTTTGTAAAGATCCATTTTGAGGGTTATATTAGCTGTTTGAACTTTTCTTTTATGTTGTTTAAGGCAAGCGTGAGCTCTTTGGGCGTGGAGCACTAGATTTAAAGGGCCACACACCCTGAATCGGCTCATTTCTAATTATACCCCAAAATAGGCAGTTAAAAAAATTAATTTAAAAAAAATTTGAGCTGAAACTTCACAGACACATTCAGGGGACACCTTAGACTTATATTACATCTTTTAAAAAAAAGTTCTAGGGCACCTTTAATACATTATAAAAATAAAAAATGGTATCTGTTAATATTATTTAATGGGCTAACATGAACTAACAATGATTAGTTCTATTTTTAAACTAACATTTACTAATGGGGCCTTACTGTAAAGTGTTACCAATATTTTTACCGGTAAGAATGATTTTGGCCTATACATTTACTTAATTCACTTTTTATTATAGTGCTTTTCACAATACATATAGTTTCAAAGCAGCTTTACAGAAAATGCATGTGTCTATCTATATTAAAGTTTAGTAATTTTTGTTATCAGAGATCAAATGGTATTATGGTATTAAATATTTATGTTTAATTTTCAATTCACTTGCCATTAATTAATGAGCCTTTGCTGAATTTGGTCCTGTTTTTGTATGGAAAATATTTTTTCTTAGTTTTTAAATTCCAAAAAAGAATTTATTCAAATGGTTTATATTCAAAAATACAAGAGAAGTTAAAACCAGAAAACAGAAAATCCTGGACACTGATGTTAAATGTGTGACCTTACGTACAGCCGTGCTAATGAGAGAGCGGAGGCAGCTCAAGGCTCCGTTGTACTGAAGCCCCAGTGTGGCCGCGACCCAGAAGCCCTCTGTCCTTGAAGGCTGTGTGTTTGCAGCAGGCAGATGCAACACCATCACGGCTCAGACAGCATGTCTCTAGCTTTCACATGTACATGCCTCTACTATTATTTTTTTCCAGAATCTCATAAACATGACATATGATGGAGTAACATGAAACAAAGTCTTGAAGTATGACTGGATACACTTTTTAGTTTTAGTTTTATGTATTTCACACAGACAATTATAAATCATATGTTCTAATTATGTTGGCCCTGCAGTGTGTCAGAGGCTCCAGGACTGGCTGTTCCTCTGGCTGTCAGTGTGTGTGTGTATGTGGTTGCCGTCTCCACAGCCCTGAATGTGCACCGACAGCACATCGACATCCCCTTTAACGCTCATTAAATTCTCTTCAGTAAAGAATTAGATTTACTTGAACATGGTTCTGCTCTAGTTTGTTTATGTACAGATCATGAACATGAATCTAGACTCTTATTTCTCTCTTTATCCTCTTCATTTTATTTTATTATATTCAGTTATTTATGTTTTAAATCAGGACTTTCTACTTTTGGTTATTTATTTACATATATGTGTATGCTATATCCTTCTGAGACTCATAATATTATATAGTTATGGTGTTTAGAACAAAAGACGTACAATGCAAAAAAGGTTTTTCTCTAAATGTAAGAAGTTTTTTTTTTTTTTTTTAGTGCTGTCAAATTGATTAATCACGATTAATCGCATCTAACACAAGTTTGTGTTTACATAATATGCGTGTGTATATAAATTATTTAATTTATTATATATATATGACTCTGTGTGTGCATGTATACACACATATAATATATATAAATATATATATATACACACACATTATGTAAATAAACCTTTATTAGGTGTGATTAATCGTGATTAATCATTTTGACAGCACTCATTTCTTTTTGTATATTATTATATTGTAATATTATATTGCTGCATTTAATATTTTTATTAAAACTATACAACACAGTGTATTATTATTATGTTACTATGTCATTGTAATGATCAAAATACTTTGATATTATGCTAATATATTTTTTATTCAAATTATTATCATATATTTATAGATAAATGAGTACTTTAAACAGTCACTTGTATTAATTTTAAAAAATAAATAAATACTACAGTAGCTAAAAATAAATTCCTGGATCTCAGGAGAGTATTTGTGTACAAAGAGCTTGTATTATGTTTGCAACTTTTACAGATGCAGTTCTGCATTCATTGTGTATACAACACTTACATACTCTTCTTTTTCTTGTTATATACTAGCTGGACTTGATCACAGATCTGTTGGGGACTCCGTCTCTGGAGGCCATGAGGACGGCGTGTGAGGGGGCCAGAGCTCACATCCTGAGAGGACCACATAAACAGGTGAGTCTGACATCAAACAATGTTCCAAAAAAGGCACATGGTGTTCGAAGCAGCATCGTGAAAGATAATGACTCGTTAGTGGATTATATCCTTTGCAAACGCTGCCTTGCACTAATATTTTTGGTCCCCGGAAGCCTGATTATAAACAGGCCCTGTGGCGCTGCCATGGTGACTTGCTGAGTGACGGAACTTATTGACCGATCCCGCACCTTGTTTATGGAATCGAGTCGCTCTTACTGCCCCTGGAGCGCAGAAATTTCCCATCAGCCTTTGCTGCAGGATTCCCGGCGCTCCACACGCTATGGTCCTCTCTCGCTTCGGTTCCCTCCCGCTGCCTCTCCATTTCCTGCCCTGCATCATATCCACTGACAGACTGATTGATCAGTTGATGAGAGAGAGAAAGGGAGGGAGGGAAAGAGAGCCATGACAGCTATTATTGACACATTTGAGCACAGCAATTTAGTGTGTAGACTAAAATTTAAAGCAGAAATACTTTATTCCATATTGGTTATGGGCTGACATTAGAGATTTTTTTTTTTTTTAATTTATTGGTATTCAAGTTTCAAGTTTACTTTATTTATATAGCACATTTAAAACAGCCACAAGACTGACCAAAGTGCTTCACAAAAGAAACAGCATCATAAGAGTAGTAAGATCACACAAAACAGACTAAAACAAAGAACCAGAATAAAAAAAAAAACACAAATATAAAATATATACATTTTTATATAAAAATATAATATTGATTAATATTGCATATTTCATTGTGCATGCTCATTTATTATATTTATTTATTTATATTGCATTTGCCGTTAATCTGTAAAAACACAAATAATGTAACAAAATCTAACTAAATTTTAACAAAATTTTATTTTTAGCAATTCGCAAAATGAATATACGTTATACAGTTATGATTCCTAAATTCACATGTAGCATTTACAACAATTGATTTTAGTTTTTTTTTTTTTTTTTTTTTTTTTTTTTATGTTTAATTAACTAATGTATTTTTTAAATAGTATATAATTTTAATATCAGCCATTTATTGGTTATTGGCCATAACATAATTATTGGCAAATCTGTGGCTTTTTTAATGTTAAAGGGTTAGTTCACTCAAAACTAATGAAAATGTATTTAATTTATTACTCAACTTCATGTTGTTCCATACCCATAAGATCTTCGTTTATCTACAGAACACAAATTAAGATATTTTTGATGAAATCCATTAGCTTTCTGGTCTCCGATTGACTGCAAAACAATTACCACTTTCAAGGCCCAGAAAGGTAGTAAAGACATTGTTAAAATAGTCCACATGACTATAGTGGTTCAACCTTAATGTTATAAAGCAACAAGAATAATTTTTTTGTGTGCAAAAAAAATTAATGTTGCTTAATAACATTAATGTTGAATCACTGTAGTCATGTGGACTATTTTAACAATGTCTTTACTACCTTTCTGGGCCTTGAAAGTGGTAATTT
The DNA here is from genome assembly GCF_024489055.1 of Chanodichthys erythropterus. Classification (NCBI taxonomy): domain Eukaryota; kingdom Metazoa; phylum Chordata; class Actinopteri; order Cypriniformes; family Xenocyprididae; genus Chanodichthys; species Chanodichthys erythropterus. Next base: position 21,659,289 of record NC_090237.1, read on the forward strand.
TGTTTCAGTCTATCGGAGACCAGAAGGCTCACGGATTTCATCAAAAATATGGTATTCTAAAGATGAACAAAGGTTTTACGGGTGTGGAACGACGTGATGGTGAGTAATTAATAACAGAAAATATTTTTTTGGGTGAACTAACCCTTTAAAACACTTTCCCCTATCCCAGAGACACGGGCGGGACTATCTGTTTGTCCAACCAATGACGGACAGTGGGCGTGTTCTGGAAACCTGTTTAAAGAAAGGCAATTGCTAGTGGCTCAGAAGTTACACACTTCAGATTTTATCTTCTTTCTTTATTCGTTTAATATATATGTATGAAAGGCTAGAAAGAGTTCCGTCTCTAAATGCCTTTCGGTCATTTTGCTAAACTGAAAGGCTCATGGTATTGAGTATATAAAAAGCTGTTCTCGGCGTGTGAGCATGAATGCGTGCGTGTTTGTCAGGGTGTATGAGTGATTTGGCGCTGGGTGTTGGCTCTGTGGCTCTAGACAGCTACGCTGAGAAGGCGATACCCTGCAGAGAACAGGAACTGCAGCGCAAGGGCTGTGGACCTCTGCTTCCTGCTTTGCATCGACCTGATGCCTGGCGGCTCACCAAGAAGCCCGCCTTCTTTGCACACACACACACATACAGCCATGCACCTGCTAGACTAGAGAAAGTCTTTACCATTTAGCTCTATATGTGAAGAGGCACTTGTTTCTCTGGTCAGCATTCACCAGCCTTAATCCCAGCCAACTACCCACAAACACTCATACTGACATTTGGCTGACCTTGTCACTCGACGCTGCCTCCTGTGTGTGGTCGACAGGCCCTAGAGCAGGATGTTTTAATCATGTTAATCAGCTGAGCTTCCCGTTACATGTAACAGGCTTTAGAGACTGAAAGAACAAGGGTCTCTGAAGGGTCTGTGGGGTATTGTGGTGACTCCCCTCTCCATGTGTCTGATCAGGTGTTTCAGTGTCATGTGGTCAGTGTTTTCCAGAACATTCCGTTTTTAGGTATTTGGCACATAACATTAATAATAATGATAATAATAATAATAATAATAATAGTAATATGAAGAATTATTATTGTTATAATAGAATATTAATTATATCAATTAATTGTACTAATGTTTTTATTATTATTATTATTACTACTACAAATTATATTATTCTAAGAAAGAAAGAAGGAAAGAAAGAATTTGCACTGTAAAAAAAATCCCAGTAAAATTTACGGTAAAAAAAACGGCAGCTGTGGTTGCCAGAACTTTACTGTAAAAAATACAGTAGCAACGTAAAAAAAAATCTGTTAAATTTACGGTAAAATAACGTATTTCATTAACTGATACAATGTTAATTTACCGACCTAATGAAGTACTAATATCTGTTTTGTACCTTTATAATACACTGACAGTCACCAAACACAGTGGTGATAAGAGTCACATGATGAATCAAAGTTCATCACAAGCTGAGAAGGATAAACATTAATTTAACAACATTAGATTTAACATAAAACCCTAATTTACATAACTGATTAGAAATAAATGAGAACAACTAAGAAGAAACAGAGTTATTTCAATGAAAATATATCAAATGTGAAGTGTCAGGCAGGGAATTGTGGGAATGTCAATTTACGGTTTTTCACTGTAAATTTTTACAATGAATTGTTATTTTTCACTTCCAAAAACTGTGAATTTAACGGCATTTTACCGTAAAATTTAATTAAATGTACCGTTAGATCTAATACAGTTATTCACCATATATATATAGTACGGAAACTTTCTGTAAACCAATTGACAGTTTTTCACCGCAGCATTTTTACAGTCTTTTACTGTAAAAAATCACGGTCATTTTTTTACAGTGAGGCAAAGGATTGACCGTTTTTTTACTATTTAAAAAATATATAAATATTAGGCTTCATGGTCAGCCGCTATGTAACATACTTTTTTATTACGTTTCTTTTATTTATTTATTTTATTTGAACATCTGTCTTAAACAACTTTTTAGGGCTCGTTCACACAGAACATGTTTTTGCTTTGAGAGACGTGGGCAGTGGAATGGAGGAAAAAATGTGTTTTGTTTTTTTTAAGTTCAGAACTGATTTAAACTTGAGCACTGCGTTTTTAGAGCGCCATATCATGCGCCAGTCGCTGCAAAAGATGCAAGACACGAGCGCAACAGTTTTGCACATCCATCTAGCGCGTTTACATATAAAAAACAATGGAAAAGGCTAAGGCTGAGTGAAACCAGTGACGTGTAGAATTTTTGCTCATTCATTATAAAGAAACTGCTTGTAAGTCGTTTGTTTGTGAACTGGACTCTGGTCAATTCTTTATATTTCTGTATAGAAAAACATGTTACTTGTTCAGACTGCAAATTCTAAATACATTTTCTATCACCAAACTCTCTGAAAATTCAGGTGTTGAGTCCTGAAAGGTGAAAGTTCAGTTATAAACAAATATATATACACAAAATAATAGTACTATAATGTAGATGCATTCACTCAGTACCCCTCTCTCTTTCTCTCATATGTAGATGTGTTTTGTTCTCTATAGATAACTGTGCTTTTAGTCACCATTTAATGTGTGAAGGTTGGAGAAGTCAAGGCAATGAAGTGTGTTTAGTTGAGTGCGGTGGCTTTACATTCAGAGTCAGTGCTGGAGTCTTAATGACTGGTGAACATGGCACACCAGACCTCCACCTCCACTTTTGTGAAGGTGAATAGCTTATCAAGAAGGCTTTTGAGTGAAAAAGAAGGCAACGAGAGGAGCGGGTCTCCAGAGAGTCTGGCAGAGGGATTTCAAGAGGCATTTCAGTGAAGTTCTCAACAACAGTGTTGGGAGATGCGGTATGCTTTAATGCCCATTCTCAAGATAGAGACAGTCGCTCAGGATTTGGCTGAGTGGATAGGTGGAGGAGGACAGAGTCAAGATCTGTCCAAGAGAAAGCAGGACTTGAGAGATCTAAAAAGAGGTCTGACTCTTAAGATCAGCTTGGCTGCCTCCACAGGGGACCTCATTACTTCTATTAATTTTGCAAGGCTCTTACCATTACTAGAAAGAGAGGAAGCTTTTAGCCTTCGCTTGAGTGGGAGAATGTAAAGAGACCGTACCTTAGCTGCCATTTAAAGACGGAAGTGAAAGTGAGCGGTTGTGGTGTATCAGCCCTATTGAAAAGTTTTCCATTTTGGATTCTAGTGTGTTTGTGTCTTTACTAGGCTTCTTAACTAGCTTAACCAGCAAGAGTGCTTTGGTCAACCAGTTTTAAAGGAAAGACTAAATTGGTTGACCAAGGAACTCTTGCTAGGGAGTGTTTTCCTATAAGATCTCTTTAATATGTAATTTGTTCCTCCTTGGCAACATATTAAGTAAATTGGAGATTAAATGCAGAATTTTGAATCAAGTCAACATGAAATCACCACATTCACCCAAGTTCACCCAAAAATGAAAATTAGACTTATTGAATAATATAATAATATATTGAATAATCTATATTATTATTATTATGATATAATAAAATATAATAATAATAATAATAATAATTGTATTATTAATAATATTGGACAGAATTGATGATGCAAGTGTAACCTCTGCCCATTAAATTTTTTTTTTGAACACTCGCTTGAATGTGGATACTGCATATATAAAATAATAATAATATTTTTTCTTCTTCTTAACTTATATAAAAAGCAAATTAATTAAATGTATTAATTATAATTGATAATTATAAATAAATAATTTTTTTCTTTAAAAAATGACACTTTCCTTTAAAAAAGGATTTGCTTTTTTTTTTTACAATATGCTTTTTAACAACCCTTTTGTGAATGTCTGTCTTAAACTATTTTGTCATATAAACACCCTGTCAGTAAGTTGTTAGTTCGGTAAATGCCGCAATAGATTTATGTTAAAGGTGCCCTAGAACCAGTTTTAACAAGTTGTAATATAAGTCTAAGTTGTCCCCTGAACGTGTCTGTGAAGTTTCAGCTCATAATACCCCATACATTTTTTTTTTATTTAATTTTTTAACTGCCTATTTTGAGCCATAATTATATATGCACCGATTCAGTGCGCGGCCCCTTTAAATCTTGTGCTCCCCCGCCCCCGAGCTCTCGACTGCCTTAACCAGCATAAACAAAGTTTACACAGCTAATATAACCCTCAAAATGGATCTTTACAACGTGTTCGTCATGCATACTGCATACATGCATCGATTCCTGTGAGTATTGTATTTATTTGAATGTTTACATTTGATTCTGCATGAGTTTGAGGCTATGCTCCGTGGCTAACGGCTAATGCTACACTGTTGGAGAGATTTATAAAGAATGAAGTTGTTTTTATGAATTATACAGTCTGCAAGTGTTTAACAATGAAAATAGTGACGGCTTTTGTCTCTGTGAATACAGTAAGAAACAATGGTAGCTTTAACCACATTTAACAGTACATTAGCAACATGCTAACGAAACATTTAGAAAGACAGTTTACAAATATCACTAAAAATATCATGTTATCATGGATCATGTCAGTTATTATTGCCCCATCTGCCATTTTTCGCTATTGTTCTTGCTTGCTTACCTAGTCTGATGATTCAGCTGTGCACATCCAGACGTTCTGCCCTTGTCTAATGCATTGAACATGAGCTGGCATATGCAAATATTGGGGACGTACATATTAATGATCCCGACTGTTACGCAACAGTCAGTGTTATGTTGAGATTCGCCTGTTCTTCGGAGGTCTTTTAAACAAATGAGATTTACATAAGAAGGAGGAAGCAACGGTGTTTGAGACTCAACGTATGTCTTTCCATGTACTGAACTCTTGTTATTCATCTATGGTGAGGTAAATTCAATTTTTCGTTCGATGGCTCCTTTAAGCTGATTCAAACTAATGACTTGTGAATCTTTTTGACCGATTCGTTAAAAGAAACTGCTTAAGAAAGAGTAATTTGCTTGTGTTTTGAATCGAACTGCACTGGTCGTGCTGTAAGTTTGTTTTGTGTGCATTCGAGCGAAGACAACACAATAGAATCATGTTGTCTGTTCAGACTGCAAACCTGGGTAGAAGAAACATCTTGGACAAAATTGATACTTGCACTTGATTATGCAAGTGCCACTTCTGCCCATTAAAACTTTCCTCTGCTTTGCAGTTGTAAGTCACCACCTGTGTCCTGTGTATGTAAAAGTCGGCAGGGAGCTCTTGGAAACAGATGTATGCTCGGGTCCATGCTGATTTTTCCGCCTTATCAGAGAGGCAACATGATCAGATCAGATTTCCGCCTACATGCTCTCTCTCACAGGACACACACACACACACTCAGGTCAGAAAGTGATGACCCCAGTGCTGGGTGGGCTTACAGTAAAGGCTTCTAAAAAGTAAGGAGAATGAGCAGAGGGGGTGTTATTTAATGGCTTTAGGGGGTCTTGCATGCTGACCGTGTGCAGATCTGGAGCAGATGTGGCCCCTCCCATGTCACCAGGGGCTGTGTAGCCTGATGTCTGCTCCAAACTGAACTCCATGGCACCTGCTAACAGATGGCGAACGCTTTATTTTCCCCTCTTGTTGCGACAGCACCACGTAATAACTGGTGTTCGGTTATTGAGGCAGGCACAGAGGTTTTAGCAAATTCATGCTATTCAGCTGATGAATCATTGGCTGTTTCCTGTGCAACAAATAAATACAACTGGAATGAAAAGTACACAGCAAAAAAAAAAAATTGTATAAAGGTTTACATATTACATATTTAGAATTAGTAACAAAGGCTTGGGCTCAACTGTTAAACTGTCAACTTGAGATTTTAATCCATGGCGGAAGGAAGTAGTTCCTCACAAAAGAGGGGTTTTAAAGACAATCTGTTGTTGTTTTTTATTTATTTACACACTCGTGCAGTCAAACTGTTGTATAAACGCAATATCAAACTTATAGCCATGCGATATGGCTGTATATCAGCACGGCTGTGATTACCTATGGCACTCGGCATGCAGCTACTTGTGTGATTATATTATATCATATTACATTATATTATATTATATTATATTATATTATATTATATTATATTATATTATATTATATTATATTATATTATATTATATTATATTATATTATATTATATTAATTATATTATATTATATTATATTATATTTTATATTATATTATATTATATTATATTATATTATATTATATTATAGTTTTTAATATAATATTTTTATTAACATTAATATATTAATATTATAAAAATGTTAATTTAAAGTTGCACTAATAACTGGAAGGGAAACCATGGCGTGGCCTCGACCTCATTAGAGAGTCGCTACGGCTGTAATGTTCCTCTTCTGTCGAAGCATCCGAAGCACTGCTCTCTTGCTGAAGATACAGACATTGTTTTGACAACGTGGTGACACTTTCACAGCTCCCAATTTACATTTTAAAAGACCAGTCATTAATGTGTTCATTTTGATGTTCTCATCAATGTGGGAGGCCTCAGACACTTGTCCCGTTCCTGTGCTATAAATAGAGAAGATCTGATTTGGGCTGTTTTGAAATGAGATCCTTCAGGGGCTTTAGCGATCTTCATCCTCACCATATCGGCTCTGACACTTAGCCAGATTAGTTTGGGCATCTGAGTGCATCTGAGAGATACGGTGTTCAACGGTGTCTCCATTCCCGCTCGCAAACCAGCTCTAAGTGCTACCATTCAAACTGAAACCGGAAACAAATATGCTTTCACACAGCCTGACAGTGTGTTTTAGGAGGCGGAAGAGTTACACCCCTGCCCTGCATGAATGTTATTCTATCTCTGAGCACCACTCTGCATTAAAAAACACCACTTCTCTGCATTTTTTTTCTCTCTTTCTCCTCTTTTTTCCGCTTTCTGTTTTTTTCCCTGTGTTTCATTCACTAATATTTTAGTACAAGTGTTTTTACTTGTGTACAGAATAGTTTCTCACACAAAATAGTATGGTGTACATATAAATGTTGTCAACCGACTACACCATTACACACGTCATCATACCTAGTTTCTTTTATTAGTGTCCTGTAACATTTAACCAGTATGAACAGCAATGAAATGTGCATATCAACAGAAACCAGGCACGAACATGTTTAACAGATTACTTAATCCCAAAACATTGTTTTGCGTATTTTGGATGGCGCTCGGTTTCAGTTCGAAAACATATGAGCCTTCGAGTTTCCCAAGACTGGTGAAGCCGCTTTTCCATCGGGCCAAGCTGTTTGTTTAACTGTTGCATTTCGTGCCGTTTCTCAATGTCAAGGATACTCCCTTGGCAGGTCTGGTCCTTCCAAGTCACTTCCTTCAGAGGCTAGGCGAGGCTCCTCTTTAGCATTCGGAGAACACGTAAATGGAACAGACTAGCAAGTGCACGTCATTGCGTCATTACGTCAGTGAAAAGGTAAAAGAAATGCCGGTGACGGCAACCAAGCTAACAATTGTTAAATGACGGTCCGGTTCAGTTAGCCATCAATAACGTAATTTGTATTTGTATAATTTATAATATCAATACGGTAGTAATTTGTACTGGCATTTAAACGTTAAACTTTATTTATCTGACATATTTACTACAGTTATAACAAATGTTTGGTAACATAAATATACATACATTTGAAAGCATATTGCCCGCTAACGTCCGACATTTAAAAAAAAAAATTGAACAAGATCGCAAAGCTGCACGCCTAGGATTGTGGGTGATTTTAGAGCGCAAAGAGAGCGAATGCCACACATGCATCCTTTCCTGTATATGGGATATTTTTCGAACGAAGGACTCGGTCCTTGTTTGAAATTCCAAGGATCCTCGACATTGGAACAGTCCACATAGCATCCTCGAAATTCTGGCTTCCGAGGATCCTTCCTTGACAATGAGAAACGCCTATGGTTTCGTTTTCTACTGTGGTGCTGCGATAACGGAGCTCTTTGCAATGTAATACAAACAAGTCAGTTGTTGCCTTGGTAACGCAAGAGTTTACAGACGATACGAGATGCAAATAGCGACTGCGCTATGAAGGGTGACAGATATTTCTTTTAACTGTATTATTCATTTGTGTTCACATCATTCAAATAGCGCATTTAGCAAGCTATACGGAGAAACTGGCAGCCAGGTAACACACTAGTGATCGACCCTGAGTGAAAATATCACTACCATGATCACTACTCGCATTCTAGCAGCACGGAAGTCGGTGTATGCAGGGAAATTTCTCATACCCGAAATGTGGTCCCGAAAAATCTTCGTTTGAAGAGGCCCTTCCCCTTACCCCTACCACTCCAGCCAAAAGAGAATCGAGACACCCCTACCTCTTCACGTGAACGCGCAAAACAAAGGGGTAGGGGAGGGGGTAAGGGGTAGAAATGGGTTTGGGCCTTTAAGACCTCCTACACATGACATGGATCTGACAGGCATCTTATTTTCTCACAACTATTTATGTTCATTTAAGACTTTATTTAACTCATTTAAAAATGTGCTTTCAAGTACATTTGACAAAATGGGCATTTTGGCATAATTTTGTATGTTTTTGTCCATTCAAGCAAGAAAGATAACTCATTGCTCTACTGGTGACAGCGTGCCAGTACAGAAATGAGTTCTCTTTTGTGTCTTGTCACTCTTGAATGGTTTGAAAGCATTTGCATGAATAAGAGCATGATCATATAATGCAACTCTAGCCAAAGGATGACGGAAAAACATATTCTGTGTTAATTTCGTTAAATATATGACACTTTTAGCTTTCAATTTTTTTCAGTTTAATTAACTTGTTAATGATGACAGCCCCAATATATCATAAATATGTACAGAACCTTTCTTCTTAACACATTTTGCATACATGTGGTGAAAGTTGCATGAAAATCAAACCACCATTTTCCACCATGTTGTTTGTTGACATTATCAAGAATAAAATCTTCTGTTGCGGTTTCATGTGTTTATGTGACTTTGTTTGAGAATGAATCTGGGGAAGAGAATTATGTTGCATTTGATGTCTGTGATTAAAGTACACAACAAAGACTTGGCAAAAGTAAGAAACTGAGTATTTAAATGTGTGCAGGGCGACAAGCTTCAGTCTTGTGGTGTGCACTTGGCATTATTGAATGAGACCCAATATCTATTACACACACACCCTGTTCAGATTCTGCCTGTCGAAGTATACAGAAGGCAGTCTGTTAACTGCTCTACTGCTCAGCGTTCTCTGGAATCACTGTTGTCTCTGTCAGCGTTCACTCGTTTAATGGCCTGCTTCTATATCAGCTCCCCCTCCCCCTCGCGTGCCCTTAGGAAATGTGCCCTGCTTTTTTTTTTAGCATGTTCAATGCAAAAATAAACAAACAGACAAGTCCTATCCACCTGTCTGTCCTCGCTTGGCCCTCTCCCAGGTGCGGCAGGGTCTGCTCTCTCTGCGCTTGTGGGCCTGAAGGGCTTTGTGTTGTTTTGCTGCCAGGATGATCAATGGCTTGTTTGTGATACTGGGGAGAGATGGCCCGGACCACACAGCCGCAACGAGCGGGGGGAGATTATGGAGGAACGCAGAGCCGGTTGGGGAACGCTGCGGCCTGCACCTGTTGCTGAGTGTTGCTGGGGGTTTTGCTGGGCCAGAGGGGCGGTCGGACGTCACATGGGCACTGCTTCACAGGAAGCTGGGGCTCGTTTCTCAACCTTCTCATGACATGCACCTCCTCCTCCTTCCACCCGTAGCTTCGGCCTGGGCTTGTCACCAACCAGGAAGTGGAAAAACTAAGCTGTTTTTGCAAGGAATGTACAGCTTTTATTCAGCAAGAATGCCTTAAATTGATCAAAAGTGACAGTATAGACGTTTATAATGTTACAACATATTTCATATTTAAAAATTCTTTCTGTTCATCAAATAATCTTGAAAAAAAGTAACATGATTTTCACAAAAATATTAAACCTTTCACATTGATAATAGTAATGATGCAGAAAATTCAGCTTTGCATCACATGAATAAATTACATTTTAAAATACATTAAAAAAGTAAATAATAATATTTATAATAAATAATAATATTTCACAAAATTTTTGATAACTAAATGCTTTGGTGAACATAAGAGACTTTTTTTTTAAAAAAACATTTAAAATCTTACTGACCCCAAACTTTTGAATGGTTCTTTTTTTCCATTTTTAAATATTGTAAATATGTATTGTAACTAGTGTTTTCTTTTAATAAAGAAATAATTTCAAATTTGGTTTATTTTAAATTTCAGTAAACCTTTTATAAGTGTTTGTTTTGTTTAATAAACAACATTTTCTTTTAATTTTATGAATTTTCATTCATTATTTTACTTTCTTTTAATAAACAATACATTTTTGTGACTTACAATTACAATTTTCATACTTTTTTGTGAAATATTCTCTAAAATAAGTTTTTCATTTAGTAAACATTTTCCAGGGGTTCAATAAATATTGTGTAATATCAGGGTTCATTTCATTAGAGCAGCTTTGTGTACGTTTCATTTGTTGTCATTGCAATTTATACATGATGCAATTTACTATGTTCACCGATCAAGCATAACATTATGATCACTGACAGGTGAAGTGAATAACACTGATTATCTCTTCATCACGGCACCTGTTAGTGTGTGAGCTATATTAGACAGCAAGTGAACATTTTGTCCTCAAAGTTGATGTGTTAGAAGCAGGAAAAATGGGCAAGCGTGAGGATTTGAGCGATTTTTGACAAGGGCCAAATTGTGCTGGCCAGACGGCTGGGTCATAACGGTACGAGCCATTGACAAACCTATATTTGTTGACCACTAGTCTTTTACATTATGGCAATGAGTGATAAAACATCTTCCATGTAAACCTTTTTGATTTGGTTCTCTTATAAATTTTGCTCTAACCAACTGCGCCAAGTGACAGATGTAGCTCTGATTAACCCCTCCACAGTAAAATCTCATTGTTCCTGAATCCTTCACTTTAACTGTATATTAAACAAAATATATTGATTGTCTGATTATTTCCGCTTTCAGTGTGAACAGGCAAATCACTGGTCACCTGAAACTTGTTGGGTCGCACCTGGTACAGACACTGCATTCGATAAAAACACTACACAAGTAAAACTCACATGTCACCTCTAAGTGCAGTCAAGTTCTTTGTGTAAGGTCTAAAAGTGTCTGACTCCACAAGCTTGTCAAGGATTTAAAGTAGCATATTTGCTCAGTCCATTGCTCCCGCTGTCAGAAATGTGAGGGCAGAACAGGAGCTGCCTGCGTGCTTGGGATGACTGAAAGCCTGGGCTGATGATGTCATGTGTCAACCCTCCTGACTCATCATTTATCTAATTGAGCTTTGAATCATGGGACAGGGAGAGGCCCTTTCCCTCCCTTAACTGTCTGAATCCACATTCCACTGTAATCCTTAACTAATACTGCCTAATTCTCCAGCACACGATCACACCACCCCAGAGGGCATGATCATAGCATCAGATAAAAAAGCTCACACACAGTGCACTACTGCCAACTACTCACCAAAAACTTGCCCACTATGGTTCCTTATTCACATACGCTCACGCAACCTCACCCCGTTGGTACATCATTGCACCCTGCATGCTTCTTGACTCATAATCGCACAGGCATAGTGTCGGCTCGGCCCACACAGAATCTGACCCACTGGGTTCAAACGCCCATCATTTGATAAACTTTCAGATTTGTCAGAGGAGCCTAGCGGTTGGCACACATGCTCCGACACAAATAGAGAGCAGCTTCTAATAGTGTATCAGAAACGTACAACATTCCCAAATTAAATTTCTTTTTTTGTGAATCAAATCTGTACCCAAATAAAATTAAAGTTTTTTTTGTGAATAACACTACCGATTATTTATTTATTTATTTTTAATATTACATTTTGAAATATTAAGCAGCACAACACTGATAATGATGTTTCTTGGGAAAAGTCAGCATATTAGAATGATTTCTGAAGGATCATGTGACACTGAAGAGTAATGATGCTGAAAATTCAGCTTTGCCATTATAGGAATAAATATGGAGCCAGATCAGCCTTAAAAATAATACATTTACAAAACAAAATTCATAAAGGCACAGCACAATTCACATTTACAAAATTAGATTCGTAATTTCAAAACGCAATTCATAAATACACAAGTAAAAGCATAAATATTTCCCCAAATGCATCGTACCTAAATAAATTTAAAGGGGTGGTTCAGTGTTTTTTTCCTAGGCTTGATTGTGTTTTTGGGGCGCAGTTTAACATGTCTTAATGATTCGTTTTTTTGAAAACGCTGTATTTTTCATATATTTTAGCTTTATTCTACACCTCTGTTTCCACTGTCATATGAACGGCTCGTTCTCCGAAATACGCAGTGTTTTCAGATTGGTTAGCAGGTTGGTAGCTGGCCCAGTGTATCAAGATTCGCTGAATCGTCCGGAAACGCCACGGCCCTTACCATTCGTAGTTACGCGCTAAGCTGGAAATGTAATATGGCGTCTATATTGCTGTATCAAATTGAGCCGAATCAGACCCAGATGAAGAGGGTAAAGCAGAACCTCTGCAATCGCGGCTTTTAAAGGATGCTTATGAATGGTATTTCAATTAGTATTTGTATCAAAGTGTTTAGATGCTGTCACTGCTGTTTGTTAGCTTTCAATATACAGTTTTATCCTGATTAAACCTTTACTGTAGCCGAATACATGACTGAGTAGTCGCATTTTTGTAAAGGTAGCATTTAATTTATAGCATGAACAACTGTTTGTCTATGAACATAGACGTTTGTTGGTGTTTGTTGCACTTAGACTTGTGCCGATATTCGGTAATGCGATAAATCGCGATAATGAGTATGCACGATATTGTAATCGTCGGCACTTCAGAATACCGTAAATAATAATTTATTACCAATTATTAATTTTTTATAAGGCAATTAAGAATATTTTACCCATCAATCGTATAAAATGCACAACACCACTGTATTCTGCGTCAAAAGGACACTCGCTCAGATGTAAACAATCCCAACGTGCACGAGAAGCACATGGCGGAACCAGTGAAGGAGACGAGCTGAATGAAAGTGCGCGTTCACTCTCTGACAGCAGAGGGCGCTGATGGAACAGCAGCGTGCAGCGGTTACCACGGAAACCGTGCAAACAAAGTAACTGCGCTAGTGAAGTTTTTAAAATGCTTCAAACAGCCATTCATTTTTTTGTAATCTCAGTGTTGTTCATCACAGCACCAAATACTGAATACTTAAAAAAGACTTAAAAGGATATTTATTGTCAAACCTAAACATTTTTATATTTTAATCTGGACTACAACATGCCCTAATGATTAGAAATGTTCTGATTATTTTTTATTGTTCAGTAAAACTTTGAAAACATACAGCTTCATTAGTTAACATGTTAATTCATTATCACTAAACTGACAATAAAAATACTTATAAAGTATTAATTATTATTAATTAATGTTAATTTCTTAGTTACTATTTAATAACATTACTAAAATCAAAATAACTTATTTAATGGACCTGAGATAAAACTAACAATGATCAGTTGTGTTTCTAAACTAACATTAACTAAAAATAACACTTTCTGTATCAAATGTAGCTAATGTAGTTCTTAAACCTGTTAAACTATGACAAAAATGGTTTTGCAACTTATTTTAATATCGTGATAATACCGTACACCGTGATAAAAGCTTCATCAATTAATCGCAACATGAAAATTTGATACCGTCACATGCCTAGTTGCACTAGAACTTAGCTAACTGGCTAGCAAAAACGCGTTGCTCTTTGTATATGTCCTTGATGCATTAAAAATAGCAACAGAACTATAACATTACGTTTAAAAGACATGTACAAACAATAAAACGTACTTACAGTTTAAAGTTAATAAACAGCAGCTTCTGTTTTTAAAGTGGGAACTGCTTCATCTTTCAGTAAAAGCCTTTGTGCAAATCCAGCATTGAACTCGTGTAGAATCTGGAAGCTGTCTTTCACAGCGCATCCAGTGTAGAAAATATCACAGGTTATAATGGGTTCTATTATCTTTTGACACGTTGCGCCGCACAGCTCGCGTCCGGTGTACACAACTCTTCCGCTTCCATTTTGTTGCGCCACATGGCTTTGCCCACTTTGTTGCGTATTCCCAGGGGTGTGTTTTGCAGGGTTTATGATGTCACCAACCCGGGAAGAAGCTTGTTGTAGTCCAAACCGGTCATTTTTGTAGGCAATAAACTGCCATAACTTTAAAAGACAATATCTCCGTGTGCATTGAACTTTCAGCGCTGTAACTTTGCAGATACTGTTAATGCTCAAGCAGCAACATTACACACTAACTAAAGTTAAAAAGTAAAATCGCATTGAACCACCCCTTTAAATTGTTTATACAAATATGTATATATCAAGTTCTTGAATTAATTTCCATCACACTTGTATGAATGATGTTACATGTATTTATGGATCGTTGAATCTGCATTTGCAAATCGTCACACATGCGTGAACTGCTTTGAATTTGTGTGTGGTATTTTTTAAACCTTCCTGGCAGTTTTTTTTTTTTTTTTAGGATTTTCATTTTAGCCAATCGCTGTGAGCTTTTAATCCACCAATCAAAACGCTCCTTACTGAACAGACTCAAGAAGCTCAACGCTGCACTTGTATTTTGCATTGTTTCATAATCGGGTCTTTTATGTAAAGACATTTTAATGGGTACTCTTTTTTTTCGCACCTGATTACAATTTGTACAAAATCACATTATAATTTATATTGTTCGCACAAAATAAAATGCTGTCTTATACACCAAAGTTGCACATACCCTGTTTATTCAGATCAATCTTTTTTTCGGTAAAAAAAATAAAAATAAAATAGAGTATTTCAAGTATTTCATAGAGCCCTACATATTGAAGTGCATAGCATGATATTTTTTTCACATTGTATTGAATCGAAATCGGATCGCATCGTAACCGGGTGAATCATATCGCGTCGCATCAGTAGTTGCTTCACTTGTATCTTTAATGTATCGTATCATTGGCTATGCATGGAGATGCGTATAGCATCAGCCTCAGTTATAGAGATTCACATCCCTAATATACAGTACATCATTTTAGTGTGTTTTGGGTGGCAGTTGATCTGAGATGTTGCCCACCTTCAAGTCTTCATGGTATTCTGGTCCCTAGATATGACTCAGATTCTTCCTTCAATGAAGGTCTGATCACTTAAAGTAATAGCACGCCTCGTTTCCGCTTGGCTCTAGTTGTGGCTGAAAGCATTCATTCCTTTCCCATCCACTTCCTCCATCTCTCGTCTAACACCTTCACCTCCATCAGCTATACAGTCAGCCCTGACAATACGTCATCCCTTTTTAAAGGGTGAATCACCAGCCATAGTTCACATCTGTTCTCGGCTCAAAGAACCTAACCAGGGAAAACAAGCAATTACCGGTGGGCTTTTTCAATCAACTCTTTGGTGAGTCGGCTGGGGGGCTTGGGATGGGGGAAGGTGGGCGGAGGAGATAATTAGACACGGTTAAAAATATCCCAGCTCATTGTCTCTGCTGTCCCACATCCTCAGATAAGTATGCGGCTATTGGCGCAAGGATCATGTGCTACTGGGAGGAATGTTTTGAATGCTTGAGACTGTTACGTGCAGCTGAGGCTCACATGACCGGGATCGACATAGAGGAAACTTAGAGGAAGCTGTTTGTATGTTTTGACTGCTTCTCAGAACAAGATGTTGAGAGCTGGCCACGTTTCTGAATCATGTTCATTCTCATACTTTGTCACATAACATTTTCACATTTGTTTGACCACATTCATGCATTTTCATGATTTTTCTTTTTCTTTTTTTTTTTCAAAATTTTGCTTTGGTCCCTCCAGATATTGAATCAATGATTACATACTGCAGTAGTTTGTTTCTGCCTATATTTGAATATGTATAAAGTTGGTAAAAGAACAAATACTCAACTGACCATGCAATTTCCTGTTTCTACAGCCTTCACTTCCTGTCCTGTATACTCTGTCCAGTCAAGCAACCCATGAGGCCGTTCACCTCCTCTGCAGGATGTTGGTCTTTGACCCAGTAAGTGTTTTTGATACTCTATTCTCATAAACTGGAACATTTCAAAGTAAAGTACATACTAAACTGTATCAAATAGACTAAATAAGACACATTTTTATTTACATATTTTATTTATATATATATATATATATATATATATATATATACACATACAAATTTAACAAAAAGTTTAACTAATTAAAAAAAATATGTAGCATATATTACACAATTTTGTTAAATTAGTTAAACATTTTTGATAAAATAGTGTATATATATATATATATATATATATATATATATATATATATATATATATATTATAGTATATTATTATTATTATACTGATATTATATATATACTGATTAGAAATTTTTAACTAATGTAACAAAAAAAAAAAAAAAAAATATATATATATATATATATATATATATATATATTTAAAGATTATTTGTATAAAACAATATTTTTATTGAATACATATTTAATGTGTGTGTATTTATAGGTCTGTGTATATATTTAATTTAATATATATTTATTTTTAATATATACATAAATGTATATGCGTGAAATGAAATGTAATTTTATTACATAAATTATTGATTTTTTTTTAAATATGCACAATATTATATAAAATAATATATATGATTATATATTATTTAAATGAAACATTTATTTTATTAATAATTTAATATATATTTATATAATTTCTTTTTATTTTTAATATGTAAATTGTTTTTTAAATTTGAATTTTATTGCATTTTTAAAAGTAAATTTTAGTCAGAACATTTGTGTTTCCCAATTCAGTCGAAGCGGATCTCTGCGAAGGACGCCCTGGCGCACCCGTATCTGGACGAGGGGCGTCTGCGGTACCACACCTGCATGTGCAAATGCTGCTACACCACATCCTCTGGCCGCGTCTACACCAGTGACTTTGAGCCTGTCACCAACCCCAAGTTTGACGACGGCTTTGAAAAGAACCTGACGTCAGTTCGGCAGGTCAAAGGTTAGTGTGGTGTTCTCACCTGTTGATGATGATTCATTCAGTCCTATTACGCACAATGTACAACACATGAGCCAAACATTGTTGGTCTATTAATTTAACCTTTTGTCCCGATCCAACTTTTGGTTTGTAAACGACGTGTATAAGAGCTAAAGGTCTTAATTGAATTGAACCGATTTGAGAGCATGTGCCCATCATGCCACTGCGCGTTAATCAGAAGTCTTGCTGGGTGTCTCCTGCTCCAGATCCCCTGCTGCTCCTGTTGTTTTTGTCCCTTGTTTTCACCCTTCATTCGGGGCCCCTGGATCTGTGCTTGCCTTCCACTGTCAGCGGGTATTAGTGAGAGTCTGTCGCTAAAAGCAGGCTTACTGTGCTGTCGGCTCAAAATAACTCTGCCCTTCACCCTCCCTCCTCTTCCTCCATCCTGTGTGCAACGTGTTTCCACTGGAGGATTAATCAGTACGGTTGGAGCCGACCGCCTAGAGACTTAAAGCGCCTTAGGGTAGGCAGCCGTGTTTGGAATGCGAGGGGAACCCCTTTTGGATGGACACATGAGGAGTTTCCACGTTGCCTGAGCTAGTTTTAAGCTTAACAGCTCGTCTACTAAATTAAAGAGTATAGAGTTTTAGAAGATATTACAGATATTACAGTCTGCCTGCAGAATATTCCTTCAGAATCAAATCTTTGACCTGCAAAGTTACTGCTAGAATAGATCTTCAGTTCATTCATTACTTCATTCATAATTTAGATTTGTTCTGAAACAAAAAACAAAATGGAGTTCTAGTCTGGAAGAAAGAGTATGTCATCTAAGCCAATCACATCGCTCCACCTTTTTTGTTACAAGAAATGATGACAAAATTGTAATTTTTGTGTGAACTATGTCTAATAGATTAAACAGGCTTGCTGTATACTTAATGAGATTAACCTAAAAAAGAAAATTCTGTCATCATTTACTCACCCTCATTCACAGGAGAAATGTTTACAGTTGAACTGTTCTTTTTACCATGATTGCATGAAACGTTTAATCTGTTATTTATAACTGTAAACTTTTTAATATATAACAGTTATTTATAATTGAAACTCTTTTTTCCCCACATAGAGATCATTCATCAGTTCATCCTGGAGCAGCAGAAGGGGAATAGGGTACCGCTCTGTATCAACCCCCAATCAGCTGCCTTCAAAAGCTTTATCAGGTGAGTCCACCCTTTTGATTTATTGCTGAATCTCATGATCAAATATCCAGGTCATATTTATTAAAAAAGAAAGAAAGAAAAGAAAATGAGGCCTGTGTTTAGGCCCATAAAGATTTTTACTGTGATTTTTTTTCATCACAAAAATCCTTTAAAAAGGATTGTGTGTTATATACTGTATGTACAGTATGTATGTACACACATACATACATACATACATACATACAGTACACAGTATATAACACACAATCCTTTTTAAAGGATTTTTGTGATGAAAAAAATTCATATATATATATACACACACACACACACACATGCATACATACAGTATATAACAGTCCTTTTTAAAGGATTTTTGTGATGAAAACAATTCACAGCAAAAATGTGCATGCATATATATATATATATATATATATATATATATATATAATATACACACACACACACACATATATATATATACATATATACATATATACATATATATATATATACACATACAGTTGTTTACAGATTTACTTTATTATATATAATTATTTATTATATAATTATTTAATTTTTGTATTTAAATCATTTTTTTTTTTATTCTTATAATTATTATTATTTTAGATTTCAGAAGTGAAAATTATTATTATTTTAGATTTCAGAAGAGAGATTTTCACATAATTCTGGCCGTGTTCAGTATTTGTGAAAATGTGATCAGTCTTTATGAAAATATAACAGTGCAAAAAAAATGTAAAAACCTGAAAATAAGCTTAATTTTCTTTATGCAAGACATCATTTTTTATACTAAATATACTTTTTATTTACATTTTGAGATTCACCTTCATGTCTCATACTAACCTCAGGGTATATCAAAGCCAGTGAGCGTGAATGTCATTTTTTTAGGGGAGCCATGTTTTTGCTTTTGGTTGCATTTTTGCATTATTTTATATTTAGGCAAACATTTTGCATAAAAGTGTGTTTAATGTCTTTTCTAATTATTATTGGTAACAGCTACTGCATATTTTGGTGTCCCACAAATCTAGTGCTTTTCAAGCAGCTTAATTCCCAGTGTCTCAACACTAGATGGAGACATCCCCTCATCCTTAAAGAAAGACATAACAATCCCTTTCTTTCTTTCTTTCTCTTTCTTTCTTTCTTTCTTTCTTTCTTTCTTTCTTTCTTTCTTTCTTTCTTTCTTTCTTTCTTTCTTTCTGTCCACAGCTCGACAGTAGCTCAGCCCTCTGAGATGCCTCCATCTCCTCTGGTTTGGGAGTAGCTGAGGATGGCGGAGAAGATGGCGTTGATAACAGTGGTGGAGGACATCCCTCCCGCGGCCCGTCCCGCGTCCACACCTCGCCCCCCACGGACTACTGACCCCCAGGCTTCCCCAAACCTGCGTAGCATTTCACTGGAGTCTAGGACTAGCCATGTCGCTGATGTGTGTGTGTGTGTGTGTGTACTGTAATACTTACTAAATGGGAGTTTTATAGAAGCAACCACTGCTGATGAGTTGAAGCGGGACACGGGAAGGGTGGGCGTGGTCACGGGGGGTCCGTTCGCACATACCCACTGCTCTGTAGTAGTATACTGAAGGTTCGCGCTCATGAACCTGTACTTTCGGCAGACGAAGTCGACCCCTGTGGACTTGAATGTATTTTGAACAGCAGGGCAGCAGAATCTGCGCAGTATCCCTGAAGGAAAACTCTTCACGACTATGTGTGCGAGTAATCACGCTTTATTTATTCATGGAAACAGGAAGTGCAGTGCTTCATGTAGTATGGAAAGAAGGCAAGTTTCTCTGAATCAGATTTTTTTTTTTGCTCACGCTAGCACCTTACTAAAAACCACGGCCATCGTCTAGGGTGGAAAACTGCTGTCCCGGCCCTCAAAGGTCCTCTGTAGTAGCCTATTCATTAGGCCGACCCATATAGATTTGTCCCGGGCTTTGTCAATTTTAGCGACGGCCCCCTCGAAAGAACTGTGACCACTCGTTCGGCTAGAGTGAGCTGCTCATTGCGTTTATTTCCTTCAACGGCGGTGTGATTTTTATGACTTTCTTCCATTTTTGCTGTCACCTGCGCTCTTCCTTTCTTTCTCTATCGATCTATCTTTGTTCGTATCTCGCTTTCCGTCTCATATCCAACTTTCGTCAGTAAAAAAAGAAATCAGTGTTCTGTAGTGCAGCACTTGGCAGAGATACTGATTCATAGGCTTCTCTTAGTACTCCTGAATGTGGATGTGTTGTGTCAGTATTTAGTACTTCTGGTGGGTGGGTGACTGAATGGCACAGCGGTTGAGGATCCAAAGCATGCGAGATCGGCTCGAAACGAAATGCTCGTATCTAAAGGGTTTATTTGAAGCAAAGGAGACTTTATGTGTGTGTCCAGAAATTCTTGCAGGTGCTTGTCTCCTACCGAGACTGAAAACCCAACTAGCATGTAGCGACATAATATAGGGAGGTTGTTCTCAGATGACCTTCAAACCCTGCTATCCCTGATGGAGTATCTAGAATAGCATGCAAACCAAATTAAAAGCCTAAAAATTAAAAAAAAGCAAAGAAATTAGATAAATAATAGGTTGAGCTGTTGGTCAACCAAACCATTCCATAATTGCAATGGTATATTACCAAACCTTGTCCCTGAAGACAAGTGACGAACACCATTGTGAGTGCATGTATGGACCCGTGCATGTTTATAACTGACTGTGGCATCACGCTAGTGATCCTGTGTATGTCAGTTCAGTGTCGTCTTCTTTGACCCCCCTTAAAAAGCCTTTTTTTCTGTTGAAGGACTTGTGGCGAGGATGGATCTGAAAAGGGTGCCTGGGAATGGCATATGTTGTGGGTCTAGAAAGCAATTGGAAGTAGTTTTCACTCACTGTACCATGCTTAAATTTCCCATAATGCTTTCTGCACTCTCTCAGACTAAAAGAAAACAAATGGAAAATATTTAATATATTTTTAGATAATTATTTTTATTTCTTCCTCAATGTGCTATGGCATGCTTTCCCATGATCCACTGAGTATGGTATGTAAATAAGTGAGTAGCAGGTAGATTTCAATAGAAACGCAAAATCTACAAAAAACGATGTATAAAAAACAAAACGCCAAAAAAAAAAAAAAAAAAAAAAATGTAATACTGCTGTATAGAAGTTGAATTAGCCTGCACATTTTTTAGGGCTGTGAAATTTGATTTTATTTTTGAGACTTGCATATAATTGTACATATTTTTTTTTCGTTTCTCTTTTCTTCTTTTTATTTTCCCCTGCACTAGAAGGTGTAGACAAAGAAATAATCCAAAACAGTATAAGTACAAAAACAAACAAAAAACACATAACCAATTATGTTAATTGTGTCTTGTGTGCTGCAGAGCTGTGGATATGAGTATTGAAGTAGAGCCCTTTTTTAATTAATTATTATTATTATTATTATTATTATTATTAATTTCCTTTAAAGAAACACTGAACTTTTGTGTATATGTATATAATGGATTCACATTGTTGGTCTCTACCTCTCGAGCTCAATGACTTGGTTGTTTACCTCCACGCTTTTATTTTTATGTGGAGATTTAAAACTTGAATGTCCCTTCCGACTTTTATATTCCTATCAAACCCTGTATAAAGAAATCAAAGTCATTAAATTTGAGATTGGTTGGAGGTGGTTCCCATCATCATATCCTTGTACAGAGTACCATGTTCTCACCCCAGTGTTCTCTGACTGTTAGATCACACAGCATACTTGTCTTGCGAGGCAACCTACGATAATTAACATGACATCCTTCACCGAGAGACGTCAGATGAGATAAACGTATAAAATATGTGGCAATGTTAGAACTTACAAGAAGGTGGCGTACCTGAGATAACGTGCGGATTCAAACAGAGCCTGTGAGAAGAGACTAACACGCAAGCTCAATTGGGCCAAATGGGGAAGGTACTGCACTTGCTGTCAAGTTTTATAAGGAAGTTTGAAGTTTATACTCAGAGTTAATGGTATTTGAATACATTTTACGACATATATGACTATAATATAAAATTTGCATTCGATGCCCTGAAAGCGGAGGAGGTGATTCTGAGGGACCGGAATGACTCTGTGGATGTGTTCTGTGTTTTGAAAAATCACCGGTCTCTTTTCAGAGTGTAGATTTGAAGTACAGTGGTGAAGCTCATTAAATGTTGACATTTAAAAAAAGCCAGCTGTTTCTGTCCTTATTTTACTCACCAACCATGAACAAAAAATGATGACCAAGTTAAATTGAGCACCAAATTGCTAACTTCAAATGCCAGTGGCTGCATTCGAAATCAAATACTTCATCTATTATATAGTAGGCGAAAAACATTATGTGATAAAAGCAGTGTGTCCGAATTCACAGTATTCATAGAAGAGTAAGCAAAATGTACCTGGATGACCTACTTCTTCCAGCGAGATTCTTAAGTGTACATATGATAGACACTTTACTATCCCAAGAGGCCACGGGAGAGGATTTGTGAATGGCAGAGAAGAGACATAACTGACGCTGGTAGGTAACGTGATAGTGGCAACATGGCGAATGTCGTACGTCCAGATTGCATTCATTCCACACACATTTATACTATTTAGAATGTCCTTTTTAGCGGTTGTGAAGTAATTACTTATTCAAAATAAGTACTCTCTGTGATTTCAGACACAGCCAGTATCTGGAAATCCAAAAATTAAAAATTATCCCACGATTTACTCACCCTCAAGCCATCCTAGGTTTATGACTATCTTCTTTCAGACGAAAGAAAATTTTAATTTTACATTTTTAATTTTAATTTTTTTTTCAGCTTTTTTTTTTTTTTTTTTTTTTATGTTACCTATTACATTTTTGCACAAATAGTAGACAAATCAAGGAATAAACAGATACAAATCAAGATAATTCTTATTTGAATTCAACCCTTCAACAACTGTTTTTTTTTTCTTCTTCTTCCTTGAAGAACCAGGGTTCCCTTTTTCTAAAAAAGAAAGTCATGTGTGAGTCATGTTAATAAAATCTTATATCTCCATGGGCAATTTTATGAATGTAAATT
Organism: Chanodichthys erythropterus; assembly: GCF_024489055.1. Taxonomy (NCBI): domain Eukaryota; kingdom Metazoa; phylum Chordata; class Actinopteri; order Cypriniformes; family Xenocyprididae; genus Chanodichthys; species Chanodichthys erythropterus. The sequence goes on from NC_090237.1 coordinate 21,682,492, forward strand.
TTTCTAGTTATGCCAAGCTTTAAAAATATTTTATGAGGTATAATTTGTGAGATCCTTATCCAGTAACCCGGGGGTCAAAAATGGCTGAAAAACATTCAATTAAAACATGTTTTGTTTGATTAGATTAAAATTAAACACTTTAAATATTTCTTTAAAAATTCTCCATTTTGAGGCATGTGCTCAAACCAAAGTAGAATTATTTAATAATCAACCTAATGTTCACTTAATTGTTTTAATCACTTAATTATGATTTTGTTAACACGTACAGTAAAGATATATTTAAACATATCCTTAGTCCCCCAAGGTTTATAATGGTTAGAATGCCTTTATTATGGTTGGATGCATTATTTTTTACTTCAAAACACGGCCCCCTGTTCACAACCATTATAAAGCTTGGAATACTAAGGATATTTTTATCTCTGATTGTTTTCATCTGAAAGAAGATAGTCATATATACACCTAGGATGGCTTGAGAGTGAGTAAATCATGGGATAATTTTCATTTTTGGATGAACTTACCCTTTAAAAAATAAAAAAAAAAGAATTTGCTTATGTTGGTTTTACCTTCAAAAGGTGCAGGCACTTTATAAACTTTTATAAATTATGATTATATGCTTATACACAATGGCAATTAACAAATAAAAAGTTAGGTATTGGGTTAGCTTAGATGAAGGTTAATTTTGATACTAACCATCTTTTGAAATGTTGATAATATCATATCAATCAGAATGGAGTGTTTTAGAGTAAAACAAATCAACTAATCTATTGCTAATACTTATGTTTGTGCTTCTGCTTTCACACCAAAATGATGTCACTTCTGGATTATGTCATAACGCACTTGGATGAACCATGAAGTTGAGTGCACGGGTGAGGGGGGTGGATCTGCTGTACAAAATGAGTACCAATAAAATGAGTTATTCTGCCTTCACATGCTATTGGAAATTTGATAATTCCCACTTCTCGTGATTATGAGTTCATCGCATTCAAGTTTCGAAATGGGAGGGTGTTCATGTGCAATTTTAGGAAACTCAAATTTACGATAATTACAAGAGCATTTGAAGGGAGCATAACTTAAAATAATTGGGGCAGATGTGGCCTAACTAGAAAGTCAGACTTGTAACCCGAAGGTTGCGGGTTCGAGTCTCAGTACTGGCAGGAAATGTAGGTGGAAGGAGTGAATGAACAGTGAAAGACTTTCGTTATACCCACACCTGAGGTGCCCTTGAGCAAGGCACCTAACCCCAATCACTCCCTGGGCACTGCAGCAACAATGGTTGCCCACTGCTCTGCGTGTGCACTGTAAACCCGGATAAGTAGAATCTACTTAAAAAAAACGAGGTAACTCGTTGCCTTACATTTTTTAAGTAATGTTAACTTAATAATTTGAGTTCATTTAATTTAAAATGTTTTGTAATATTAATTACTTTGTAGTTATTATACATAGTATATTTAAGTTCAATGTACTAAGCAAGTTAACTTGCCACCAATCAAAATGCATCCATGCCTCCCATCATGCATTGCTGCATGAATAAATTATGAGCTGAATTGTTTTAGTAATTTTCTTTATTCTCACTATTTAAGTTTTGCTGTTTTTCTGTGACTTTTTAGTAGCTTGTTTTCTAATGTTCAGAGTTGAACTGTTTATCAGAATATGTTGCTTATCAGAGATTGAGCTCTAAATGAGTTAAGCGATTCAGATCAAATAATGATTATGTGAAAACATAATCAATACCACCTGATCATCTTATAACTTTGCTTGTCTGGTTAGTTTTAATGCAGTTAAAACTGCCCAAAAAAATTTTTATATTAAAAAGTCAAGGGTCAAGAGCTCAACTAAAACAAACCCTGATCTCGATGGTGGTAACTTTAAAAAATGAGAGTTTCTCATTTGGTGAAAAACTACAGTATAAAAAGGTAAATGTTTGGAAAAAAATGTCTGTAGAACAGCCAAAACAAATTTTCCAACTGTTCATCAACAGCTCCTTGAATTCACACACACCAGGACAAAATGGCGTCATTACCTGCCACAAACCAGTGTGTAGGAGGCGTGGCCAGGAGAAAAACTTCATAATTTAAGTGCATTTAACTTACATTTATTAACACATTCAAATACACCCACAAATTAGTAGAATATACTCATATTTTATAAGTAAAGCAACCAAACTTAAATATTTTAAGTATATTGTAGTTATATTTTTAAGTTAATATAAAATCCGGGCTAAGAGTGTGTGTTCACGGAGTGTGTATGTTCAGTACTCACTGCTGTGTGTGCACTTGCGGGATGAAATCCAGAGAACAAATTCTGAGTATGGGACACCATACTTGGATACACATCACTGTCATTTTTAAAAAAAAATAAGATAAATCAAGGAATAAACAAATACAAATCAAGATATTTCTTTAACCCTTCAACAACTGTTTTTTTTCTTTTTCTTTTCTGGGCACAAATTAACGCTTTTTGACTTTCTCAGTTTGTGTAAATTCACTTGGGCTTCAGAGTATTTATTTTTCAGGCCACCGAAACGCCTTTGTCGGCCAAAACGCATAAAAGTTTTCCATTTTTGGTTGATAACTGTGTCGTGTAAACAGCTCCTAAGTAACTATAAGGTTTTTGGTCAAATAAGGCTACAAATGTAATGATTGTTTTTATGTTGGTGTCAAACAATGACTTTTTCAAATTAAAATTTTTTCAACTCTTTTTTTTGTATGTTACCTTTTACAATTTTGCACAAATAGTTTTGTTTTATACTATTGTAATAGTTGTAAACAGTGCTGGTTAGATTACATAAACTGTAGTCAGTTATTGATTCCAAATTAATTAGTAGACAAAGCAAGAAATAAACATACAAATCAAGATATTTCTTATTTGAATTCAACCCTTCAACAACTTTTTTTTTTCTTTTTTTCTTTGAAGAACCAGGGTTCCCTTTTTCTAAAAAAAGAAAGTCATGTGTGAGTCATGTTAATAAAATCTTTTTATGAATGTAATTTTATTAATGTAAATTTTTTTAGTTATGCCACTTTAAAAATATTTTATGAGGTTTAATTTGTGAGATCCTTATCCAGTAACCCGGGGGGTCAAAAATGGCTGAAAAACATTGAATTAAAACATGTTTTGTTTGATTAGATTAAAAGAAAACACTTTAAATATTTCTTTAAAAATTCCCCATTTTGAGGCATGTGCTCAAACCAAAGTAGAATTATTTAATAATCAACCTAATGTTCACGTAATTGTAATAAAGAAGCAATATGATTTCGTTAACACGTACAGTAAAGAGACATTAAAAAATGCACTGAATTGTAGAAAGGACATTATTACGTTCGCACAAACAAAAACAAAAGCAACTACGAATGTTTGTACGTTCATAAAACATTCTTGTAATATAGCCAGGTTTCGGTGAGGTGTTAAAACGAGAAACGTGTTCCTCATTGCTGCAAATAAACATGATCTAATCAAGGCGTCTAAATGTGACCAATGGAAAAGAACAAACAGATTAGGAAGTATGGTAATTCTGGAAAGTTCAGCTCACTAAGCTTAACTTTGTTTGCATGAATCGATCTTTCATTCACAGCTATGATTTATGATTTATGCATCTTATTTGTAACCTACACTGCTTAAACGAGACATACGTGTCCGAGAAATCATGAAACATGAGTGTCATTTCCTGGGCACAACAGTTAATGCCAATAATGTCAGATTCTTTTACCAAGAAGTTTGCATAAGTCAGCTCAGTGAAGATGACATGTTTTAGTGGTGTATTGACTTCCAAGAGCCAAAAATAACAGCTATGATATGAGAAGATAAAGTTACACAATAAAGGCACAGTGTAAAGATGTGTGGATTCATAAACAATGACTACTATTAATCAGTTGTTGTTTATTACATTTTTTTGGGAAGTTTGTTGGGGATTTTATCTACAAAACAACATTTTATGTCAGCCCACGCAGCACGACAAAAACAGAGCTGTCTTTTGTTATAAGGTCATGAGTATAGACTATAATGTCTTATTATGAGATGTATGTGGTTGACTTTTTGGTTTAATATCTTGAAAGCTCACAAAATGTTATCACTGATGCATGGGGAATACACACACTAAGAGCGACTTTGATGCTGCTGGCGCTTTTCTTTCTTAAACAATAAGCGCTTTCACTGGCATCTCCAGGTGAAATGAGGGGATTGTGGGCCGCCATCTGGACGCTGTAGTGACTCAATGTGCAGACAACAGGACAACAGGTTCTCAGCACCTTTCATTTCATTCAAAGTTCAAAGTTCAAGGTTTTTTCCAAAAGGGTTTCAGTAATAACTACATTAAACTTACAAGAAAGAAACATATTTTTTTAATTACACAAATAAAATGAGAAGGAAGTGCAGAGTATAAAATGCATTTTAAATACTACGTAGTATATGCTTGTTGGTCTTTGACAGGGTCGTGAGTTACATAAGAGTGAAAGAGTATCAAAGAGGAACCTCCACTTCTATTTTTATGAATTATGAGTTTGAATGTAGTACACTGTAACAGTGGATTATCCAATATGTCGTTATCTTCAAAGGTCACAGCTGCAGGACGTTGATCAGGTGTTTTATCATTACATATTTTTTTAATTTATTATTATGTATGGCGGAACCATAACCACCACAAGAAACAGCTGCTTTTGTGAAATTAATAAGTTCTGCATTTAAAATAAAGAAGAACATGTTCCCTTTCGATACTTCACTCGTACTGCGTATGGGGAAAGGTCTCCCTTTTTCCCCGCTGCTGAAGCCTTTTTCAATAACGCAGTGTAACTGCACCGTCATTGGTTCACTCATAGACAAGTTGTTGAACCAATGGCGGCGCGGCATAGCTGCGCGGCCTATGGCGACAAAGCGCGCGAATATTCCCGCCGAAATGGGCGGGGTATAGGGCTATATAAGCAGGCGTTTCGCCATAGGATTTCAGTGTTTTCTCCTTCAGCGACGACATCTACTTCTCTTCGCTGATCTCCGCCTGAAGCCGAAGAAGCTCGCCGCCTTCTGCTCTCGCCGCCGTCTGAAGAGGCTCCCGCAGCGGACTCGCCTGGACTCGCCGGTGGAAGAAAGCGCCGGCGCCCTCGCGGACTGCAGCTTCTAGCGCCGTCGCCGAGCCGCCGCCTCCCGCTTCCCGCTTCCGGCCGCTTCCTGTGCGTCCCCTGCCGCCATCTCGGCGCGCCGCCTGAGAGCTTCATCCGCGGCTTAAACGCCGCTCTAAAAGAGCGATTTCCAGCGGTTTTCACCGCTTTAAGAGCTTCCGCGGCCCCCGCCGCTCTAAAAGAGCCACCCAATTGCCGTTTTCACGGCAGCGGCGTCTCACGATGCCCCGCCACTCATGTGGTACTTGCAGGGCCCCCCTGCACGACGACGATGGACACAGCGAGTGTGTCGCTTGCCTGGGCAAGCCCCACGCAGACGGCGCGCTCGCTGGAGACTCATGCCCGCACTGCGAGTGTATGAGTCTCGCTTCCCCTGCGCCGCGGGTCGCCTTCTTCACTGAGGGCGCATCTCGCCGCTCGCGCCCTCCCGTCTCCTTCCTCCCGCGGTCCGGCGAGGAAAAGACAGCGGGGTAGAGCGACTCAGCGCCAGGAGTTGAGCGAGCTCACGCCGGCCCAGCCCCCGCGTGCCTCGCCCTCTCCTCCCAGGGAACTCTCTCCAGTTCTGTTCTCTCGCCCTGAGCAGCGTCCCTCCGCAGAAGCGAGTGACCCTGTCTCATTCGGGGAACAGACGACGAACAAGACGACTCCATGTCTCTTGCGGCTTCCGAAGCGGAAGGATGGGCTGGCGAGCCGGAAGACCCCGCTCCACCGCCTCCCTTGGAACCCATCGAGCATGGCCAGGGCATGGATGCCGAGCTCTTCCGCATCCTGTCTAGAGCCGTTGAAGAGCTGGACCTCGAGTGGGCCCCTCCAGAGGAGCCGTCCCCGCAGCCGCCTGGACGAATGGTTTCTGCCAGGCCGCCGCCAAGCACCTCGCCAGCGTTCAGCGCCCTTCTTTCCTGAGGTCCACGAAGAGCTGACGAAGTCGTGGCGCGCTCCTTACTCTGCCCGCCTCCACACTACGCACCGCTCCGCCCTCACCGCCGTCGACGGCGCCGAGGAGAAGGGATACGAGCGCTTGCCACCCCTAGATGAAGCGGTGGCTGCTCACCTCTGTCCTCCCGCGGCTGTGGGTTGGAAGACGAAGAGGGCCCTTCCTTCCAAGCCCTGTCGGACCACCTCTACTCTGGCTGGACGGGCTTACACCTCGGCGGGCCAAGCTGCCTCTGCGCTCCACACCATGGCCATATTTCAAGCATTCCAGGCCAAACTCCTCCGCTCTCTGGATGAGTCTGGAATCGACGCGCCAGCCTTCAAAGATCTCCGCAGCGCCACGGATCTTGCCCTGCGAGCTACGAAGGCTACGGCCCAGGCCATCGGTCGTTCCATGGCCAGCCTGGTCGTGTTGGAGCGCCACCTGTGGCTCAACCTAACGGAGATCAAAGACCTAGACAAGACGGCCTTCTTAGACGCCCCGGTCTCGCCTTCTGGTCTCTTCGGGCCTGCAGTGGATGGCTTCACTGAGCGCTTTACTGCCGCGCAGAAATCGTCTCAGGCTATGAGGCATTTCTTGCCTAAGCGCTCCAGCTCCGCTTCTGCGTCTAGCCGCCCCAGGACTGCGCCGGCTCAGCAGAACAAACCACCCCCACCTGCAACACAGGCAGCGCCGCCCAGGAGCATCGCCAGCGCTCGCGCCCTGCGAAGCGCCCTCCCTTCCCGAGGCGCCAGGGACCCCGGCCCAGGATTGTGCTGGACCCGGTGCCTCCGAAGTCGTCCTGATTCGTCGGACAGGAAGAGGATGGGGACCGTCCCGTTACGACCGGACCACCCCAAAAGCTCCCACGGGTAATTTCCCCTCCGCCTCGTTTATTTCCGGGCGTGGGAAACATACTTCAAGTGACAGCTGGGCCCACACCTGTTGCGCCCACTCCTAAACGCCGTTTTCACGGCGGAAAAATTTTTACCTCATCACAAAAAGAGCAAATTTCCTCTTCCACCCCTCGCGGTGTACGACCCTCTCAACGGCGGTCTGTCACCCAACATTATTCAACCCCTAGCCACTCGGGCCGAGGCCTGGCAGGCCATCCCCGATGTGTCAGAATGGGTCATGGGGATCGTAAACCAGGGCTACTCGCTCCAGTTTGCACGACGGCCCCCCGCTTCGCCGGGGTGCTTCAAACATCGGTCAATCCGGACGACGCTCATGTCCTCCGGGCCGAAGTCATGTCGTTGCTGGAAAAAGGAGCTGTGGAAATGGTTCCTCCGTCAGAGAGCGAGACAGGCTTTTACAGCCGCTACTTTCTGGTCCCCAAAAAGGATGGCGGTCTCAGACCCATCCTAGACCTCAGGCTTTTGAATCACTCCCTCACGAGACGGAAGTTCAAAATGCTGACGCTGAAGCAGATCCTCGCGCACATTTGCCCCGAGGACTGGTTCTGCTCGCTGGACCTGAAGGATGCGTATTTTCACATCCAGATAGCCCCCGTCACAGACGATTCTTGAGATTCGCATACGAAGGGGTGGCATACCAATATACGGTCCTGCCCTTCGGGCTGTCTCTGGCTCCCGCACTTTCACCAAGTGCATGGACGCGGCGCTTTCCCCTCTGAGACAGATGGGAATCCGGGTTCTGAATTATCTCGACGACTGGCTCATCTTAGCCCGTTCGCGAGACGAGCTGGAACGCCACAGATCCGTGCTCCTCAGCCATCTACAATGCCTGGGTCTCAGGGTCAACTTAGCCAAGAGCTCGCTATGCCCCACTCAACGAATCTCGTTTCTGGGAGCAGTTTTCGACTCGGTCCGTATGACGGCAGTAGTCTCGCCAGAGCGCGCCCTGGCAATTCAGCAGCTCACGGCATCTGTCACGAACAAAGCCTATCCCTCTGAAGTTTTTCCAGAGGCTGCTAGGGCTGATGGCTTCCGCCTCCCCGGTGCTGCAGCTAGGCCTTCTTCGGATGCGGCCTCTTCAGTACTGGTTGAAGTTCCGGGTTCCTCCCAGCGCATGGCGGCACGGCCGCCTATGTCTCAAGGTCAATCGGGCCTGTCTTCTAGCCCTGAAACCTTGGATGGATCCAGTATGGTTCCAACGCGGAGTCCCTTTACAGGCGGTCTCACGGAGGCCGGTGCTCTCAACAGACCCCACCAACTTGGGCTGGGCCGCTGTGTGCGAGGTCAGACCGGCTCCTCGGCTCGTGGAGCCACGAGGAAAGCCATTTACACATCAACTGTCTAGAGATGCTAAGTGATGAAAGCCCTTCAGTTCTTTCAGGCTTACTTGACGGGACGTCATGTTCTAGTTCGGTCAGACAGTATGACGGTGGTGTCATACCTGAACCACCAAGGCGGTCTTCGTCCAGCCGCTTATGCGCTCTGGCGAAACGTCTGCTGGAATGGGCTCTTCCGAGGCTTCAGTCGCTCAGAGCGACTCATGTTCCTGGCAGGAACAATCTGGGTGCGGACATGTTGTCACGGAGCAACATCCCCTCCGACGAGTGGATGCTCTACCCCCAAGTGGTCCTCACGATCTGGGAGTTCTTCGGGAAGGCAGAGGTAGACCTCTTCGCCTCAGAAGACAACTCTCATTGCCCAACATTTTTCTCGAAGGACGTAGATGCTCTGGCCCACACATGGCCCAGCACGCTCCTTTATGCTTTCCTCCGATCGCACTGATCCCCCAGGTCATCAGGCGTATCAGAGAAGACCAGCACAGAGTCCTTCTGGTGGCCCCGCTCTGGAGGAACCAGGTTTGGTCCTCAGAGCTATTCAGGCTCTCTAAGAGCCCCGTGGCCGATTCCCCTGAGACGGGACCTCCTCTCTCAGGCAAACAGAACAATCTGGCACCCACAGCCGCAGCTCTGGGCTCTGCACCTCTGGTCCCTCGATGGGAGCCGACTAGCCTCCCCGAGGACGTCCTAAATACCATTTCTCAGGCTAGAGCCCCATCTACGAGGCGCCTCTACGACCAGAAGTGGTCAGTCTTTGTTGATTGGTGTTCAACACGCAACATAGACCCTGTGGAGAGTGACGTATCTTCCATACTGTCTTTCCTCCAAGAACGCTTGGAAATGGGGCGCTCCCCTTCCACGCTTAAGGTTTACGTAGCAGCCATTGCAGCGTTCCACGCTCCTATTGCTGGCCAATCGGTGGGACGAAACGGGCTCGTGATCCGTTTTTTGAGAGGTGCTAGGCGTTTGAATCCTCCTCGCCCTCTCACTATTCCCTCCTGGGACCTCTCGTTGGTCCTCAGGGCCTTGAAAGGAGCCCCATTTGAACCAATGGGTTCAGCCGACCTCAGGCCCCTAACGCTAAAACCGCCTCTGCTACTAGCACTAGCATCGGTAAAGCGTGTTGGCGATTTGCAGGCCCTCTCCGTGAACCGTGCGTGCCTCGAATTCGGGCCTGGTGACTCTAAGGTCGTTCTGAAACCTAGGCATGGCTACGTCTCCTAAAGTGCTCTCAACTCCGTTTAGAGCTCAGGTCATCTCGCTCTCTGCTCTTCCTCCCTCGGCGGACGAACCAGAGCTGCAGCTACTCTGCCCAGTCAGGGCATTGAGGACCTACATAGACCGATCACAGTCTTTCAGACAGTCAGATCAGCTCTTTGTTTGTTTTGGCGGCCGCACCAAAGGGTCTCCGGTCTCGAAACAACGCATTTCCCGTTGGATAGTGGATGCTATTAACCTGTGCTACTCCTCACTGGGCACTAATTGCCCCATAGGAGTCAGGGCCCACTCCACTAGAGGAATGGCTTCCTCGTGGGCTTGGTCCAACGGAGTTTCCATCCAAGACATCTGTGAGGCGGCCGGCTGGTCTTCGCCGTCCACCTTTGTCAGGTTCTATCACCTCGATGTCCCGACCTTACAAGCTCGGGTCCTGTCGGTGTGATTAGCGGCTTCCAACAGGTCCCGCTTCACGCCACCATAGGAAGTATCTTCCTTCAGTGTAACCATGGGTTCGGTTAGGCTTTGCCTCCGCTTGTCCTTTTTGCCCTCTGGGTGGCCAAATGCAAGCTATATCGTTCCCAGCCGTGGCACGGCGTGGTTGAATTCCGTTCCCCATACGCAGTACGAGTGAAGTATCGAAAGGGAACGTACTCGGTTACTAACGTAACCTCGGTTCCCTGAGATACGGAACGAGTACTGCGTCACTTGCCGTGCCACGAGGCTGCGGCTCAGGGTCGTCGCTTCAGTCGATTGACACTGAAATCCTATGGCGAAACGCCTGCTTATATAGCCCTATACCCCGCCCATTTCGGCGGGAATATTCGCGCGCTTTGTCGCCATAGGCCGCGCAGCTATGCCGCGCCGCCATTGGTTCAACAACTTGTCTATGAGTGAACCAATGACGGTGCAGTTACACTGCGTTATTGAAAAAGGCTTCAGCAGCGGGGAAAAAGGGAGACCTTTCCCCATACGCAGTACTCGTTCCGTATCTCAGGGAACCGAGGTTACGTTAGTAACCGAGTACGTTTTTTTTGCATTTAAAATAAAGGAGAACCAGTTTTACCAGTTTTTAGTTATTTTCAAAAAACTTTGTTAACGGGGATGGTTCTGATAACGCTGGCATTTGTACAAAGAAAAAACTTTTCCCGTTTTTAGTACATCGTTGTCATGTAAACGTACCCTGAGATTAGGCCTCTATGACAGTTAGCCCACTCTCAGCTCTGGACCTCGAGGTCAACTATCATGCAGAGTTTAGCTCCTAATCTAACCTGAACAAACTAGTCTTCAGGATTACTAGACAGTTAAATCAGGCTCTGTAGTATAGTTGCTAATTTTGATGCTCATTCTCACACATTCACAGAAATACCTTAATTCTGCATTGACAAATAAGGTGGATAGACTAAACGTAAAAGGGGGAGAGTGATGCACAAAGTAACACTTCTTGATTTTCTCAGTTTGTGTAAATTCACTTGGGGTTCAGAATATTTATTTTTCCTACATTAATTTCATATGTCCAGTACAATTATGTGGTTTTGTTTCATTAAAGGTGCCTTAGAACTTTTTTTAAAAAAGATGTAATATAAGTCTAAGGTGTCCCCTGAATGTGTCTGTGAAGTTTCAGTTCAAAATACCCCATAGATTTTTTTTAATTAATTTTTTTAACTGCCTATTTTGGGGCATATTTAGAAATGAGGCGATTCAGGGTGTGTAGCCCTTTAAATCTAGTGCTCCACGCCCCAAGAGCTCACCTTAAACAACATAAAAAAAAAGTTCAAACAGCTAATATAACCCTCAAAATGGATCTTTACAAAGTGTTCGTCATGCAGCATGTTTAATCGCGCAAGTACAGTGTTTATTTTGATGTTTACGTTGATTCTGAATGAGTTTGAGGCTATGCTCCGTGGCTAACGGCTAATGCTACACTGTTGAAGAGATTTATAAAGAATGAAGTTGTGTTTATGAATTATACAGACCACAAGTGTTTAAAAATGAAAATAGCGACGGCTCTTGTCTCCATGAATACAGTAAGAAACGATGGTAACTTTAACAACATTTAACAGTACATTAGCAACATGCTAACAAAACATTTAGAAAGACAATTCACAAATATCACTAAAAATATCATGCTATCATGGATCATGTCAGTTATTATTGCTTCATCTGCCCTTTTTTGCTATTGTTCTTGCTTGCTTACCTAGTCTGATGATTCAGCTGTGCACATCCAGACGTTAATACTGGCTGCCCTTGTGTAATGCCTTGAACATGGGCTGGCATATGCAAACATTGGGGTCATACATATTAATGATCCTGACTGTTACGTAACAGTCGGTGTTATGTTGAGATTCGCCTGTTCGGAGGTCTTTTAAGCAAATGAGATTTATATAAGAAGGAGGAAACAATGGAGTTTGAGACTCACTGTATGTCATTTCCATGTACTGAACTCTTGTTATTTAACTATGCCAAGGTAAATTAAATTTTTGGATCTAGGGCACCTTTAATACAGTGTACACTTTTTTCTTGATTTACCCAGAAAGAATGTAGGCTAAGTAAAATGTGACAACATGCCCCATAGGTGGGGCACATTGTAACATGACCATACTACAGCTTAAAATGTTATCTGATCTAATAAAAAAAAAATATACAAGACAAACTAAAATATTTTGTCAATAAAAAAAAACAGATTTTTTTTAATAATTAAAAATAAGCACATTTTTTGCAAAACACAGCTATACAGAATAGTTCAAAACATAATAATGATTAATAATTTCTGAACATTTACTCTCAGTCTTTATGCACCTTTTTCTCATCGTTTATCAATAGAATTCATAAAAGTATAGAACAGAATAGCATAGTTCCCATAGGGGCACATTGTTAGATCAGCATTAAAGAACTATCTCAATTGTTAAATAACAGATATAAGATTACAATAATATCAGATTTGTCTAGTTTTAAATAAACACAAAAAATAGAGATGGAAGTAAGAAATTTATTTTTGCTTTGGTTAAAGGTGCTGTCCGCAACTTTTTAGGTAATATAATCTGACTATTTTTGATAATTTTTAGATTACTTTTGACCTAATGCATTTATCACATTGAACTGAATAGGATAACATATTGTACCATATTGATGTAAAACTGCAAAGAGAAAGAAAATATATGCCATTTATAAACAACATGAAGTGCATTAAACATTACATTACGGGGTTTCCCAAACTGGGGTTCAGGAACTGCAGTGGGTTTAAAAAATTATGAATGATTTACTGCCATTGTTTGAATAATATGTTATCATATAATCAGGAAAAAGTAACTGTAGTCTGATTATGTCTAATTACAAGTACTTCATTGGTCGAATTTGATTATGTAATCCAGATTACATTACTGCTACCTAGAAATGTTTGAAAATAATCAGCATTTAAACGGTTAGTTCACCCAAAAATTAAAATTATGTCATTTATTACTCACCTTCATGTCTTTCCACACCCGTAAGACCTTCGTTCATCTTCAGAACACAAATTAAGATATTTTCATAAAATCCGATGGCTCAGTGAGGCCTGCATTGACAGCAAGATCATAAACACTTTCAATGCCCAGAAAGGTATGAAAAACATATTTAAAACAGTTCATGTGACTACAATGGTTCAACCTTAATGTAATGAAGCAACAAGAATACTTTTTGTGCGCCAAATAAACTAAATAATGACTTTATTCAACAATATCTAGTGATGGGCGATTTCAAACCACTGCTTCATGAAGCTTCGAAGCTTTACGAATCTTTTGTTTCAAATCAGTGGTTCGGACTGTGTATCAAACTGCCAAAGTCACGTGAACTATTGAAATTTCGAAACACTTATGATGTAACGAAGCCTCATTTACTGAAAATAACGTGACTTTGGCGCTTCGAACCACTGATTCGAAACAAAAGATTCGTAAAGCTTCCAAGCAGTGTTTTGAAATCAGCCATGACTAAAAATTGTTGAAAAGTCATTATTTTGGTGCAAAAAAAGTATTCTCGTCACTTTATAACATTAAGGTTGAACCACTGTAGTCACATAAACTGTTTTAAATATGTTTTTAGTACCTTTCTGGGCATCTGAAAGTGTTATCTTGCTGTCAATGCAGGCCTCACTGAGCCATCGTTTTCATCACAAATGTCTTAATTTGTGTTCTGAAGATGAATGAAGGTCGTACGGGTGTGGAAAGACATGAAGGTGAGTAATAAATGACATAATTTTAATTTTTGGGTGAACTAACCGTTTAACTAAACAGACTATAGTAGAGCGAAGACTTTTATTATGAAATAACAGCTTTACGTTTGTGGTCAATGAGGAAGTAGTTCCTCTGTTATCCTTCACCTTTACTTTTCAAACTATGTGCATGTGACGAGTCATATACGTCTCATTATATAGTAACAACTCGAAATAGGCCATATATACTCAATATTATTGTACTGCTTAGACTTTGCAATCACACTTGGAAAGGTAAGGCTTCCAGTGAAAGTGACAGCAGAAAACAGACCCTCATGCCTGCTGCGGTGGCGGGCGCTGAACTGATCCGCACGCCGGTGCAACTGTACCGCTATCTGCTGCGCTGCTGCAAACTCCTGCCATCAGCAGCCATGCAAAAACACTACCAACACGCCATCAGACAGGTACTTTTATTTAGGTGAAACTAAGTGCTTTTAAAATGAGCAATAATTGTGAAGAATATAACTTAAGGCACTTTCTGCCTGTGTAGATTCACACCTGTTCCACTGTCAGCTGTCAATGTGACTTTTTCTTTCAGAGCTACAACAGTCATGCGGATGAGGATGATCCAGAACGGATTCAGATGATCATTCAAAGAGCTATATCCGATGCTGACTGGATATTAACTAAAGTGAGCTTCTTTGGCACCAGAGATAATACTAATTGTCATTATTTGATTGACATTTAATTATTTTTTTGTATATCTTCCTTCCTAGTACACTACAAAGAAATGACCACTACCGTGGAAAACTATCCAGCATGAAGCTAACTCAGGTCATGTCCAGACGTTTGCTTCTAAACACAGCAAAGTGAAACTGAAATCATGTCAGGTTGTAGATCACCAAATACTGAATATAAACTTTTACAACAAATATAACAATCTGTGGTTTTTACTTGATAGGCTTTTATACGATTCTTTAAAAGAATCCGGTTATGTTTCTGAAAACTTACTGTTTAAAACAAACACAATAAAACAAGGCCCAAACCCTTAGATTGGAATTTTATTCACTCGGCTCCTGACCGTAAATTTAGGTTGGGCAGATTCTGGGTCTTTGGATTATGCTTCCTTTGCAAAGCCATTAAAATTACTGATGCACATATAAAGTCATATGCTTGCACTTTACATTTCATTTTTATTTTGTACTTTGGAATTGAAGTTAACTTAATATTTTATTTTGTGTTAATAAATGCATTTGTTTCTAATTGTCTATTTAGATTTTTTATTCACCAAACTTTAGTGTGAGATAACAATTGGAAAACCCTTTCAAAGCAACTGAACAACTTACTAACTATTACTATAGCAACAATTCACTAACTGAACAATCTGAATTCTGTGAAATAGTATTAGTAAATAGTATGTAGTGGGGCAGTTGTGGTCTAATGGTCAGAGAGTCGGACTTATAACCCCAAGGTTGTGGGTTTGAGTCTCAGTAACAATTTACTAACTGATCAATTTGTAGGTGGTATGTAGGTAGTAAATGAACAGCACTCTTTTCCACTCTCATTACCCAGAATTGAGGTGCCCGTGTGTGTGTGCAGAGCACAAATTCTGAGTATATGTAGCCATACTTCAGATTGGCTACACATACTCAGAGATTGTAGGTAATGAGGAAGAATTAGAATAACTGATATCAAAGTGTGTGTGATAGTTTATGTAATGTAAGTCTTTGTCCAGTAATACATTTAATCTCTCTCCTTCCCAGACAAATAACCACTACGGTGATTCTCAGAAATGACTTTATTGCTAGATACTGGAAGCTTGCCTATAAGAATTCATGTTTATGACAGGTCAAATGTGCCAGATACCAATAATTTTATAGTAAACCATTCTGTTATCATCATAACATCATTTGCTTATAGTCATTGTAAAGTAAAAGTAAAAGTAAATGCAAAAAAAAAAAAAAAAAAAAAAAAAAGCTTATGATTTTATTTGCATTTTCTTACGGTGAATGTATTATAAAATCAAAACTATTCATCAGTATGTTACTGTGTTTAAAGGTATGTTGATCAACAAACAAGACCTGCACAGCGTGCTTAGTTGTGAAATCCTGCAGTGTGGTTTCAGTGTGTGACTTTTGTTAGTTGCTTAACAAATGGATGGAAACTTCATTGCACACTTCAAAATGGAAAGTAGTTAGATAACTTTTTAAGTTTTCATAGCAATGACATCAATTTGCGTGACTCGAGGACATGTACAGTCCATTTGTGGCAATATATTATGTCATTGTTCCTTTTATCAGCGCTGTGCATAATGAAAGTGATCTGAGGACGGATGATGGGAATCCATCGATTGCATTATTTTTTATAATGTTTTTGCAGTTAACCTGTAAACTGGCAGCTTTATTATTAGGAAACAATTAACATAATCAAATAATTAGTTGACTTTCTCATAATGCACACTGTAATGTAACTCTAAATGTAATATTGATTGTTCCTTGCATATAGGGATATATATTTCCATCAATCAAAAGTTTCACATGTTTTTCTCACATTGAAGAGCTTTCAAAATAGAAGAAGTGAGATTTTGTATTCCTCGTGTGAATTTGGGTAATTCATGGAAGTCCTATGGGCAGTGTGGCAACAGAAGAGCTGACTGTTTTTCCAAATTGCTAAGACACACTTCCTGGAGACAATAATACTTTTCTGAAAAAATAAATGCTTTACCATATTCGGCAAACATGCATCTTAAATTGAATTCAAGTTCTACTACTCATGCACAGTAAATACATGAGTGGAATGTAAACTGTAAAAACAAAACATTCACAAATGCAATAATTATGTATTTATCGTGAGTTAATTAGAATAAAATCTGTAATATACAAATATATTATTAATATTATTTTGTTCATCCATCCATCCGTTCATTGAGAATTTTGTCAAGGAGTAATAATAATCACAGATTTGACTCAGAACTGTCCTGATAACCTGTCTGGTGTGGTTACGGTTTCATTTTTGAAACCATCAAACTGTCAGGGTTTTACCGACATTGCACTTTGTAGATTCCAGTGTGGGTGTAAGATTATGACATTTGATAGGAACTGTGGTCAGACTGTAATTGGACTGCTGTAACCGTCCCACCCTCCTTGAGGCACAATGGCACAACCAGCACAACTCTTGACCTGCCCTTGCCAACAGTTTGAGTATATAAGCATCTTAAAGTGGGAAAGCCACCATTACAGACTGAAAAAAGAGCTGCCTCTAGTCCTTGCACCTAGCACGAAGGTAAGAAACTTATCTGTTGTTCAAGAACTGTCATATAATAACAGATATTAAAAGCATGTATTTTTAATTCATATTAAATCATATTTTCATTTATGTTTTACAATGCAGGACTTGTTATATACAATATATTGCTTTAAAAATATAACAACTTCAATTGATGTTCAATTCAGTATTTCAGGAAAATATGGGGAACCAGGCCACTAAAGAAAAGAAGAATGCTGTACTCCATCAGGTTAAGCCGAATACGGTGAGCAAAACATTCACTGACATGAAATGCAATGACATAAATGAAATGCAATATTCTTAAGTTCTGTTGGTATGTCTAGCAATGGGAGAACAAGGTAAATCGATGCCCATTTTCCATGCAAGTGAAGAACTTCCAGGATGGTTCGTGTCATCAGGATACATTACATCAAAAAGCAGTTAAGGTGAATTTTTGAGCCTGTCCCACTGAGATCATTTAATGACTAGCTCTATTTTTTACTGTATGTATATGTTTAAAGTTTCTCAATGTCTGCTTTTATAGAGTCTCGTCTTAAAATAAGTTATATTGGCAGTTGCATGGCATGATGAGTAATACAGCATCAATATGAACTTTTCCCCCTTATCTTTCAGAGCCCGATATGCATGTCTAATGTTTGTGAAGGCTCTATTATGACTCCAAAGGCTATGACACGATGTCCCTCCTCCACCTTGCCAAGCTCCAGTGACATCCTCATGCAAGCTATTGACTTCATCAATCAGTACTACGAGTCAATTAAAAAGTAAGAAGAACCTTTTATAGACGTCGTAATGTACATCTGCACCCGAATATATACATTTTTGGTAGATCAATATGGGTTATAAATGACTGATAGCATAATTCCCCTCTAATCCTGAATAAATGGTTAGATTATTGTGTACTTTAATGCCAAAATAATAGAAGACCTTGAAGACTGTAAAGGGTAGACTATATGACTGAATTATATCTGTTATTCAGCTCAAAAATCGAGGAGCACCTGTCTCGTTTGGAGGAAGTCACTAAAGAAATAGATGCCACTGGGTCATATCAGCTCACCACAAAAGAACTGGAATTTGGGGCTAAGCAAGCTTGGAGAAATGCACCAAGATGCATTGGCAGAATTCAGTGGGCTAACTTGCAGGTAGTTTCTCTAGTTTGGTCTTAAATGCGTATTAAGTGTGCAGTCGTATACTGTAGTTATATTTACATCATGTCACGTTTTCCTGTGCAGCTGTTTGATGCACGTAACTGCAGAACTGCTGAAGATATGTTTCAGATGTTGTGCGATCATATTCAGTTTGCTACCAATGGAGGCAACCTGAGGTAAACCAAGAATGTGTTATTTGAGCTTTTCAATAAACCATCCATCTTGCTGGAAAATTTGACGTGATGCTGTCACTAAAAAGATATTTATTTTCACAGGTCTGCCATCACGGTGTTTCCTCAAAGAACTGATGTTCAGTATGATTTCCGTGTTTGGAACAGTCAGCTCATACGATACGCTGGCTACAAGATGACAGATGGTACAATAATAGGAGATCCTGGCAGTGTTGACTTCACAGAGGTAGATACTAGTCTGTTTTCTTTATAAGATATATTTTGTCTTTTTGCAATAACTTTTTGTATAACAAATTTTTAGTTTATTTATATACAGTCAAACCAAAAATTATTCAGACATTTGTGATATTTTTTTACTAGTGGGTGCAGGACACTAGAGTTCATTTATGTAAGTGACGATAGCAAAATAAAGTAAATATTATACCCAAAAATTCTTCATACAGTGGACTACCAGTAAAACTGAACAGAATTTGGAACCAAAAATCATTGCCATGTTTTGCTTAAGTGTTAACATAATTAAGATTAATATTTTCTGAAACAGTTTAACTCTGAGATTTTGTCATATTTGTCACTTTTTTTTTTTTTAATTATAGTGAATAAACTGTATTAATGAATGAAATGTTCAAGGTGTCTGAAATAAAATTTGGTTTGACTGTATATATATATATATATATTTCTCTAAATTGCTCTTGTTTTGTTTTTAAGAGGTCATGTGGTGTGAATACAACCAAATACAAACTATTCTTTTGAGTCTTTGATTTAATATGAGGTCATAAAACTTTGTTATAATTATAAAAGATTGTATATATAATATATCCTGCATTAATGCTTTGTCAACTACCCATATTTACACAGATGTGCATCCAGCTTGGGTGGACCCCAAAGTACGGTCTATTTGATGTACTTCCACTGGTGTTACAAGCTAATGGAGAGGACCCTCAAGTTTTTGAAATTCCCCAACATTTAATTTTGGAAGTTCACATGGAGCACCCACAGTAAGTGACATGGTGCTTGTACACCAGCCGGCTGGGACATCATGCTCAATGCTAATTGATTGATAAGAATCTAAACTGTTGCATTGCATCACTATATATCATGGATTCTAGTACAAAGACACAAAGTCAGAAATTCACAAAGTCTTGTAGCAAGTGTGATTTTGAGTCCCATGTTGTTTACCCAGACCACCAGAGCTCTTGACTGAGGCGCTCAGATTTCTGAGATGACTTGCATTCCACTTGATTCTGCAGTAAATCCGTTTGCTTCTTGAACAGAAAGTTATGCAAGGCTTTTCCTTTTAAGAGCTCGTATTAAAAGGACCTTTAAAATCAAACGCTCTTAGGCACTTAAAGATCAGGCTAGAGTGGCAGAGCCATTCAAACCTAAGACAGCCTGTCTCTATGCCACATTCTTCCATCCAGACCTAACAAATGAGTTTAACCAGTGAGGCCAAAAGTCAAAGCAGACTCACTCTAACACTTCATGTCCGAAAGCTACCTAATTAGTTTAGATAAATACTATGTGAATTTGCCTGAAGTGCTGGTTGATGGAGCCAACCATGCAGACCTAGAAGTGTTATGGATTTGCATCAGCAAACTGGATGAAAAGAATGAAATATTGCATTTAGTGACAGGTCAATGGTCTGTTGGAACTGGTAGCTAAATATATGCCAATGCCTCTGCATGCCAATAAAATTGGATGGTTTCATTCACTTCTTCAGATACGAGTGGTTTAAGGATTTGAAACTCCGATGGTTTGCATTGCCTGCGGTGGCCAACATGCTGCTGGAGATTGGTGGTCTTGAATTCCCAGCATGTCCTTTTAACGGTTGGTACATGGGCACTGAGATTGGAGTGAGGGACTTCTCTGATACCAAACGCTACAATGTTCTTGAGGTGCTACAATATTTCTTACTGCTTGAAATAGAGAAAGTTTAGAGGATCTTTGATACTGATTTTCTTTCATTTTGTTATGTCCTACAGCGGGTTGGCCGCCTAATGGGCTTGGAGACACAAAAACTGTCCTCGCTATGGAAGGACCAGGCCCTGGTGGCCATCAATGTGGCAGTGATGCATAGTTTTCAGGTAAAATGGATTTACAAAGCAAATAAGTGTGAAAGACTTTTGTCAGAGATTGAGGATTTTGTATCAGTATGTTATTTTTTATTTTTTTCACTCGATTTCGTGAGAAAACCCAGCTATTTTACGAGAATTTGTATGGAAACTTTTAGAATTTGCAATGCTGGGTATTAACTGATTACATGTAAACTGAATTACATAATCAAATTCCAAAAAATTAAGTACTTCTAATTAGATTAGATTACATTTTTAAAATAACTGTAATCAGACTACAGTTACTTTTTCATTGATTACATGATATTCTCACAATAAAAGTAAATTATTCATAATACTACTACTACTTTTATATTTTAAATTTTCCTTTCTAAAAAGCTTACTGCTTATATGCGTTCAGAAGGTCTTCCAGGTTCACACACAGACTAGTCATGTGCTGATCACTGAAAACTGAGAGCCACACAGCATCACTTTGATCACTGGATTTACAGAAATCAAATCACTTTTAACATGTGTTTTCTCAACATTGCATATCTAATCAACTCCTAACACATTAATTATTATTCAAATTATCACTGAATGAGTCATTTAATCATGTATTACTGTCTTTGGAAGGCTTTTGTCTTTCAAATACTTTAAAATGCACCAATTTCATGTGATTTCTTATTTACATGCAATACAGGGATTACCCAACTTTTTGATCAGCTGAACCTCTTTGGCCTAAAGTAGACCAGACATTCCCCCTGAGATTTTAAGTTAGGATTATCCTATGATAAACAAGTAAACACTTTACAATAAATTGCATTAGTTAACATTAGTGAACTACATTAGTTAACATGAACTAATAATGAAATGCTCTTATACAGCATTTATTAAACTTTGTTAATGTTAATTTCAACATTAGATAATGACTGTGAACTAACATGAACAAACAATGAACTTATGTATTTTCATTAACTAATGTTTACGAAGATTAGTAAATACAGTAACAAATGTATTGCTCATGGTTAGTTAATGTTTGTTAATACATTAACTAATATTTAACTAATGGACCTTATTGTAAAGTGTTACCAGTAATCTAAAAGTAATCAAAAAGTAGTCAGATTATATTACCTTAAATGTGTAATGTAATGGATTGTTACTAACTACAATTTTTATGTAATCTGGAACTATATAGTTACCTTTTTAATATATCATTTTTGTATTAAATATTTTGTATATATAATATTCTTCACCGGTGAAATTTGACCTCTTGTTAAAGTTTTTACACCTTTTTGTCTAACTGACATACAGAAAAATAAGGTCACCATTACTGACCATCATACTGCATCAGAGTCCTTCATTCAGCACATGGAGATGGAAGTGCGTCTGCGCGGAGGCTGTCCAGCCGATTGGGTCTGGCTGGTGCCGCCAATGTCTGGATCCCTAACTCCCGTGTTCCACCAGGAAATGCTGAACTACATCCTGTCACCCTTTTTCTACTATCAGGTATCATCCTATCTATTGCGCATTCAGCAGAAAAGCTGCTTTGCTGTAATGTTCTCGATTCTAGTGGTATGAAGCTGTGAAACGTTTTGGGATGTTTTTGCCTTAATGTCACATGTGTTGCCATTTAAAGCCTGATCCGTGGTTGACATACAAGTGGAAGAACAAGAAGAGAAAAGAAAAGGGGCGCACGATCAGCTTCAAAGGATTGATCAGGTACCACAATATCATATTCACACTTCCTCAACCAGAACAACGCAGTGCTGTTCTCTCAGAAGAGATCTGTCTGCAACAATGTAATGAATATTTGAAAGGTTAGCTGTGAACATTTGGTGAGCTGCCAGTATAACTAAAATTCTTGTTTTCTTTTCTCTCTTTTAGAGTAGTGCTCTTCTCTCAGACACTCATTAAATCAGTCCTGGCAAAAAGGGTGCGTTGCACCATTCTCTACGCCACAGAAACAGGGAGATCTCAGATGTTTGCTAAGAAACTGAATGCCATGATGAACTGTGCCTTCAGCTCCAAGGTAAGAGGACCATCAACTCAAATTGAGGCACATTCATAATAATATCCCACTCTATAAAACAGTGAAACTGGGCAATTTCTACCTTAAGGAGTTGTGTCCTTTTAGTTAACACATACATGTGAAACATTATGTTATTTATACAGGTTGTTTGCATGGAGGACTACAACTTCAGTGAACTTGAGAAGGAAAGTCTCTTAATTGTTGTCACCAGCACCTTCGGCAGTGGAGACTGTCCAGGAAATGGAGAGGTGTGGATATATTCATGCACAGTGACCTTATAGTAATAGTGTAGTTTAATGAAAGACTGTTATCATCAAAATAATGAATGCAGAATTACAGTATGTCCAAATGAAAAGGTGTTCAAGAAGAAATCATTTGCTTCTGCAATGATTCATTGTACAATAATCACAAAAGATGATTCTTTTCTTCTCCTCTCAGAGTTTCAAGAAGGAGCTTCTCAGTCTGAAAAGCCTCAGAAACAAAGTCAGGTCAGTATTTAAAATCCTCTTCATTTATTTTTTCTCCACTCCTGTATAGAATATATTGTTTAAATTGTTTCTTCCCCCCACACAGGTTCTGTGTGTTTGGTCTCGGCTCTCGAATGTACCCAAACTTCTGTGCGTTCGCACATGCAGTGGATGATAAGTTTGCAGCACTGGGAGCCGTCCGCGTGTCCTCCACAGGAGAGGGAGATGAGTTGAACGGACAGGAGGAAGCTTTCTCAGCATGGGCTTCCACTGCTTTTAAGGTCTAGAAGAAATATATATATATATTTAAGTAACAAAATAAACATTGAACATCCGCTGTTTTCAATACTTTGGTGAACGGTAAAATTAATCATGTTTTCTGTATGTAAAGGATGCATGCAAGGAGTTTAACATTCAAGGGCAGCTTCCAGGCAATGATGGTCTGGCAGATTCCTGGGATCCACAGAAGCACAGAGTTCAGAATAACAGCTGTACACTTGACCGAATCACAGGTACGTTTAGTATAATTTTATTTCCTTGAAAAATCATGTCATTGGCCAAAGCTTGATGAAACCTGTAGAAGTGATCAAAATGCAAAGCAAAAAAGCTATATTGAGAATATTTCTCATTACAAAAAAAAAAAAAAAAAAAAAAAAAAAAAAATATATATATATATATATATATATATATATATATATATATATATATATATATATATATATATATATATATATATATATATATATATATATATATTTCTTGACAGAATTATAATACAAGGCTTTATAAATGATATAGGAATATGGAAATGCTTAGTGACATTTTGAAATTTTAGATTCAAATACGCCATTTAGCAATCACTATAATGAGTATTTAAGAATCAGATTTGTGAGATTTCTGCAGTGATTATTATTATTTGGCTTGCTTTTCCAGCTCTGTCAGCTCTCCATTCTAAAGCTGTGGTTCCCATGAAGATGAAGAGAAGGCAGAATCTACAGAGCCCGAAGTCAAGGTTTGCTCTTTTCATGTATCTATGTTTTTAATAATAATGATAAATATTATTACATTTTATAGTTTTATTTGTTTTTATTATATTATTATTTTTTTCTGAAACAGGTACCTTATGTTGTGTGCCTTGTTGTTGTCTCAGAACATAATATTTAACCATATTTTTTTTATTATGTGATCTCAGTCGTTCTACAATATTGTTAGAGATGGAGATGGATGGGAACACTGAGCCCTTAAACTTTGCCCCTGGAGACCATGTGGGTATTTTCCCAGGGAACTCACCTGAATTAGTAGCTGGCATCCTAAAGCATCTGCCCAATGCCCCTCCAATCAACCAGAGCCTTCACTTAGAATTCCTCAGTGATTCCTACCCTGGTACTGAACCATCTAACCTAATTACATAATGAAAGTCTTACACATAATAACATAATGATACCTAATAATGTTGTCTTGTAGATGTTGACAGGTGGCAGAGAGATGAACGAATACCACCGTGCCCTCTTGCCCAAGCTCTTACCTACTATCTTGATGTCACCAGCCCACCCTCACAAAGCCTCCTCCGCAAACTCTCAAAGATGGCTAGGCAGGAAGATCACAGACAGCGCCTGTTGGCACTAGCAAATGTAAGTCTTTGATTTTTGACAGTAGCAGATCTTTCAGAACTAAGGATGAGATTGCACAGAATTTACCAATTTTTTTACTTTGGGAATCTTTTAGTAACCTTAGGGGATAAATATAAAGGAAAGAAATGCATTTCCCATCGCCAAATGATGATGTATTTACATCATATATATATACAGTACAGTCCAAAAGTTTGAAACCACTTAGATTTTTAATGTTTTTAAAAGAAGTTTCGTCTGCTCACCAAGGCTACATTTATTTAATTAAAAATACAGTAAAAAAACAGTAATATTGTGAAATATTATAACAATTTAAAATAACTGTTTTCTATTTGAATATATTTCACAAAGTAATTTATTCCTGTGATGGTAAAGCTGAATTTTCAGCATCATTACTCCAGTCTTCAGTGTCACATGATCCTTCAGAAATCATTCTAATATGCTATTCTGCTGCTCAAGAAACATTTAATGTGTACAATTGTACAAAATATTTGTGTACAATATTTTTTTTTCAGGATTATTTGATGAATAGAAAGTTCAAAAGAACAGAGTTTATCTGAAATCTAATCTTTTGTAACATTATAAATGTCTTTACTGCCATTTAATGCATCCTTGCTGAATAAAAGTATTCATTTCTTTAATTTCTTTTCAAAAAAATAAAAATAAAAATTCTTACTGATCCCAAACTTTTGAACGGTAGTGTATAATGCTACAGAAGCTTTGTATTTCAGATAAATGCTGTTCTTTTGAACTTTCTGTTCATCAAAGAATCCTGAAAAAAAAAAAGTACACAACTGTTTTCAACATTAAAAATAATCATAAATGTTTATTGAGCAGCAATTAAATAAATGTAGCCTTGGTGAGCAGACGAAACTTCTTTTAAAAACATTAAAAATCTTTATATATATATATATTAAATTCTTATAAAAGGAATATTTACACAGATTCCTGAATGAATGATTCTAATGAGTCGGTTCATTTTATGACTGAGAAAAGTTTGCGTTGTATGTTTTGAGTTTGCTAAAACGAATCGGACTATACTGGTTGCGCTGTATGTTTTTGATTCACCGACTCGACTCGTTTGAATAATTCGTTAAAGCTTCGGACTATACTGGTCATGCTTTATATGTTTGATTCACTAAAAAAATGAACCTACTCATTTTATTATTAATGCGGGAATGGTTCCGTTAAGTGTTTTTGTTTGGCTAAAAAGAACCTACCTGTGACTGTCAATCATTAGAAAACTATCGCGAATGCACGTGCGAGAACCATTAACAGACCCATTGTCATTCGGTTTCAGTAAAAAAAAATTGAACCAGTTTAACATTGCATTTTAAGGCAATATACAGCACTATATAATGTTTTGTGTAAATAAATAATTCATGCTGAAAATCTAAAAAGTAGCGAATATGCTTAAAAGTGTTATTGATAATAAAATGCTATACATTAAGTACGTGTTAGAGGCTACATGACTATGAACCTTGCTGCATATTGATGAAACACAAGCAGAACATCTTTCATTTACAAAAGAATAGTTTCATGAATAGCTACTCATCTTTCATAATAAAAAAAGTCCATTGTGTGCAGTTATCATGAAGTATTTTCACTGGATTTTATCAGCTAAATACATACCAAGACATCCCTCTACTACAGGATTTCCAGGTTTACACAACATGGAAGGAGTTCCACAAACCCACCTTCCTTGAGCTGCTAGAGGAGTTTTCCTCTGTGGAACTTTCTGCTGCCTTTCTCCTCAGCCAGCTGCCTCTACTGAAGCCACGGCTCTACTCCATCAGCTCCTCCCCAGACCTCCACCCTCAGGAGATCCACCTCACTGTGGCAGTGGTCAGCTATCACACACAGGGTAGAGTAAAGCATATTATTCCCAAATATACTGTGATCATTTATTAGCTGATACCTGAACAGTGGAACTTTCTACTAGATGTAAACTTCTAGAATCATTGAAGAAATGTATCTTTTGTTCTGCTCTGTTTAGAGGGAAAAGGTCCACTGCATTTTGGTCTCTGTAGTACCTGGCTCAATACCATCAAAGAAGGAGACATGGTGCCATGTTTCATCCATAGGTACCCTTCATTTCACATTCTCAAGATGTTCCTGAGAGAGAAATGCAATGCAATATGTTTTTAACTTGTTGTGCAACAATTCCAGATCTGACGGGTTCCACCTTCCATCCGACCCTAGTGCTCCCTGTATACTTGTGGGAGTTGGGAGCGGCATTGCTCCCTACCGCGGCTTTTGGCAACAGCGATTCCATGACAAGAAAAAAACAGGTATTGAATTTTAGCCCTTATCACGTTCAAGTAATTTCAAACAGTCCACTGAAATGGGCTTGCCTCAAGTTGTGTTATTTCTCCAAGGTCTGAAAGGGAATCCGATGACACTTGTGTTCGGCTGTCGCAGTTCAGATACTGATCATCTTTACAAAGAAGAGACTCTGGACATGAGAGATAATGGCACTCTAAGCAGTATCACAACAGCTTACTCTAGGCAGACTGGACAACCCAAGGTAGACACAACTGTAGTAATATCTATCCATCTATAAAAAAATTAAAAAATATGAATAATTACTTTTAGTCAGATCTAAAAATGATTCTGGAGGTCACCTTGTAGACATTCTTACTCTGCATTTGTTTTTGGACTCTTGGTCCAGGTTTATGTCCAAGATATCTTGCGAGAGCAATTGAATGATGAGGTCTTTGAGGTCCTGCACCATAATTCAGGACATCTGTACATCTGTGGAGGCATGAACATGGCCCATGATGTGGCTGCCAGTATCCAGGAAATCTTAGTCAGCCGGCTGGGAATCACTCTTACTAAGGCTGAGGAATATCTGTCAAGGCTCAAGGTGAACCTTCAGCATGTTGACACATTTTATAGCTGCTTCGATGAAGGCTCAGTTGCCCTGAAATGGTGAATTGTTTACAGTCTGTAATGATATACGGTCAATAATTTGAGTTATGCTTTTTGTTCACAGAATGAAAAGCGGTACCATGAAGATATCTTCGGATCCTAGTGGTCGAGATCACCTTTACCATCTTGATCTTTTCACTACTCAAACACACCAAAAAGGGGGGGAATTTTAATCTTTTTATTTTCATACAGCTTCCAAAATAATGCCAAAACCTCTTTCATAAGAGGACAGAATCTGTCAAATAAACCACAAATATGCACTGGAAACATAATAAAACATCACCCCAGCAGCAGCCATTTGTTAAATTGCCATACACAACTCTGATCATCAGTAACTTGTGGAATGCACAGATCTTTTTGAACATTTTATTTCCTGCTTGTAAATAAACAGTATTTTTATTGTTTAAAGTGTATGTATTTTTGATTGTTTTTGGGAAAGTTGACCTGCACTTTGTTATATATAGGCTAACTAATTGCAGGAGAAATTCTTTTGAAGCAATAGTTGCCATGCTCAAGGACACAACACGAATCGCCTCTATCTGACTGACCTTTTGAACAAAAAGTTGATGTACATGTCACAAATTTGCTTATTTAATTATTGACCTGCAAATTGTGCAACATACTAAACTTTAACTTTCTGTTTATGTCTGTGCTTAACTTTGAATGCCACATTTTCAGTGTAGTCTCAGTTTTTTATACATGCCAAATCATGAGGCTACCTTCAATTCATTGTTTTTATACTCTCATGTGGCTTATACTTTATTATATAATTACTTGTCATAGTGTTATTTATAAGTGTTGTATAAATCTGTTAATGGATGTTTATGGTAAATACTGCGTTTTATAATAAAGCCTTGATACTATCAAAACACGGTATGTAGTTTTTTTTTGTATTATTTATTCTTCGCGTCCTTGTGGTTTGTCTGTGATGGGTATCCGTAGTAACACCGGAAGCAGTGCAGCCATGCTGCAGCAGAGAGCGAATTTGTAACATCTTTTCCCCCTTACTTTACTGCCTTATATATTGATATCTGTTTAAATTTGTATTAGCATATAAACATTATGGCTGGAAGTCGAATTGAGAAATTCGGGACTGTATTTACACGGTAAGCATTAGTGACATCATGTGCTTTTTGAGATCATTTCAAGGTTACTTGATAAAAATACCACGTTTAAAAATGTTTAAACAGAAGATATCGGTTTACTATAAAATGTGCATTGCAATATGAAGGTGTAAAATCATTCTATAATGCCAAGAAGGCTTATTTAATCTAAAATAATAAAACAAAGACATTTTGTATGGTGTATAAACAGTGTTATATCTGCTGCAGTTTGCTGACACAAGTGTTGCTCGTTATTTAGTTCGAGTTCTGAAGGATTGATTGTTGTTTGCAAAGGGTTCGTGATTTAATGCGAGCTGGAGTCATCAAGCAGGAGGAAAAGCCAATCTGGTTTGATGTGTATGCTGCTTTTCCTCCTAAGAGAGAGCCCCTCTACGAGAAACCTGCGAGACCACTGAAGAAACGCGCTGCAGATACTGTACCTGAAATCTTATACAAGGAGGATGAAATACGAGCGTAAGTCCGAACAAACCCGTTCACTTCATTTCAAATCTTTGCTTTCAGCAGTATTGCTCTCCCCATGGCAAGTTATCTATATCCTACGGTCACTCTGTGCCCTTCAATTGTACTTCATTTTTTTTTTTTTTTTTTTCATTATGAACTTTTAATGTGTTTATGTCATCTCTATTATATTTATGCCTTTATTGATTTAAGTTTCTTTAGAGATTGGTGCTATATACGCTTCTGTTTAAAAGTTTGTGGTCAGTAAGAAATTAGTACTTTTATTCAGCAAGGATGCATTTAATTGATCAAAAGTGACAGTAAAAACATTTATAATGTAACAAAAGATTTCTATTACAAATAAATGCTGTTCTTTTGAACTTTATATTCATCAGAGAATCCTGAAAAAAACAAAAAAAAATACGATTTCAACAAAATATCAAGCAGTACAAGCAGTTTTCAACATTGATCATAATAAGAAATATTTATTGAGCTCCAAATATATTAGGATATTATATTGATTTCTAAAGGATCATGTGGGAAATGGCTGCTGAAAATTAAGCTTTGCGGGGTTCCCACGGGTCATGGAATTTCTGGAATATCATAAATAAAATTTCCTAACTTTCATTGTCTGGAATAGACCAAGTTATGGAATATCAGGGATTTTTGTTTGTTGCTTTAAATTTTAGTATAGTTAGGCTATTTATTTATTTTTTGTTTTGTTTTTTTTAGCTGCGAACAGAGCCTGCCCACACACTGTTGTCATTGCCTGTGATTTATGATTGATTTTGTCATCTTGTAGCTATGTCACGTCTGGTTAGGACACGGTAGGCTTAAAAAAATTTAAAAAAAGACACCGTAAGCCGCCTTTTCACTGCTAACGACATTAGGATACGAATGTCGCATTTCACACCCTAGTGGCAGTTACCATTGTTTATTCACCATGGTGGAATTATTAAATATAAATTAATTAATATATGCACATTTACGGAAGAGGATTAGGGCCAAGCAATAATAAAAATGAAACCATTTCGAGATTAAAGTTGTTAAATTTCGAGAAAAAAACTAGTTAATTTTCGAGAAAAAAGTTGAGATAAAATGTTGAGAATAAAGTCATTAAATTACGAGAATAAAATCGTTAAATTATGAGAAAAATGGCATTAAATTTTGAGAAAAAAGTCGAGATAAAATGTTGACAATAAAGTCATTAAATTACGAGAAAAAATTTGTTAAATTACGAGAATAAACTTGTTAAATTATGAGAAAAATGCTGTTAAATTTCGAGAAAAAAGTCGAGATAAAATGTTGACAATAAACTCATGACTATTCTCAACATTTTATCTCTACTTTTTTCTTGTAATTTAACAAGTTTATTCTCAACATTTTATCTAGACTTTTTTCTCGTAATTTAACGATTTCTCGAAATTTAACAACTTTAATCTCAATGGTTTTATTTTTTTATTATTGCTTGGCCCTAATCCTCTTCCGTACACACTGGATAAATTACCAATATTACTTCTGAATGAAAAATATTATGGGTATTCCAGGACTTAAATAATGAATAATTATTTCAGACTTAAATAATCATAAACATTTTACAGAAATAGCCTAGTGTCAAACAGTCTAAGACGGTCTGCAAAAACTAAATATGAAGAAATAAAAAGACTGAATGATGAACTTGACGACAAACAGAAAAACCTTCTAGAGCTTTTAACCCCTGAAAGAATAAAAACTATAAATTAACTTCTGTAAGAAATAGTACAGAAAAAAGTGAATTTAATGGGTGAAAGCGCAAAAATAAATAAATAAATAAAAAGTAGTGTGTATGAGTGTTTAACTTAGTTTTGTACTAAAAACGTCTGTGAACAAGTAAATAAAGCTTGCAAATGGATGGATTTAAAATACTCTCTGTGGCTGTTTTTTGTCTGCTCAGTGTTTTTTCCGTTCATTATAGGTCATAGAAATTCAGCTTTTTAGTCAGTCAAAGTCATGGAAAAATCAGGGAATTTGGCTTAGAGTGGGAACTCTGGCTTGTCATCACAGCAATAAATTACATTTTAAAATACAGAATAGTTACTTTATATTATTTCACAATATTACAATTTTGCTGTATTTTTGATCAAATAAATGCAGCCTAAAAGACTTTCAAAAACATTGAACAATCTTACAACCCCAAACACTTGAAATTAAACTTTAAATTAATTTAGTCCCAGATTTCACTGCTGTCAGACCCTTTCGGAAAAGACAGACAACTCATTTTTGATCAGTTGACAATAACTGTATTAAACTTGTGTGCTTACGGTAACCTGTGCAGTAAATCTACATGACATTTTGTTCTGTGATTGTAGGAAGTTCTTTGAGGTGTATGGTAGTGGACCCAGAGCTTTTGAGCTCCTCAAGCCCAACTTTGTTTCTCCATGTCAGAAGTAAGTTATAATGGAAAGTTAAACATAGTTTTACAGTATGCAGTGAGTTTATTTTTTTTATTATTGAATTTTCAGTGCCATTTGATTTAGTTGTTGTGTACTTCATCGTTCAGGTTTGTGATGAAATACAGTGAATTAGAAAGCCGAGGGGATGTCAAACCTGAGCTGCTGTTTGAAGAGACAGCAAAAGCACTGCTCGCAGAGGGAGTTTATTTAAGAAAGAGAGGAGGACCTGTGGTGAGTAAGAGACTCAGAGCTGAGCTATTCTTTAGACTACTTGTCTCTTTCATTGTCCATCATGTTCCTTTATAACCAGCAGGTGGCACCAGAGTCTCGGAACCCTTTGCTGAACATGAAGTTGACTGACATGTTGGCAGAGCAGCAAAAAGACACGGAGACGAATGTTCCAGAGAAACAGCCACAGGCAGAGACCGTGAACCCTGACGGCCAGACATCATCATAAATATGCCACTTCTCTGTTAGGACAACATAAACTGCTCCTGCCTCTAGCACTCCGACGTGCTGCTCAATCATGCATTTTTGATGCGTCAAATACCAGGACACAGATATTGTTTGTTCTGTTGTGGACACTATGTATACCCAGAAGAGCAACGTGTCTTTTCCCCTCTCATTTGACACCAAGTGATGTTGAAGACACGTTTGCACAGTCAAAATGGTTTTGGCTTGAGATGTTTATAGCCAAGCAGTTATTGGGGTTTAGTGAAAGACTTTTTATTATACAGATCCAGCAAGTGTTTCATTTCTGTGAAAGTGTCTAATGTCTGTGTAATAAAATATGTGGAGTGTTTAATGAAAGTACTTTCAAGTCCATTAACGACAGAAGTGGAAAAGTATCTCCGTTGTAGTGCTTTATTTCAGTTTTCAGAGTCGCTCTATAAACTTATGATTCTTATTGATATTAAACTTTTTTAAATATATATATATATATAGCCTCCTTGTTACGGTGCACTCTTGCATTTAAATACATCCTCAGCACGACCTTAAAGAAATGTACTATGAGAGTTTTTATGTATTTTCTTTAAAAATTTGATGTCTGTGCAGATCAGCTCTCAGCTCTATAATGCTAAAACAAATTCTTTCACAAATGCCATTCTCTTTAGCTCTGAAAGAGGGAAAATGCTTGAAGTTTGTTAAACTGAAATATTTGGATGTCTTCACAATTACTGACAATTGCTCACCTTCTGTGTTTGCAGCGTTTCATTAAATTAACAAGATACACTGTGAGCTTTCATTGTTCACTGATAATTTAGTTATTATTAGAGAAAGATAAAAGACTGGAACATGTTAGACAATAACTTAAAATGAGGAAATGATTAAGGTTAGTATTCTGTAATTGCCTAGATGTGAATTTAAAAAAAAAAAAAAAAAATCTGGCATGAACTAAAGACGATCTAAGTGTCTCAAGCAGATCTAATTTCCAAAGATGACTGACCGCTTTATCGGCTGCCTAAGAACATATACAAAGTATTAAAGTTACTTTTTGTAAATTGTAACTATTCAATACATTCACTATCCCATAAATCGCTTTGTGGAAATGTCCTTGAATACATATTGGTTATTCAATTATGAATTTGTTAACAGGAACAACCATTTTAATGCGTTTAAATGTGTACGTGTACCAGGAAAAAGGTGAAAATTCAAGGATGTGAATAATTTTAGCGGCAGTAATTTAAAGAAAACGAAGACATGACTCATCAAATGGACATTCACTTGATTGTTAGTGTTTGTTTTTTGTCTCTAAAGACACTTCAGACTGCAGACTTCATAAAAGCACCACTTAGAGACAAAACTCCCATTAGTGGGTACACATTTGCTACTGACTGAACATCAAACTCAAGTACACTTCACATTTTGTGTTCAATGATGAATAAACAAAAAAGTTTTCTTTTTCTATTTCCTTATTTTTATTATTTATTTGTCACATTTTTAAATTACTTCGTGTTTACATAGTATTGTAGACTAGTAAATTAAAATGAGCATTTGAGAGATTACTTTATCCAGTATATCTAGACATAATGAGGACTTTGTAATTTCTTCAGGTTCAGGCAAAGACCTTTGGTTCAGGTCCTTAATTGCTGCAAATGGCTTTATAATTATATCAATAACAATTCGTTTGTATTTCTTTTTGTGACTAGCTTCGTGAAAGCAGTTCAACAGTCCTTTACCGTTGACCGCTAGATGGCAGTAATGTGATGTCTATTGACTCAAGTGTGATATCTGTCGGCTGTTTGTTCAAAACGCAAAACATCTTGGCTAACATTTTACCCAGAAGTTTTTTTTTTTTTTTTTCTCAATGTTGCATTTCAATTTTTGTCATTTTTGACAGCGTTAATAGCTTTTATATGTGTGTTTTCGTGTGTGTACTTAGTGTGTGCTGTGAAGGACCCAGATGCAGCTGAAATTAGTGAAGGAGAGGCGTGTAAGTAGTAAAGGCAGAGGCGCGTGACGGACGCTTGGAGGGTGACGACTGTGTAAACGCCGCCCTGCTCCTCAACACAACAAACTGTAGCCATAGTTCCACCCTAAATACCATAGTCATTGTTACTACCTTAAAAAAACACAATAAATTGTAATAGTACTTCCCCTCTTGGCTAATACTACACTGCAAAGGAAACTTGGGTTAGTTTATCACGGGTTATATTTCAGGAACTAAGTTTTTTATAGTTCTAGTTGTGGTTTTGTAAGTAGGCCTATGTTTTAAAACAATAAGTATTATTAAGAAGTTTCAAAGAAGTAAATGCAAAACCTACACTACAAGCTAGCTGTAATTAGCCTACTTAAGCTGAAGCAAAAAGCAATTTTTATCTTGCACAAAACAATAGTGATTTTAATTAAGGTGACAGCTACAAACATGAATTTATACTAGATTATTACACATTTATACAACTGAAAACAGTGATAAACAGCTGTATTTAAATATTTATTTTGCTACAAAAAAAGTTAAAATATCATGCAGGGAGTTTCAGGAACACAAGAGTGAAATTAATTATTAAATTGCTGTTTTTGAACCAGATAAAGGAAATTGTCCAAACAAAACGTTATTTATTTGAGAGAGAGAGAAAAAGAGAAGCGTTATAGTAGTAGAGCGTGTTTGATGATTCCTTCAGCTTGTTCAGGCTGCAAACAGAAAACAATGGGACACAAACAATGCTTTTTCATGCTACAAAACTATATGTATATTGTTGCTAGAAAAGCTACGCTATTATGAACAGCGTAACTACTTTTACGCTACTGAGAATGTAGTTTAGAGGTGTCAGGACTTTACACAGATGATTACGGAAGAAGATTAGGGCCAAGCAATAATAAAAAAAATAAAACCATCTCGAGATTTAAGTTGTTAAATTTCGAGACAAAATGTCGAGATAAAATGTTGAGAATAAACTCGTTAAATTATGAGAAAAAAACTTGTTAAACTTCGAGAAAAAAGTTGAGATAAAATGTTGAAAATAAACTCGTTAAATTATGAGAAAAAAACTTGTTAAACTTCGAGAAAAAAGTTGAGATAAAATGTTGAGAATAAACTCGTTAAATTACTAGAAAAAAACTAATTAAATTTCGAGAGAAAAGTCGAGATAAAATGTTGAGAATAAACTCGTTAAATTACGAGAAAAAACTCGTTAAAATACGAGAAAAACTCTTTAAATTTCGAGAGAAAAGTCGAGATAAAATGTTGAGAATAAACTCGTTAAATTACGAGAAAAAACTCGTTAAAATACGAGAAAAACTCTTTAAATTTCGAGAGAAAATGTTGAGAATAAACTCGTTAAATTACGAGAAAAAACTCGTTAAACTTCAAGAAAAAAGTTGAGATAAAATGTTGAGAGTAAACTCGTTAAATTACGAGAAAAAACTCGTTAAACTTCGAGAAAAAAGTCGAGATAAAATGTTTAGAATAAACTCGTTAAAATAAGAGAAAAAACTCTTTAAATTTAGAGAAAAAAGTCGAGATAAAATGTTGAGAATAAACTCGTTAAATTACGAGAAAAAACTCGTTAAAATACGAGAAAAACTCTTTAAATTTCGAGAGAAAAGTCGAGATAAAATGTTGAGAATAAACTCGTTAAATTACGAGAAAAAACTCGTTAAACTTCAAGAAAAAAGTCGAGATAAAATGTTGAGAATAAACTCGTTAAATTACGAGAAAAAACTCGTTAAACTTCGAGAAAAAAGTCGAGATAAAATGTTTAGAATAAACTCGTTAAAATAAGAGAAAAAACTCTTTAAATTTAGAGAAAAAAGTCGAGATAAAATGTTGAGAATAAACTCGTTAAATTACGAGAAAAAACTCGTTAAACTTCAAGAAAAAAGTTGAGATAAAATGTTGAGAATAAACTCGTTAAATTACGAGAAAAAAACTCGTTAAACTTCAAGAAAAAAGTCGAGATAAAATGTTGAGAATAAACTTAAATTACGAGAAAAAAACTCGTTAAACTTCAAGAAAAAAGTCGAGATAAAATGTTGAGAATAAACTCGTTAAATTACGAGAAAAAACTCGTTAAACTTCAAGAAAAAAGTCGAGATAAAATGTTGAGAATAAACTCGTTAAATTACGAGAAAAAAACTCGTTAAACTTCAAGAAAAAAGTCGAGATAAAATGTTGAGAATAAACTTAAATTACGAGAAAAAACTCGTTAAATTTAGAGAAAAAAGTCGAGATAAAATGTTGAGAATAAACTCGTTAAATTACAAGAAAAAACTCGTTAAATTTAGAGAAAAAAGTCGAGATAAAATGTTGAGAATAAACTCGTTAAATTACGAGAAAAAACTTGTTAAATTTCGAGAAAAAAGTCGAGATAAAATGTTGAGAATAAACTCGTTAAATTACAAAAAAAAAAAAAATTCGAGAAAAAAACTCGTTAAATTTCGACAAAAAAGTAGATAAAATCATTAAATTACGAATTTGTTCTCATAATTTAACAACTTTTTTCTCGTAATTTAATGACTTTATTCTCATAATTTAATGATTTTATTCTCAACATTTTATCTCGACTTTTCTCTCGAAATTTAACGTCATTTTTCTCATAATTCAACGAATTTGTTCTTGTAATTTAACAACTTTTTTCTCGTAATTTAATGACTTTATTCTCATAATTTAATGATTTTATTCTCAACATTTTATCTCGACTTTTCTCTCGAAATTTAACGTCATTTTTCTCATAATTCAACGAATTTGTTCTTGTAATTTAACAACTTTTTTCTCGTAATTTAATGACTTTATTCTCATAATTTAATGATTTTATTCTCAACATTTTATCTCGACTTTTCTCTCGAAATTTAACGTCATTTTTCTCATAATTCAACGAATTTGTTCTTGTAATTTAATGACTTTAATCTCGAGATGGTTTTATTTTTTATTATTGCTTGGCCCTAATCCTCTTCCGTAGATGATAACCAAATATTTAAAAAAAAAAAAAATAATATGTAAAACATGCAAACAAGCCACATTCCTTTACTAGGTCTTCTAACCATGAACTATTATAGAACAAGGAATACAAATGTGTCTTTAATTTCCTCACTTCAGAAAAGATCTGGTTCATTTACACATACTTTTTAAAATTTTAATGTCCTGAGAATACAACCGGCTCATTTGAAGCTGAGTGTCCCTGGCTATGTCTTCTCTTTGTTATGTGCTGATAATGAGACATGATCTGTACACACTAGATGTGCTCTACTGCTTCTGTCTGGTGGCCAAACAACCCTTTGAGTGCTCCATCACCATAATCAATGGCAGGTTGAGCCGGCTGGGGTTTGAAGACCTTTACACAAACACTGTTTGTTTTACTTCTTCACGGCCATGGAGCTCAGAAGAAAGGCTGCCATCCAGTTGCTCTGGTCAAGGTATCGATTGAGACCCGCTTGTTTGTTTTATTTATTTATTTATTTATTTGTTTATTCAGAAATGGAACTCTGGGATTCTCCCCTCTGCATATGTCAAGGGCATTTTTCTCATCCTTGGCCTCAGTGGCCTGTAAAAACTTCAATCTGCTTTGCAATGCAGGCCTGCTCTACTGATTAATTACATAAAGATGCCTGATGGTTTAAATTAGCCTGCTATATTACTTGAGAGACCTGAATTACTGTAGTTGGTCTTCCTCTCTCTGCTGAGCTCTGCACAAATACAGGCAGCTCACAATCCTTAACCTAAAATATGATGCTCTCCCAAAGGGCCAACATAGATACAGCATTTTAAATATTTCACCTACTCACAAAGTTCACTAACAAAAAGATGATTTTGAAACACTCACATTCTAAAAAACCAGGGTTTTACAGACTGATATCAAATGATATAAGTTAGAAAAACCTAGATTTAGCTATATAATAATTGTTCATAATGTACATTATGCCATATTTTTTTCTTTTCTTAAAGGGTTAGTTCACCCAAAAATGAAAATTCTGGCATTAATTACTCATTTATTTAATTACTCCATCGTTCCACACCCGTAAGACCTGCGTTCATCTTCAGAACACAAAAAAGATATTTTTGATGAAATCCAATGGCTCAGTGAGGCCTCAATTGCCAACAAGATCATAAACACTTTCAAATGCCTAGAAAGTTACTAAAATCATATTTAAAACAGTTCATGTGACTACAGTGGTTCAACTTTAATGTTATGAAGCAACGAGAATACTTTTTTTGTGCGCCAAAATAACGACTTTATTCAACAATATCTAGTGATGGGCGATTTCAAAACACTGATTCATGAAGCTTTGAAGCTTTATGAATCTTTTTTTTTGAATCAGTGATTCAGAGCTTGTATCAAACTGCCAAAGTCACGTGATTTCAGTAAATGAGTTCTCGTGAATTTTGCAGTTTGATACACGCTCCGAACCACTGATTTGAAACAAAAGACTCGTAAAGCTTTGAAGCTTCATGAAGCAGTGTTTTGAAATCGGTCACTAGATATTGTTGAATAAAGTCGCTTTTTTGTTATTTTTGGCGCACAAAAAGTATTCTCGTTGCTTCATAACATTAAAGTTGAACCATTGTAGTCACATGAACTGTTTCAAATACGTCTTTAGTAGCTTTCTGGGCATCTGAAAGTGTTAATGATCTTGCTGTCAATGGAGGCCTCACTGAGCCATCAGATTTCATCAAAAATATCTTAATTTGTGCTCCGAAGATGAACAAAGGTCTTACGGCCATGGAACAACATGAGGGTGAGTAATTAATGACAATTTTCTTTTTGGGTGAACTGACCGTTTAAATAAAACAACAGTTATAATGCATTATAAGACACCTAGACGTTTAATGCATTACAACGAATTAAGTGTTGCTCACATTATACAATTTTAAGTATTTACCTAGGTAGCCATGCATATATATAATGTATTATTATGGCTGTTAGTCATATATGACAATTTAAAAGATATTATGAAACATTTGCAGTACATTATATAAACCTCCAGTAAAATGCCCCCAATCTTCTTATTTTCTATTCTTTACAAAACATCATCATTTGACACTTTAAAGAGCTCAAGAACCAAACCAATTATCTGTAGAACCAATTAAAAGAAGCATACAGTCATCTCAGAAACAATGATGAAACACTAAAGTCTGTGCATGCACCATTAAAGATGTATTTATTTACAGTGTCGCATTGCTTGTAATAACAGGGAAAACTGATCATCTCAATTTTGAGCTTTTTAAAGAAAAAAAAAAAAAAAAAACATTTAGAAATGAAAGAACCTGTTAACCAATTGAAACACAAAAGAACTCCAGTGCTGCCTTTCACATGCTGCTGTTTATTTCACAGCTGTGCTGTCGGGATATACAATAGCCTGTCTAAAGTCATAAGAAAGACATGAAAAATACAGTATTTAGGCCAGTTTAGTTCCCCTAAAAGCCTCAGTTTAAACTGTCAGGCATCTCAGTTGACCAGGCAAAGGGTTAAGGCTCTCCCGCGGAGTTCTGCCTCTTCCCCGTCAACACGTGCGATCCAGGTCAATGCAATTTGCTCTGCGGGCGAGTTCATTTTCACATGGCATTGAAATGCACGGCCACACGCGCAGCCTGCATTGCCTCAGGTCTGTTTCCTCTCTTCTGTCACCTAGAGCTAACCTTTCACATGATACAATTCTAAATAATTCTTGACAATTAATCCTTGTGAAATGGTTTTTTAACAAGCCTAAATTGCATATAACAGTCTTGACTTAAGCTATGCTTTTTTAAAATCAGAGCCGAAAGCTCACAATTAAAAGCCTGGAGGATAAAAGGGAGCCTAAAGAGCAATTGCACCCATGCGGTGTGTTCATGTCATAACTTGCCTCATCCTTGCCGTTTAGATCCTCATGTTGTCACAAAATATACACTGTAAAGAAAACGATACAATACTGTACTCTTTCAGCGTAAACAGACCACACAGGAGTCAGCGGTTGGTGTGGTCGAGGCCTTCTGTGGTTGTGATTCACAACCTGTTTTTGAGCCCCCTACAGGGTTTGTGAGTTCTGCTATACCCTACCCCAAAGGTGCAGGTGAGCCCAGACTGATCTGAGATCAGAGACACAGCCACGGGCGAGCCCTCTTACATGATTCCATGTCCTCAGGCTATGAAGTCTGAGCTGAGCTTTGGAGGGGCAAGAGGTGTAAAGGGATAAATGGAAACTGAATTCAACAGGCTGCCGCCAAGCGTGGTGTCATCAGCTGATGCCACACAGGCACTTTTTTCTCTCTGACAGGAGCTGTTCAAGGCATTTTTTCCCCTTCTTATCTTCTTTTTTTAATCCTTCAAGGACAGGAAGAGCTCTAATGGGAGACTAAAGCATGTGACATCTACACATTTTAATGCAAAAAAATGAACATCTCTGCTTGAGACTTTTGAAAGAAGCTTGCTTTTGTGGAATTTTGCCAGTCATTCTCAGTTCTGAGAGGAGAGCTTGTGTTATTGACACCACAAGCATCTTCCTAACCCTTTAACGCACTCATTTAGATGCGCGAGACCAATCACTATCATTACGCTTGAATCCTTTGATATCATTTTCAGACTTTCACTTTCACAAATTTTTGGCTGGTCCATTTAGTTTAGGGAATCAGATTGCGTTTGTTGCACAAAGAGAGTCGCTCGTACAACCAGAGCTGTTAATTATGATTGGTTTGTTATTGCTCACCAGAGCATAACAAATCGCCATTATGTTGTTTTGCTGAGTCTAATTTAATTGTAACAAAAGTAATTATCCCTCATTTATATTGATGCCATAAGCAGAAGTAAGGGAGCACCTGCTGCCATAAGCCTGTTGTTTACTAAAAATAACCCAGGTGAAATTTAACCTTGTGTTCTTCAACGTACCATATATCAAGAACTTCCTCTCCCACTGTATTTGCAGACAGAGAGAGTTGTTTATGCTCAGTATGCTTTTTGTTCTTGGGTCAGATATATAACAACAAAGTATTTTTCCTTAATTTCTTTTGCAAATTTTTTTGTTGTTGTTGTTGTAAAATCTAGTTATCTTTGCAAAATAACATTGATTAAAGTGAGGGAATAAATCTTTGCAAATCTTTTGCAGTGGCACTTAAAATAACCTAACAACAGTGAATTTAATAAGTGCTTAGATTTTAAACAACCCAACAAATGTAAATGCATGCTCACTAAAACCGAGACAACAAAGTATGTGGAGAAAACACACCTTTCTGCATCCACTGACCTCAACACTTGGCACACAAAACACGATAACGGTAACACAAACGAATCATTCTGGGAAGAAAATTAGCTTCAGGCATTGCAAAACAAGTTACTAAACTTGTCAAAAACACCAGTGACAGCAACTTCTGCAAATAACACAGCCGAACTGAAAAATTCAACCTAATTAATTATTCACCCCCCTGTGCATGCTGGGAACACCTGCATTGTAGAGTAAATAGGTGTGTTGGACCTGAAGAGGCGCTGCGCAGAAGAACTGACGCCACAAGCAGTGTTGCCAAGTCTGTGATTTTCCCACGGAATTGGGCTACTTTAAAGGGATAGTTCACCCAAAAATGAAAATTTGATGTTTATCTGGTTACCCCCAGTGCATCCAAGATGTAAGTGACTTTGTTTCTTCAGAACACAAATGATGATTTTTAACTCCAACCCGTTGCGGTCTGTCAGTCAAATAATAGCAGTGGATGGGAACTTCTACTATAAGAGTAAATAAAACTTGCATAGACAAGTCCAAATTAAACCCTGCGGCTCGTGACGACACATTACTGTCCTAAGACACGAAACGATCGGTTTGTGCGAGAAACCGAACAGTATTTATATCATTTTTTACCTCTAATACACCACTATGTCCAACCGCGTTCATCACTCGATTCGTTTGGTCTGATCATGCTCTGACAGCGGCAGTGATGTCTCGCGCATATACTTCAATGAAAGCAACAAGACATCACTGCCGCTGTCAGACCAAACGAATCGATTGATGAATGCAGTTGGAC
The DNA here is from genome assembly GCF_024489055.1 of Chanodichthys erythropterus. Classification (NCBI taxonomy): domain Eukaryota; kingdom Metazoa; phylum Chordata; class Actinopteri; order Cypriniformes; family Xenocyprididae; genus Chanodichthys; species Chanodichthys erythropterus. The sequence goes on from NC_090237.1 coordinate 21,724,312, forward strand.
ATAGTGGTGTATTAGAGTTAAAAAATGATATAAATACTTCATAAAATTTTCATTTTTGGGTGTACTATCCCTTTAACAGTGTTGCCTCGGGTGGTTTTTCATGTCCGCAGGTTGAAGCAACTCCAATAACGTGATATGCTAATTTTACCAGGGGAACCCCGTAAAAACGCAGAGTTTACCCCACTGGACCCCCCAAAACGTGATTGGGCTAGTTTTGGGTGGGTTTTTTATGAAAACCTGGCAACCTTGACCACAAGAGCGATTCAAAATCATACGGAGCCGTCGTCTGTTCTCTAACCGTTCTCGCAGTACTTTGATGTCATACACTGATCGGTCAAACACACCTGATTTTACTTCATTTAATATCATTGAAAAGTACACTGGATAAATTTACAAGGTTACCTACTTTGGAATCAATGTAGATACTTTATATATATATAACAATCAAGCTTAGAGCTTTCATTTCTACATTAAGCTCAAAAGTAGAATGCTTGAACTAAGTTATTTTCTGCTGCATTAACTTCACCACAAAGTCTTGATTTTTTTCAGCAAAAAGTTCCTTTGGAGAGCATCAAAATCTCATTGAATTACTTCTTGTTTTCTACATAAACTGTTCCCTGTGGACGTGTATCTCATCCGGCATATCTTGACCGCGGTAGAGGAGAACGAGCCAGGTCTTCTCTCGTAATTTTCAGTGTGACTTATTGAATATCAATGAATCCTACATTTCCATGAGAAACGTAGACAAACACCTGAGGCTAGTCCATTTGGAGCAACGCCAATTACTACACCCACCAAGGAGGACGACTGCGATTGTCCCTGAAAAGTTCTACCCATCCTTAACAATGATTTGTATTCAGTGTCTTGACTATAGCCTACTCAAGTATGAATGTAGAGGACATCTTTTCGTGGCACCATCCTCGCCCAGGGGGACGGTTGAAAGAGCCCGACGTATGCGGTGAATGCTATTTTTCTGGGCATCGTTTCCTCTGACGGCCGCCTGCCAAAACGAAAGCGGTCGAACTGATATGAGAACCCCCACCCTGGAATCTCTGAAACATTTTGCCCCTGTAAGGAGGTGTCAATAACAGGCTCCAGTCGCCCAATCTTCAGGCCCACCCGGCTCCGCAGGCTTTTTCCGGGAATGCATCCTTCAATGTTCATTCTATATTAATGTTTGTCAGGAGTGATTCTCGTGCTGTCTGGGGTGGAGGATTGACTGAAGACACTCGGAGAGCTGCATAATGAGAATCTTTAATATCGTCTCCCTGTCTCCCTCCGCTGCAGATGAGATTGTTTGGGGCTAAACTAGCGAATGCGCTAAAATACTATTTATTTTCTGATGGGCCTGTGGCATCTCTCGGTTTCTCTCTCTCTCTCTTTCTCTCTTCTCCATTTTCTCCGTCCGTGAGACCTGAGTGCTCATGTGAAAAGTTTGCATCGCTAAAGAGGAAGAGGGAAATAACCTTGAGGGAGTAATTTGACTCCGTCACTTGTCTCCGTCTGACAGAAGAGGCGATTACGGCCTCGGCTCTCAAAACTCGAGTGTTTGCAAATACAGTATTCACATACAGTTGGGCTCGGGCAGCTGTGTAATCACCCCCCTAAGTAATGTGACACTTTCTTGCTGCAGTAATAAGGGAAGGAGATTTGAAATTTTCTCTCTCATCCCCTATGAATAACATTAAAAATGGAAACCGTCCGAAGCGGAGGACGGTGATAAAGCCCCTCGTATTAATTATGGCTTTAAATAAATAATGCATCCTCATCTGGATCTATTCTCTTCCGCTCGTTCATCCGGCCTCTTCATCTCGCTCTCATCCACAGTTCAGCACTTCTGATCAATCCTTCAAGGACAGTGGGAGATTGTATGATGGCCGAGACACACTTTCTTCCGGAGGCTTGAGAATTTCAGTGGAAGTGCTTTTTTCCCTTTTGTTCCTGGCATTACCACAGAATTGATCTGAAAAATGCACCAATCTCTAAAAGAAAGAAAAAAAAAAAAGTATTGGCAGGGAGATCTTCTCAATTTTTTGCTCAGCATCAGAAGCTGAAAATATCGTAAAACCTCAGTGCTGGACTGAATGAAAATTCCCAATGATTTCAGCAGGATTAAAAATAGGAAAAAATACTTGGAATTAGTGTTGCCATTTTCCTTATTATAATGTACACTAAAATATTAGGGACAATAAGAGGGGTTTTTATGTTTTTGAAAGAAGTATTTTATGCTTGCCAAGGCTGCATTCATTTGATCAAAAAACAAATTATTATTACAATTTTCAGTGTCAAATGATCCTTCAGAAATCGTTCAATATGCTGATTTGGTGCTAAAGAAACATTTCTGATGATCAATGTTGAAAACATTTGTGTTGCTTGGTTAGTTCACCCAAAAATGAAATTTCTGTCATTTATTGCTCACCCTCATGTCGTTCCACACCCTTAAGACCTTCATTCATCTTCAGAACACAAATTAAGATATTTTTTATGAAATCCGATGGCTCAGTGAGGCCTCCATTCCCAGCAAGTTAATTTAGACATTCAAACTCCCAAAAAGCTACTAAAGACATATTTAAAACAGTTCATGTGACTACAGTGGTTCAACCTTAATGTTATGAAGTGACAAGAATACCTTTTATGCACCAGAAAAACAAAATAATTACTTTATTCAACAATGTCTAGTGATGGGCGATTTCAAAACACTGTTTCATGAAGCTTCGAAGCTTTACGAATCTTTTGTTTCCAATCAATGGTTCGGAGCATGTATCAAATGATCGCAAATTGCCAAAGTCACGTGATTTCAGTAAACGAGGCTTCGTTACCTCATAATTGTTTCAAAATTTCAATGATTCACATGACTTTGGCAGTGAGCCGAACCACTGATTTGAAACAAAAGATTCGTAAAGCTTCCAAACAGTGTTTTGAAATCGCCCATCACTAGATATTGTTGAAAAGTCATTATTTTGTTTTTTTGGTGCACAAAAAGTATTCTCATTGCTTCATAACAATAAGGTTGAACCACTGTAGTCACATGAACTGTTTTAAATATGTTTTTAGTAGCTTTCTGGGCATTGAAAGTCTAAATTAACTTGCTGTCAATGCAGGCCTCACTGAGCCATCGGATTTCATCAAAAATATCTTAATTTGTGTTCAGAAGATGAACGAAGGTCTTACAGGTGTAGAACAACATGAGGGTGAGTAATAAATGACATAATTTAAATTTTTGGGTGAACTAACCTTTTATTATTTTTGTGGAAACTGTGATACTTTTTTTGTGGAAATCTTTACATTCTAAAAGTTACATTATGAATATATATAAACATTAATGTCTTTACTGTCATACATAGCTGAATAAAAGTACTTTCTTAAAAAAAAAAAACCCTAAAAACTAACTGACCCCAAACATTTGAACAGTAGTGTATGTTTATAAAACAAGACACCCAGCCACATATACACATTTGGTACACAAAACACAATAATGGCAACAATCAGTCATCATTCTGAGCAGAAAATGAACAAATTACCAAACAACAACAACATTAACAAAAGCTACAGTGCAAAAAACACCGGCTTGCAACCTAATTCATTTTTCATGAACACAGGAACACACTGCAAAGTACTTACATTTATGGAGCCCCTAAAGGGACATGGTGATTGAAGAAAATATGAGATAGGAGGAAGAATTATGTCAATGCATTTGCATTCACTCGCAAAACTTTTGAGTTCTTTGCGAGCAAACGTAAAGTTTCTTCGAGGAACTTTGGTGAGAGAAAGATATTTTTTCCATCACCATGTCCCTTTAAAGAGCTCTGTACAAGTATGTGGATAAACTGTACAATATTTTCTACTTTGGATCAATACTTGAAATCTCACAATAAATATCTGGGGGTGGGGGTTACACTGTCAACTCTGTTTTAGAGTTGACAGTGCATGAAAAAGTTGAACAATACATGTGACACATAAAAAGTAATGCTGTTGATAAAAGTGCATGAAATGTGTGGCTTTCATCACAATTTATATTGATTTAATATAATGTTTTATTTTATGTCTGTGGGCTTACTCAATACCTTCTTCTATCAACCTGTAGCTTTCGCCTGCACTCACATTGGAGCTATGCAGGGTTGAGGGAGGCCAGCAGGGGGTGCTCATCCTGTCACTGTGTGGGATAATGCTCCAGTATAGTGATGATAAGATTATACTGTAAAAAACAACAACAACAAAAAACTGTTAAACCTGTGGATCCATATTGAATTTTTGTTAGTTCATTATAACATCAAGTGAAAGAAACATGTATACAACACATAACACAAACAAAATCCTAACAGTTTGCATTTACTTGAGAGATTTACTTCAATTACTTTAGTTCAAAACTTAATTGTATTAAGTACCACTTGACTCCAAAATAATTTTTGAGCGCTTGTCTATTAGGTTTTGAGGTCATCTGTATACTAGTGTACTTTTAATCAACTTTTAGCACATACTGTGTTACTGTGCTAATAAAATGCAGATTAAAAAATACAGATGACATGGGTGTTCGCAAATTTCGGGTCAATAAAATCCTCTACATGTTAGCCATTATCTTCTGACTATGAGAAAAGAGTCTTTAAATATGTAACACTCCAACAAAGAAAACAGATTTAAAGGCGAACGTTAAGAATTCTGATGATAATAATCAATAAACTTTTTTCCAGCAAGTATTGAATAGGCTTAAATCGATGTGAACACTGTTAGACCAGATCTACAAGATTTCCCTTTAAACACCTTTGTGATTCCAAGCTCTCTGTACAGATTGGCTCGGCGTGTTTTTCCATTTTTCACGTCCGTGTCCTCGCTTTGTTATAATTCTCCTTTAAGTGCTGTTGATGTCAAGCCTTAAATCTCCCAGATTTATTGTCAGATAATGCACGAAGGCCTTTGTATTTGGCTGTCACTGTCTGCAGTCAAAGAGCCGGCCCTGTCTTGACATATCACACGTTCAGCCGCTCTGCCTTCAGTGCAGGGAGGGCAAAAGAAGACAGGAAAAGGCTTGTCGTGGGCAGAACGGATAAAGTATGAAAGAGAAATGAATAAAAGTGTAACCGCCTCCTCCTTTCTCTTCTCGGCACTGGTGCAGAGTTGAGGTTGTCTGTGATAATCTTATCGCGCTATGATGGCTAGCGGACGGGGACAAAAGAGGCCGAGGCACGTTGAAGGTCTGATGGGTTGCTGATTGCAAAGCTGTCCAGCGAAGAGACAGTTGCCATGGAAATGATGAATGACATGTGTCCCACCTGATAGGACGGGCAAAGCAGTAGAGTGATGAATAGGAACATTTGTGTGTGAGAGAAGATGAACAGCTTTAGGGCTTTTTGGTAGCAGTTTTCATACCACACACTCATTACAAGTACTTCAATACCAAGGAATCAAAGTTTCAGTGTGGGCAGTTGAAAAGTTTTAGTACATGAACTGGTTCTAAAAATATTCATTTAGCAAAATTCTGTTCATTTGCGTAACGTCAATGGACTTTTTAGGTTCAAATGAACATAAATGAGTACTATCTAAACGATTAATCGCAATTAATCGATTTGACAGCAGTAATATAAATGTATGCATTTTAAGTTGTATAATCTATAATTTTTAATTATCTCTTTTGTCTTCAATAGCTCATGTTAAAGTGGTATTTTCAAAAGCACAAGCATTCAGTGTAGTCTCAATTAATATAAGGTCAAAAAAAGCTGCAAACACCAAGGTCATGGGATTGATTCTCAGGGAATTCATGAATTGAACATTTTGAATGTTAATTTCTTAAATGTTGCATGTTTGCCAAACATAATACTATTTGACTGACGCGAAAACATCATGTTGCATCAAATTACCAGAGAATACAACACCGGATCTCTGTCTTTTACCATATTTTTCTCATTTAGGAAGTACAAGGACAAAGCGATCTGGCGGAAGGTGTGAAACGAGGGTGTGTTTGCTAATACAGCAGACACAACATGGCCTCCGGTCGCCTCCTCAGCGCTGACTGTGATAAATGAGTCTGGAAAAATGTGCAGCTTCACGACAAACTCACTCACAGCTGCAACTTGAGGAGGACTTTTCAGGTATTTTTAGAGAGTCTTTCTCTTACTCTCCTCAGTGTCTCGAGTGTTTATCACCAGGTGTGGAAGCAGGTTCGGTCACAGAGTCGCTCAGCTAACCGGGGGAAAAAACACACTCTTTCGCACACTGAACATAAACTAATTTTGGGCTCACTTGAGAGAATTGTTTCCTTCATTAGGGAAGCTAAAGTGTGGTGTTCATCTCCCTCTGATTGCTCTTTGGAGGTGCTTGAGGGGCCCAGACTCCCATTAGCCTGATGAGGAGCTTACTCTGCTAACCCAGCTATATGGGACAAATTGCATACATATGTGGGTGGCTGGATTCATATATTGGGCTTCAATGGTATATTACAAGCAAGAAAATCAGTGTGCTGTATTGTTATAGGAGGAAATGAGTTCTGAGCTTGAACTTGTTCTTTCTTATCTTTGAGCAATACATGTTTTAAGAAGTTTTTATGAGTTGGAGGATTGATTTAAGGCTCAGAAGTTTCCCTTCTAGCTTACAAAACCACAATTGCTTAAAGGAATATTCTGGGTTCAATACAAATAGAGCTCAATTGACCGCACTTGTGGCATATAATGTTGATTACCACAAAAATCGTCTCTCCTTTTCTTTAAAAAAAAGCAAAAATCTGGGATACAGTGAGGCACTTACAATGGAAGTGAAGGGAGTCAGTAAACGTTACAATACTCCACAAGCCACAAGACATAAACAGTGTGCCTGTTAACATGATTTTAACATGCATTAAACAAATCATGTACTGAAGTTATTTGTGTAAAGTTATATCCAATTTTACAACTTTGTTTTTACAGCTCAAATAATGTTTTAACAGAACAGTTCATGTAAGAGTATTTATAACATTAAAAGATCCAAATTTATGCTTGTTAATTCCCCAATTGTCCCTATTTACTTACATTGTACAGTAAGTGACACACCGTAACCTCGATTTGCGCTTTTTTTAATGACATGGTATAAGTCAAAAATGTCTTTTTGTGGTAATTATGCAGTTAATTATGCTGCAAATGACGCTGATTGATCTTAACTTGTATTGAACCTGGAATATTCCCTTTATAGATATTCTTAATATAGAAATTAATTAAAGACTAAGGAAAACCATTAAATTGAAACAAAGACTGTACAGTGTTCTTCATGAAATGGCCCAGAAAGGGTTGGTATCCAGTTTTCAGCATGCATTATTATGGTTTGACTGTTATCTTCACTGCAATTCCTCTCCTCAGACTTCCACAAAGGATCGGAAACCGGCCCATCACATCCGATCATAACTCACGCCGGCTCTGGCACGAGCACACGAGCAGACTGCAGAACTAGACTCCTTGAGTATCTTCAGGGTTGATCAATATTTAATGTGGCCTTTAACAAGATCAGATTTAGCAAAGATATTCTGCTCTCCCTCTTGCACGAACATTGCTGCTCTGGCCTTGGGGTGGAGTAGGGGAGGAGAGGTGCCAAGAGCCCTTTGGGTTTTATTAATATGAGTGCTTGACCTGTGTCTGCCCGACACACTACGCTGAGCTGGGAATACATTTTTCCTTTTTAAGTCTGACTCTGGCTTGAATTCCATGGAGCAACAGCAGGAGTATTTGTTCAAAAAGAAGAACATGTTTGACTTCGCTGAATCTTAATGGTAATTTCTGTACCTGTGACATTTTCTTAACCATAATGAGCCTGACTGTAATTGAGTCTTCAAATCATCTGCAGCTTGAACCTTAATCATTTCATGTCCCGCAGCACTATTTTTATGCAAGATAACTAAAATATCTGGACATTACATAGAAAACAAACTTTTTAAAATCCAATTGCTATATTTTGATATTAAATGTAATACAGTGCTTAGCGTATGGATGTAAGTTATGGATGGTCTAGTGGTTAGAGCACAACAAGTGCATATATGGAAAATACAGGCTTGAAAATAATAAAAATAAAATGGTACACTCTAAAAAATGCTGGGTTAAAAACAAACCAAATTGGGCTAAAAATGGACAAACCCAGCAATTGGGTTGTTTTTAAGGGTTAGTTCACCCAAACATGAAATTTCTGTCATTTTTTACTCACCCTCATGTCGTTCCACACCCATGAGACCTTCATTCATCTTCGGAACACAAATTAAGATATTTTTGATGAAATCCAAGATGTTTTTTATCCTAAGTAAAAAGCAACGAAATGACCACATTCAAGTTTCAGAAAAGTAAAAACATGTTTAAAATAGTCAGTGTGACTGCAGTGGTTCAGCCTTAATATTATGAAGCGACGAGAATATTTTTTGTGCTCAAAAACAAAACAAAAACGACTTTATTCAGCAAATTTGTCTATTGCTTGCTTAAAATGAACCCAGTGTATGTTGGAAAACATTTATTAATGTTTAATAAAGGAACATTTATTAATAATTTTAATTAATAATAATTAAAAAAAAACATTTATTAAATTGTTTATTAATAAATGTTCACCTTTTGATTATTAATGTTGCCTCTAGTAATTATGTGTCTGATTTTGGGTTCATTTTAAAGGGTTAGTTCACCCAAAAATGAAATTTCTGTCATTAATTACTCACCCTCATGTCATTCCAAACCTGTAAGACCTTCATTCATCTTCAGAACACAAATTAAGATATTTTGGATAAAATCCAATGTCCCAGTCCTGCATCGCAAGCAATAACTCCCTTTTTCAATGCCCAGAAAGTTACTAAAGACGTATTTAAAACAGTTCATGTGACTACAGTGGTTCAACCTTAATGTTATGAAGCAAAGAGAATATGTTTTGTGCACCAAAAATAACAAAATAATGACTTTATTCAACAATATCTAGTGATGGGCGATTTCAAAACACTGCTTCATGAAGCTTCAAAGCTTTACGAATCTTTAGTTTTGAATCAGTGGTTCTGTATCAAACTGCCAAAGTCACATGAACCATTGAAGTTTCAAAACACTTATGACATAACAAAGCCTTATTTACTGAAATCATGTGATTTTGACTCTCTGAACCACTGATTCAAAACAAATGATTTGTAAAGCTTCGAAGCTGCCCAACCACTGGGACAAAACAACCCAATCGCTGGGTTTGTCCATTTTCAACCCAACTTGGGTTGTTTTAACCCAGCATTTTTTTTAGAGTGTAACACTTTACAATAAGGTAACTGCAGTGGATGTATTATTTTTACAATTGGTTAACAATATTAGTTGAACTAATGATAAACAATACTTATACAGCATTTATTAATCTTACAGAGACAGAAATTATATTACATTCTAATAAATTATTAAAATCAAAAGTTATATTCTGTTAAAATTAGTTTAAGGCTTAGTTCACCCAAAAATGAAATTTCTGTCATTAATTACTCACCCTCATGTCGTTCCACACCTGTAAGACCTTCATTCATCTTCTGAACACAAATTAAGATATTTTGGATGAAATCCGAGCGGTACAAGACTCATCCATAGACAGCAATATAATCAACACTTTCAAGGCCCAGAAAGTTACTAAAGACATTGTTAAAACAGTCCACATGACTACAGTGGTTCAACCTTAATTTTATGAAGCGACAAGAATACTTTTTGTGTGCAAAAACAAAACAAAAATAACGACTTTATTCAACAATCTCTTCCCTGTCATTATCCTTTATGCAGTTGCCGCAGTAAGCACAGTGCAGTGCTTCCGTGTTTAAGTCCGAATGCCGGCTCGGTATTGGCCGACGCGGAACATGTGAGCAGCACGACCCATGCGTGTGATGCTGACGCAGGAGCCGGCCAATAATGAGTCGGCGTTATGACGTAGAACCTGGAAGCGCTGGAAGTAAACAACGTATGAGAATGAAACAAAAGAGAAGAGAAAGTTCGAATAAAGTCATAATTTTTGTTTTGTTTTTGTGCACAAAAAATGTATTCTCGTCACTTCATAAAATTAAAATTGAACCACTGCAGTCACGTCGACTGTTTTAACAATGTCTTTACTACCTTTCTGGGCATTGAAAGTATTGATTATATTGCTGTCTATGGACAAGTCATGTACCTCTCAGATTTCATCAAAAATATCTTAATTTGCGTTCTGAAGATGAACGAAGGTCTTAAAGGTTTGGAATGACATGAGGGTGAGTAATTAATGATAGAAATTTCATTCTTGGGTGAACTAACCTTTTAATGCATTGTGACCTAACATGAACAAACAATGAACAACTATATTTTTTTTAACTAACGTCAACAAAGGTTAAGAGATTATGTAAAAATATATTGCTCATAGTTAGTTCATGTTAACTAATGTATTAACTAATGTTACCAAATGAGACCTTATTGTAAAGAGTTACCAATAATTTAATGTAGAATAACTTTAAGTGCAGTATTTTGGTTGTACACAGCCAAAATCCATCAAAAAAATGAAATCAGATCAGGGTTAGGATAACTCCCCTGACCCTTGTCGCATAGCGTCACCCCTGGAAGAAAAGCAAAGACGTCTGTTCCGCAAAGCCAGAGCTTCACATTCATATTCTATTCATAAAGGTAATGCAGGCCGTCTGGCTCTTGATGATCACCTGTGGCCTCCTCTTCAGAGCAGCGAGCCAAAGGCGGGGGTACAGAGGGGGGTGCCACGGGAAGCTTTGGCGGCGGGTGGGGTGGTGGTGGTGGTGGGGGTTTGATCAAATTTGAACGTGCTGATGCCTCCTCCGTAAACGAATCACCCGCCTCGTCGATCAGACCTTTACACAAATAATACATCCATCAGCTTGTCGTTTCCCCTGCCCTCTTTACCGTTATCTCCTCCCGAGGCGGTCAATATCCTCGGGGCCCTGATCAGATCACAGCGGTTCCATATTTAATAAAGCCCTCCCAGCAGCCGGGCCTCTGCCTCATCCCAGACCCACATTCATTTCCATTATAATTACCTGAGCCTCTTCCCAACCCCCCCACCACAACCTGCCCGAGCCCTTGACCAGAATCCAATCTGTGCCATCGCCCACAGTAAATCTGGCCGATATAAATAATAATGTGCGTGCAAATGAAATGCGAAAGATTACATTTGGTCACATGAAGGAGGGTGGAAGACCTTAAGGGGTGAAGGCTTGACGGTGTATCCTGGATCGAAGAAATATCTGAAGGTTAATTTGTTTTGATGCCGCCGGCAAAATCTTTGGGGCCCATCTCATCACGGAGTGACATCTGTGTCGTGGTTAAAGGGACGGGGGACAAGCAGGTGAGGTTAATGGCAATGGTAGATCAGCATCTGGACTAGATCAGAAAATGACAGCTGTATAGTATGAGCTTAATTTATCGATTTATATATTGAAGTAGATGTCTGATAATATTATATTCATTTGAATTCATTTAATACTACTACTACTAATAATAATAAAAATAAACTTTGGTCACACTTTAGATTAGGGTCCAATTCTCACCATTAACACTATTAACTACAACTTTTGCTTCAATAAACTTCTAATTACTGCTCATTAATAGTTAATAAGGTAAGTTTAGGGATTACACAGGATTAAGGGATGTAAAATAGTGTTATCAAAAGTACCGACCGCAATACCAAGTCCGTACTAAAATTTAAAAAATGTGACGTTTGAGTGCTGTTGAGCGGATTCGTAAACACCTCTGATTGGCCATTGTGTTCACGAGCTCATAAGATATGTCTGTGTTTGGCTACAATGATCAATGATCATTGATCAGCTACAATGATCAACACACGGGAGCGTTTGAAAGTACACGGAAGTGTTAAAATTTGAAAGCAGGCGTCTATTAACACACCGTTCTGTTGATAGACGCCTGCTTTTAAAGGTGCCATCGAACGTTTTTTTAAAAGATGTAATATAAGTCTAAGGTGTCCCCTGAATGTGTCTGTGAAGTTTCAGCTCAAAATACCCCATAGATTTATAAAAAAAATTTTTTTAAATTATTTTGGGGCATCATTAGAAATGCGCCGATTCAGGCTGCTGCCCCTTTAAATCTTGTGCTCTCCGCCCCGGAGCTCGCGCTTGCCTTAAACACCATAAACAAAGTTCACACAGCTAATATAACCCTCAAAATGGATCTTTACAAAGTGTTCGTTATGCAGCATGTCTAATCGTGTAAGTACAGTGTTTATTTTGATGTTTACGTTGATTCTGAATGAGTTTGAGGCTGTGCTGCGTGGCTAACAGCTAATGCTACACTGTTGAAGAGATTTATAAAGAATGAAGTTGTGTTTATGAATTATACAGACTGCAAGTGTTTAAAAATGAAAATAGCGACGACTCTTGTCTCCGTGAATACAGTAAGAAACGATGGTAACTTTAACCACATTTAACAGTACATTAGCAACATGCTAACAAAACATTTAGAAATACAGTTTACAAATATCACTAAAAATATCATGATATCATGGATCATGTCAGTTATTATTGCTCCATCTGCCATTTTTCGCCATTGCCCTTGCTTGCTTACCTAGTCTGATGATTCAGCTGTGCACATCCAGACGTTTTGCCCTTGTGTAATGCATTGAACATGAGCTGTACATATTAATGATCGCGACTGTTACGTAACAGTCGGTGTTATGTTGAGATTCGCCTGTTTTCCTGAGGTCTTTTAAACAAATGAGATTTATATAAGGAGGAGGAAATAATGGAGTTTGAGACTTACTGTATGTCTTTTCCATGTACTGAACTCTTGTTATTTAATTATGCCGAGGTAAATTAAATTTTTCATTCGATGGCACCTTTAAACGCTCCCGTGTGTATCTGTGTAAGCACTCGGTGAAGAGCATCACTGATGTATATTTGCAACATGTTTTTGAAGCGTTGATCATTGTAGCCAATCATAGACACATCTGATGAACGCATGAACACAATGGCCAATCAGAAGTGTTTACGAATCCGCTCAACGGTGCTAAAGCGTCATATTTTAAAAATTTCAGTACCGACTTGGTATCGCGGTCGATAATTTTGACAACACTAATGTAGAATATGGTCAAGCAGGAAAAGGCATTAATATGTGCTTTATAAGTACTAATAAACAGCCAAATATCGTAGTATGCAAGCTAATAAGCAACTAGGTAAAAGTGAGAATTGGACCCTAAACTAAAGTGTTAAAGAAATTTCAAAAGAACAGCATTTATTTGAAACAAGAAAATGTGATATTGATCAAAAGTGACAGTAATATATGTGTGCAACATAACATTATCAGACATTTATACAAATATGTCATATGCATTACGTTATATGCATTATGTTCATAGTTGTTGTGCAATAGAGATGCTATACATATAACGTCCCCTTTTCACCCTGTGTGTCTGAAAATATTTATATGACAATGTAATTGTGGGAAGATTACATGTCATGTGGTGTCCTCCATATAACACTGTTATGCTTGCATATAAAAATGTAAAATATACAAAATCAATTTGTAGTTTGTCACAATGAAGGACCATTTAAAATAAACTGGTGGCAAAACGGTGATTCAGTATTCAGGGTAAATACACACTTTCCCTTATACATTCACATAAATGTTAACAAAAAAAATCTTGACGCCGATTTAAAAAAACTCCATAGACACATTAAGCGTCAACTATACACCACAGATTGCACCAGATTGCATTCAATTTCAGACTATAACAGCTGTCAATATAAAGCACTTTGGCGCAAGTGGAAGCTTTCTAAATAAACTGTTTATGTCTATCCAAATGTCTGATCCCTGGCAGGCATGTTTCCTTTCCTATAACAGTTCATCTTAAGAGCGCTGTTATAAACATACAGCCTATGGTCTCGTCTCCAAACTCAATTAACTTGTCTGTGTCAAGCCTGTAACGCACCTTCCTTGTTTAAACCAAGCAATGCAAACATACAAACACATAACATTCATTCTATAATTGCCAACTGCATTTGTTGTGAAATATTGATTGACTAGATTTTGAGTCTTGTAAAAGATATTTAGGCTTGCGACGCACAAAGCTAAAACTCGGGTACAAAATGCATTGCATTCCCCGATTCCTTTGATTGTGAAAGACTGATTCCTCCGTTCTTTATCCTAATGATGATGTTGGAGACTCTTACACAGAGACTTTGATAGATGAAAGAGCGCTAGAAAGATACACGGTGTGTCATATGATTAGCTTTTATGTTTTTCTTTGAGACCAGTTTATAATGTGGCAAATCTCTACAGAGAAACAGCATCATGACAAAGGATCTGGCTTTGTGTCAGCAATTCCTGAAGTCTTGCAATCAAATGCCAAACATGATTAATACCCTGAGTGATAGAAGGAAAAGTGGGTAGACAGAGAGGAGAAACAGAACGAGAGCGAGAGGGGAGAGGGACTATCAGTGCTCAAGATAATTTACTTGAGGGACAACCGAAATCTATTCAGGAAGCGTTGCTGGATTAGTAGAAACTGCCTTTAATTAACAGTGACACTGTGCAACCTGTTCCATACGAGCGGAATACCAAATATTTAACTCTCTGATCTCATTATAGAAATAAACACATGGTGTGCACATTGACAACGGCTGTTGACTGTGCCAAAAACGTGTCCAATCATGGATCCTATCCTCCACAGAGTCTTACCCATGCAAGCATTCTCTTTCCTATTATAAATGCAACTACAAAGCATCACTAATGGCTTCTGAATTATTTACTCCAGATACATTTTTAGCTCTCCTATAAAGGCTAGGCAATGGCTGTTCTGTTTGTGCAGATTCTGTAAATTGATTTTCTTTTACTTGTTTTTCTCAAATTGCTTTGATTACTTATTAACCGATACCCACATATTTCTTCAGACTTTTTGCTCTGTTTCAGCTCAGTTTGAATATTTTGATTTTGTAGGTTAATAATGTAATAATGTACGTCATTTTAGTGCAAAAACCTGCGTTGTGTTCACTAATCACCTGCAATTCAGTTTAAGGTGCTAAATAGTATCAAATTAAAATCATTCTCCTTCTCAGCAAACACATGCCAACACTTTATATGCAAATTACACGTATTATAGGTTGCACTTTATTCACAAAACATAAAATTAATCTTGCACTGCCAGCACGAAGCAGGCAGTTAACTGAATTTGGTTTAAAATATACATATATGTACATTTTTTAGCAATCATGTCAGCACTGATTGATCAAATGATGGAGTAAAGTGTTGTAATCAAACATATATCACCACGCAGTATAGTTGAGCACACGTTTTGTCTCCAAGTATATCCAGTCACATTAAAGTATGACATAATGGAAGCAAGAAGTGGAGTTGTGCTTCCCAAATTGCATTCAGCACAGATTTTGTGGGTGTGTTTGTGTTGTTACCTGATGATTTCCTTTAGTGAGTCACAAACTAAAACAAATATTGCAAATAAACAATGCTATCATTCATTCAATGTCAATACATTGCTGGCTATGCAATACATTACACCAATATTGATTGACGTTTTTTTCTAAATTATCATATAATGAAATTTGACAGTAAGTAATGGTGTGGTACATTGTTTCCTGGCACTACTAACCTACTAAACACAACCTCTGTGTTCCCAAAGTTAACATCTGCCAATTAATTGGAAATCATCTTGATTACACAATTATTTCAATCTGGGTAGCTTTTTTGTTTGCTGTTTAGTGATTTAATTTCCCCTGAGGATGTATAATTGTGTATGAAACATCATCTCTCTTCCCATGAGGAGAAGGATGTATTTCTCTCGTCCAGAAATTATATTCAGAGGATTGCGAAGGGTCGAGGTTTGGCTAGCTCGCCCCTAATGGTAGATGCTGTAACTGCAACATCTGGCTGCTAAAACATTTTTATCCATTCAAACATTCAAAAATGCCATACTCTGATGAAATACAATTTTTGCAAGCAACATATAATTTGAAAATGTTTTACTACACTTACAGGGTTAGTTCACCCAAAAATGAAAATTCTGTCATTTATTACTCACCATCATGTCGTTCCACATTCTTAAGAACTTCGTTCATCTTCATAACATAAATTTAGATCTTTTTGATGAAGTCTTAGGGTACGTTTACACGACAACGATATGCTTAAAATGGAGAAGTTTTTCCTTTGAGTTTTCCGCGTTGTCAAAATGATCCCCATTCACACAAATCTGTGAAAACATGACTAAAAATCTAAAAATGCTGCATTTTGCACCAACCCCTGCTGGAATTTTTTGCTGTTTACACGGAGACCGTTTTCAAACACGTTTTCCAAAGTTTGCGTTTTCAGGCACCCAAAACGCTGTTGTTATGTAAATGAATGTCCAAAACGCATACATTTTAATACGTTTTTAGTTGAAAATGGTGTCGTGTAGGTTTCTGTCTCTCCATAGAGATCCAATGCAACTAGCACTCCAAGGTCCAGAAAGGTATGCTCTCGTGAACACTCGCGCATGTGCATTGAGTTGACGAGTAGTTCTGAACACAAAACGCATGCGTCGTGATGCTCTCGTGAAGACTTGCGCATGTGTGTTGAGTTGACGCATGAGTCTGAACATAACACGCATGCGCCGTGAAGCTCTCGTGAACGCGCATTACAGATCAATATTTTCTAAGTCAAGTGGTAAATTATGTTTTTTTTTGTGCAAACAGCACTCACATCGCTTCATAAAATTGAGTTTAAGCCACTGGAGTCACATGGAGTACTTTAATGATGTCTTTTTCCTTTGTTTCTGGACCTTGGAGTGGTAGTTGCATTGGATCTCTATGGAGAGACAGAAACGTATCAGACTTCATTAAAAAGATCTTAATTTGTGTTTTGAAGATGAAGGAAGATCTTATGGATGTGGAACGACACAAGGGTGAGTAATAAATGACAATTTTTTTTATTTGTGGGTGAACTAACCCTTTACAAGTGACTTTTATTTGCTAAAAAACAGTGCAAAGACATCAGATTACAAATGATGTACTTCAAGCAACTGCTAGCCTATTGGAAAGACTGGGAATGGTAACGGATTGTGCTTAGCATGTTTCTAAAGGACGTACAGAATTACAGAGCATCTCTTGAATAAAATAACAGTTATACTTTTGTAGATGAGTATCTTTGGCAATCAGCAAATCAGTGGTGAGTTAATACAAAGTGTCACGAGCTCACCATTGACTGACATGAGAACTAAATGCATATGTAAATGAACAAGACTTCAGTCAGCGATTTTTCTCAGCATCTCAGTCTTCACGTAAGCATCTAGGAAAGTCCAAAAATAACTCTCTTCTGTTTCAAGCAGATCTAAATGTGTTTTAAGTTACAAATTAAGTTTGCCAGCGCATCAGCATACTATTTCACTGGCGCTAATGAGAGCTGAAGAGAGGCTAGAGGGGTTTTGTGGGGTCTAACATGCCAACTGTGGAATATGCAAACTAACCCCGAGTCAGGGGCGCATCAGATTGGCCACGCACAGCAAATTTGCATGCGAACCCGGGCAGCGCTGCTCTCGGGTTGCTGCGACGTCGCCCACCGTGCCACTGCAGTCCCCAAGAGTCAATGTAGCTTGATTACACTTCACACTCACCAAATTATAATGCAAATAACGTTCCAGCCATTAACCATGCAAACCGCTTGAAATGTGCACGTGTCCCTACGGTGTGTGATGTAAATTGCTATGTCACATTAAAAGCGACACCGGTAATTCTGCACATTGTGAAGTTATTGGGTGCCAGATCTTATGAGCCGTTGTGACAGCTATGCAGATGAGTGCATTTTGCCGTACAGAGTCAATTTGACACAGTCACAGGAGAGAGATTGCTTTTTTTAAGCATAATGAAACCACACAAATTAAGAAATTACCTTTGAGCAAACCCATCCCTCCTCCCCATCTTACCGGAAACCCTCCAATTTCCATCGAGTCGGAATAGCTTCAGAATTAGTCCGACTAAGAATTACTTTACATTTACGTTCATTCGTTTCTCATTTAACCATAACCGAATGATTCGAATATGGCCAGCTGAGAGGGTTTATTAGAGGTTAGGAGAGCCTTTCCTACCTTTATGTCATACTTTTACTTCAATTAATTGTATGTATAGATTGCATTGTTTTAGACCCAGATATTCTAAAACTATTAAAATCCATTATTAAAATATTAATTATATTCAAGCTATTAATAATCTAAACAAACAATACATAATGAGTGAGGGGAACAATACATTTTTCAAGTAATCATTTCCACCACAGAAACAATTTCTCCACTAATCAAGTTAGTGTACCGTTACCAGGGAGACAACGTTTATGTCAGTGAAGAGCTTGATGTGAAATATGAGAGACAAATCAAGGTCAATATCACTTTAAATATCAGTATTCTTATTATGCGTAATTTTGTATATATGCTGTTGGACAAATTAAAGCTTTGAGAGCAAGTTTTCCCACATGAAACTCTTCCTGGATCTTGAAGAATGCAAATAGGCTATGAAAGTAGATGTTAAAGGGATAGTTCACCCAAATTATCCCATGATTTACTCCCCCTTAAGCCATCTTCTTTCAAATGAACACAATCAGAGAAACATTAAAATATATCCTGGCTCTTCCAAGCTTGATAATGGTAGTGAAGGGGGTGTGAGATTTTGAAGCCCCAAAAAAGTAGATCCATCTATCATAAAAGTAATGTATATGGCTCTGGGGGTTAATAAAGGACTTCTGAAGTGAAGTGATGTGTTCTTGTAAGAAAAATATCCATATTTAAAACTTTATAAACTATAATAACTAACTTCCGGCAGATGGCCGTACACATCGATTTATGCCAAGAGTAACCTCTGACGTGACGTAGGATGTAGGGTTGGGCGATGTCCCCTAAATTGGCAGTTGACGATGTTTACAGTAAAACATCGTGATGGACGATGATATCGTCCATCACGATGTATTTTAATTTTTCGTTATTATATAATTATTATTCATTATTTTACTTTATTACTTTATTTATCCCTTTGACGCGTACGATCACACCGGTGTGATTAGAACGTTCAGTGCAGTGCATCACGTGATCAATTGCCAAATTCAAATGTGCATCTAAACCAGAGATGGACGCGCGCAGCACTTTTCATATATCACAAATATGCAGTGTTTTCAACCACATAATGTTTATTTTAGGTTTCGGATGTGAATCCAACAGAACCTGGGGCACAAACTAACATGGCGACGCCCATAACGTGTATAGCTCAACTAACGCAATCATTATAAAGTTGTTTAAACAGCAAAGCACATCCACTTTCACATATTTGACAATCGGAATATCAGATATTTCATGTTATAGTCAACAAATTAGTGAATATTTTGAATAAAAGAGGAAAACTGAAATAAAAGCAGATCATCAGTCATACAGCGCTGCGGTGTGTGACATGACAAGCAATGACGCGTCACCATGGAAACAATAAAGTGATAAGTTCTCAATAACGGTCGCCTTGAAAAACTTTTTTTTAAACTTACGTGCGAAAGGGTTATTTTATTTCCCAACTAATGACTCATCCGGGCTTTCCAATAGGTTGCAAGTGAGGGGAATAAAAGGGGCGGGGGCGTGGCATCACGGCATCCATCGTGATGTCGGTCAGCCCTAGTAGGATGTAGGAGTATCGTAAGCTTAGACGCCTCTTGCAGTTCAAACAAATATGGCTGGGCAACAAACTCAAGCTCCTCTTCTCTTATATCAAAATCTTCTAACATTTCTCTTTAAAAATCCTCATTTTAGACTTCTAACTCATGACCGGTGTTTTGTTTTGCTTTAGGCCTATCCTTTGTGCTTCTGCATTCATCAATACATCAGGCGTCAGGTCAGGGGTTCCTCTTCCGCCGCAAATTGATCGTAAGGCCATCTGCAGTGAGATAGTTTTAAATATGTGACCCGTGCTCATTAAAAGCTACATGCAAAACAAGGCAAAAATGTCGAATAAATTTAGTTTTAGTTTTCACAAAAATTAGTTCATTAAGCTCTCATCTAGTGATCCAAATGCTTCAAATAGCAATTAAACAACTAAAAGTATCTTTAATTGTATGTTTTCTGAGAGGAGTATATTTCCTTTGTCCATGAAGGAAGCTTCACCTGCTAGCTTGACCAACATTTTGAAGTTTTTTTAATAGAGAATGATTATGAAAATAACTAACTCACTTAACATAAATCATTTTTGAAAATTTGCTCATTGCAACTCATTTTGCCAGCACTGGTCACATATGGATAATTTTCTTACAAAAACACATCACTTCACTTCAGAAGTCCAGAAGTCCTTTATGGATTACTTTTATAATGAATGGATGCACTTTTTTGGGCTTCAGAATCTCGGTTACTATTCACTACCATTAAAAAGCTTGGAAGAGCCAGGATTTTTTTTTTATTGTGTTTGGCTGAATGTGGAAAGTCATATACACCTAGGATGGTTTGAGGGTGAGTAAATCATGGGATAATTTTCATTTTTGGGTGAACTATCCCTTTAATGCAAAACAAAAGCACAGTAACAAGTTGCGTTTTGACTTTGAACAAACCCGAGTCCATATGTCTCATTCACTCAACATATTATTTTGCTGACACATGGCTCTCACAGTTGATTCTGTGTCATGCATAATATGGCAGTACTCTCTCTTTTTGACGTTAAGAGGCAGAAGACTGTGTGACTATAAAAAGTGTCAGGAACTATTTGATTTCCCTCCATCTGTCTGAGTGCTAGTACACTAGGAGGGTAAGCACACTGTTCTCCCCTCCAACATCACACCTCGCCTGCAATCTGAGCTCATCGCATGCTCCTGCTTTAAACACACATCATTCAGAAGAGGGCTCCTGAGAGGGCTGATTGGCTCCTAATTAGAGAGTTTTGTTAATGATAGGTAGTGTCAGATGCTAATGAGGCCCTGATTGGAGTATTGGGGGAGTGGAGATGATTGGGATGTCTAGCAGTTAGAAGTCAAATACTCATCAGCAAAGACAAGGGGCTGAACAGGTTTCTAATCCCGAAAAACTGTCAGGGCTCATTCAGAACGGGACGGTCTCCATCTCCCTGATCGCACTTGATGTTAATGCGTGATCACATCCGAACCCTCGCGCTGCTCCTGACACCTTAAACGATTGCGGATATCCATTCTGTGAAAGCCGCAGGACTCTTTCGGTCATCGATCGCTTAGCCGAGAGCACCAAATGATGAGGCTGCCATTATGTTTTTCATCAACAACCCTCTTATAAAGTGTCATCTGCTAAAAATTCAGTTTCCCTTGTGGATATGAAGAGGCATAGTGGGTGGATAAACTCTAGTGGAAACGATATGATTTGTCAACTTTGGCCTGCACATTTACAGTGACACTGCAATAAGATCATTTATCAAGCACTGTACACCTGCCGAGCAATTAGAGGCCCTGCTGTTAATTACAGTTTGATCATGCATTGAAATTCAATCAGGAGAGGTCTAAATAATGGACCACAACTGCTATATAATGCTGGTCATTATCACAAAATAAACCCTGACAGCATGAACAGGTTTTGTATCTCCCTAAAAGAATAATGATCAGCTGAACTTACTGTACATTATTCTGCTTATATTCTGCTTGTATATTCACACCAACAGATATATAACATGATATCGCCTTTATACAGTTCAATACACAAGAATTTAAAAGCGAGAACCTTACATTTCAGCAACAACATTGGGTCCATGAATTGACACCGCATTGTCTATTTTCTTTTTTGATCTAGCAACTCAATCAGATCCAAATGATGTTCTGTTCCTGAATGAATCTGTGTTTTGGGGCAAATTGTGAAAGATTCACTCATAAAGACAATTGCTGCATCTCAATTTGCATATTAACCATCCCAAATGGTAGGCCTATTTTAAATTAGAATTAGTGTGTCCCAAATCGTAATACAACGAGATTAATATCCCAAAGGTACCAGGATGGTTTGCTATTTCCAGTAGAAATTCAAAGTTCTGGTCCATGCACACTTTGGTATTACCCACAAGCCACTGAGCATTGGATGAGGATTCAATTAGAACTAGAAAAACAAATAAAAAATGTTTAAAAAAAATGTGACCCTGGACCACAAAATCAGTCATAAGGATCATTATTAATAAAATATTAAGAAAATCGCCTTTAAAATTTTCCAAATGAAGTCCCTAGCAATGCATATTACATACAAAAATACATTTTTGATATATTTACAGTAAGAAATTTACAAAATATCTTCATGGAACATGATCTTTACTTAATCCTAATGATTTTTGGCATCAAAGAAAAATCTATAATTTTGACCCATACAATGCATTGTTGGCTATCGCTACAAACATCCCCGTGCGACTTATGACTGGTTTTGTGGTCCAGGGTCACAAATAATAATGTTCTGAAAATGTTGTTATTGTATTAGTTGTGGTGTGGACTTAACTATTCTCATAGAATTAGAACTATTATTAAAACTTTATCTTTATAGTTATAGTCTTTGATGTGAACGGGCCTTTATACAGTGAACAGTGATGTTGGACTATTGTTGCATTCACGCCATATCGTAATTACCGTAATTTCGAGATGACAATACGTGACATTCTGCTCAAAGCTGTCTTTGGACTCGGAATTATACGTTACTATATGCACATCTATACTATATCAACTCTCAAGGGCCTGTTTACACCAGGTCACTTCATGCGTTTTCTCTGAATGGACAGCCATCCGATCATGAAAAAACGCCCTCCGAAATGCATTCAAATCCAATTTAAATCCGATCACTCAAACCACTCAAAGAGGTGGTCTGAGACGCATTGAGTCTAAATGCATCTGATTGTTGAAACCACATATGTCAATTTTACTACTCCCAAAAATGATAAAAATTAAATGTGTGAGAGCATCTGCACGATCATCTTCATTAAGTAATGAGACTGAATGATCTTCTCTCTCCTATTGCGGTCTTTTGAAATTAGCTGATGATATAAAACGCAGCTCATGTTTGTTGTGTTCGGTGATTTGAACTCCATTAAATTTGCATATAACGCGGGAATTGAAGATTGGATTTATATCTGTTTTGCGGAGACACATGATGGTGTGAATGGAATTGTTTTGATAAATCAGATAGCTATCTGATCAGTAAAAACAGAAGAATCGACCAGGTAAAAAAAAAACAGGCCCTAGCGGTCAGGTGGTACAAGTCGGAGAAAATTCCCAGTTTACAAGCTGTAATTATGATCTCTAGGAGGACTTGAACGCTTTAGTTAAAATCTCGTAATTACAACATTGCGTAATCGCACCTTTTATCAGAGCTCTCGGAATGCTGTTCAGCCAATCAAATTTGAGCACCGGCACTAACAAACCTAACATTCGCTTGCCATGATTGGCCAATCAGAATAAGTATTCCAGAGCACCAAGTCGCTGGGTAAACAAATACTCACAAGAACATAAAAGTAAGACTAGTGGAGATAAAAAAAAAAAACCCACAATTCTTTCTTGTGTATATAAAAGCCTTGTGTAAAGCAAAGTTAGTTACTAAAACACTTCTCTGGGAGGCTTTGGGAGCGAGCAGAGGGGAGCCTGTGATATTTTTCAGCCCGTACAAACACACGAGCAGACCTTAAAGGTAGGGCAGCTTTGACTTAAATATACACCAGAGAACCCAGAACTCTCTAAATGAGTTCTCTGGAGATCACTCCCGACACCTGCAGTCATTTTTCAAACGATTTAATTGGTGTACTTAAGTCAGCTGATACCTACGCCAGTGCTTTGTTGCTAGGCATCATGACACAAAGGTCTCCAGGTACAATTAACTCCATTGTGACAGAGTGATTTTGGAAAGGACCGACTTTATACGTATATCAGGTGGGAGTAACATTAATTCATGAATGCCATCGCTGAGACTTGCACTTTATACAAGGGTAATGACCAGCTTCTTTTCCGTACTACTACTACAAGTGGCAAACACCTGCTCGCAAGTACATATATACGACACAAAGAGATTTCCCCTTCCTTACTATGAGATACACGCGCGCTTTCAGAGGACCTGTTTGACAGAATTGCGTTTTTTTCTGCGATTGAACAGGTTAGGATGCAGTGCTGCAGCTCTCCTGTCTAAGTGGTCTCCTGATAAGAGGGAAGCTGAGATTTCTCTCAGTATTTCTCTCCTGGCAAACAGTGAACACAATGAGTCATGACACTATCCAAGGGCTCCAGTGAAGTGTGTGGGTGGACAGCTACAGTGATAGTGACTGTATGAAGAGAGCTTGCTCATCCAGGACTTAGAGAGAGAGAGAGAGAGGAGAGGAGGCAGGGTGGAAGATGGATTTCCACACATTTATAATAGCTGTCACACCTTACATTCAGCAAGGCAATTTCACATTTGAGAATGGGACAGCGACTCAAATTAAAAATGACATTAATTTCTGCCAGCCTGCACACATTGCATTTTTCATCCCAGTTGAAACACCTCTTGATTAGGCTCTGGGAAGACACAAACGTACCACACAACAATAGGACTGTCTGATTGGATTCTGTGTTCTTGGGAAGAATATTTGAAAGGGTTTTGTTTCTGAAATCATGTTTCCCCCCAACATTCATATATTTGTTTCCTTACGTCTTTTTGAATCCTGCTCTCTAAAACATTTCTAATTAGGAATGTAAGACAAACAGTCCAAATCGAGATGTAGCTATTGTTAGTTTAGCGTGATCATTTCAGTGGCAAAGCTTTCTAAAGCCGGGCACACATTTAACGATTAGCTAAAGCATTCTGAGGCTGTGCTCAACATACATGCGATTGCTTCCTGCGACTGAAGCAGATTTATATACTTAAACATGGAATTTGAACACGGACTGCAATCGCAGACTGAACGCAACTGGCTCTGACTGGACGCGTTTGAACACAATCAGTCATAAATTTACATTCATAATCGGCCTTTTACAATCTTTAAGTGTGTGCGCGGCTTAAGGTAAACCTTTTCTAAGACTACTTTCTAAGATGATCAAGCTTGATACTGAGTCTTCAAAGCCTTAAATTGTGACCTCTTGAGGCTTAGCCTATTTAAACCAATTATACCAAATGTTTTACTTTGGTTTTCCTATGGTGTTAGAATAGATAAACAACTAAGAAGAATAGACCTTTTTCACATTTCCAGGTTTCTCAGAAGCGGAAGTCGTCATAGTTGGGTGAAATTATATAGCGGTGAATGAGAAAACACGTTAAATATATTTTTTCTGTTTCCATTCGCTCAAATAGCAAAAGAAAAACTCCACAATAGTGTTCTCACAACTTAGAAAAAGAGGGAAAAAAAATAGAGAGCGATTGATAATGGCAGTCAGAAGAGAGAAAGATGTCATTTTTACTGTATTGTATTAGAAACACCTCACAGCAGCTTTAACTAGATGCTTGTAATTTGATGCAAAGCTAATATAATACTAAGTATAGTGTTATAAATGTAGGCCAATAACGTTTTTTTAAAAGTGTAAATAAAAAACTTTGCAAGATTTACGATATTGATGACCGTTAAAACCATAGGTTAAAACGCGTCATCAAAGTCTGTGCAAAGGTAACCTTTTAAATGGTACGTTCAGTGACGTCACAGAACGGACAGTTTCAAACTGCTGCTTTCGCGCTTTGGCTGCGAGATGGACGCGCGAGCTTGTCATATCGCAACTATGCAGTGTTTTCAGCCACATATTTTATATATTTATATATATATATATATATATATATATATATATATATATATATATATATATATATATATACATATATAAAATTTTTAAAGGTTTCAGACATTTATATACACATAAGCACCAGTAAAACAATACATTTAGAGTTTATAAAATACACACTGATGCCAGACACCAGTAGAAGCAGCAATAACAATCCATTCAAATATAACTTGTCGAGGTTTATTAATATCAGACACACATAGTGATTATAAAGTTTACTCTATTATTCTTCCAGTTCACAATCCACTTACTTGCATGTACTTCGGGAGATGAATTCACCTGCTGAAAATCCGACTGACAGGACTGCGGGGCAAACCAAGATGGCGGCGCCCATCTCACGTTATTATAGATCAAGATAAAGATCATTTATAAAGGTTTTTAAACGACAAAACACACTCACTTACACATATTTGAGAATCGGAATATCAGATAGTTGATGACATGGTAAGCAAGTTTGTGAATATTTTAAATAAAAAAAGAAAATCCAAATAATGATGATACATCTGTCATACAGTGTTATTGTGGCTGCGGTGTGTTACGTGACATGCATGACGAAATAAAATAACGGTCGCCTTAAAAAACTATAACATTTTAAACCCACACTTGAAAGTGTTAAAGTAAATTGTACATCTTGTTAATTTCAAAATCTTATAAAGATCACTATGACAATAAATTAATTTAATAAAAAAAAAAAAAAAAAAAAAAAACATTATATTTTAGCCTCTATACAGTGGAGTTATAAAGCAGATTTTACATTGGACATAAAGTGGAGAGCCAACACTGTTTCAGAGTTTTTAAATTATAAATGTAAAAAAAAAAGATCTTAAAATCAGACATTTAAATTAAGTGTGCAGGCCCAACACTACTACTAACATAAAAAAGTGCAGAATTTCAAAACCGCCAATTTTGTAATCATAAACAACAACAGAAGTGATTTATAGTCATTATAGTTGGACTGTTTGCTTTCTAAATGTCAATAGGATTTGGTTTCATGCTTTTCGCAGCCATTAATTCACAGCGCATAACAATTCACTCTTGGCAATTGAATATGTATGTAATGTTTGGGTTGTATTATCTTAGTTTTGTTCATAGTTATCAAGGATGAGGGCATGTCAAGCACCCCGTCTGTGTTGGCATCGGTCTAATAACTGCTTCAACCAAGTAAAAGATGAATTTGTGCCAAAAATACAATAGGGTTTGAATGGGCACAGACTTTGAAAGACACTCATCCCTTTAAAGCCTATTCATGTTGCTATTCTATCGATGCTCTTATTTAGTTGAATTGCATTATTTACATTAAGTATTGTTTTTGTTTGTGACCCTTTCAGAACAGATCTGTGACTCACCAGTGGAAAAGTACTGCTCTAATGAAGTATTTCTACAACTATCTATCTGTGTGAGCCTATAACAAGTCATAATCTAATTTAAAGATGTAAACAAATGAGAATGAAAACAAACTTACACAAGAGCTTTTGGGCTCTGTATTCAACTTTGTGCATTTTAATCGTTGTGCATGTTCTGGCATACAATCTTTTGCAGGTATATTCATTTCCTTTGAATCACAAATCAATTGCTTGAAAAAAGTTGAAAATAAAAACCATGAGTGAAATGGTTCAAAACTCTTTTATTTATTTTATTTTTTATTTTTTTTTAATCTTTTCCAGACAAACACATTGATTTCTGGACCACAGTAGAGGATGGAAACCTTTCACAAACATTTTTTATTATTATTATCATTATTATTTGAAAATACAAATATAAAATTATACTTTCCACATCTGAGATGTGAGAGACCCCCATCCACTTTAGTTTATTTTACAACAGGGCTTGAGCAAGCCATACAAGAAGACCTGAAAGATGCTTTCAGACGTCAGTCCGTTCAGTCAGTTCTCGCGGTAAAAAGTCCGTTAACGTTAAAAAATGGGCAAGTGTTAGGAATGGGCAAGGCAATCAGCGAGGCCTAAGCCTCAGGAGAAAATGGGAGACAGAGTTCCCAAAGGACGTGGCAAAAATAAACCCCTCCACCTAATGACACCGTATTTAGCTACACGTCCTCGTCAGGTTTACGCGACACATTCTGCAGCTAAACTACTGCACATCTGCTGCAGCTCTTACACGACACACAGCGAGAGTGAAACGAACAGTGTGGACTAGCGTCAGTTCGCCTACGATGATGATTCAACAATTTAAAGAGATATATATACACTATACATATATATCTTGTATATGTATACAAGTATACTGTACATTAGACATTACAGTGTAGAACGTTTTGCTGCTTTATTAGTGGGATGATCGTTTTGGCCATTGCCTAGCACTTGCCGCAAAATTCAAGTTTAAATGGATACGGTAGTTCACTCCCAAAATCACTCGACACCTTCCAGGTCATTTTCTTTTTTCGTTTTCTTTTTTTTTTTTTTTTTTAAACCAACAATTTTCCAATGATTTAACTAGTCTAGCAAGATGTGTAACATTCATCCGCTGTAAACTGCTGTCCATGGAAAACAAAATGGTGGCAACAGAGCCATGCTACCTTAAAGTCCAAGCTACGAGATCAAATTACGGGAGAAAAAAAACAAACAAAAAAAAAAACCGATGCAAATGGACGAGACTGTTTAAAAAGATTGCCAGCCTTCATTTTAATCACAGAAGTCACACTCTTATTTGACAGCAGAAAAGGAAATGTGCTTCATCTGCTGTTAAACATTTGCCTTCAGCTGTTAAATCTATGAGCACCAAGACCTAAATGGATCAACTTTTTAAAGAGACACCCAACTAAGAACAACTAATGTCTTCAGTAAGAAAATGCTGTGCACGATTCATCCCGACAGCACCTTTAAATTTAGCTCAAATGTACTGAATAACTTCAATTAGACACCTTTCATTAAAAGTTGTGCTATACTGATCATAACTGGCTAGCATTACAAAAAATCTGTGGTACATTGGCTCATGTTTGATATCCCTGAGAAGAGATGTGATTCAGGAATACAGATTCAGTGTGGGTGAGTGTGACACTGGATTTACACTCAAGTCAAGCTAATTAGTGTGACACCAGAATATGTACTGAATGTAGATGTCGACTTAAAATGAAAAGCTGGCAATGTAATTAAAAAGCACAAAAACAACCATATCATATGTTCCACTAAAGTATGTATTAATCTAGGCAGGCACGATAAAAAAAAAAAAAGTATTAAAAAAAAAGTAGCGCCACTGGGATATTTTTTAAAGAGTATAAATATCAATGTATAATGATTAGGCTATATCATAATCATCATCGTTACTTTGTTAGAACTTACTAAAAAAATATTTATGAATTTTTCATTCACGTAACAAAAATCATCCTCCTCCTAATTATAGCTTGCATCCCTCTTAAAAAAGAACGAAAGTGAAACGGTTTTGCATATCTAGCGTTAGCATTTAAGGTAGTATGGCACACCCCTTTTAAAACATTCAAGGGTGGGGATCCAATTAATGCCTTGATTACAATTCTGTCGTACAGCAATTTCTTTCTCCTAGATTTCATCAGTGAGAGCTTTGGTTAGTTGAAACCATGTGAGACCAGCAAAACAGTGGAACAAAAAAAAAAAAAAAAAAAAAAAATGAGAACAAAAAAGAAACCAAAAAGAAAAGAAAGAAAAATTACTATGAAAATAACACTCAGCATTTTTTGTCTTTTGTCTTTAAATGATTATAAAGAGAAAGTTCTATCCTTACTGGTCCTACAATTGCTAATGAATATCTCTACATCTTAACATTAAGTACATAACACCTACGACTACTCACTAAAGAGAGAGTGTGAGATATAGAGAAAGGGGGAAAACGACAAAAGGAGAGCGAGAGGAGGGGGGGTGGGGGGGAGGGGAAATGTGAAAAATACCAACCAAGAAGTGTATAGACCACTACACTGGCATCAAGACAGCACTCTTTTACAAGGTAAAGTCATATTCCTGTTTTTGTTTTTTTTGTTTTCTTTTTTTACACACTACTAAAATACAATGATCAACATAAGATTACTGAATGAGGTGACAGGGAATGAAGAGAAACAATTGATAAATACAGTACATAATATCTGTATTATTGTCATTGTTATATTTAGTATAATCATTAACATCCACAAAAATATTGATAAAAATCCATCCCTATTTAAGTCGAAAACATGTTCGGGATAATTTTCTTCCTTCTTTTTTTTTTTCTTCTTTTTTTGTACGTTTGTCTTTTTTGAAACAGCTCAAACAGTTAGCACAAAGTTCTCCTTGTCTTTTTAAAATCATATTACTTTATCGCGTCCAGCATTCTGCCTCACCTGTTAGTTTAGTGAAATGAACAAAAAAAAAAAAAAACAACCCCCCCCCCCCACAAAAAAATAAATAAAGCATTTTCAACAAGATCGAATAACAGCATACATCAGTCAATTCATATTTGTAAATATCATTCATATTTCTAAATGCCATTTGTGTCTCATCAAATCCAGTCCCCACATGTACAACAAATGTGTGTAGCAGCTACTGGTTTCAATCAGTTTCAGTGTTTCTGAGGAAATGAACTATTGCTACCAATAAACTCATCTGTCATCTCTGATATTCTAGAATAAAATCCCTGGAAAGAGATCATTTAAAAGTACAGTCTTCAAATCAACGCAAGCCAAGACTCGAGATTTGTAAGCGTTATCCTGCGCGGAAGGAAAGAAACAAACGGCTTCCACGGCGGTCCTTCACATGACCCATGTTAGAGACTGTCAGTTGACATGTGCAAATAGAAAATGATAAACTCTCTCTCTCTCTCTCTCTCTCTCACAGTGCAATGATTTACTTAATTTCAAAACAACACTTTAATATCTTTTTCAATATCTGTCTCAGGCTAAAATAAATTAATTTGTAATCTCCTTTAAAGTAATTCTCACAGGACTGAGGTAATGGTACAAAAGACTTGTTTTTCCTAATCGTAGAGCAGTTTTGAAATATCGCCGAATCGTTCCACGCGCATGGACGCTCGACGGGAAAAAGAAGCCCACGCTAGAACGCCAAAACGAAACGTTAACATGAAATGTCTCGACATGGTTGGAAATCATAATTCATGTGTGCTTTGGATTTTTGTGGTGATTTCGGTATACCTTGTGAAGGAGTATATTCTCTTTGTAAGCTGTGCACATCTTAACGTACTATCATCTAATCCATATGCTGGTATGACACCTGCACAGTTGTAAAGCCGACGGTATTTACAAAGCGAGCTAACAGTGTTGGATTGAGTTTCGTCCGTACTGGGGTTAATCACGGCCTTTTGTGCTACAGATGGACCTCGGTTACTGCATTGAGCCTCGAAGATATTTTTGCACTGACATATTGCGGCTTGCGCACGATACGACCTCTATGACACCATCACAAAAATATGGTTCTCTCTCAGAAACAGTTTGATGCAGTGAACAGAATAATATTTACAGTTTCAGAATTCTTTTCTTTTTAAATCTCATTTCACAAAGTATTAAAAGGAAAGCTTTTTCTTTTTTTTTTTTCATCATCGACAACAAAAATGACATTTATAAAAAAGGACTGTGAAAATATTGTAGTCCTCTTATTGCCCAAAATAGGTAATCATGGTTAACAAGACATCACAATAAACATAGAACAGAGCTACTAAGATTTTTTTTTAGTTTTTTTTTTGAGTGACCCACTCACTGCGGTTTAGGCTTGAATTAAAAATGTCTGAGTCATTTCAAACCGTTTTCTTGCTTGAATGAAACGAAACCTGAAAATGTGATAGACGAGGACTGTGAAATGAAACTGCTATTGGAATATTACTACCTCAAAAAACAACAACAGAAAAAAAAAAAGAAAAAAAGAAAGACATTAGTTTATGCTTACATAGTCGCTCTCATCAGAGAACATTCGAGAACAATGAAGAACATCTAGAAACTCAAACAAACGTTGGTTGATTCAACGTGTACACAATAAAAGATGACTAAAAGGAAAAACAATAAAGGAAAAATAAAATCCTAATTCAAGGTCAGGGCTACGCTAGGATAAAATATTCAAAAGCCAGGTTTTCAGTATAGTACAGCAGATTGTTTAGTTGTTTTTTTCTTTTTTTCTTCTTTCTGAGATGATTCTGACGTGTCGGTTTGTTCTTCGTGTGGCGCCATCTCAGCTTTAGATTCCCGTTCAGCGCTGTAGTGCTTGAAGTTTAATGGCCTTTACCTGTACACAGAACCAATTAGAAACTCCGGCCAGTCTTCCCCGGGCCTCCTGATAAACTCTGCTGAAGCAAACAGAGAAGTGTCTCAGATTTCACACATACTTCAGCTAAAATGGTGTGGGTGTGTAAAATGTGCTGCATCTGAGCCATACTGGTGCCAATCATCTTATGTCTGTGAATTTAACTCGGTGAACGCCTGCACAAGTTTGGATACATTTAACTGCGCCATGTATGTTTCTCATTATAAAAGCTTGTGCTAAAATGACAGATTTGTAGATAAATATACTACTGTTCTAAAAAACGTGGGGTCAGTAAGATTACTTTTAATACTTTTATTCAGCAAGAACGCATTCTTTTAATCAAAAGTGACAGTAAAGATATTTTTAATGTTACAACAGATTTCTATTTCAAATAAACATTGCTCTTTTGAACGTTATATTCATCAAAAGAATTCTGGAAAGAAAAATGGAGCAAAAAAAAAAAAAAGTGTTTCTTGAGCACCAAATCATCATATTTGAATGATTTTTGAAGGATCATGTGACACTGAAGACTGAAGCTTTGCCATTACAGGAATGAATGGCATTTTAAAATATATTAAAATAGAAAACAGTAATAATATTTTCACAATAAATGAATATTTTTTTAATCAAATAAATGCAGCATTGGTGAGACTTTTTAAAAACAAACAAACAAAAAAAAAATCTTGCTGGCCCCAAACATCGGAACAGTAATGTAAACTGTGTCTGTGTATGAATTTCTTTTCAAAACTTGGTTTTATTTTTTATTTAACATTAATGTTATTTATTTATTTTATAATGGGCGAGTTGAGTCAGATAGTAGCCGGGTTTCCATTACAGATCTGCGCAGAACTTTTTCTAAATGTCGATAAAATGACGGCGTTTCCATTAACTGATGTTATTGCAATTAAAACCTAATTCCAAAAATCATAGCAACGGATATTAATAGGTTTGAAGGTTTAGTTCACCCAAAAATGAAAATAATAAAAATGACCACATTCAAAGTCCAGGAGACATCTTTAAAATAGTCAACGTGACTACAGTGGTTCAACCTTAATGTTATGAAGCGACGAGAATACTTTTTGTGTGCATTTCATCAAAAATATCTTAATTTATGCTCTAAAGATGAATGAAGGTCTTATGGGTGTGGAACATAAGGGTGAGTAATTAATTACAGAAATTTCATTTTTGGGTGAACTAAGCCTTTAAGTATATTGCAGCCACTGCACTACCCATTATTTTTAATGGAAGGAGACATAGGCATTAACGGCAAGGAAATATATCTGAGCATTAATGGCAAGGAAATATACTCGGGAGCGGCCAAGTGTTTCTGGGTGTTTCTACCTCCTATCTGCTTTGAGGTCTTGATAAATTGTGGCATTTCTTTGTTGTTTAGAATCCAGTATTCCCGTAATTATTTAACTGTCTCGTCTTCTGTCCCAACATACCATGCCATCTTTAAAGAATGAGTTTTGTGAAATATTCCTTTTTGAATTGCCTGAAAAGCCACCTCATGTGAGCGTAAAAACTTTTTGCGATATATGGGAGTTTTTGCAAAATAGACGCATTTCCATTGGCCGTATTCACAATTTCAATTTGCGCAATTTGAAGTGTAATGGAAACCAACAAGCGGCCCACAAATGTAAAGCATAGAAGTGAAGTGCTTCCAAACAATGCTTGAAATGCATCACTGATGCCTTTTTATTTAGTATAATTCTAAAACATGGAAAATAGTAATCAAGAATTAGCAGATGTGTCCAAACTTTCAACTGGCAGTATATAAACACTAACATTTTGTACAGTTCACATGGACTTCAAATAGAATTTCACTTCAGTCAAACTTTTTTCCAATAAAATGTAGCTTTTTAAAAGCATATGTTGTCTTTGAAAGTGCAGTGTGTTTGATAAACTGAAGCATCTGATTGTACACAGTAAATCTAGTCTAAAAAATAAAGTGTGTATCGATTCAGTCCGGCTGGAAGTTTGCTGCCGACAGCTTTAAATTGAAGTAGAGATGTTATATCGTTCACTATCAGAATCACTCCACCGTCAGCACCTTTTCATTATAAGCTTCGGTCGTTTAGGCTCAG
Source organism: Chanodichthys erythropterus (assembly GCF_024489055.1). Taxonomy (NCBI): domain Eukaryota; kingdom Metazoa; phylum Chordata; class Actinopteri; order Cypriniformes; family Xenocyprididae; genus Chanodichthys; species Chanodichthys erythropterus. The sequence goes on from NC_090237.1 coordinate 21,758,272, forward strand.
ATACAGAACACATCAGCACTTTTACACAAACACATCTCATCTACATGGGGTTCAGACATCGACGCAACACATATGTTAGTGTTTCAAGCATGCAGAAACTCTTCGGATGTCCATCCAACCAGGAAATGACAAGTTAAGAACCCGCTTCTGCAAAATCTCTCCGCCGCCGTTGCTTTCTCTGACTGCTGATGTGTACTTCAATCAAACGTTTGGAGAATCCATACAGATGGAGCGATTCTACCTACTCATTAAATCAATCATCCGTTTTGCCTCGAGGACAAAATGAGAAGCTCTTTAGGAAGATTATGGGCAACAAACCGCAGTCCGCAGGCCTCTTATCCAGATGACAGGTCACAGGTAAATGCCACAGAGTCTGGCGTAATCGCAATTGATGCATCACCGTACAAGAAGAAGAAGAAAAAAAAAAAAAGTCTGAGTGGAAATATTAAGTAAGTATAGGGGAGGGGTTTTGACCAAATAAATGTGCATCCACTTATCCACACACAGCGCATTTAAATAAGCCAGTCATCTTCGATTTAGCCGTATCTGGCATCTCAGCATATACTCAAAATCACCTTTAAGTCCTTAAGACCTAGCTATACAAGCGAAGTGATTACGGAAACAGCACCTTATCCCAAAAACCTGATGAATTACATCAGATGGCACCTAAGTCAACAGATTCTCTGCAAAGAGGGCTCGCTTCCAGGTGCACACTAATCAAAGCCGCAACACCTGTGCATAATATCCAAATACAGCACTTCATAGAGGATACGAGTCGCGTTGGGAGCGCAGAAGAACTCTGGCAGTGAAAGAAAGCAACTGCGCAGTTTTGAGTACACCCGCTCGCAGACATCATGCATGAAAGAACAGTCGAATGACAGACAGGCAGACAGGCGGAGGATAAAGGAGGAACTAGTGACAAAAAGTAATGGGGAAAATGTGTAGCCTCCACGCTTACGCCGCTTGCGAAGCGGGAAACACTTTTGAAGGCTTTTAAAGGGCTTCAGAATGAGGATTTAATAACATAGATGTTCAATGAGAGATAAGACTCCTGAAATCCAGATTGTTGCATATGAAGTTTAAATTCCCTTGTCTGGGATGTAAAAGCCCTGTAAAAGCCTTAAGGTGTTGATGAAAAAATAAGAGCACTACACGGATTCAACGTAAACTCATCTGAGATCAAAAGGAGAGGGGAATCAAAATGAATAGGCAGATGGAACAGGAAGATAGTATGGTGAAAAGATGCATAATTATGAAGGCACAAAAAAATAAATAAATAAATAAAATAAATAAATATATATATATATATATACACATTTCATAAATGGTACGGGATATCTACCTCAAATGAGATGGCAACCAACCACCTGTTAGGTTTCAATGGTATCCATTTGTAAAAGCTGTCGCAATCAAAGGACCCTAAAAGTGTACAGTTAGTAATGGTGTCAGTATGCATTCTGAGTGAAGTGATCACTCGTAAGTCATTTCAATCATTGCATGTGTTGCTAGCATGAATGAATGTTATCTATCAACCTTAAAGATCAGTCCACATCATTTCCTCAGTCTGATCTAGGTGAACAGCAGGAGAGAGCAGGAATAACTGTAACACATAGTAAATGTAATGGTCATAATTTTATGCACAATACACTTACCGTGCCTATATTCGGTACTGTAACACCTGAGTGGTGGGTGCACCAAACCATATTTGAAAGAAAAATTGGTAATATTGGTAATATTACAACGTTTTAGTCATGTGACATTCATCAGACTTTTAAAAGGCTGCATGACTGAAACGTTGCAATAAATATTGGTCGTTTTCACAAGCTACAGTAGTGTGGAAGCAAGTTCAGCAAGAAAGCTGTTGTAAACTTAAAAGTGTAGTAAAAAGTTGTCATTTATGGTCGTAATTATACTTACAATAAATCAAATAATACATCCTTTTAAACAATATTCTCTCCTTTAAAAGTTAGGCCTATTTTTTTTAGCAATATTAAAAAAAAAAATCATAAAACTTACAGACTAACAATTATGTAAACTATAATTATTCACAATTAATTTTTCATCTATTGTTAAATTTATCACATCAAATTATGAAGCATTTAATGTCTAAATTAAGATATAAATTTAATAGAGGCTGGTATTGAAGATATTTGAAAATTAGGAAAAAATGAGCAAAAACCACAAAATATTACATTTATTCCTGCTCTCCCCTTTAAAATCTTTTAGTGCCAAACAATGAAGGAAAATGGAAAGAAATATATACATTTCAAAGAACAAGAGAGAATGGAAATTAAGAACAAAACATTTGATTTTTTTTTTTAATCAAAGATCAAGTAATACAATCATTTACATTCATGCCAACAATAACAACATTAATGAATTCATCTGAAATCACAATTCATGCAGCAAACATAAGCAAGATACAGCTGTTAAGAAATCACATATAAGCCTCAATCTGAGCAACAAAACTGTGAACTTCACCAGTGTCAGGCTCCAGTCCAAACACTGGGGAACAAGAACATCGGCGAGATATATACATTTATAGAAAGAAATCTTTCAGTTTGAGAGGATGCTACAGAGGCTAAGAGAAACAGCAGTTCATGTCAGGCAGTGCAAAAAAAAAAAAAAAAAGTCTTTCTGCCTCCAGAACACTGTCAATCACAAGTGAGATGTTCTGAGGGTTTGAGGCCAACCTAAATTTGACTCTATTTAGGTTAGAAAAACTCCATCTGAATGTCAAACGCAAGGTGACATTGTAATTCTGAAAATCCGTTTAGATTTAATGAGTGCCCGGTCTGTTTTGCAAACTGTACTTAAGGGCAGAAGAGAGAGAGAGAAAAAAAAGTTATTTGCTTTTCCTCCCAAACAAGAGATTGGAGGGGCACTGAAAGCAGAATGAATCAGAGGTGTGCGCAGATAGGCAATAAACAGTGTCCTCACATACAAAGGCTCTTATTCATTTTTTCAGCAGATCTGGACGGCGGTTCAAAAAACGGCTGGAGCCGGTAATTCCCTCGGCAGCCTGTGATTTAGCGCGGCCTCCCTCATCAACCCCCCTGAGAGTCGGCTCCTGCTCCTTTTCTCTTCCGCCCAAATCCTGCTCCGTCTCTCTGCTCCGTTAAAGGTTAAAAACTAATGCACGGAAGGAATAATGAATGCCCATGGCTTCAAAGGGCAAGACAACATATTCTTATGACAGGGTTTCTCACAAGAGTTTATTATCGCCTTATTGATTTACATATGCACTTTGTGTGGGGGACCTTTCAAAGGCTGCCTCTGGTATGCCCATCATCTGCTGGAAAAATAAAAAAGCCATTGTGTGCGGGAAACAAAATACCGGGTTGAAAATGAGAGAAGAACTAATTGTGAGATTTCTGTCCTCCGGGCTGGCACATGAACAAAAGCACACTGACACATCACACTGCTGCTGACAGCCGGTACAAGTTCACAGTTTGTTATCCTGAAGTTGACAGAGATAGAAAGGAATGCTGGTGGTGGGAATGCAGAAATGTTAGCAATGCTAAAACCAACGCTATCTAACTTTAGCTATTTGCCAGGGCACCTGCTTTGCACTAATGAGACCGTGATTTCACATTTTTCAGCTTTCAAAAGAGAGACGTTTTTATAGCCTTGTTCCTGATAATTAGTATCAGTAAAACATGCACATCTATCACACCTTTGGACCCACTGCAATCTATTACATCTGAGATGATTTATTTAGCACTTTTTCCCCCACATAACTTCATTTATTTGCTTCTTTTGATTTCACGTACTCGCATATCACACATTCTTTTAGTCCTATTAGTTGTGTTAGAAATATTTGTTCCTTCAGGACAAATTCAATTTTAAAACTTTATTAGCTAATTAATTTATTAACATTATGGAGGGAATTCATTAAAAAGTTGTGGCACTGTTGTATAAGGTATTTCAGAAAAAAAAATCATCACTCTTTCAATACGAAAATACCTAAGACTTTATTTTATTTTGCATGTATTTTAAAATGATGGAGAACATAATTGTAACCGGTTTCTACATGTTAAAGAGCCTGGATCAAGTTAGGGTTAGTTCACCCAAAAATGTAAATTCTGTCATTAATTACTCGCCCTCATGTCGTTCAACACCCGTAAGACCTTTGTTCATCTTCAGAACACAAATTAAGATATTTTTGTTAAAATCCAATGGCTCAGTGAGGCCTGCATTGACAGCAATGATACTTCTTCTCTCAAGATCGATAAGATTCCTTAATTAACACTTTAATTTGCCCAGAAAGCAAATAAAGGCATATTTAAAACTGTTCATGTGACTACAGTGGTTCAACAATGTTATAAAGCGACGAGAATACTTTTTGTGCGGCAAAAAAACAAAATAACGACTTTATTCAACAATATCTAGTGGCGGGCGATTATAAAACACTGCTTCATGAAGCTTCAAATCTTTTGTTTCGAATCAGTGGTTCGGAGCACTATCAAACTGCCAAAGTCACATGATTTCAGTAAACATGGCTTCGTTACATCATAAGTGTTTCGAAATTTCAATGGCTCACCACTGGGGGGCATGACTTTGGCAGTTTGACATGCACTCCGAACCACTGATTCAAAACAAAAGATTCGTAAAGCTTCGAAGCTTCATGAAGCAGTGTTTTCAAGTCGCCCATCACTAGATATTGTTGAATAAAGTCGTTATTTTGATTTTTGCCGCACAAAAAGTATTCTCGTTGCTTCATAACATTACAGTTGAACCACTGTAGTCACATGAACTGTTTTAAATATGTCTTTAGTAGCTTTCTGCACATTTGAAAGTGTTAATTATCTTGCTGTCAATTGAGGCCTCACTAAGCCATCAGATTTTGTCTTACGGGTGTGGAACAACATGAGGGTGAGTAATAAATGTCAGAATTTTCATTTCTGGGTAAATAACCCTTTAAGTATATCAAATTGTAGTAGTCTGCTGGCGAACTGTGCAAGACGGTGTATCTGAACTGTTACGCAATTAGGCGAACTGGAGGCTAAAGCAAATCTCACAACTAGTGCAAATCCGCTGTAATACTAATATAAATATACACTACTAGAGGTGTAACATTACCCTCATGTCACGATTCGACACATATCACGAAACTGAACTCCCGATACAATTTTATTGCAATACTTCAAGACATATGGTAAACGATTAACAGAAAATTTACTTTTTATTAAAATGCTAAATTTGGTATTATATTTGGCGGTGGAAATAAATAGGCTTGGACTTGGTGCTGGTAACCCAATGCACAGGTCCAATGGTGACACCTGAAGAAAAATATTCATGATTCTGAAGCTGAAAATACAGAATTATTTTAGACGAGTATGCTTGCACTCTGTCACTGACTAGATATATTTAAAATAATGTAGGCCACTTTCTACTGGTAACATTATCAGGATTATCAGGACCCACACATATTCCCCCATTGCATTATTATACATTATATTCAAATTATATGTGACCCTGGATCACAAAACCAGTCACAAGTCTCACGGGTATATTTGTAGCAATAGCCAACAATACATTGTATGGGTGCCAAAAATCATTAGGATATTAAGTAAAGATCATGTTCCATGAAGATATTTTGTAAATTTCCTTCCATAAATTTATTTTTGAGAGTGGATATGCGTTGCTAAGGACTTCATTTGGACAACTTTTTTTGCACCCTCAGATTCCAGATTTTTAAATAGCTGTATCTCAGCCAAATATTGTCCTATCCTAACCATACATAGCCATACATGAATGGAAAGCTTATTTATTCAGCTTTCAGATGATGTATAAATCTCAATTTCAAAAAATTGACCCTTATGACTGGTTTTGTGGTCCAGGGTCACATATATATAGTAGATTAATGTAGTACTGACACTAAAACTCTGTAAACTTGATTTTTTTTTCTCACACAATAATTTTCATTTAGTTAACCCAATACATACTGTCACTATCCACGATACATAGTTGCATTTTTATATTGCGATATATTGTGATACGATATATTGTTACACCCCTTTACGCTACAAAATAAAAGTATATGCTTTTTAGTGAATTTCCTCTTGATATTTAAATGATATCCAACTAGTTTATATGTCAATGTACACTTCCTTCTTCTACTGGTCATTTTATCAACCTGCTAAGCAAGTTACTCACTCTCCAAATAAACTATGGCAAAGAAAATTCACTCTAAAAACTACGATAGCAGCTGCTGGAGTCTAAAAGCGCTACATCGGACAGGGTGGTGAATGCATTAGAATGGGAGAAAAGAGAAACATGTCGATGGTGGTGAACAAGGTACTTACAGCAATGCTGTGTCCGAAGCCGGAGCCGGGCTGGGGACTAGCAGCGCTAATGTAGTTGCCCACGCCGGAGTCCTGGCTGGTGGGGCCGTACAGGTCAGCCACTGGCCCGGGGCTGCTGGCTCCAGGGAAGGCTCCAGGCCGGGGCGGGTTGGTGCCTGCCGGAGAAGTGGCCGTGCCAACAGTGATGTGAGCAGGGTTGCTAGTCAGGACTGCCGGTGTGTAGCTTGACTAACAAGCTTAGCAAAAGCATGCACTATAAGCACAAAGTGTCATATTTTGAAAGGAAGTCTTGTGTGTGTATGTCTAAACAGCCTGGGGTGTTTTAGGAATAGTGGCCAAATGTGTTCTCAGAATGAAAAATAAAGAAACTGGTCATAAATTCTGCACATAGACATACGCACACATTGCACAAAGCAAACTAGTCAGCTCTACTTCAAGCCAGCGACTACTGCAGCAATATATCTCATCATTCATGCAGATGAAAGAGTGCTTATGCGTGTCGGACGCATCTCGCCCGCATTCAAATGGCATGCATGCTACTAAAGTAGGTTTTAGGCCAACATAGAGAGCTGGACTGCTGTGTGATGGAGATCTATCTGATTTTTCCCCCTCTGAGGGCATCTGTGATGTTTAAAAGTGTGAGTGAGAATGAACCGCTTCCTTGCAGGTTCCTTTCATTATCATAACCTCACCCCTCTCTGCTCTCCCATACACTCCCTTTCCCCCAATCTCATATCAAGAGCTCTACGCCCATCCTGCTTCAAATTTGACTGCCGGTTCTCCAGTCCCTTTCTGAAAATTGCACGGGGGATTTTGCCACAACACCCCCTATCTAATCAACACCTGTCATTGAGAAAGTGGTCTCTCTCCTTCTCGTTTTTTTTTTTTTCTTCCTTTTTTTTAATATATACGACGGTGATTATCTGGCAGTTAGCGTCAGGGGGCTATCAGGCCTAGCAGCTGCCTGGAAACCAGGAAATTGCTGAGGGTGTCTTGGGTAAAATGCGTTGAAGACTGAATCATGGAGTTTCCTCTCCACTGCAAGTGCAGCACCACTTTTGCTAAAACTACATTTGGGTCTGAAAGCAGAAACCGTTGAAGATGAAGCCTAAGAGCCGAAATTAAACACTCGCCAAGCGCAAACTGCTGGCTTTGGCGAGTAAATAAAATGTTGCTGGGTAAATTTATTAGGAAATGCAACATAAAACAGTTTAAGTTGAACTGTAAGAATGATCCCTTGCTGACCCTCACTGATGTAAGTGACACATGCAGTTGATGTCTTCTAACAACTTGTGGAGAATAACCATTATCAACTGTGCTTAAAGTTCTTTAACAGTGCTTACATTTTCTCTAGAAGGAAGGTTTAAAAATATAAAACAAAACTACAGGAAATGATGTGTCGTCATGTTTTATGACTTATGCACTTTCACCAAGAAACTTACAATGACAAAATAAAAAATATGAAAGGACAACCAGCAGTTTATTCAATAGTCAAAAGGATTTAAATTTTTTTTTTTTAAATAAAAAATTGCAAAATTTCATGGTTGCTAAGAAATATTTATGGTGGATAAGATTCTTCAACTGGCAGCAAAGTTATTATCATTAACTAAAATATTAAAAACATTTTCGTTCATTAAAATCAAGCTGAAATAAAATAAAGAAAATATTAGATTAACTAACTGAAATAAGTTTTAGTAGAAGCACTAAAATTACTATCTGGAAATAAATTAAAAACTAAAACTGAACAAATTAAGGCTGAAATACATATATAAATAAAAAAGCTAAATAGTTATATATATACACACACTACCATTCAAAAGTTTGGGGTCAGTAAGATTTTTTAATGTTTTAAAGGAAGTATCTTCTGCTCACCAAGCCTGCATTTATTTGATTAAAAATACAAACAAAAACAGTAATATTGTGAAATATTATTCCAATTTAAAACAGCTGTTTTCTATGTCAATATACAGTAAAGTGTAATTTATTTTCTGAATCAAAGCTGAATTTTCAGCATCATTACTCCAGTCTTCCGTGTCACATGATCCTTCAGAAATCAATCGAATATGATGATTTGATGCTCAAGAAACATTTATGATTATCAGTGTTGAAAACAGTTATTTACATTTTTATTTCATGATGCTATGATGAATAGAAAGTTCAAAAGAACAGCATTTGTCTGAAATCTAAATCTTTTGTAACATTAAACACTACCATTCAAAAGTTTGGGGTCAGTAAGAATTTAAATTTTATTTGTGGGGGATAGAAATAAAATTAATCAATACTTTTATTCATCAAGGATGAGTTAAACTGATCAAAAGTTACAGTAAAGACAATTATAATGTTAGAAAATATTCTATCTTAAATAAATGCTGTTCTTTTGAACTTTCTGTTCATCAAAGAATTTTGAAAAAAAAAATTGTACACTGTTTTCAACATTGATAATAATCATAAATGTTTCTTGAGCATCAAATCATCATACTAAATTGATTTCTGAAGGATCATGTGACACTGAAGACTGAAGTAATGATGCTGAAAATTCAGCTTTGATCACAGGAATAAATTACACTTTACTGTATATTGACATAGAAAACAGCTGTTTTAAATTGGAATAATATTTCACAATATTGCTGTTTTTGTTTGTATTTTTAATCAAAGAATAATACTACTAAAATAACACTGAATGGCAGATGTGGTGATTCTGGCCACAAAGTTTGTCTTCTAAAGTTGGAACTTCTAAACCTAAACACAAATTCACGGAGCAGAAATACTGGCAAATGTGAGAAAGGAGCAAGAAAAGGCTGGAGGGGGTTTTGGGGGGGAATCACAATTAGACTATAATTATATCAGACCACTTGAGCCATGGCTGCTGTCATTTGCAGATGACCCCTCCATTTCATTGCTGTTGAGAGGCGAATTAAGGAAAATAAAAACAAATGCATGAATTAAATTAAATGAATGCTCTCAGAAACTTTGAGGCCCCTTGCTGTGCCACGCTCATTTTTCTCCTACGCACGGCCCTCTATGACACTTCCATTAATAAGCGAATATTAAATCAAGTTCCTCCACAGGCAGAGGCCTTCAGATCAGCACCCATTGAGGAGGGAGTCTATTACTGCAGCAGCCTCCAAAAAACTCAGAAGGGTAAAAGATATCTGTATGAATGGAATATTAGCCCGGAGGGCTTGCATAGGAGAGCAAATATGTTAGATAGGGGGCAATATGCCGCCGTGGGTAAACTGAACGAGGCAGACTCACACAATCTGTCTGCTTTTCACACAAATGAGGACACAGACAACAGAAGAGGTGAGCAGCTCTACAGTCAGAGCTTTCACTTCTAAATGTCAGCGTATCAAAATAGCGTCAGCTACTTCTAGGGATGATGGGAAAGCGGGTATATCCACCACTAGATTTGAGTGGAAGGGAAGATGGCTACAACCAGCCCACTGTAATGTAAAATATGATGCAAAATTAGTAAGGGATAAGAAATTGACCAAATAACTACTCCAGTCTCAAGAAGAAATGGGTAAAAAGTGCACAAATAATTTTAGTAATCAGTATTTTTGTCTTGCTTTCAAAGTGAAGAATTTCAAGTAAAAATATTGAAAGAATCTTTAAAAGAAAATACATTTACTTCAGAAGCAAAACTTATCTAAAGAAAACAGGAATGTTTTAATAATAATAATAAATTAGATTAAATATAAGATTATTTTTAGAGTATATCCTGAATTAAGCACAACTGATTTATGCTAGACTTATAGATTTATGCTTGATGATGATACTAATAATAATATAAACAACTGGCCACAAATACACTTATAAACATTTTTATTTTATTTACAGGAAAACAAAACAAAAATACTGATTAAAGTGATTTTGGTGGTAATTATATCAGGAATTCAGTAAAGTAAACAGCAGGGTGTCAGAAAAACAACATAGATCATAAGTTCTCCTCAATGTTAATCTTGAAATTGTTCTCGGAATGATCTGGATCACAAATCCAGATCACAAAATCACAAAAACCCTTCTAATATAAAAGGAGAAAAGCAGCACACTGCAAGTGACAGCCCTGGTTAGCATCACGTCCAGAGCTGTGACTGGCTTCTGTATTCCCAATAGGTCTACGCTAATAAGACACGTCTTTTATATCTTCAGAAGCCATCAATGGAGGATGTGCTCATTAACAGAACAAGAAACTGTTTTTGTAGCTCAATACTGCTGTGAAACTAATTCATACACATAATTAACTATTATGGATTAAAAAAAAAAAAAAACTATTATGTGCAATGTGTCTAAAAGCACGCAATCATTTAAAGAACAACTTTCATTTAAAGAAAGGGAAAGTGTTGACATAAGTCACAAGACATCTTGGAAGTTAAGTATATTGCTCACAAGGTTGAAAGAAATGAACTGCCAATACCGTCAACATTCCTTGGCATTCCCTAACTGGGATCTGAACCATAAACAGTCTGGTTGCTGGCGTGGATGTCTAATCCACACATGCCTCAATGTCTGCAAGACAGTTTACTAGTCATTACCATGGCTCTTGACGGCACTTCTTTTTCTTTTCCATTTTTTTTTTCCTTAAGATGTGTCTTGTTTATTGCCAAGAGCTCAAGACCACCTTCCTTTGAACTACAGGCTACTGAATATAAAGTGGAGCACTACTGTTTTTAAGAGGACCGAACGTCAGTTCATTGGTGCACTACTATGAAACATTACAAAATATGCCAAGAGTTTGGGAATAGCAAAACTCTTCCCTTTAAATATGCTGTCAAAACATCAACCATGCTATATAATCATTAGTTTATGTAATTCTATATACAGTGGCCAAAAAAAAAGTATTTGAACACTTAAGCCACATTTCAAATGTCAGAACTTATATGCATGAAATAACAAAATAGCAAACCAAGTGTCCTCTGCTATCAAATTATGCTGCATATTTTGTCTTGTTATATCTGTAATTTCTATGGACATTTTCCGCTAATATTTGCCAACCAGAATGGGACTCAAAACATTTTTTGATGAAATATTTTGCTTAGAAAGTGTGCCTATGTTATCATTCTGCACAGTAAATAACACTTGGTTTGTTATTTTGTATATATTGCAATGACATTTGTTTTTAAAGTGTGACTTAAAGCAACAGTTCACCCAAAAATGAAAATTTCCCGATGATTTACTCACCCTCAAGCCAGGTGTTTATGACTATCTTCTTTCAAGATGAACACAATCAGAGATATATTTAAAAATATACTTAGTCCTCCAAGGTTTATAATGGTTGTAAATGGGGGGCTGTGTTTTGAAGTAAAAAATAATGCATCCATCCATAAAAAAAGAAATCCATACGACTCCAGTGGGTTAATAAAGGCCTTCTAAAGTGAAGCGATGGGTTTTTGTAAGAAAAATATCAATATTTAAAACTTTATAAATTCAAATAACTAGCTTCCAGTGGACGACCGTATGCAGAATGCGCAAGTCGATTTACGGCGGAAGAGTATCCCTTTGACCTGATGCACAATGTAATGACGAACGCGGAGGCGCATAGGAGAGGGCAAAACAAATCACCGGTCACGGATTATAAGTCTAAAATGATAATTTTTAAAGAAATTTGATATAAGAGAAGAGGAGCTTAAATTTGTTGTACATCCCTATTTGTCTGAACCGTGAGAGGCGTCTAAGCTTCCAATACTCTTACATCCGGCGTCATACATCGCGTCAGAGGATTACTAATTTGGCGCAAGTCGATTTTTGCATTCTGCATACGGTCGCAGTTTATTTTAGTTTATAAAGTTTTAAATATGGATATTTTTCTTACAAAAACCCATTGCTTCACTTCAGAAGACTTCAATACGTCTTCTGAAGTGAAGACTTCACAACCATTACAAACCTTGGAGGACTAAAAATATTTTTAAATATATCAATATCAATATACCGATTGTGTTTGCCTGAAAGAAGATACTGTAGTAGTCATATACACCTAAAGTAGGATGGATTGAGGGTGAGTAAATCATGGGACAATTTTCATTTTTGGATGAACTATCGCTTTAAAGGTATAGTTTACCCATAAATTAACAGTCTTCATTTACTCACCTTTACGCAGTTCCAAACCTGTATGACATTTTCTTTGGCAGAACACAAAAAGAAGATCCATACAATAAAAAGGGATCTAAAATGACACCAAAAAAGACATTTTTCAATATATCTTCTTTTGTGTTCTACAGAAGAAATAAAGTCACACTGGTTTGGAATGACATGATGGTGAAAAAATGATGACAGAATGAACTATCCCTTTAAGTGTCTAAATACATTTTTGGAGCCACTGTACTGTATATGTGAACAAACAGAATGAATAAAGAACAAAAAGTTTGCAAATAAAGGGATGCATTAACAATTTATCTCAATATGTGATACTGTGCCCAAGTGCGCCAACTAAGCGATAAAATCACCTTCCAACAAATGGCTTGTCATTTTATACTCATGTACATGAAGTCGGATGTTTGGATATCATTTATCACATGCCAGCAGGCTGACAGTTGAGTGGTATGGAGCCAATGGGTGTGTAATACATATATACGTGCCTGAGTATGTACTGCAGGAGATATGAACCGGCAGGCATGAACGCATCTCCTGGTTAATTGCACAGCCTGTGACCGCAGCCACATCCCGCTTTCCCGGATATATCTCCACAGTACATACGCATTAGCGGCAGCGTATACGTGCTCACGTATATACACTCCCTCAAATCCACAGGCGGCGAAATGACAATGCTGCGACAATTCAACATGCAGCGCACATGAAGCAAACTGCAAGGATGCACAAATCCCTCTCTTTCCCTTCTCATCTGTCCCCCCTCTCTCTTTCTCTCTGGTTTTAATGAATGGCAGGGTGATGAATAAACTGCATGAATCAAATCAATCATTGAATGAAGGAGAGGCGGGTACACACCTGGGCTCTTATACTGATCCGGGCTGGCCAGGTGCTGGAGAGGGGAGTTGCAGGCTGATGTGGCATGCTCGCTTTGCAGCAGCTGAGCCGCCTGGGGGCCCAGGGAGCCATAGTCCGCAAAGGAGAAGGGGGGCCCCCGTTGGTCGCTTGGCGAGGAATAGAAACCGTAATCGGGGAAGCCTGGGAGATACAGTACAGGGGAGGAGGAGGAAGGGAGGAGGATGAGGGGTGGGACTCCATCATTGGGGGAAATAGGACTTTGCATAGTAATGTTATGAGGCAATGTTTACTATCTGACTTGCATGGTTGTACAATGCAGGAAGATAGATGGTGAGTTTTTAAAGCCACATCTCGCTGTTTCCCCTGTGTGACTGTGTGTGTGTGTGAATGTGACGGTGAGTGTGTGAAGACTTACTGGACGCCACTGTACAATACACTGCTATAAACATTCGGGTTTACTGCAGACGGAGGTACTGACACACTACAAATCAAATAAGCAAACGGAAGTCATGGTTTTAAAAACTTTTGTTTGGTGATTACATAAAACTGACTGACCTTAATAGATATTCTGAGAGAGGAGCGCGCTTTATTTGAAATGCTAATTTGCATTCAGCATCCACAAATACAACAAGTAGGAAAATATCTAGAAAACCACTGTCTGGTATTCTTGTTTTTTGGTTAACCAAACCACAAAGCATGTGTTGTGTAATGTCATCCTCTTTAAAAACATCATATTTGTAAATGAGAATCATTTTTCTTTTGGATATTGGATATATTCATTATTTTAGATTATTGCGCTTGAGTGCATGTGGGTCTCAATTTATTGAACAAACTATTACGAGTGAAATAGACGCTTTTACTTATTACATACAGTGGCCTAACAATGTTTTTGGACAGTCATATCAATACATCAAATCAAATTTCATTTACTTTTAACAAAAAAAATAACTAAAATATTTCCCAAAAGATATTTGTGAGGTTTTAATTGTAAAAATCAAAATAAAGGAAAAAAAAAAAATATTTGGACACATTGTAGTGAATAAAACAAAAACATCACCATTTGATGGCACTTTGTTTGAAATTCAGTCATTTAAAATTATGACTTCAGTGTCAAAATACTTTGTGTGTGTGTGTGTATATATATATATATATATATATATATATATATATATATATATATATATATATATATATATATATATATATATATATATATACACACACACACACACACACACTCAAATGTTGCTTGCAAGATATGACCAAAAACAACTATTATGTAACCAAACTCAAGTCTGTCACTATCTCTGTGCGAAAAGCAGTCACATATGAGAAGATGTGACCTTGTAGCTGAGAAGACCACCTGAAAATTGTCCATAGCTGATGTTGTGTAATTAATCTGACCCCATCCTGCACTGCCTGCTGTTGTTGTTACAGACTTGAGGGAAGGCGTTAAAAAGAGGGAACTCACAGAACTTCAGTGTACCTGTGTTAACTGTTTACAAATAGTCAATATAGCCCCTCTGCTAGGGTTTTATATCAGACAACCAATCAGCCCAGAGAACGCCTCATTAGAGCATCCTTGGTGAGGTACTATATTCGATTCTTCTCCCATTCCTCTGCCTTAATTAGTTTCCGAGGATCTCAGATATACACAGTAGAACAAACGAGGTCTATGCCAGCCTACATTTAAGAAGAGTTGAGGAAGTGATAAAGAAATATAAATAAAAGAAACGAGAAAGGAAAGTTGATTCTCTCACAGGCCGTTGCTCTGACCTTCTCCAATCACTCATTAATTATCCACCTCTAGTCTGCTGACTGCTCACCTCAGCCCAATCCTTGAGTCTGCTCTAATGTAAAAACAGCAATGGCTGCGTTTTTGGTCGCCAAACACATTTATTAAAAACCCAGTGATTTGTTGGTATTGCTTATAAATTATGTGGACACCAGTGTTAATCTGGAACAAAAGGTTTTTAAATTTCATCAAAATCTGCGCAGAATGTTCAAATCACACTGTAAATACGCTCCTTCTGTTATGACTCACTAAACCACTTATTATAATGTAATTTTTTTGGTCTTCACAACAAGGACTGTTTTCAAACGTTGATTTTGTTAAATGATGATACATGTATAAATTTGAATATTTTGTTTAATTGTGCATTCAAATAAAATATTTCGTACATAAAACTAAATTGAAAGGATTTTAAAAAAACTAACTAAAACACATCAATTCACGCTGGTGTACAACTACAGCTAATTCGCAAGTTTTGTTATTCCAGCTACTCTTATTACTAACAGATGCATAAAGACAAATGTACAGTCATGCAATCTCATTACACGAGCATATAAAGTAGAATGAGGTGTACCAAAGCCCCCAAAGCAAAGTTAATAAAGATTTGTTTTTAAGGATTCTGGCATGTAGGACGTTGACTGGCTTGCACAAACCCCAAACCTGAACCTCTGTTGAAGACATTTGAGAAGAAACAAATCCCTGCAACCTGAGGAGCGGAAGCTGTCAGGAAGGACTAACACCCCATTAATGCCAATGGTTTTGCAATTAATTTTTCAACAAGCACATACAGGTGTGGTGTTTGCAGTCGACACATTTTTGGCTATGTAATGTACCTTTCTCAGGCGTCTTTCCAAGAAAGAGCAAAGTGAAATATGTGTTAAAAATTCCTGTTTTTACATTCTGTTTCAGGGACTGCCAAAACAGACCGGTGAAATAATTCACAGGCACAAGTACTGAATAAAATGCTTACGATCAGTAAACAGAAACGAGCACGAAAATCCCCGTCCTGCCAGTACCTACACTCCCAAATGCGAATAAATCACAGATGCATCTCGACGTTCAAGCTCTCTCCCGCTAACTGCGCAAAAACGAAGGAAATGCCTGAGGTATGCTCAGAATCTTCAAGTGTTTCGGCTTCCCGGAGAGGAGGGGAAAGCCCACTCCAGTGCGCACATCTTTAATCATTTAAGGAAAGCAACCAAAAATGCACTTAGGCTGAATCCATTTTTGATGGGCCTCACTAATAGATGGGCGTCCTTGAGGTTCAAAGGGAACTCTGGACGCGCCTCTTAATTAGACAAGCTGCCATCCCGTCCTGTTTCCCCTCATCTTCCTAATTAGATCTTTAACAACAAACAAATGAAGACCTTTTACAGGCGCGTGCGGCATGGCCCGCCTCGTCCCCGCCAAGGGGGGGCGGTTTGTGGGTACAGAGACGTCCTTTTTGTCTAACATTCCCCGGCCCCGGTATGCACAACAATGGCTGAGTCCTGCTGCAATCTGCATAAATATTACGCCTAATTTCCATGGAGCGGGGACGGCGGGACGCAAAATACGACATTACCGCACATACAACAAACACACCTGGTTTCTTTGTTTGCATTGACATAGAAAATTAGACCTGAAAAGCTGTTCGTTTTAATGCTGTGGCAGGAAAGGTCTAATAACGGCCTGCAGAAATTATGTTTATTATCCAGGTAGATCACATCCAATGACAGTGCTATCTGAAGCAGAAACACGGAATAAAACACAGTTAAAAACTGCCCATTTACTGTCTATAGAGAAAGCCATCTGGCGGAATAGGGCTGCTTGATTACCTTTGCCGGCTAATTCTCTCTCTAAGCGCATGCAAATGATTCACTTTGACCAAGTGGAAGTGAGGGGGGTGGGGGGGTGGGAAGTGGAGCTAAATTAAACACTGCCGTTTTTAAACATCAAAAGTTGCCACAATAATGGCTCCTCCGTGATGTTCCATGGTATTGTATGCTGCCAATCAGACAGAGAATAGCACTCGGAATGTTTTATGCTTCTGTGAATAACTCTGGGATGAACGAGGACGCAGGGTGTGAGTTTTGTGTGCGTTTATGTGTGTTCTTCCATTAATAGGCACTGTGAACACTTCCTTTAACGGCAACCCCACAGTCAAACTGCACAAAAAGCTTAATATCTTCTGTTCTCCTTCCACAAAAAACAAATACCGAACTGTGTTGTGTTCCACAGGCCTCTCCCCTTCGCTCAAAGAGAAATCTAATTACTCTATAATGGCAGGTTTGGGGGGAGCGTGTGCATCGTTGACAGGTGATAGATGCGTAAACTCACTTCCCCCGACTTGATGAATAGTGGTATAGAAATGTGAAGCGCTCGTTCACGGTGGGTGTACGACAGCACCTCGTCTATTCATCATTTTGCCTCTATGAGCCGCATGGAGGCCCACAAACACACTCTGAGGTCGTGTCTGAACAGCTGGGAGTAGGTCATCCAGATGTGCCTTTGTCTGGGCAACATCTGTACTGAGCCCAGACCCCCCAGCAAGGGGAGGGACAGGGGGCCGACGTGGGAGCGAGCTCAGAATGGATGCACTCTGGAAGGTTGTCAACCGCACCATTACGAAGCCCATCTGGGTGCTTCAGAGCTGTTGCTGAGATGAAAGCACTGGTTGCTTTTTACTCCCCCCTACCGCTGTAGCTTTGTGTTGTTATACATAATATCTGTCAGAGCAGCATCAAGAAACAGATACATAAATACATGAATACGTAAATAAGAGGCCCTTTTATCAGCTGTTTAATGAACAGAGAGTGGCAATTTGTCACTGCTACAGGCATCAACACAGTAGTGGATAGTCTTTTTTCTAGTTGCATTAAAGTAAAGACTGCATCGAGTGACAGCCAGTGCAGTATTAAGACAAGAGCAAGATAATGGTTGGTCAATATGATGCTCGAGTTAAAAAAGAAAATTTAACAGTACAGTTGTTTTATTAATTATACAGTCTGCTTAACACTAACAATGAGGGAGACATAAGTAAGAAATAAAAGCTTGACAGCAATAAAAGTTAAGGTGGCTCATTTCTGGTTAAACACATACTTCTCAGTTCATATCAAACTGAGACTTTCTGTCCTGAATTATTCCTTATTTGTCAAAACGGACAGCAACTGTGAGTTCTAGCCCTCAGGATGGTACTACTGTGCCGCAGGCAGTAATCTTTCCTTGTACAAGAACATCTACTTTTTTTGGGGCAAATCATATATAGACCTGCTTGTATTGATCTGTAAGGCTGTAGGGAAAGTGAAGTGCTAAAGCTCTAGATAGGCATAAGATACACTGGGCCCCATTATACCCCCTGCGCAATGCGGCGCCAGACACGACGCAAGTGTTTTTTGCCAAATTCAGCCTGATGCAGTTATGATTTTCAGATTCAATGCCCATGTCGTTTAAATAGCAAATGCACTCGCACCCATATGTGCACTCGCCCATGGGTGCGCTGGTCTGAAAATGAGGTGTGTTCAGGTGCATTGTTGGCATCTTGCTATTTTGTGGCAACTGAAAACGACTGCGACAACTGACCAACAAAAACCTGGTCTAAAGTCAATGGCGCAGTATTTTTTGTTATTTAAAGGGCGCGTTAGTAATACGTGCCTTTAGGCGGGTGCACAACACGTGCACATTCTGCATGTTACACACACAAATATGCCAAATATTAAAAATAAAAGATCATAATGATTTAACCTTGCGCACAAGCAGATCCATTTCCTCTCTGGAGCAGCATTCAGTCTTTCTGCTTGCAAATTCCGCCATGTAAATGGCGATTCCGTCATGGTGCAAGCGCAACTGGCTTTTAAAGGGAATGGGAAATGAGACTCTTAATGTGTCATGGGTGTGTTTTGTGCGTAACATGCAATAAACCAATTAGAGACTAGGTACAACCCTTTTGGACCATGTGCCTGGCACGACCACCATTTTTTCTTGTTGCAAAAATAGCAAAAGAGGATTTGGACACGCCCTAAGTGCATTTGCGCCATGTGCTTCAGACCATGCACTTAGATTCACTGTTTGAAATGCTATTCACAGAAAAACTGCGACAGATTTCATCTGTCAAGATCTGACAATCATATAGTCAAATCAACATGTTGCAGTATCATGAAAAATATACAATTTAACAAATAAAGCAAAAATGTAAGCAAATTGCAAAACAAAAACAATGAAAAGCAAAACTAAAAGCAAAACAAAAAAGAAAGGAAAATCAAAAAGCAAAGCAAACATACATTGCAAAACACAACAAAATGGAAAACAAAATAAAATGTAAAAACAAAATATAAAAAGCAACCCCCCTCCCCCAAAAGCTACAAACTGCAAAACAAACTACAAAAACAAACAAAAACACTAAACAAAAAGCAAAACTGAAAAAAAGCCACAGTTCTGCTTCTACCTTTTTTGTTTTTGTGTGCTAACCCCTTGCTTTCTGCTTCATCTTGAGAGTAAGTCAAATCAACATCTTATTTAACTAAATGACTCCCAACTTCCACATCAGACCACTTTTATTGAGTAAAAACAAATGATTCAAGGAGATTCTTGAGATGAGCTCTGTGTTTCATGGAGACACCAAGATGAAATTCTGTTCGTCCAGCAGAAAAGTCTTAGTAAAACTAAAATGTGTTTGCATTGCAATTTAACATTGTCTGTCCGCTACTGAAGGAGGAGGGAGAAAAAAAAAAAAAAAAAAAAAAAAACCTTTCTCCACGTGGATCAGGCTCAGCGCAGTCTGTACGGCTCACACCTGACCTGTCAGCAGTCTATTACCACAATTAGCCTGCTGATGTTAGCAAAATACTGCCATTTACAGAGTCTTTTCATGGGGGGACGATGGAAAAGCTGACATTTCGCAATGTGACTTTCAAACACTTCTTTAAAAAAGCTCAAGGACTGCGGCCTGCCTTGGAAATAGCATTTCACACAATCATCTACTCCAGGCAGAAATGTCAGTCGCAGAGAGGGAATCCGTACACTCCAACAAAAATACAGACTGTCGTTCTATAAAAAGCACTGACCCTGCAATTCCATACTCAGAGACATTATGTTTTATCTCTCTGTCTCTCAATCTCTCTCCACTTGAATAAAGCCGGCAGCACTCTTCCTCTCTAACATATCCTCTACTAGGTGTCAATAAACTTGTCAAATGTGCCTCCAAATTAGCTTTGAAATTTCCGAACATCCACAATTAGCTACCTCATTTCCACCTATGTCATTTTTAAAGAATTACAAGTGCCCTTCGCCGACTCCACAGAGAATCACTCTCCATTCAGAGATGGTCTTTTCTAGTCGTATATATTTGAGTAATTATCATTACAACATGTCCCTTTTAGCTAGAGAAGGCATCGAATAATTTGTCTGCAGATAATGTTTCAACGTTTAGGCTCGAAAATAACGAAAAACCCTAGTTTTGTGGCTAGCGCTCACACCTCTGTGCATAGGTGGAGAGGGGAAGCGGACAGCTAGCTGCAAGACGGTGAAAACATACATCTATCTTCATCAGGAGCGTGACAGACAAGTATGAAGTGCGTTTCATATTTGCAGCATGGGCGGCTGGCACCATAGAGACGGCCTGGCCTAGATTGCACCTGCGGACACCACAGCGAACGAGGTAGACACAGCTGCAGTCCGGGGCCTGTCTGTCAGGATACGACAGCTAATGGAGAGTGACACCGGTTTTCTGTGGCTCCCGC
Source organism: Chanodichthys erythropterus (assembly GCF_024489055.1). Taxonomy (NCBI): domain Eukaryota; kingdom Metazoa; phylum Chordata; class Actinopteri; order Cypriniformes; family Xenocyprididae; genus Chanodichthys; species Chanodichthys erythropterus. Next base: position 21,779,031 of record NC_090237.1, read on the forward strand.
TTCTCTAACTCACACGCGAGTGCACACGAGGCGTACTTTAACCTCGCTGAAGAAAGAAGAACAGATGGAGGGAGGGAAGGGATGGAGAAACCTGAAAGAATTTGGAGGGACATGTCTCGCCCTAGGGACACCGGTGGCCCTTTGTCCCTGGCCCAGGTGAGCCGAGGTGCTGAGGTTGTCAGGTCTCCAGTTCTAGGATGTGCTTTTGTGAGATGTGCAGTGTCAGATAACTTCTGCATCTCCTGTGAGTCATCTCTCTCAGTTTGCCAAAGAGCTATAAGAGTAAGTGGGGCGGCACTGCCAGATTGTCATTCTATAAACACCCGGTTCACTCTGACACATGCTGCAGGAGATCTCAATAAGTCAGATATTGTTTTACACACCTCCTCTGACAAGTATCTTCGAGCTGAAGAAGTATAAATGAGAAAAAGTACTTTCGATCCAAAATGTATAAAGCAAAAGATCCAAAGAGAAGAGACGGCAGACATAATGCATTCTTTCCAAAAACAAGCTAACAGACATGACAACCTACTCAAATCTAGATCTACGGTTTCTATCAGAACCACTAGAGAGGCATGCAGTCAACTAACAGACACATATAGGTCCAAGAAAATGAAGCAGAGAGAAATGGCAAAGATTGAGGGGGAAAAAAAAGGTGAGAACAAAAAATAATACTTGAACTGGGCGGAATAAAGAATGAAATATTGATGAGTGTTAAAGGATTAGTTCATCCAAAACGACAATTCTTCATTATTTACTCACCCTCATGTTGTTCCCAGACTGTTATTGGGGACTGGAGCGTTTAAGCTTTAAAAAAGGATGGAAAAGGACCATAAAAGTATCATAAATCTGGTCTGACTGGACTGTGAATGAATCATTTTGTGAAATGGATCAAAACCAGGGTTATGATCCTTAAATAAAACATTTTTTTTTATTAGTTTAATTTATTTTAAACTGAAATAAAGCTGAAATATATATATATATATATATATATATATATATATATATATATATATATATATATATATATATATACACACACACACAGTGCTTCCCACAGGTTTGAATATACTTGCGGTGGTAGCCGGGTGAAAAATCCTCCTATTACCCACAGCACAAAAATGGTCTACTACATGTGACAAACAAATAATGTGTGATTTTTAACAGTATTTTTTTTTATTGAAATTAATTTTAATTACATAGCATATTCCATTTAATTACATACTAATATTATGCATTGTAAATTATGCAAAATTACAGCATTTAAATGGTTAACCTTTTCCTATGTTCTCCTTGCTGTCATATAGTCTCTCTCTCAGTGAATGGGACACAGATTTTACTAGTAAAATTTATAAAATGAATAATATGTGTAAAATAATGTTCTGAGTCTTTTCTTCCTGTGGGAAAGACTACAGTAATTTACTATGAATTAAATGGAAATCAAATTAAATACAATTTATTGTGTAACCAAAATACCAATAATGCCCGAAAGAAAAAACTTAGCGTGTGACTTTTAATTATAAACAAGCCCGAAATACACCGGGACTCTTATTTTGAAATGTATGATCTATTGAAGGCTGATCCTTCAGATTCTTACAATCTTCTAAAACATTTTATATAAAGGCCATAATGTAGACTTTGCAATAATTCATCAACTTGAGTTCATTAGCAATCGCTTGGCATAAATCTGCGCTTTTCCTTGATTGATTTCATTGATCTTGCGCGGATATAAAAGGATAAGAGGATAAAAATAATAAAAGCAAAAATGTGTCTCCAAATATACTTGGGTGGCCGTCCCAAGTAAAGTCTATGTGTGGGAAGCACTGATATATATATATATATTTTTTTAGATGAAAAACAAACTAAAGTAAAATTAGAAATGTTGAGAAACTGAAATTTTAGTTGACGCATAAAAATTACTAAATGGAAATAAAAAAATAAAAAAAACTGAAATAAAAATGAATTAAACCTAAATATTAATATGTATAAAAACAATAAAGATGATAAAATCACATAAAATATTAACGTAAAATGAAAACAAATCTATTTCAAAATATTAATAAAAACTCTGATAGTACATAAAACATAACAATGCATTTCTACTGATCTCAGTACATATAATGAATGCACCAAGGGTGGATGTCAAGATTTTTAGTGAGAAGAAACTTTTTTTTTTTTTTTTTTTCACATATGCATCACTTTTGAAAGTTTTAGCCCCCATACATTTCTCCTTTTTTATTTATCTGAAAAATGACAGATTTGAAATAACATGAGGGTGAGCACTGCAGGTTGCACTATATAAGGAGGGATGGTTTGAATATAATCCAGAAACCCAAGATAGAGAAGATGTACAAGGTGCAGGGACAAACCTTCCGCTGGAGTGTGACCAGAGGAGAGTGTGGAGAGAGGAAGTCAACAGGTGCTGTCTCTGACTTACACACACTGGCTTTCAATCAGGACCAAACCAAACAAGAGAGAAACAACAGAAACATGACCATCGGCCTGGTATCCTACTACACACCAACACATCAACAGGGTTGGTTTGAGGGTGTTTTTATGATCATTGTAATACAAACGTTAGGACTCCACTTCAAGAGCTAGATGAAATCGCTACCATGCGATGAACTGTTTCATGGGCCCTGTCCATAAATAATGAATACCATTCAAATCACACGTACCGTTTAGCCTAGCTAAAGTATGCGTTTCATTCATTTTATTACCTTACTGCTAATAAATAATCATAAAATAGAAGCTGCTCTTGAGTATCAGGCTTTAAATCAGGGGTTCTGTAAGATATTTTTTGTAAGGAATGAATATTTTTATTTAGCATCAAGACATTTATAATGTTACAGAACATTTCTATTTCAAATAAATTCTGTTCTTTTGAACTTTTTAAACATCAAAGGATCCGGAAAAAATGTTTCCACAAAATATTTTGCAGCAGAACTGTTTTCAACATCGATAATAAGAAATGTTGGTAATACTTTACAAAAAGGTATTGTGCGTATTGTGTTTGCGCTCTGGAGAACATCAAATGTTTCTTTTTACACCGTGTTTTTGCAGTGGTGAGCAATGTAGCCAATCACTGTCATGTTTGTTGATCTCTTGAACACAATGGCCAATCAGGGGTGATTTTAGTTTAGTCAGAATCCACTCAGAGTATTTTGAAAAACAAAAGTTTTTTCCATGCTGCTAAGATGACCAACAGCCAATTACATATTAAGCATCAGAAGTGGCATTCACATATAAATGTGGGATTCAATCACAAAATTGCAATAACTGACAGTGATAACCATAGCATGGGACAAAAATATGCCATGTCAAAATAAATAAGCATTAAGCAAAGTAAATGCACGACTAATAGATTAATAGAAAATACTCACATTTTCTTATCAACATTTTTGAAATTCTATTACAATTATTTGTAAAAATAATGACTTGTAAATAAACTTAAATGTCTCATTGTACATTGCTATTCTTGTTATGATAGAGCCGTCGCTTACACATTACATCTACACTAGATCACCCTCACTAATTTCAGAAGCAATTTTTATTTCTTGAACCGGGCCTGCCTTGGTTGAGAATCTCAGTTTTAAACATAATATTGCATCAAGCAAGTGGAGGAAGAGCAACAGCCCTCGGATGATCGACGGAGATTATGCAGCTATGAAGATGATCTGCAAGGGCCGTCTCCAACGTCACCATTTTGCCAGAGTACCACGCAGAATATAGTGCGACAGCTCGTCTGTCAGAGTGGAGCCTCTGACTTTCACCGTACCCTTGCCGGCAGGTTTGCGCAGGAGTTAACTGACTGACAGTCGGCACGCAAACACATCACATCCTCCGCCTAGCAGCAAATGTATGCACAGCAGGGGTGTATAAATTGTGCTGCGCAATGGAGATCAGTTGGGTAATAGATGATGAGGTTCTTGGAAAAGGTCATCCTTAAATGTCAGTGCTCTGTCTCAATGGCTTTCTCACTTCTGTCACAACGCAGCCATGGAGCGACTCCATCAGTCACAAAAGAGTGCAACTGCGCCATCAGCTTAAGACGCTAGCCATGGGGGGTGGGAGGGTGATAAAATAACTACACTGGCCTAATAAACTTGGTCCAGTGGGCCAAGACCTTACCTAATCACATTCCTCTCCAAAACACACAGTATAACCCAAGCTTTCAATGTTCAAATAAAAAATTAAGCTCACTGGATCTGAATTTCACAATGCCAGCGTAGTATGACTTCTTTGAACTATAACCACAAGCTGTTTAAAAGTCTGGAGATGCTATCACCTGAGAGTCATTTCTCATGTAGCTCTCGTTTTAAACTCAGAGCTCGCTCCAAACAAGCCTGGCGTAATTCACACACATTAAACAGCAACGAGATGCAGAGAGCTGTTTTTTCAGGCTAAGTTGGTTTCTTTAGCCAAGTGCTAATCAGAATCAAACATGTCTGATTGGGTGGAGAGGCATGACTGATTGGCTCACGCTCTGTCGACTGCACTCCTTCAAACCGTGCGCTGAGCCACTTTTACGCCTGTCTGCCAATTACACCGGGGTGGATAGCTGTCTGCCGAAGTGCAGGTGTCAATGGAGCAAACTCGAGTATAGGTACGAGTTAAAATATGCAATAAATGCATGCGTATGCGCAAAAAGGTGTGTTCACACTATTTCAGTGCACTTCATTTTGTCAGACAAATTGGTTGAAGTATCAAATGTAGAAAAGGTGGACATTACACACACACAAAAAAGTCAACTTTCATATTACAAGCAACTTAGAATATTAAACTTACAATGTCAAGTTTTTCATATTTGTAAACCGTATGTTCGTTTTTTTTCAATCTGTACTTGCAAATTCATAATCCACGCTTTCATGATCCGTTCCCACAGTTTTAAAACTGTACTCACAGATTTGTGGCCCATCCCTCATTTTAGAAATCTGCGCCGACTGATTTAACTATGGCTCACCTATCAGTTACACTGACTGCAGTAGGTTTACATGGTAATGTAGTAAACTAAAAACAACAACAACAACACGGTCATCCACAGACACAGTATAAAGTACCCTACCCATATGAAAGGCGAACCCAGGACTGACAATAAATCCAAAATAAATGCAAAGAAACAGTTTGTAATATTAACTTATCCTATTTAGTCATTAAATACAAATAATCACTGCCAGGACAGGTCATAAAAAAGTGTTTAGAACTGAAAAATCTGTAAACATAAATGTAAAAAGTAATTAAGTGACTGATTTCAAAAGTGAACAAGAAAGTACCATTACATATTATATAGAATAAGTGGCAGGTCTATTATTTTGCATTTACACTCCAGGAATTAATGCACAGATCATTTGAGATTGTTTTGTTTTGTCCATTGCTATGGTTATCATTGTCTATTGGATTCAATCACACATTTAAATATGGTTGTCAATCCATAAACTTTGCAATGTGTAGTTAGAAGCATGAAAAAATATACATTATATACAGAAATTGAGCAATGATCACTGCTATTATAATCACTGAAGCTGTGCTCTTGCGAAAACTCCCGTTATAATCAATGAAGCTGCATCTCTGACATTGTGTTTTATACTTGGTTATAATTAAAGTTGGTTATAAGTTGGTTATAATTAAAGAACTTCGTGAGCATGCAGAACTTGTGGTGAACGGAAACTTCACCACTTTGATTGGTGTTGAGATGATTCTGACGAATTTAAACATATGATTGGCCACTGTGTTCACGCGCTCAACAGATATGTCTTTGATTGGCTACATTGCTCAATGCTCAATGCTGCAAAAACACGTTGTGAAACCTTTGACATTCTTCACAAAGCACTAACACAAACACTCATGGGAGCGTTTGAAAGCATTGGGTTATTGGTGTATACTGGTACTGCAGAACGGCAGGTATTGCCACATTAAATGATCAAATACATCTTTGGAAGGACAAAGATTAATTTTGGTGGCCGCCAAAATATTTTCAATGCAGGAAAAACCCTGTAATAATAATAATTATAAAGAATGAATGGAGGCTTAGGCTCCTTGGTCAACTGAAGGTTGTCATGGAAAGGCTTTATGTATTTTGTATTGATGTTTGACATTAGAAAATTAAGGGCAAAATGTAGGCCTATTGAAAGTACTCCAACCCCTGTCTATAAAATGTGAGAGTATTAGAATATGACAAATAAATAAATGGACAAGATAATGATGCATAATTATTATTAAATGTTATCTATTCCACCCAGTCGCCACTATAGCCTAGACTTTAAGCATGCAGTTAAGACAGCTGTATTCAATTTGATTTACAATAAAACAATATACAAAAGGTTGGTTAACAGAACTAGAAGCTTGTTCTGTTCTTGTGTTGGAAGACTACAGATTTCTAAAATGACGGATGGGCCACAAATCTTTGCAAAACTGTGGGAACGGATTGCAAAAGCGTCTGCACGGATTGTGAATTCGTGGGTATGGATTGAAAAACTGAAGGTACAGTTTACAAATCTGAGTGCACGGATTGGAAATTCGTGGGTACGATTTATTAATCCATGGGCATGATTTGACAAATTGCAAAACTGTGGCCACGGATTTGCGGGTCTTCTTGCGGGTGACTTCTTGGGCTCCGCAGATTTGCATGGGGACTTAACTTAATATTAATGCTCGGCTTAATGTAAAATGCAAGCTTACTGAACTTGAATCCACAAGTAAAAAACTTTTCTTTTTTTTTTGAGTTTACAGAACTTTTATACATTATGTTTGACAAACTCTAATTGTTAAGTTGGTCCAAAAAAAAAAATCACAAGCTGAATATACTCAATGACAAGTCAAGTCTTCATTTTTTTTTTTTCCCAACCTGAATTTTTTATTTTTTTTTTAACAGTAACAGTGTGAGTGTGTATAAATAAACTCGCCACCTGCTATGGAATCACTTTCTGATGGCCAATTAGCCAAGGCCATCATTTCCCATCGTGCTAAAGGCCAGACGTCAGCGAGAAGGCCGAGGGCTGTTCCTCCCTGCTGTTTATTTATTTAAGTATCCTTGCATCTTACAGACAAAGTCAGATTGATAGATTAAGCTATCCAGCCTCCAGATCAATAGCCACAGTGGAACGAAAGAGCGACTGGGAACTGTTTAATGTGCACACACTGTGTTTTCTAGACAAAGGCGAACAAAATTTGTCCGAATGACGGAAGAAGGAATTAACGACAAAGAGCACCGACGATTAAATGTGAGAACTCAACAAACCATGAGAAATGAAAAGGCTCCCATGTGTAAGTCTGTTTGTAATAGTCTTTTGTGTATGTGTGTGGTGGGGGGTGGAAGGGGTTTAGCGAAACAAATACAGCAGCTACGGTAAAGTACAAATGGCAGCACGAGCAGAAGCCGGCCCATGTGCCCTGATCTGTTACCAGTTTCACCGACCAAAATCCTGACATTAACTAAACTAAGAAAAAGGGGGGGAGGGGAATAACTGGTCCCAGACCATTGGCTAGTGGGCCGACTTCTGCCAGCACCATAAATCACATCTACAACAGGAAAGGAGGGGAAGGAGGCAGGAGCCTTGAGTCCTGTCCTTTCCTTCTAACTACAGACTGTGTGTATGTGTGAGTGCATATGTGTGTGAGAGAGGACAGAGGCGGCTAGAGTTAAGAGCAGCATGGAGAGAGCAGCAGTCACACAGATCTACGGCCAGAGCGTTTACCTGGCCCTGTGCTCTGAGGGTATGCTGCGTAGCCGCCTCTTCCACGGGCCCCCCTACCTGAGCCGCGCGCTGCCGCCACTGCCGCCGCCGCCGCTACTGGACCGTACGCTGTTGCCGGGAAGCCTGTGCGAGGGGTGGGGATAGGATGGGGTTGAGGAAAGAGGAGAGTAGATAGTGGAGGACAAGGCAGAGGGAATGAGAGTACAACAAAGAAGGAAACAGGACAGAAAATGAGGAGGAATGATGAAATTAGAGGCGAGGAACAGGGTGGAAATAGGGAGTAGTGAAGGAATGAGAGGAATAGAGAGTAAAAAAAAAAGGGAATAGGGTGAATAATGAGGAATTAGTGAAAAGAAAAGAGAAGAGTGGAGAGGAAATGGAAAAAAATGGAAATGTAAAGAAATGAGAGGAGAGGGGAATAAACAGACAGGATAAAAGGAGGGAAATGGAGAAAAAATAGGGAACAAGGCAGAAAGTGAGGAATGAGACCAGAGAGAAACAAGGCAAAAAAAAAAGGATGGAAAAAGAAAAAATAAGAACAAAAATAGGGAACAGGGTGGAAAATGGGCATTAGTGAAGGAATGAAAGGAGAGGAGAGAAGAAAATAAAATAAAAACAGGGAACAGGGTGAAAAATGTGGAATAGTGAAGGTATGAGAGGAGAAGATAGGGTGGAAAACAGGAGTAGGTAAGGAACAAGAGGACAGCAGAAGAGGAAAAAGAAGGAACAGGGAGGAAAATGGGGAGTAGTGAAGGGAGGAGAGGGTAAAAGGAGAGGGAAAAATGAGAGGAGAGGATAAATTAGAAAATAAAGCAGGATCAAGCTACCTCACAACATTACTGACTCATAAAGTTGCTGCAGTGTCTGTGCAGGTTCTGCAGGCTGCTGTAATGCACCGTGTACTGTGGGCGTCTTCAAATTGCGGAGGAGACTGCAGTGGCCCTAATGCACTCTGGGTATTTCTGCATGGGTGACCACGCTGCTCCTTAGCTTATCTGTTTGGAGCACACAGCAGGAGGGCCACGGTCGAGCATCAGACTTTCGGATATGCTACTGAGCTTGTGCGGTCAAGTTACTGTGATAAAGTAATTAGATTTCGGTTATCATGCAAAATGTGATGGGACTAGAATGCTTTAATGGTGGAAATATAACACTGCAGTACACAGTTATTCAAGAACCTAACATTAGCCTGAAAAAAAAAAAAAAAAAAAAAAAACTCACTTTAGACAGAAAAAACAACAATAATGAAAATAAATCCCTGTATTTGTTGGTATGAAATCAATGTGTAAGCTAAATATGTCTGATTATATTAACGTCCTGTTGATGTGTTTTGACATCAGTGGCATATGAAATGTCTAGTCAGTAACACTTTAATGCACTCACAATGTATTAAATCCTCTTATAAATAAATTAAATAAAAAAATAAATGAATAAAAAACATTTTGATGAAAATTACAAATATTTTTAGGCAAAAAAAAAAAAGTGAGCCAACATTTCTGTGATTTTTTTTTTTTATATTGCCATATAGGCTAGTCTATATTTGCCTATAGGGCCTGTCTGTATTTTCATTAAAATTAGTAATTTAGTCATTTTAGTTTTGTGTCTTTAGCATCACAACACACACTAGACATTCATTCATCAAGCAAATGAGAATTTTCTACTCATGCAGCTCTATCTTCCATAACACCTCATACAAATTACAAATTCACGGTCTAACAAGAGCTGAAAAGAGACACGAGACCAGGGGCGAGTCAGAAACCACAGCTCGACTTCCATAAAGGCAGAGAGAAATCCGGCAAGAGCCAGAAAGATGATCCAGCGCAACACTATAGGGTTAACTCCAACCATGACCGGCATCGGCAGCACAAAGGCGATATGGAAATGGCTCCACGCTCCCAACACTTTGTAGTCCACTTAAGTCACTTATCTCTGCGATGCCGCTCATGTTTGGGCGGGAGAACGAGGAAGCGAGACAGAGACGGAGAGTCGTAAAGCCGAGCAGGCGAATCGTCCTCCGGTTTATGCCTTGAAACTCAATCAATCAGGAGGATAATTTGGTCTCCAGGCAGTGTGAACTGATGCTACAGTCACACCGGGCCCTGGGTGCTGTACGGGCACCGTGATTTGTGAGCAGGGCTGGATGAAAGTGTCTTCATCTCCTACCCGGTTTAGTGGCTCTTTATGGTGTTATTACGAGATTAGGCATCAGGGATTAATTGCTCGCTTCCAAGTGCCCTTTAATTCACTTTAACCGTGCGTTACACAGGGGAAAGGAACAGGTACTTGTATGGCATGGTAGCATGGGAGGGGACGTGATGCATGTGTGAAAGTAACCGAAGAAAGTAAACCAACTGAGGGTGAATGCACCGACTGTAATGCCCGAGATTCATGTTTACAAGACATTGGATTAATGGTTTTATGCATGACTACCTTCCATTAAAAACAATAGCTCTGTTTCAAAGCCTATTGAGCTGCCTCATTGCCTAAATAGCGAGCTGCCTTCTGAGGCAGCATTCTAATCATCATGGAAACTCATAAGTGAATGATTTGAAATGCTCTACATAGGCAGAAACTCATTTAGAACATCAATAGCAATTCACAATTGATTCTAATAGAGTTTGATGTTAGCATATTGCTAAGCTAATGTCACAATCATTGATGCAAGACATGAATGCCAAGTTAAATAACTCATTTTTAATTACACTAAACTATTTGTACCAAATTTGAGAAAACAAGGCAGCATTTTTAAGGCCCAAAAATGGAAATGATATTCTTTATTCACCCTGCTGGGATTGGGAAGATGTATATAGGTCATTGACAAATAAGGTTTTTAGAAGTGTAAAAAAAACCTAATGGAGATATTATTAAGTTTTATCAAGTATTAACAATGAGATTGTGTGTGTGTGTGTGTGTGTGTGTGTGTGTGTGTGTGTGTGTGTGTGTGTATATGTATATGTATATATATATATATATATATATATATATATATATATATATATGTATATGTATATATATATATATATATATATATATATTATAAAATCAAATAACACTGCTTTAGTCACCAGCGAAGTCATGCGGTTTAACCCAAATTTCAGTTTCACCGAATGACACTTTTGGTTATATCGAGTGATGATATTTTCAAACAATGCTAACAGGCTGACATATAGCTAGCTAGCAAAAGGACAATCAATCATTTTATATTTAGTACAAGTTTTTTAAATATTACAAATTTTTTTTATGTTTTATAGCGGTTGTACCTAATGACCTGATGTTTCGGGACATGCGCATGAGCAAGTGAAAACATGAATATTTCAAATAGTTAAAAGAGAGTTAGTTACTTTGCTTCATGACAATGTGGCCCTTTGCAGGTGTCTGAAAGATGTCACATCCTGTCACATGATATTAACCGCATGACTTGATCCAAAATGGTCCCTTTATATTGGTTACTCCGAATGACATCAATGAAATTAATTTTTCCTGACATTCATTCTCATAACAAAGCAACGACTTCTACACATAATTTTAATACCATTTTGCACTATGTTGATATATGATGTTATAAAATCATGGCAAAATAAAAAAATATATACATTTATTACATTTTAAGATATTTTATTCATAAATGAATTGGCTGTATTGGCCTTTGGACAGTTAACCCGAATGACCTTTTGACACTTCAACATCTTTAAAATATCTTTATATGTAGCAAAATATAATTAAAACCTTTTGAATTCAATAAAAAAAGATCTAGGTGTACTACCTTACATACTTTGGATGTCATATCTTTATTATTATTATTATTACTATTATTAAAGGCCTTTGGACAAAAAAAAAAAAAAAAAAAAAAAAAAAAGACCCATCACGTCATTGACCCATATCTTCTGTGGAGCACAAATTTTGAAGAATACTTCCAAGAATTTTGCCCATACAATAAAAACCAACGGGGTCCAAAAATAACATTTGAGCCATCTGACTTCAGTGTATGGAAAAACACAACAAAGAAAAACAACAAAACAAATTCACTCTTTTTTATTTCCGCAGAAGAAAGTTATACAGCTTTGGCCATTTTTTTTTTTTTTTTGGTAAACTATTCCTTTAAGGCTTATAATGCCTAAGTAAGCAGCTCACTAGGTCTTAGAACAGAGCAAATGAGCACTATGTCACTATCTTACACGGCGAGTATTTGCGTGTGCTTGGAAAAGAGAGCAAGATAGTGAGAACATGAGTGTATGTGTGGTGGTGTGCCCACGTGTGCATGTCAAAGAGACAGAGAACCACTCAGCTTGCTCAAATCTGCAGTGTTCAAACATCATAATTAAATATTATCATTTTATAGTGAACAATGAAGGACATCCACTCAAACGCTTCGTCAAAGTCATTATTATAATATAAATATAATTATAGAGCAGCTCTCTAATTAAAACACACATCTTTGGCTGCAGCGGTCCGTTCATGATTGAAAGCCAATAGACAATAAGTGGGTGACACTGGCAGATGGTTGGGTTCACATAGAAGGATGGATGGTAATTAGCCCTGTCTCTTACGGGTTCCCTCCTATTCTTCAGCACAGACGCCCTCCAAACCCTCATATTAGTGGCCTTAATAACCTTTCATGTGCTGCTAATGCCTAATCAAATAGGAGTCTTTAGGACAAGATTAGCTGTAGAATTGAACAATAGGACTGAGTGCTTAACATCCAGATAAATTAAAGTAAAGCCTATATAGCAGCTAGTGTTAAATATTTCAGCCAACAATGCCATTTCTAGCACTTGTCGATTGATAATTCTTATTCAAAATGAAACGGTTGCTTCCAGTTAAGAGCATCACCGTCGACTTTGACAATGTGTTTTCACAGCATTTCACATGCAGAAACCCTGAATATGCTACATGTTTGAGACAATCTGACAATCACAACAGATTAAGACAGAAGTGTGTGCGTGAAAATACATCACCTATATACAATGTTGGGGGTAACGCGGTAAAATTGATGCACATTCATTTACTTATGTTGTTGACAGCCAAAAATACTGCTTCAAAACAGAAAAAAAAAAAAAAAAAAACAACAACAAACGCATTTCTTTATATGAAAGGTTTCTTTTTTCCAAGAGACTCAATAATTAAAAAAAAAAAAAATACAAATTTAAATCTCTACAAAGGCAGCAACTCAATGCAGGACACAAACAGCAATCTTATGTTAGAATGTCTTTTCAGGTAATTACAATAAACAGATATTTTCCCTCACCCTCATATTGCTTGGACCCCTGTGAATTTTAAAATACCTTCTTTTTATGTTCTACAAAAGAAAGCAAGTCATTCAGCTTTGGGACGACATGAGGGTGAGTAAACGATGAGAGAAGCATTTAATTTTTTAGGTGAACCATCCTCTTAAGCGTGGAGTTAATTCCGCCACATCAAACTGGGAGTATTTTGATCTCATCTGAGAGGCTGCATTTCATGTACTGTAAATATTAGCTTTAGCCCCACTTATCAGTCTCTTCAGAAAAGAACCAGCTCTTGACATGAGTAAAACATCTCACAGACAATGGTAAACATGCACCCTGCTGTGTCCCGTCAATACCAGCGTTAATTGCGGTGCTGCTGAACTCTACTTTTTTTTTTCTAAGTGGGTACCTCTCCACCCCACAATCATTTGTTTGATGTCAATATTATATGCGGATGCCTGTGTGCTAGAGATCTAGAAAGTTCTGGAAACAAATTACCTACTCAGAAAGCGCAAATTAAGAAGGTTAATTCACACATCTCGTCAGTGCTTTGTTCCTGAAGAGGGTCGGAGGGGCGAGAGAGGGGGGCGTGGGGTGGAGGGGTGAGTGTTATCCCCCAGGAACAGCTTGGCAGAATCAAATCAATTTCATGGCCTCTCTATTACCGAGGACATAACGCCAATATTTAGCTTTCCACTTTTACCCATTTTTCCAGCCTGTTTGCTCGGTCAGTGGCCGTGCTCGGCTGGGCCGGATTGGCCTGGAGTAGGGACAAGGACACATCTGTTCCACCCTGGAGCCCTGAAGGAGATGCCGTCCTCACTCGTCCCCCCTTTCTCTCTCTCTCTCTCTCTCTCTCTCCCACGCTATTTCCTCCTGCTGTCCCCTTACTTCTCTTTTTCACTGCCTCCTGAAGTCTTCTCAGTACATTTTATGAATCTGCAATTTTTATTTTACGATCGCTAATGCCTGTTTGTTCTTGCCAGCAGTCCTCTGGAGACACTCCAGTTTGGACCGCGTGCCGTTTGTTTTCTTTGCTGAATCTGTGAGTCATAGACATTAAATAATTAGACATGGTCGATCATGATTTTAAGTCATAATGGCCATTAAATGAGATTAGTGGGGCTGCTAACATTAAAACAGAAATGGCAATACATCTGATGAATTTGATATTGAATGTATCAGAACATCATTTAAACCCCTAATGAAACTGAATCAAAGAACAGGAACCGTGCCCTTGCTTTTGAACCACACTCAAAAAGCGCTATTAGTTGACGTAGCCATTATAAAAGACATTCAAGAAAGAAATGAATTGTGCAAAGAAATGTGAGTGCTAAAATGAGCATCTTAGGGAAAAAAGGTGGGTAAAAGAAAAGAGCAATCTCACCGACCATCTTTTCATCTGGCAAACGAGAGGTGAGTCATACTTCTCTAGCAGAAGCCCTTGACTTGTATTACATTCAAAAGGGCCTTTCTGCAGAGCTATCAAAGACTGCTGGGAGCTTGGGCAATGAGGCTTCCGAATGCACAAGCCTGAGTGGCGTTCGCCAGCAGAGAACTCCTCCGTATTACGCCCTCCTGCTCACATTTACGACTAATGAGGGTGCTGACGGTGAAGGAGACACGAGATGTGTCGCCGCTCCGGAGTGTGTGGCTTTGGGAATTACAGGTGTGAGAATCGTGGGTCAGCGCTGGCTGTAGGGGTTCAGTTGCTTGTGGCGGAAAGGTGTGAATTCAGCGGCGATTATTTAGATGAGGCGAGCATCGTGGAGGCAAGCGTTTACCACATTCAATGATGGTTATAGAACAATTACACTCGAGTCATCCAGAACCAGAAGTGCTGAAACAAATGCTGATTTGAACGTTTGATGTTATTAACATGAATGCTACCTTAAAGGTGCCCTAGAATTAAAAATTTAATTTACCTTGGCATAGTTGAATAACAAGAGTTCAGTACATGGAAAAGACATACACTGAGTTTCAAACCCCATTGCTTCCTCCTCATGTAAATCTCATTTGTTTAAAAGCAGGCCAATCTCAACATAACACCGACTGTTACGTAACAGTCGGGGTGTACGCCCCCAATATTTGCATATGCCAACCCATGTTCCCAACATTATGAAAGGCATTAGACAAGGGCAGCCAGTATTAACGTCTGGATTTGTGCACAGCTGAATCATCAGACTAGGTAAGTAAGCAATAACAACAGCGAAAAATGGCAGATGGAGCAATAATAACTGACATGATCCATGATATTTTTAGTGATATTTGTAAATTGTCTTTCTAAATGTTTCGTTAGCATGTTGCTAATGTACTGTTAAATGTGGTTAAAGTTACCATCGTTTCTTACTGTATTCACGGAGACAAGAGCTGTCGCTGTCTTCATTTTTAAACACTTGCAGTCTGTATAATGCATAAATACAACTTCATTCTTTATAAATCTCTCAAACAGTGTGTAATGTTAGCTTTAGCCACAGAGCACTATCAAACTCGTTCAGAATCAAATATAAACACCCAAATAAATACTATACTTACATGACCCGAAGCATGCATGCAGCATACATGACGAACATCTTGTAAAGATCCATTTGAGGGTTATATTAGCTGTGTGAACTTTGTAAATGCACTGTATTATAGAGTCGCGAGCTTGATGGGCAGGGAGCAAGAGATTTAAAGGGCCAGCAGCCCCTGAATCGGTGCATAGTTAATGATGCCCCAAAATAGGCGATTAAAAAAATGTATTTTAAAAAATCTATGGGTATTTTGAGCTGAAACTTCACAGACACATTCATGGGACACCTTAGACTTATATTACATCTTGTGAAAAAACGTTCGATGATACCTTTAAATCGCTTAGTATGTTTTATGTGTACATATTGCTTTTTTTCACACAGTGAAGTATAAATTAAGGTAAAAAATATATATATACCATAGACTAATAATGAAAGATAGGCAGAGCTACATCTAGGGACTAAAATTTATTAGACTTGGGGTCAGGTTCTTTTGAAGCCTAGCAACCACCCAGATCACCTTAGTAACCAGACAAAACACTCTTGCAAACACCTTAAACTTAGCAATCACACAGAACACCCATGCAACTGCCAAGGCACTCTAGAAACTGCATAACAAGCCCAGAACACCCTAGCAGCCACATAGCAACCATCCAGAACACCCTAGTACTAGGGATGTCCCGAGCTGACCTCAAGGATCGGTATCAGGGCCGATCAAGCGCCTTTTTTTGACTGGTATCGGCTATCCTAAGCTCGATCCCTTATTTTACATCAGCTGTCATGCAGGTGTCGTGGGTTTGCCAACCGCCATTAAAAGGAAAGGAAGAAGCTCAAATGTGTGTGTGTGTGACGCATGAGAACCAATGAGGTCTGTTCAAGTTTCCGTGTTTACCATATTAGATGTGCACTTTTGTAAGGAATCACTCGAAAGTCATTTACTATTTACTGTTTATTTTAGTTTTTTTCAGGCTATATGAGACGCCGTTGCCATAATGCATTGCTGTGGGTTCTGTATTGCTTAGGACTTGACTGACTGGCAATCTGACACAGCATGCTTTCAAACCTTATCTACACTTATTTTTTTTTCTCTATTGCAATTATTCTGCTTATTGTATAAATAAAATACTTTTTTACATTACTTTTGTACATTTCAGCCACTGAGAAACTCTCTGCACATCCCTGTTTACACTGGATTGATTCTAATAACTTTAATGTACTTGAGGTATGCACAAAGCACTAGGAAAATACGTATCGGATCAGGACACTGTATCGGCAGATACTCAATATTCAAAGACTCGGATCGCAGACACAAAAAACTTGATCGGGACATCCCTATAAAAACTGCATAACAGCTATTCAAAACACCCCAGCATTTATCTAAAACACCCTATCAACCACCCAGAACACCCTAGAAATCACCTGACAACTACATAGAACACTCTTGCAACACCTAAAACATCTCAACTGTCTAGAAACCAGACATAAAAATCCTGCAACTGCTTAGCAACCACCTAGAACACCACAGAAAGTATGGCTGTGCATTTTTTTAATGATAAAGAAAACACAGTAATAAAGATAAAAATGATTATTGGACAAAATTCAGTTACTTTCCTTTACAGCGATGCACTTTCACTCCTCCATAAATCGACAAACCTATTGTGTAAAAATCAGTCAAATCATGTAACATGATTATCAAAAATTGCATACTATTGCTGGTTGAAGCGGAAATACACTAAAAATGTAAACATAGCAGGCTTGGCGAATATTCATGTGAAGTTAAGTTTTAAGTGAATGTAAACAGTTGGGAGAAAATCAGATGTGCACCAGTATATTGGACCCGTGCATTAGGTCTTAAAGTGACAGCAGCCTAATAAACCTACTGCTGCCTGTCACTAATGTTAATCAAACAACAAAAGAAAAAGAGAAACTCACTCACTGCTCTTGACTGAATAACTTCTGTAGCTTTAATAAGAATCAAAGCAAGTTTAATTCATACAGTAAAGACTATATGCTGTTTTATTTTATATTTGATTATTCAATTTCTATAGGCCTATACTATTAGCTGAATACTATACTGATATAGACTTGAATGAAAAACAAAGCACTGTTCATTTCATTTGTATCTTTGTCCTATTGTTTGTAATTAAGCTTTTAACTAAATGACTCGTATAACATTTCGCCCACTCATAATCGTGTGAAATAACCTTGATTATAATATTGACCAAAATAACAATGATTATAATTTTTGTCATAACCAAGCAGCCTTAATAGAAAGCACAAAAACACACCCTAGCAACCATATAGAACACCTAAATCCACAGTGAGTATAATAAACTAAAATACAAAACAATATAATTCAATAAAATACCACAAAATATAGAGGAAAGCAAGTTCACAAGAATTATTATTACGTTTATATCCACTTTGAAAAGTGTGAGAATGTACTATGGTCCACTCATGATCAGAGGTTAAATACACAAGCATTGTTTTCATTGATCTGAGAAGCACATTAAGGGGAAAACACTGGAATATATGAACGGCCACAGGGAGCATCACATACAAGGTGTGAAGCTGTGTCTGACTAATAGTGCATCTTATAGAGCAATTTCTGAAGGCAGAAGGCATGACCAGATTTCTCTAGTACATCCATCATCTCAGGCCTGTATAAAATACGCCATGAGGGCTTTCTGAATATCGTCACAAAACAGCCACATGGCTGGGTTCTATATATCACAAAAGATGTGACATTAGCAAAGGATGTATAACAAAAGCTATGTGTATATATACACCTTACAAGCTAGGCTAGTTATTAAACCTTTGCATACAGAAAATATCTCACCTGGTGTACATATGTGTAATCACGGAGCGGGAAAATGGAGGATGGAGGGGTTTGAGGAAGACATATGTAACTGTACCCAGGGGAAGTAGCTGCGCCAGGGGAGGCAGTTCAGAGAAGACGCCACTTTACACGAGGCAATAAAACCTACAACTACTCAAAAAGAGAGACATTTTTCAAAGCAGTAATGAGCAGCAAGGAAAAATACATATCAGTCCTGGTGCACAGAACAAATAGAGTAAAAGAACAGCCTGACACCACTGCATAAATATTACTGGTAAGGCTTTAGCTAAGAAAAAGCAAGTCACTGCCTAAGAATACAATGGGGAAAGCAAAGGGCTAAGTCACCGCTTCTAAATGTCGTATTGATATATGTCCAGTGAGGAAACCAGCCCATTAGTTAAATACAGAAATGTGTAATGCCATGTGCTTGGCAAACAGGATCTTAATTCAGGATCTAAAGTTCAACTCCAAACGAGAAAGGAAGATCAAAAGGGTGAACAATGCCACGAGCTGTGAACTTTGTCACTCCGCTGAAGATCACGGCACAAGGGATTTGAAAGATCCGGATCTGGTCGGCCTGCTAATGTCAGAACCTGCCTAGACATCAGCGAGACCTCATACGGCTAGAGCAAACCAACCCACCTCCCCCGCGGCTTCCTGGCCCCCTGGATTCAGGTCCAATCACTGCCATCAGCATGAGCACTTATAATGAGACTGAGGCCCAGGGACAGGTCTCCTCTACTGGCCGCCTCCTTGATGAGGGCAATTACTGGCCAGACAAATACTATATCTCTGGTAGAGAGGAACAGGGATTATTTGGGGGGTGAGGGGGAGGCAAAGTCACCCACTCATCAGGCCAGATTCTTTAAGAAGCTCATCTGAGGGCAACGGACTTCTCATTGATGAAAGGTAGGCAGAAATGGTAGGGGGCTAATGCTAATCTAACTGTATAGTAATGTACATCTATCCATACATTTTCTAGGCTGTGCTGCAAAGAATTTCAGAATTCAAAATTCATATTTCCTTAGAGACACACTAGTTCTTGTAAGTCAGCATAGGAGCAGTGCTAAAGTTTTGCAAAAATGATCTGGCCAGAGGAATGGGAGACAGTGAGAAGTGGCCCCAGATGATATGTCAGAAAATGGCCATTAGCTGAAGCAGGCAGGCCAGGAAAAGCATAATCGCTGACAATTATTTTTTCATTCTATTATAAGTCAGTGGGATACTATTAAACTTTAATCTAAGATTTTTTGAAGTATAAAGTTTATAAAAATGTTCTAGAAGGCAAAGATTGAACGGTGTGAACACATCCTAAACCAGGTAAGATGTGCCAAGTATCCTGCAAATAATTTGTGCATACTCTATGTGGAAATTCTGCATGTCAAAATAAATAAATAAATAAAATTGATAAAAACACATAATATATAATAAAATAGAAAAATCAAAAATTTATATATATTTATATATGTTATTTAACAAATTATATAACAAAAACAAATTTTATATATTTATATATATTTTAAATACATAAAACAAAAAATAAAATAAACATAATACAACGTAACAAAAAAATATATAATAAAAATAAAAACACTATAATGTAAAATACAATAAAACTTCAAAGTAAATATATAATAAAAATATATAAAATATAAAAAAAACAATGAAATGTAACAAAAAACAACAACAACATAAAAAATAAATAAAATAAAAATATACACAATATAATTAAATTAAAATGAAAGAAACTTACATTTACAAGAAAATTACAAAATGTTCTGTAGCTTGTTGCTTGAGTAGGTTAGGACAAAAAGCACCTGTTGCATTGCATCTGGTTAAAGGAGCTACAGAGGATGTTTTCGTCGACTGAGAAACCAAAGACTGTTAGTGTAACAACCCCCCTCCTTCACAGCTCGTGGGAACGCCTCCCAAAACTTGTGCACGAGTATTGGAACACGAGTGTTTGTTTACCACCGGCATTCGTCGTGTCGTGTTAGTGGATTCATTATGTCGGACTCACCGCAGGTAACTTATAATCTGCAGTTGTTACTCCTGTCTCCTGACAAAAACAATGCATGCGGCGCCTGTGGAGTGTGGAAAGTTACTGGAGCGCACAGCTGCGCTCGTCTCTCACAAGGAACGTCACGGCAGTGATTGACAAGCCAGAGGACCAATCGTTTACGCTATGATCTCGCAAACGATTGGCTGATGTTTTTAAGGCCCTACCTCGTGCACAGATGATTTATATAAATATTATTCCTTTCAGTGCACCAAATAAATATATTATCAGTTAGTAAAGACAGTTTCAAGTAATATTGCAAAAATGTATAAAACAAAACATCCTCTGTAGCACCTTTAAGGCACTGTGTTTTGCAGTTGTAATTGTAAGAATATTGTGGCAAAAACAATAAAGAAATGTTTGTCTTAAGTTCTGGCTTAACTAACCATGTCAAACGATAAGCTATAGGACATTAAGTAGTAAAATTGTCTCGCCTCTATGTTAACCATCAGAACACGCTTTGCTTGGCTGTGACTGCGCTGTCATGTGACATTTTGCAGTGCTTCTCTAAAGGCAAAAGAAGGCGCTCCATTCAGAGTTCCATGTCTGAGTTGTGGATCTGATACAAGCTGATAATTAAACCCGTACTGGTTAAACCGCCTCTGCAGTGCAGAGTGGGATATGACAGGGATTCAGCCTGACTGTGGGGAACAGCAGATGAGTCATCAACGTGATTACAGCAGGCAGGGCGCATGAGACAGGCTGTCTAATCTATCGCTACGAGACGACCTCCAAAATGACCTCTGCCACCACGCACGCTGTTTACTCCGTAAACACACACAACATCTGCCCGCCGCAGCCCACGTCAGTCAAGAATTACACCTAAATGAAGCGGCGGGATGCGTTTTTAAGAGCTGTGTGTGTGTCCGGCTCAGCGGTCCCCGTTTTGAGCATGTAACGTGGTGAATGTGTTTGCCTCGTGCCTACTGAGTTAATAAGCAGCCTTTTCAATTAGAGCTAATTTGGGTGAAGAGCTGAATGGGGTAGCGCAGCTGCAGGAGACTTCACTGTTGCCTATTCATCCACTTTCTCTCTCTCTTTCTCTCCTGTTTTTATGATCCTCTCCTTACAATGGGTCAAAGAGAAGAAATTGTGCCACTCTCCTAAAGTCTGTTGGTGCTGCCAAGCTCAGCGGGACAGGGCTCATATCATACCTTCCCTCGGCAAGTGCCGCTCGCTCCTTTTCTGTCATCTCCCAATTTCCTTCTCTTCTCCGTCTCCCTCGCCTCCCACACAAAGAGTGTCTCTGGTCAGCCAAAACAGCATCTTTATTTGTTTGTTTGCACTCCAATATCCTGCGAGCCCAGTCGTGTTATCTGTATGACAGGGCCGGTGGAGAATAGAAAGGGGCCCCGTCCCTGACAGCCTCTATGTTTGCATAACTGATTGGGCCCTAATCAAAAGTGAAGCATCAATTCCAGCCCTCCCTCTTCTTCCTCCTGAGGAGAACAGAGGGATAAATGGAGGAATGAGAGCTAAAGGATGGTGTTCTAACACGTTGTTTGTTCCGACTGGGCTGAGAGGGGCGGCGACCTTGATGTTGGAACATCCTTCAGTTCTCATCAGCGGCAGCCGTGTCAAATACCAGAAATCGCGGCGGAACATAGATGAGGAGAGATGATTCGCCGCTTGGAAAACCAAAAGCGGTTAACGCCTAACGTGGGGCAAGATCAAACAGAAATAAACAAAACATAAAACGACAACAAAGTCGTACTAAAAAATTATCTGTGATGAGACCACCTCCACTTGCACTCCTCTGGATCAATGCAACCTTAATCTACAGATTTACGGTAAAATGAGAAGATCTTCTCTCACAACTTGGGGAAAGTCTGATGGATCCACAGGCTTGCAGGATAGACACTGAGCTTTGGATGTGCTTCTCATGGATTTATAGCCTCTGAAACATCCTTTTCAGTCTCATAAAAATGAGAAGAACAATGTGTGTGTGTGTGTGTGTGTGCGTGTGTCCTGGTGAAGGGGGAGATAACAGTGAAGGTGGCCTGATCCTGTCAGCTGTTTCTTATCTTATCTTCCAGAGGATGTTAGTATGAAAATGACAATAGCAGCAACACTTGTTCAGGAGCTCTGCCATAGCACCACTGGTTGTTTATGCCTGTATGTCTTTGGGGCAAAGAAAACACTAAATCCATCCGTGAGCAAAAATTGTTCCCGGAGGAGGACTAGAAAGGTACATACGCTGTATATCGATCATACGCACATACTGTAGCATTACAGAGCTTTATTTTCACCCAAGTTCCATTGATAAACAATTTATGGTTCTTGTTTTCATTAAAAATCAACACAGTAACACTTGCATACATGCACAGACTCTACAATCCCCTGTGACCTGTTACAAATCCAGTCACCTGTGTGGATTACAAGAAGTGCCTTGAAAAAAATTACCTTTTCTCTTTTCAACAGTCAATTTTTAACCTTCACTGCAGCCGAGCTTATAGTAAATCCTGGGTGCTACAAGCAGTCTGGAAAAAAGGCTTTTTTACCCTATATGTTCAACATCAAGGTCATTGACAACATCTGAAATGGAAGAGTGAGGGGACCCTTTTGGAGTGGCACTGGGCAGATCATTTTACAAGAAAAGCTGGGGGATTAAATGAGCAGAGAAAAAAAAAGCACCTTTTTGCACTAGAACTGCAGTTTAAGTCGAGCGGTTTGCAGCCTATTTTCCAGTGAGTCATATGCCAGCAAGACCTTCAGCTCTATATACAGGGTCAATATCACTAAAAATATGCATTCGATACACTCGATTGCTTTTCAGCTAGTGTTATGAGGCTTTTGGCATGGGTGGACCGGCATGTTTATTCGTTCAGTTATTTTTACCGTCAGGTGGGAGTTTAGCATTTAGTATAGGCCTACACATATATTTCTAAGGGTGACTTAGCTATGTTGCTAGACTCAGAACTGTTGCTAACGTGGCACTAGGCTAAGACTTCTCACCAAAGAGACTGAGCCCACAATGATGTTTTAATCCCCCTAACCAGGCTTAGTCACAGCAGCTCTTCCTCAAGCGCCTGCCAATTTACACTTCCTCATTATCCATTACTCTAGCCCATCCAGTCCCCTCCCCCCCCAATTTATTTATCTAAGTCGCCACTGGAATATTCTGTCTGCGCTCGGCGGTTAGTTTGGGATGCCTGTACGGATTGTTTGAGGTTTATTTGTGCACTGGCATCAAAGGAGAAGACGGCTAAGTGTTCTCTATGCAACAAACAGCCACCTTTACGCTTAACAGCCATGTCAACACAAGAATTTCATCAGCAGTGAGCGACTGACAAACATGAAAAATTTATGCACATAAATAAGGTTGCAACCCCTCTTGAAGATACTCTGATTGCACACAGATGAGGGAGGCTACATATACCGCTACATACATATTGTACAGTTGAGGATCAATTGCGTGAACAAAATGTCGCTTTGAAATTTCTCAAGAGCCGTTGTCTTGTGTATACGGAGAACATATTCGTTTGAAGCTCCTATAATTCTATAATTATTCCATTAATGCAAAGCATCAAACAGCAGATGCATCTAGTGCTTTCCCTGCTGAAAACGACAATAAAACTGCTTGGATCAGTCTATACTTGTTTGCTGGTTTTGGGGCATTTAACAGTTAATCACACTGGAAAACCAGTGAGACAAATAAATGGGTTCACCCCACTAAATCAGGTCTGCCTAAATAAATGAATAAACAAACAAACGTATTATATAAAACAATAAAATTAAAAGTTCTGGTTTTCAAATTGACACTTCCAACAGGCCAGATTTAACCAGCTAACGGTCTTTTTTTACAGTAGAGATGCAAAAACAAACACATGTATCAGAAATACACTAAATAACGTGCAATTAAAGTAGATTCACTGCAAACTAGCAGTATTAGCTACAAGGTGTTGAATTAAGTACACTCGATATTACCAGATAAACCACTGAGCAGAACATAAGATATACTATCTTATGTTTTATTCTGTTTCTGACCATCAGGTGAGAAGGCCAGTTCTGAGAACTGAGCCATGAAATAATAGAGATGCTTTGCTGCATCACATTTATTCCAGACAAAAAAAAGACCTGTCTTTGTCAGGATGGCCCAAAACCCTGCTGAGTCAAGATTTTGGCGATTTGCTGAATTGTGTTGTATAGCCGAACGTATGAATTATCTGTGAAAACGAGAAGGCCGTGGCCTCGTTTGTAGCTCCCATGGATTTTAAAAGCATCCCGTATGGCAGTATTATCTGTAAAGCTACAAGCATGTGGATGTGGGGCTTCAGCGGGGGGCCAAATGAGGCAATATGTGTGTCTTTGTACATCGAGATGTATACCGTTTGAGCATGTGAATGTGTATTTAAGTATAA
The DNA here is from genome assembly GCF_024489055.1 of Chanodichthys erythropterus. Taxonomy (NCBI): domain Eukaryota; kingdom Metazoa; phylum Chordata; class Actinopteri; order Cypriniformes; family Xenocyprididae; genus Chanodichthys; species Chanodichthys erythropterus. The sequence goes on from NC_090237.1 coordinate 21,803,719, forward strand.
AGTGCCACAGTAAAGTTTTTCAGCATTCAGAGTGTAGCGAGAGGCAGGGATGGGTGCGTGTTGATGTTTGTGAGTTTGCCGGTCAGCAGGGAGGCCATTACCAGACAGCAGCAGGAGAGAGAAGCACCATACAGAGCTTAACAAGATGGAACTTACCAGGGAATTGGTAGCTGTAGCTTGGGGCGAAACCAGTGTATCCGCGGCCATACGTTGCTACAATGTTTGGATAACCTGAAGGGAGAGAAGAAAATCCAAGGATGTGATAAACCGCTCAGACCGCCTAGAGCTTCCCTATCACACCAATAAATCAGTATGCCATTTAAAATACACATACACACAAGAAGCAAGTGGAAACAGCTCCTCTTTCACCACATAACCGCAGCCCTCCCCGCAAGGCCACAATGTAACAGATTAGCTGGCTAGCAAACTTCAGTTTGCAGTGATGAACAGCATAAACATCACAAGACACAATCTCGCTTCATTCCCTGGGGCTCATCCCTCTTTTTCCCCTCGCTGAGGGAACGGACATGTCTGCGGCTGTCATCTCTCTCCCCCTCCCTCCTTTTTTTCTCACCTCTCCACTGTCATTGATCGATAACCCTTCTTTTATAGCCCGGGCTAATCGATCATGAAGGACACGACAGCGCAAGACAACGGCAGGCTGATAGTTGTGGCAGGACATCACGGATTAAAGTCCCTCCGTGCCGCGCAGCCTCAGCCTCCTGCGCGCTAATACTGACAGGATGGCACGAAAATGATTGAGCGATTGCAGAAGTCATTCGAAAGTGGAGCGAAACACTGCAAAAGCATGCTAAGGCCGCAATCTGTTTTTTTTTTTTTCACCTCTCGTCGTCTTTGCTGAGGCAGAACTTTTTAATGATGATGCTCGGGCGAGTGAGCTGGCTTCCCCTTGACTATTTTATTATCTGAAATACATCTTGTTTGGGAGCGAGGCGAAAACACGGCATCAGCAGCGTTTACAACGCTGGAATGCATCCTACTCGTGCTGTTAAGAAAAAGTGGGATGCGACCCAATGCACATGCTCGAGTTGTCTGGCTGCCAGCATTTAGAGGCGGCCCACCGCACGTCCCTCTTTACCAGGCTAGAGCCCAAAGACCCATTGTTCTTATTCTGTCACAATGGCTTATTACAGTGTGAGCCTAGACACTAATTATCTGGCCGGCTTTCAAACAGAAGGAAAAAAACGATTTCCAACGCAATCGAACATATCAGCCATATTGTTGCTGCGAACGCCTGAGGGAGCAGGCCGCTATAATCACGTGAAAACAATATATATAGACTCTACTGTGCCGTCATCTTCTTTAGGACTCTACAGAAAGTTTGTTATTTGCCATCAGCCCTATTTCTTTTCATCCCAAACACACCTGAAAGATCTTGCTAATAGTTATTGGCTGCGCACAGCACAAGCTTGCACCAAATGATCGCTAGCAACTTCTCCTTGGCTCTCGGCCACAAATGTAACTTGGTGAAGAGAATAAATATACTCCACCGCAAGTTAGGCTAGACATAACTCGGATCAATTCAGTTTGACATTGCAGAGGCAGACTGGTGGGAAGTAGTCTATGTGAAGATATTGATCCTGTCAAAGTTTCTTTGGTGAGGGTCAGCGCTATAGTAGAGGCTTAAAAGAAATAACTTGCTTTTATGAAGTTTTCTGTCGTTATTGACTGCTTCTCAAAAGAGGCTTTTTGTGCCGTTTGCAGTAAATGCTATGTAAACCACAGAGTCAGTTTTAAAATCAAAGACCATTCTTGAGGAAAGTTCAATTCTGAGGGAATCAGAGAGAGGAGGAGGAGGAAGGGATAAAAGTATTAAATACACTATTGCCTAAAGTATAGAGAAAAGTGTTGCAGAACCCATATTGCTTAAAGAAAAACGTGGTCATTATTTACTCAACTTCATGCCATTCCAAACCTATATGACTTTCTTTCTACTGTGGAACACGAAAGAAGATATTCTGAACAATGCCTCAAAATGTTCAAAAGAGGATATTTTGAAGGATGTTTTTCTATTTTTGTCCCTATATATAAAGTCAGTGGGGTCCAAAACAACACTGAAACCCACTGACAAGAAAAGTAGCAAATGATGACAGAATTTGCATTTTTGGACAAAGACAATTTTTCAGGATATGCCAGTCTGCATTTGAAATTCATGCTTCAATGTTCTGCAGCAAGTTATCCATCTTTAACTTCACTCCTTCCAAGTGATGTATCATATGTGTACGAAGCCTCAATATCTGGGCTCTCTCGAGACTACAGCAGCTCTGTGTACTCTACTCTTACGGAGGAGCAAATGCCAGACGCCCAGACTAAATATACATAACATGGGCTTTTCCTGTGACATTTAGAGAGATTACTTTAAATGTAGAGGGATGGGGTTCTGTTGACAGAAGGGGATTAACATACTGGTAGGGCCAACACCTATGGGAACAAAACGCAGGAGAGAGAAATCAGCAGTGTTTCCAGGCTACATGCAGAACAGAGACTCAGGTGCACATAACGCATAGAAAAACGAAGAGCTCACAGGAAGTGAAGCATGCATTGACTACAATGTAATCAGTTATTAACATTTTGTCGGTACTCCCTTGTTTTTGATTCAAGCAGCCATTCTCCTTGACTCACTAAACTTTGCACAAGTGTCATGCTTAACTTCTTTCCAATCCTCCTTGTTTTCTCAAAGTTCAGCTTCATTGAAAGACCTGCATGACTTGTCACAGTTCAGGTTTATAATTTCCCAAAGGTTTTCAATGAATTTAAGTTCAGAGGACTGAGGAGACTTGATGACTTGATAATGCTGAGCATGAACTTACTTATTGCGTGCAACTTCGTTGCATTCGTGGTGTGTTTGGGATTGTTATCATGATGGAAACAACACACATTTGATCTCCAAACAGATCCTCCATACTTGGCTAGATTGTGTTCAGCAGGATTCCCAAGTGTTGATCCATTTTCAAAGTGCCAGCAACTTTATAGATCCTTCAAGCACCTACTGCAGACATGCGTCTCCAATACCATTATGTTTCCCCTGCCGTGCTTAATGATGCTATGCATGCATTTGGCATTAAAACACTCCAGTCGTCTCCTACAAGCATACCTGATACCATCCAATACTAGGCTGTTACATTTTGACTTGTCGTACTGCAAAACACGGTTCTATTCTTCCATACTCCAATCCATATGTTTTTTGGCAAATGCAAGGTGTTACTTGCAGTTGAAAAAACAAATAAATGGTTTCTTTCCTGGTACACAACCTCTTAATCCAGCCTCTTGTAGCAATTGGCTTAGAGATCAAAATGAAATTTTGCTTTTGCTTACCAAGGCTGCATTTACTTGATCAAAAATACAGTATAACATATAATTTTTCTATTTTAATATATTTTAAGTGTGAAAACTTGGTTCAGCTAAACAAAAAACAAACACGTAAGGTATGATTTTTCCCAGATACATTCCTCCAGCTCCTCGTCAAAACTATTCAGCTCAATTTTCAGACCTAAATGGCTCTCCACTGTGTTTAATGACCGAGCTAAGCCTCAATGTCGAGCTGCTGGCTCAACAAAGGGGCACGCCATGAGACCAGCACCAGAAGCACCAGACAGCTATACTTTTGACGTCCAATAACAAGTGGCAAGACTGCATGTCGCAGTCATGGCCCCTCGCGGGAGACTGAGCCAGACTAAATGCAAGCGGGAGAAAGACAGGTACCTGAGCCCGGGGAGAAGACTCATTAAGCCACGGCGTCACCAATGTAGACACCATCAGTCTCCCGGCAACGCTGTAAATAAAGACTGTCACTTAATCTGGCCTAGTGGCGTTGGCCTCGCCCTCTTATTTGCGTTATTAATATGCATGCTAATGTGCCCATTTTATGGCTCAACAGTTTCGATTCACTGTAAAATCAATTATCCATCTGGTAAAGCTGCACTTTGCGCTGGCTGAGATGTGTATTAATTTTAGCAAACATACATGGGGCCCAGCACAATAAAGATAAATAGCTCGATTAGGTGTAGTAAACACCGTTGCTCAGAGCGGGACTCTAATGAGATTTCGGCACATAAGGAATTGAGGTTCCTTAAATAATGAGCCTTGTTGATTTTTGTATGCAAATTACCAAAAGGAATGTTTCGCTGTCCTGCTTTCCAATTTCATTTAGATAAGACGGTGTTGCGATCGAGTGAGCGCGACCCCCTTTAACCGGCTCTCTGCTCTCACTGTCTCCATCTTCCTCCATTTCTGTTTGTTCAACACTGATCTTCTTTAAACCCTAATAAGCTCATGACACCCACTTGCGGCATAATTTCATCAACCTCATCTCAAGTCAACTTGAGCTGACATCACGCTGTTGGCACTGTGAAGCCCAATGATATCATGGACTACTAAAATGCTAGAGGGCACCAGATGTTGGCGCGAGGTCACGATGAGCTCTTGCATACTCCGAATAACCGAAGAATTCGCCCTCAAAACTGAGGTCAGTTTGTTGAAATCATAGGTTCATAACTCAACATTACTTACATTTTCCTCTTCATTTAGCACTATAATGTGGAGCCCTGCTCTGGTGAGGGTCGGTTAGGGATTTGGTGGAGCTGGAAGCGGATCTGGCTGAATATCAATAGCATATTTCATGCGGGCCCGGCGAGGATGCTTCATCAAGTCAAATTACGGGCAGGACGACCTCTCCTGCAGCTTCACCCATTAGCTGCCATTCGCATTCTGCACCAGGCATCAAACGATTTATTTGCTTCAGTTACTTTCAGCAGACGATCAATCTCACAGTAATTATCTCTTGTCACTGGAGCTGGTTGGGTGGGGGGATTGAAGTTTGGGAGGGGGGAAGCTGATAGGCGGGTATTCTTGTCTGATTCTACGTTTCCTGTCCTCTTGACACACGTCAAATCTACAGAAAAACGTCAAGACGAGCTCTTGCCGGTGTCGGGATGACGGCGCTGGTGTTTGACGGGTTCCAGTGCTCGTCTCTCTGATAGCACGCACGTGTCGCATCCGTGAAGACTCTGAAGCGGGGCTCCCAGCAGAAATGGAAAGGAGTTTCAACTGCCACGGCAGTCGTAGAGCCGCTAGCGGAGCGTGGCGACGTTAACGCGAGCGCCGTGCCAACATTGGAGCTCCGGTCCCAGTGCTCTCTCTGAGGAGCTCTTTCAATGGGCTGTTGCCTCTCCCTGTCTGCCTGTTCCAACATTATGATTTGCCATTTTGTTCTCTGAGTTTACAGTGATGCACTTGTTCCACGCCATCAAGCTCAGCTTGTATGCTTAAAGCCTGAACAGACATATTTATAAGTATCATTCTGAAGTGACCATTTGTCTCTGAGGTCAGCATGAGACAACATTTGCTCTAAAATCACACCCAGGGAGTAACTAGATCTAGATTCACATGAACACAGAATCAGCGGATCTCATTAATAAACTAATAAAAGTGTTTTCACAAATAACATACATAAAGATTCTTTTTTTTCATAATATTTTATAAATAAATTCCATGTTTTTAAGGATAACTTTTTTTGTGTTCATGTAGTCTGAGTTGGTCATTTTATCTTAAGTTAAAAAAAAAAAAAAAAAACATTGTGAACTTATAGGTAAGGTATTTTGTCCTCATTTACTTTTGTAATAGAAGTTCATGGTCTTATTTGGTTCGCACATTAGAATAATACTGCAAAAAAATAAAATAAATAATATGTTTGTCTTTTTATGAAAATCTAGTAACTTGCTCTGCTTCTGAAGCTACTTTACTTTGTTTAACCCCCTTTTTTAACCCTTCCTCTTCAAACACCAGTCATATAAAGATCACTGTGCTGGTCCATATGTAATACCCACTTTCAATCCAATCAAATCAAATGGATAAAATAAATTTTGTTTTTTTTCTGGCTGTATATCCACTTTTTCCTAGAAACACATCACATTGAAGTAAAATGGGCTAAAGGCTGTTTCACGCTGATTTTAAATCAGCATCCCAGTCAATAATCAGATTACAGCAGTGATTGACAGTGTTAATATAAGAATAATTGTTAGCAGGAAATTGAGATGACACTTACTCAGCATGCCCATTCCCAGCATAAAGGCGTCCATGGTGTAGGGCAGACCTCTAGCTCTCCCCCGCGTCCCTGGAGGAAACATCACTTCTTTCGGCTGGGCCTTCTTACATTCTACCTGTGGATGAAGCACAAAAGATGTTGTCTCAGTGGTCTAGCTACTAATAAGACCACTTATTGCATCAAGGAGCTTCAACTATTACAAATGTCCATGCCACAGGACATCAGAACAGTGTTGTTCATATTTGGCTTGTGTCACCTTGCAGACATAAACTAATGGGGCTCTGATAAGGATAATACATCACTTGTTAGAAAAATGAATAAAACAAACACTATGTTCAGCCTTTGAAATCATAGTGTTTTTGCTTCTCAGTCGGTTATGTACTGCCTTAATGTCACATTTTGAGAGAGCGTTTTTGATGTTTGTGTGTTTGCGAAAGCATGGCGTGTACTGTCTTCGGGCAAAAGAAAAAAAAAAAAGAGAGAGAGAGAGAGAGAGAGAGAGGGGTTCTCTTTAAAAAAAAAAAAAAAAAAAAAAAAATTTTTTATTTTTTTGTTTCCTCATCATTTCCCTACCGTCTTGCCACTCCAATCTGGTGCTCATCATTGAACCATTTCTACCCGGGGCACTTCCCCTGATCACCCCCCTGTGCTCCCAACCAGCTCCCTGACGCCTTCTACTGATAATTTTCCTGCTGTGCTGACTGACATTTCGCACTCCTCCACAATGCACAGTTAAGAGTCTGCTCATGACAGAACACACAGAGTGGGCGTCAAGAGTGACAGACCAACTGAAAACACCAGCATCAAAATTAAGTACAGCTCCAGAATGAAGGATCCGTGGGTTTGTGGTAGTGACACGGTAAGAAATATCAACCATAACATTGTGCACGGCATCGTGCACATGATGTGTCAACAAAACCTACACCACCTGAGAGATGCAACCATGCTTTCTTTAAGCCCAATGAAAGCACAGATGACCGGGAGGGTATGTAGTGTTTGACAGACTGATTAGTGGTGCATGTATACACACTCCATGGTGCACATGGCGCCTAGGGTAAATATAGTGGTAAATGCACACAAAAGGCTTATTGAAATTGACTATGAGCACTATGAGGGGCTCTGGTAGGGCATTGTAGACACTATGCCCTGACCATGTCAACCTCTATTTGTCCATTTGTATTACAGATGCTTGCCTGCTCTTCTCTGGAGTGTCAGTTCAACTGACTAAAAAACAAACGTTCATGTTTTAACTATGTGATTTAAACTACATGTCAATGAATGTCAGGGAAGGCAATGAAACAGGTGTTTCCAAACTGCAGTTAGCCCCAAGGGGCTGCATATACTTTTGTTAATTGAAATAAAGTTGAAATTTAGTAAAAATATTGGATGGAAAAACTTAAACGTGGCCCACTGAAACTCTGTTGCCTTGATGAGTGAAATAAGTCTAAGTTCAACTACTAAAATTACTAAAAATAAAACTGAACTAAAAAGCTAAAGAGAAATGTAAAAAAAAATAAAAATAAATAAAAATGACTAAAGCACAAAAACAAAATTATTAAAACTAAAATTACTATAGAAAAAATAAAAATAAAAGCAAAAGAAAAATATTAATAATTACAACAATCTATATAAATAATACTAAAATAACACTGTTATATATAAATGAGTATAAATGGGTCTGTAAACATGTAAATATATAGCAGCCTTTAGATTTTTAACCCTTAAACACTGAAGGCATTTTTAGAGTTGTTTTTTCTGAGTGACATACACAAAAGTAAAGACTCATAACTCCAAAACTATACCAAGGAGAGTCAAAAAGTAGATATCGTTTGATAGAAAACTTAACATTTTTAGATAATTTTTTAAAAATTACATTTGGACATTTTTATGCTAAGAAACTGCTGATAAAATACAAAAAACAGTTTAGTATAGGGAACACACATAAACGATTAACTATAGTTGCGTCCCAAATGACGCACTATACACTATGCACTTATACACTATGTACTTGTGCACTATGCACTCATCCATGTAGTGTGTGAATTGTATAAGGTTATTTTGTCATTTAACAACAGAGTCCGATCCTCCCTTCCCCTCCACTACGTAATTAAAGCTGCGACAGTCGAGTGCACGAAGTGTCCAACATTCCACACTTCATTTTTTCCGTTAATTTAGTGCATCATCCGTGTATTTAAAGTGCACTTTTTCTTTTTGGAATTTTCAGTGTGAACGCACTACTCGCACTATTTATACTTAAAAAAAATCATAGAATAGTGCATAAGTACGCAAATTGGGACGCACCTTCTGACTTTTCCCCTCAAACTCCTAATTTACTGCTTATTAATAGTTAGTAAGGTAGTTGTTAAGTTTAGGTATTGGGTAAGATTAAGAATGTAGAATATGGCATTAATATAAGTACTAATAAACAGCCAATATACTATTAATATGCAAGCTAATAAGCAACTAGTTAAAAGAACCTAAACTGAAGTGTTACCATATATTTTATTGCAATTTTACATATATTTCTTATGTGACAAGCAATAACTCAGGAAGGAAATAAGGTACACAATTCTTTTTTGGATTAGTTCCCCTACATATGAGCTGCATCTGGATCAAATTTTGTGATGATAGTATAAAGTAATCAAAAGTTACAGCATTTGGGCATTTTTAAAATCATTCCTCTATGAGGAATATCTTGTGATCGACTTATTTGATTATGATTTTGGACTCATTTTCATCGAGAAAATTTGCTGTAAATAATAATGTGCACAATGTGTTCCACAATTGGAGCTGTTTCATGAAGTTATGAGCGAAAATGTGAAATAAATGCCACTTCGGTATATTACTTACATATGGGTCTTGCAGGGCTTCATATACATTGCTTAGTAATTTTTTTGCAGGGGGTGGTGTGCCACCAGCGGTACACTTTGGGCTTAAAGGGTTAAGGAGGAGGTCCCTTCGAAATCAAATTTGGTGGTCTTTTACATCAAAAAGTTTGAAAACCCCTGATTTAAGTGATTTAAAGGTACAATTTGTAAAATTTTTGCAGTAAAATATCCAAAAACCACTAAGCTAGTGTTATATATTTTCTCCAGCTGATTACTAAAAATATCTCTAATGTTTTCAACGACTTGTAAATCATGAGAAAATTCCCATTCTAAAGAGTGACACGGGGCAGTGCAGTCGCCTGTCAATGACGTCAATTACCTTTGTTACCGCCTTTACTGACGTAGAAACCACATGACAACAGTGCCGTGGACAAATGCGGAAGTAGTGTCTAGCGTCCAGCAAACCACTAGCTTGCTTCAAGCAGTTCCTTATTTACTTCTTGCACATTTTATGGTGGATTGTGTTACTTATTTATGGAACATAATTACTGTTTACCATCTGCCGCTGGTTCTGTCGACAAGGACAGCTCCCGTAAACTCATGACCGGAAAAGCGGAAGCGACGCCAGCGACTGTGTCATAATAAAAGTCCCGCTGCTCGTGAGGCGTGTGTTGATCAATCGCTCCAGCTCCTCGTTCAGCTCCCGCAACACTCGGTCCTGCTCTGCTTCACACTACAGTAACGTTAGTAATCGCATACACGAACATGAGTTCTTCCAAACTCCAATCCCTATTCTTTTGCACCGTCCTTTGAGATGGAGACCACATGTCCCAAGTTTCCGCTCTAAAACTTGCCGTCATCAAACTACGCCTTTGTTTTGAATAGGCCTCTAGCGACCTCTAGCGGAAAAAAATATCACAAATTGTACCTTTAAGTAGTTAGAGATTAGTTTGTGAATAGTGTCAGGTACCACCAAAAAATATAAAAATAACCTAAAATGAAGCAAATCAACAAAACAAAATAATTAACTCCTTGAATTTGTGCAAGGGGACACGATTTTGTCTTGTAGTGTGTATTTATTCTTCTTCACCACTCCAGCTGTTCTAACACGTCAGCTCTCAACAGATCAGACACATATGTGATGTGCATAATCTTACGGTCCATTTTAATCGTCAAAGCCTAAAATAAAAATTAATACCTTCAAAAAAACTGGCAGAGCTCTTCTAAATTAATTAATCCAGCCAGCATGTAACACATCAAGCTAGGTGACTCTATGACAGTATGTTGACCTTGATGTTAACTGTGGGAGAAAATATCCTTGAATTTCATCACCTTAAGATAAAGGAAATCCAGATATCTGTTAAAGATAATGCTTCCATTCTTCAAATGACCTTTTATGTCAACAAAAGTGCTAAAAGGAAGCTGTATTTTCACGCTTTGAGCAAGCTAACAAACTTCAGACACTGCTGTCTCTTTTCCAAAAATTAACACATAAACCAACAAGTACTCGTAATCAGTATTCAAGTCCTCAGGACTTCTCCAAATACAACATGCCTTCATTAGGCACTGGCACTAAAGAGAGAGCGTGTGTGTGTGTGTGTGTGTGAGTGTGATGCGTGTAATTATGTCAGTGTGTGGTTTCAGTGATGAGGCCTGCAATCTCTGTGTGTTGCTAATAGGCGAGGAAAGCCTGGCTTCCGATCTGACTGTCATCAATGGGCATTTAAGAGCCATGACTACGGCTCCACATTATTACTTAACTAATTACCCTCGTCAGTCGAGGTAGGCCAATGATGAGCTCCCTTCCCTCGTTAATGAAACTACGAAGGCCCGTGGCTAATGACCTGAGAGCACGGGGCAGCTACGTTATCACGCCTGCACAGAGGGAGAAAGAGGAGGAAAGGACAGGAAGGAAGAAATATTGATAGATGGACGTCTGCACTTTAGATCCAATTCGGACCATTGACTTTGAAACAAAGCCCAAATGAGAACCTCACTACAAAATGCAGTCTTATTTGTATGTGATATCGCATGAACTTTTAAGAGAAACTAAATAAAAAAAATATGTGACAGGAAATCGAGCAGTTCAAAGTTGCATCCTAGTGTTGCTAATGTGGACAAAATGAGTTTTTTGTGCCTGTTCCCACCTCATCCTGCCTGCTTTCAAATCTCTTCTTGATAAAAAGAAGAAGAAAAAAAAAAAAAACAATTATAATTTATTAAAAATATATTTAAAAGGCCATAAAACAAAAAAATCAACACTTTCACTAATAAAACTTTAATTATATACAGTAACACTTAACAGATCATCTACAGAAGTTAATTTATATTTTAATGACATGAACTTCTGATTTGTTAATCATTATGAAAAAAACTCTAGATCTAGTGGAAGGATGACACTTAAATATGCTTAAAACACAGTTTTAATGTTAATTTGTGTTTTTTTTTTTTGTAATTTTGTATTTCAGTATATAGTACTCTTTTCATAAAAGCAGTAAGACACTTGTGGACATGTTATATTGTGAACATTGCAGGTAAAAATGCCCTTTAGCCATATCTAAACTCATAATAATGCTTGTATTTCTTAATTATATAGCGTTGAGAATTATTTATATAATGGCTTATTAATTGAAGGTTAAGTGTTACTGAACATTTTATTTGTCCATTTAGTCCTGCCACCTGTCTAATGACTGCACTGCCACTCGGAGCCCAATAGAGACTTCAAGGTGTTTGTGTGTGTGTGTGTGTGTGTGTGTGTGTGAATGCACTCAAAACCCCATAATATCTCACATCTACCATTCACCTCAGAGAGCAGGTTAAGTGGAAGTCCAGGGTGGAAAGGATGACAGCAGAGATGAGAACAGGGTGCGTCCACTCTCCTCGCTAATTGTCGGGAAATCATGAGCGGGAACACGGTACCGGTGGGCTGGAGCAAATGTGGCCATTAGTGTCCGTGTCCCTGGCAGAGCCAGTGTGAGCGGGCGAGAGGTGTGAGACAGGATCGATCAGCTCCAGAGAACACACACGCGGCTTATTAGCCGGCTGGTTAGGGATAGATTAGATCCAATCTGCTAATCTGCTGCCCTGACCTTGTGACAAGAAATGTCACTCGCATTAAAACTTCAGCCACCTGTTTTGACTTTGAAAAGGGGGATTGTTTCACAAAAGTACATTTCTTGGAGACCACAAGCTGCATACATATGGAGCTAGAAATATGACAAAATTATTTGAATTTGAGTTGTGTAAGTAAGCAATAAAGGTACGAGAGGCTGTGCTGTACTGTGAATAAGTCACCCCTTCAGCCGTGATTTATTCACGATACAGCACTAGCCTCGAGTACCTTATTGCTTTTATAAAACGGTTACCACACAATACAAATATTAAAGCCAGAAATATGTATCAATGCAACTTTCATGAAGTAAACTTTTTGCAAAAGCCTTCCCTCCGCCAGAAAAAAAATAGTCCCTGACCGTGAACAGCAACAGAAGTTATTAGATGGCGGCAAAGACTTTTATATTTAAAAGACTGAATTGTTTTGAAAACGGAACAAGATGCAACTGACAAATGCTTTGACTAGCGCTGTCAGTCACGCGAAAACCCCTTAACTGTTAAAGAGACAAGATAATACATCGGACATTTAAACATATTTTTTATTATGAACATAGGACTGACCTCAAGGAAAATGCTAAATCTGAATGCAGGTAATAAACTCGCTCAATTGATCTTTTATCGTGAATAAAACACAGCTATAGACCAATCAGAATCAAGGACAGGAACTAACCGTTTTATAAATTTGAATTATAGACAAGTGTCATTTAACAGAATTGAATATTAACTGCCATTTTATATAGTTCCGAATTAGAATTGTTTAAATTCGAATTCTAGACATTTAACTTTTCCGAGAGCCTCTACCCTTTTCCGAAGTTCGACCTCTGACCTACTTTCAGTACAAACTGAATTGACCCTTCGCAAAGACCCGCCCCCCTTAGTTACTGTTGCTTTGTCCGACAAGCCGTGGTGCTGTCAAGCCACACGCAGTGAAAAATACATTGTGGAGCAAAGAGGACACTGACAACATGTCGACAGACAAGACAGAACAGGTTACTTATGATATTAAACAAAGTCCCAGCTTTAAAACTGTGTAGTTTTAAGAAATTCAAACAATAAAAACCGTTTTGTGACTCTTTAATATGTTGTGACAGATTGCTGTAGCGTCTCAGCGCAAGCAGCTCGTAAACCTCTTCCTACTAGTCCATTTATAGCGTCAAATAAACATGAATGAACATGAGAATCAATGTTGTTTCAAACACGGAAAGACGTCAATATACACAATTTTTCAAGTTTAACTCCACCGAGGTTAATCTTCTAACTACTGGCCGCTTTGTCGGACAAAATGGCGGATGCGGCGTTCTGATTGGTTAGATCGCTTGTCAATCAAACTCCTGGCGAAGGGTCACTTGCTGCATTTTTAGAATATTGAATTTGGTGTTTCAAAATTATTATTCATGTTGAAACCCTGAAGCTGTATTTTTAATAAGTGGATATTTGCAGTCTAATAATTCAGAAAAAATACGCTGTTTGAAAATACAGTGTAATGTAGAAAATTTTGCCATAAAAACTTTAAATTTTGTTACATAATCAAAAGTCCATTCGAGTTTTAGAAAAAATCTAATTCAAAACTATATAAAATGGCACTTAATATTCAATTCTGTTAAATGACACTTGTCTATAATTCAAATTTACACAGTTCAAATTCAAATTGTTTTGTCATATTTCTAGCTCCATACATACATACAAGGCCATCAAAAGCATTGCGTGCCCTCAGATTTTTTGAGCAAAGCTAAATCCATTTTTCAAAACAAAAATGTACTTGCATTACTGATTGCACTGATTGTGATTTTTTTTTTTTTTTGAAGAAAGCAGTTTTTGGGTTTTTTTGGAAAGAAAACAAATGCACTGGCTGTGAAGTTATTATTATATAATTTAAAAAACTAATAAACGTATAAAAAAGTACTAAATAAAATTTAAAATAATATATTTTTAAAAAATATATATTAAATAAATATATATACATGTAGATAAACAAACAAAAACAATGTATTTGCAACACTGACATCCTTGTAGGGATGTTTTGTTTTGTAAAAAAAGAAAAAGAAAAAAATTGAAAAGCAGAAAAAAAAATGCAATTGCTTTCTCATCAATAGAATTATATATATAAAAAAATAAATAAATAAATAAATAAATAAATAATTTACAATGTTCCAGATTAACTCTTGAAAATTCACTTCCTCTGCTATTTAAATGAATCATAAATAGCATAATCATATTCCAATAATAGATTAGCATGTGTGGGCCACAAAGAGAATCAATAATCTGAAAATGTTCACTTTGAAAAATCTATTGAGAAAAGAAAGAAAACCTCAAGAGTAGCTGCAAAACACTAGACAGTTAAATTTTCCTCCTTAAAGCAGATTTGCTTCTCTTTCAGCTAGAGAGAGAGAGAGAGAAAAAAAGCTTTCTCCTCTGACAAGGAGGATAAAGGAGGATGAATCAGAAAGCTGATTCATTCACTCTAACTCTTTTTTACTTTCAGAATTGCCAAACTGCAAAACACCGGGACACCCGCCTCACTCCTGAGAGTTCGGGATCACATAATGCCTGATATGAAAGGCACTTAACCAAACTCGATAAATAAATGTGCATTCTAAACAGGCAGGGACCCGAGAAACAGGGACACCTTTATGAGCCTTGGCGCGGAGAGATTGTCACAATGATGGAGTTAGAATTCCATGCGCTTGCTGTATATCTGAGGTGGGCTGCCTGAGGAATCGGTCTTATTTCCACCCTCCGTACCGCTGGAGATTGTTCAAAGAGCCAGACAGAAAGGCAAATCCACTGGACCTCCCTCATTCAGACATTCATTTTTCATTTCTGAGAGTGAGCTTGAAAAACACTTCTCACCATCAAACATCTAACTTCATATCCCGACAACAAATGAAGCAGGTCAAGTGAAGAGGTTTTCCAGGCTTTAAGAAGAGTTTACTGTTTTTGATGTAACAAACTGTGAAAAACTGAAATATTGGCAAGGAACATCTTTCTCTTGAGCTGTCCTTGTGGACTGCAAGCCAAAAACAACATCCAGTGTTACAAGTGTTGATCGATTCACAAACAAATGACTCTTATGAGCCGGTTCATTTTAGTGAATCAAACACACACTCGGAGAGAGAACAGTGTAGTCTGATTCCCAAATGAATTACTCTTTATCTGATGAATAGTTAGACATATAATGGGTTTGGATCAGTATGATGAATCTTTCACTGAACTGAATCCATCGGAGCCGTTAATCTAACATCTGATTCAGTTACTGAACCATTATTTTCAGTTAAATGGGTGTCAAAATGAATTTTTTGTCAGTATCATTACATGATAATCTATGAATGTCATTAAAGATACACATTTGCATTTTTTTGTAATAAAAAAAGAAAAAAACCATTTAATCTCTTAAAGATTATAATGTTCAGTAACATTGTGCATATGTTCTTGTTTTTATGTTTGCTGGCCCTGTAAGGATGGGGATGTGTGATTTTTGCAGCATACGGCATGCACAGAGGAAGCAAACTCATATTTAAATTTAATGTGGAAGCAACTGTTTTCAAATATGAGGATTTATACACATCCAAAAACTCAAGCTGTCTTTTGCAGGCCTAGTACAGTGTGTGTGTGTGTGTGTGTGTCCCATCAAATATAGCATATTTAAATGTCATCACAGCTCTCCCAGTGAACTCCTGTTACATCACTTGCGCAAGAGGTCATGCCATACGCTGCATCTTGTTTGTACAGTTCCCAGAGATAACAGACATTAGAGGAAAGGGGGAGAGAAAAAAAGAAAACAACCCCCTGCTCTTTTGCCCAGAGGCACCAGAACTCTCGGCTTAACACGGAGGCATAATTCATCGCAACTTGAATTAAATTACATCGGAGACTTGGGGCTCCCGTACATTATTGATACACTTACAGCTATTCCATCTGACACAGAAATCTATATACACCAACAAAAAAAGAAAGCCTGTCAGAGGCTATTTATGCCTCCCAAGCAGAATGTCTGTTTCAACAGCGTGTTACAGTGAGAACTCTGGTAAGCACATACAGATAAAATGAAAAAAAAAAAAAAAACTCAACAGACTGAACAACGTTCACATTTAATCATGGCTTTGATCTGGTGTAATTTAAACAGTAAAACACAACCTTATGCACTTGCTCGTTTTTCATCACCACACATTTTTACCTTCACATTTATATCATAATGTGTTCGCATCCCCTACCTCACCTGACCTTGACATAATTCCCTAACAGTAAGGTATTATATTTGACAAGGTCAATTAAGTATTGGTGCATTCCACAAAATAACATATATATTATAAATTATGACTTAAAAGATTTTGTAAGATTTTATATTATTTAGTAAGAAGGTTTTTGAAAGAAGACTTTTATGCTCACCAAGGCTGTGTTTATTTGATTAAAAATACAGTAAAAAAGTGTAATATTGTGAAATGTTATTACAATTTATTATTATTATTATTATTTTTTTTACTTTAATATTTTTCAAAATGTAATTTATTCATGTGATGGCAAAACTGAATTTTCAGCATTATTACTCCAGTCTTCAGTGTCACATGATCCTTCAGAAATCATTCAAATGTGCTCAGAGAGTTAATTTTTTTGTGGAAACTTTTTTTTTTAGCGTTAGTTAATATTTAATGTAATTCTCTGATGATATAAATGTCTTTACTGTCACCTTTGATCAATTTAACACATCCTTGCCGAATAAAAGTATAATTATTATTATTTTTAACTGACCTCAAAACCTTTTGTATTGTAGAGAATATATGTCTAATGGCTTTCATTTCAATCAATCAATCAATCAATCAATCAATCAATCAATCAATCAATCAATCAATCAATCAATCAATCAATCAATCAATCAATCAATCAATCAATCAATCAATCAATCAATCAATCAAATCAATCACTTATTCTATAAATAACTCCACAGCCAGGGTATTTTTTAAATTGAAATGTTAATTAAAATTTGAAAATTTGGAAATATGGACTGTGATAGGCCAAAAACATTAATGAGAAGGGGGAAAAAAATTTATTAAATAAAGCTTCTGGATTTTTGATGTGTACAAAAATGTCTTTAACAGCACATAGTAAAAGGTGTTGTCAGTTAGGGGCCTTTTACACCTTTTACAAAACTGAAAACTTTATATGTGTTTTGTGGGCCTGAAAACAAACTTTTGAAAATGGGTTTCAAGGTGCATGTTTTTGAAAACTATACCATTATCGTCTCTGTGTATTCTACAAATATACAAATTTGTGAAAACTTTGATTTCATGTCTATAGGCGCTAGTTTTTCTTTACAAAATGACATCGCCAACTACTGGCCTGGCATGAATAATACAGTGTGTTTGGTCATTTTAACAGATCCATGTGAATGGGGATCATTTTGATAACATTGTTGTCGGTATGCAAAAAACACAAAAGAAAAACTTTGACATTTTTAGTACACTGTTGCCGTGTAAACGTACCCTTAATCATTGTTAACCCTCTGGGGTGGAAATTTAAATATTGCTGCTTCTTTGGGATGTTATTAAAAATAAATAAATAAATAATTGGTGACTTGATTCGAAAAAGCTATTTCATAAAAAAAAAATAGTCACACTTGTTTTGTTCAGGTCAAAAATGACTGCCATTGGAAATGAATGGGAAATACGCAAAAATATGAAAATATAAACTTGTTTTTTTTTTTTTTTTGCATGTACAAACTACATATCGACAATGCAGAAAAAAAGTGCACAACAATGAAGGGGTGACACTCTAAAATATCAAAAGTGCAAAATAGTCACACCCACAGACACACAAACAACACACTATTATATACACACATGGTGTGGCTGTAACAATATTGGAGGTTGAAATCAGGTTGAATAATTTAATATACTTTCCTGTTCATTTGTGTTACATTTTTGTTGAATTTTGATGTCATGTGTAACAAAATGTCTTTCTATGTGATCAGGTTTGACTGTAGTAAAATAAATGCAAAAACTGACACTTCAAACCAGCTTTTCAAACAAACAAACAAAAATCTAAACCTTTACAAAACGTTGTATTTGAGAATGTTTAAATATATTTAAATCCACAACTTAATAAAAATAAGTATTTATCTCTAAAAATAAGTATTTATGTCTAAAAACAACTAGAGAATTTAGAAGCCTATTTATATAGAGCTATACAAGAATCAAGCGGTTAAACCATGGCACTAAAGATGTTTTTCTTTTTTCTCCAGATGGCACTAATCTGCCTTCAATTGGATTGTAAAGGCGTTGTCTCTATTTTAACATGAAATACTAATTTAAATGAAAAATAATATTAATAGAAATTAGAAAAAAAATGGAGAAATATTTTCTATGGGAATTGTTTATCATAATTACAAAAAATACAAACTAAAAAAGAAAAAAAATATTACTGAGCAAAAATATATTACATTAATTTTAATGAAAATAAAAAAGTTTCAGGTGTTGGGTAACTTTTGACCACAAACAACGCAAGTGTGACCCCCAAATGACAAAACCAGAGGGTAGTTTACACTGTTTACACATTTTAATGAGGAAACAAAAAGACACCATTTATGTGGAATGAGCCCCATATCTCTCTGCTTTCTTATTCTTATAAATATTCTTCTTATATATTTTAGACATATGCGCGCACACACATTCAGACTATTTTTCCTTTGGTTTTGTCCGCCCTTCTATTAAGTTGCGAATGTGCTGAATCTCCTCCTTTCTTTGTTGTGACATTTCCAGATCTCGAAGAGCTCTCCGGAAACAGCCTGCTCCATTACAACCGGCTGAATTACTGTAATCTTTTCAAATATCACAATCCCCTTCCATTAGCCCAACCTACTCTTAAGATACTGTGACAGGAGTGTGTAAATACATCTACAGTCACCACACACAAAGCGACAATAAACATCTATTAGATTAAAAGGGCTAAACAGTTCTGGGTGATTAGAGAGGGGGACAAATAAACAGACATACTTTGAAATGTGCTTAGCTGCTATTTACAAAAAGAAAAAAAAAATCGCAAGACCTACAAAGGGTTTTCACACCTGCGTTCGTTATTTTACTTAATTTCTTTACTGCTAAACTAATTTATAAACACATAGAGGTACAAACAAAGATAAAAAAAAGGTCAAAGTATCTACAGAAGAAAGTAAGATGATACAAGGGTGAGTAAATGGCAGAATTATTATTATTATTTTTTTTTTAACTATAGGTCAGTTCACACTAAGGATGATAACTATAACAAATGATGTAGATCTAAAAATCATTCGAAGTATAAAAGAATAGCAGAGTCCACACCACAACTATAATGGCACAGAGGAACGATACACCAATTAGGCATTACATTATGAGCACCTTCCTAATATTGTGTTGGTCCCCCTTTTGCTGTCAAAAAAGCCCTGACCCGTCGAGGCATGGACTCCACTAGACCCCTGAAGGTGTGCTGTGGTATCTGACACCAAGATGTTAGCAGCAGATCCTTTAAGCCCAGTAAGTTGTGAGGTGGAGCCTCCATGGATCAGATTTGTTTGTTCAGCACATCCCACAGATGCTCGATTGGATTGAGATCTGGGGAATTTGGAGGCCAAGTCAACACCTCAAACTCAATGTTGTGCTCCTCAAACCATTCCTGGACCATTTTGCTTTGTGGCAGGGTGCATTATCCTGCTGAAAGAAGCCACGTCCACCAGGGAATACAGTTTCCATGAAAGGGATGCAACAATGCTTAGGTAGGTAGTCAAAGTAACGTGTCAAAGTAACATCCACATGGATGGCAGGACCCAAGGTTTCCCAGCAGAACATTGCCCAAAGCATCACACTGCCTCCGCTGACTTGCCTTCTTCACATAGTGTGTCCTGGTGCCATGTGTTCCCCAGATAAGTGGCGCACATGCACCCGGCCATCCACATGATGTAAAAGAAAACATGTTTCGTTAGACCAGGCCACCTTCTTGCATTGCTCTGTGGTCCAGTTCTGATGCTCACATGCCCACTGTTGGCGCTTTCGGCGATGGGCGGGGTCAACATGGGCACCCTGACTGGTCTGTGGCTATGCAGCCCCATACGCAACAAACTGTGATGCACTGTGTATTCTGACACCTTTCTATCAGAACCAGCATTAACTTCTTGAGCAGTTTGAGCTACAGTAGCTTGTCTGTTGGATCCGACATCAATGAGCCTTGGCCACCCATGACCCTGTCGCCGGTTCACCACTGTTTCTTCCTTGGACCACTTTTGATAGATACTGACCACAGCAGACCGGGAACACGCGACAAGAGCTGCAGTTTCGGAGATGCTCTGACCCAGTCGTCTAACCATCACAATTTGGCCCTTGTCAAACTCACTCAAATTCTTACACTTGCCCATTTTCCTGCTTCTAACACATCAACTTTGAGGACAAAATATTCACTTGCAGCCTAATATATCCCACATAACGGGTGCCGTGATGAAGAGATAATCAGTGTTATTCACTTCACCTGTCACAGGTCATAATGTTATGCCTGATCGGTGTATTGTTGAAATTACTTTCAGAATGATTTTTTCCAAGCTAATGAATGATAAAAACTTTGACAGCCAATCAGAATCCATTCCACGGTGACCGGGAAGGGACGTGTTCGGTTCATTAAGTTTTGTCGTGGCCACAACATATAAACTCGTGGGAACGTGATAATATGTCGTGGCCACAAGATATTAATTTGTGGGAATGTGATAACTCGTGGCCACGAGATCATATGGTGAGGGAACGATATATTTTTCTCGTGGCCACGAGTTAAATGCATAAACAACCTGCACGACCATGGCAACCTGGAACTATCACAAAAGGATATATATTAGTGGTCGGCATAGATTATATATATTTATATTTTTTTAAATCTAGATTAAAATGGCTCATTTGAATTCTGCCGAAGACATTCAGAATATCCAAGGAGATACCCAAATTGTCCCTGCGTCCCAATGTCCGTACTATCCATCCTAAATAGTATGTGAGATTAAAATAAGTGTGTCCCAAAGCATAGTATGTTGAAAAGAGTATGCCAAAAGTCCCCGGATGGTCTACTATTTCCGGTAGATTTTCGAAGTGTGGATCTGTGCACACTATAAAGGCTAATATTGCCCACAACCTATTGCGCGTTGGACAAGGATTCAGTTCAGAACTACAAACACGAGTAAAGTGTAAAAAACTACAAAACATGGCGAATATGCACGATCGACGCTGAGAGGCTGTTTGAGTGACTAATAATCAGTTCAAACTGATAGAAAATATTTATTTAATGTTATATGTGTTATTTTTCATCTGCAAATACCAATGTGGACTTTTATAAAGATCTGATTGGCCATCTTTATGCATTAATATGAGGAGAGTTCTCCACATAAAAGACTCGCGACTGTAGATCAACCTGCTGCATTTCTCTCCGATACGGTAGGAAATTAGCGAAATGAAATGTGGAGGATGTAAGATGATTGACAGGCCAGTTTTCGGTGACTGGATGCGACAGAGAGCAAAGACACGATTGTATGACGTGATAGTATGTCCCAAAGCTTGTCTGCTCTTTTGCTACACACTCAAAAGTAAGTACTTTTTGTTCACAGAAAGAGTACATACTTTTAGGGCGTAGTATAAGTAGGCGAATTGGGACGCAGCAAATGACTAAAAGTAATCCGCCATTTTGGCTGACAAAGCAGATAAGAGTTAGAAGATTAACCTCGGTGGAGTTAAACTTGAAAAATTTTCCGCGTTTGAAACAACATTGATGCTCATGTTCATTCATGTTTATTTGATGCTATAAACGGACTCATAGTAAGATATGATCGGTTTACGAGCCTCTTGAGCTGAGGCGCTACAGCAATCTGTCACCACCATGGTCACGACATATTAAAGAGCCACAAAACAGTTTTTATTGATTGAAATTCTTAAAAAACTACACAGTTTGAAAGCTGGGACTTTGTTTAATATCATAAGTAACCTGCTCTGTCTTGTCTGTTGACGTGTTGTCAGTGTCCTCTTTGCTCCGTGATGCATTATCACTGTGTGTGGCGTCACAGCGCCACGGCTTGTCGGACAAGGCAACAGTAACTAAGGGGGGCGGGTCTTTGCGAAGGGTCAATTCGGCTAGGTATACATCCTAAAATATCAAGGTGAAAGTCATCATAGCTTGCGTAGTATAGACCCAGCTCCCAACCCAACTTTGAGAATAGATTAACGGCGATATTTTTTTTAAGCGCCCGATAAGAGTCTCACGTTAACGCAGCACGTTAACGCCGATAACGGCCCACCACTAATATATATATAAAATATTCCCTTAAATTAACTCCCTGTAAAATTCCTGTGCGCCTACAGAAATAAAATAAAATCATAAATAAAGCTTTCAAAGGTTATATAAAAATAATGAACAAAATATTCTAAAATAGTAACACATTTTTTAAACTTAAACTCTGAATTAATTTGAATGCTGTCATAGGCACGAGGGGCTACAAGAGAAAACAGATGCTCATTTAAGCTACTGTCGTCAAAAATACAAACATTCTTTATTGGCATGATCGGGCATTTACAGTATTTAACCTACCGAATACAAACTTTCAGTAACAAAGTACAAAATATTAATTAGATAAAGAAATATGGGAAATTAAGGGGAAAATAAAGGAAATAAATGTACAAATGTAATTAATATAAAAATATTAAATAAAAAATAAACGATAAGTGAATGGATTTAAAAGACTTGGATGGGATTAAAATGTACAACGTTTAAACATTTATTGATAAACTTAATTTGAATTCATTCGAATGCATTCGAGCGTGCAATACAATATAATATGCACTATGTTAATATAATAATTTCTTAATTCCATTCTCTTTCTAAATTAAAAATATGTAAGTAATCAATATTCGTGAGTCAGGACTTTAGAATAGCATGATAAAAAAAGAGCATACATGCCTATCATTTTCAGCATGTAAATATGCATTTATATGATCAAAGAACCATTATTAGTCTCATCCTTTTTGTGATAGTTCCAGGTTGCCATGGTCGTGCAGGTTGTTTACACATATAAAAATATATCGTTCCCTCACCATATGATCTCGAGGCCACGACTTTACATCGCGTAAAACAAATCGCGTAGACAAAACTAAATGAACCGGACATGTCCCCTCCCGGTCACCGTACCATTACGCTTTAAAGAGCTTGAGCATTTAAATCAGCAGACAATATAACTGCACCGTGTGCTTATAATAAACAGAGTGATATTGTGTGTTTGTGTGGACACAAATATAGGCTAGTTCTCTGTTCTTGGTGTTAACAGGCCTTAATCCTTTAAGAAACATACATTTATAGATTACAGATCATATAAATATTACTTACTGATTTTTTTCACCTCAGTATTTGCAGCTGTTGGCAAAAATATTCCAGCTAAGCTAAAAATTACTCATGCTTTGAGTCACATACTCTCTATATTTTTAAATTCAACATTTCTCAGCAAATCTGAATTCAAATATTTAACCAGACTCAGTTTCGGTACGCGCCTGCTAAATGAAGCAGGCATGAAAGCACACTAACTCTGCACTGTCACCGCTGTTTGCACCACATCTTGAAGATAGATTCAGAGAGCCGCAAGCCTTCAGGCCAAAAAAAAAAAAAAAAAAGGGGGCGGGAAAAATAGGAGTCATTTTCTCCCTTCGTGAACTGACACTTTTTCCCTCTTCTCTCCTCACAGCGGTAGATTATCTTCCAATGATAGCACAGGCTGGGGCCTCAGCGCGGCAAGGCAGACACTAAATTGGCCTGCCGACACACTCGGCACTTATCATACATGCTAATGGCCCGGCTCGCTGTGGGCAGGCGGCAATCCTGGCTGGGCGGCCGGGGCACACTGAGAGAGAAGGGCGGGAACGGTAACAGAAATGAGAGCGACAACCTCCACACTGCCTGCGGGAGGCAAGGGCACCGCCAGTGAGGACATGAACATAGAATTCACATAATTCGGCTGCAGGCACGCACAGTTATGGTGCGGCATTGCTCTTTACGCGTTAGGGGCAAGGAGGGTATTGACTGAGTACTTGATCACTTAGTAACGGGCGGATAAAGAAAAGGATGTGTTCCTGAATATGATGTGAGGAGACATGGCTTATGCAGTCCATACTGTTCCAAGGTTGGAGAGGTGATGATTCCCAGAGAGAGAGAGAGAGAGCGAGCGACAGAGAATCAAAAAAGGAGAGGGAGATACCATGTGCAGTCATATGTCCATGAGAACTCCCAGAGAGAGGGTTTACATGGGGTCAGGATACAGTCACTTCTTCCATGGTTTCAAACAGCCTCCAGTCTATAAATAACACTTCCTGGGCTGGTACCTAAAAATAGCCATCTATTGAATGCTCCCTCATTTAGCTATGAGTCACAATGGTCCAACATCCCACTTGTCGATTAGTGAGATTGAGTATTTCTTTTTTCTTCTTTCTTTTTTTTAGGGTGTTAACATTTAACATTTTGCACAGTAAGGGTCATTCCCACTATGCAGTGCACTTTCATATCCCCCCATATACATAAATATAAATAAACATATACTTATTATTACAAACTTTTGACCAGTAATCTATATGAAATAAAAAAAAGATATATATAAAAATAATATAATATTCCATATAAAAATATTATATATATATATATATATATATATATATATATATATATATATATATATATATATATATATATATATATATATATATATATAAAATTGAAAAACTATATAAAAATAATAATATAATATGATTGATAAAATAGCATATAAAATATCAAAATCATATTATATTATTGATAATAATACTGTTTTTTATTTTCATGTTGGAAAAAAAAAAAAAAAATATATATATATATATAAATTCATATTAGTTATTTTTATCACAATATAACAATTCTGTGATGAAATTAAAAAGGTGCTGCATAACAAGAATGACCCGTAAAACCCTTTGGTAGAAACAATGTTCATGAAACTATGCTCTATAGCAGTCCAGGATTTCAACCACTTATCCGACCAAGTCGGCTCACGTTCACACAGTATTCCTCATGACAGACAGCACTGGAGGAGATAAAAGTCCCTGGAATGCCTGATAAATTGCAGAATGTTTGGAATGGAACTTCAGAAAAAAGCTCCCACACAGACTTAACAGGATATTATGGCTCTGAATGTGCTGTTCGAAAGGCATGGAAAATAGTCAAAACAACCATTAGGGTCGGTCTATTAATAGTGATTCTCTTCTCTATCTTTGTAATCTGGAACTAGTTGTGCTGTGCTATCGTTTAATTATTTTCACTGATAAAATAACCAAGACATAATATGTGTTTGGCTCCCTAAATGATTTACCTCTAAAGTGGACTTACATTTCAAATGAATATCTACAGAGAGAGTTCATTGCAAGGTAATCTCCATCCATCTCAACCCCTTCGTGTGGGATCTAACCTGCCTGCTGGATGCTGCGTTCCTGTCTCCAAGCCTGTGGATCAAGGAAATGTCTTCTGAATGTTTAATGCCTGGCTATATTTCCAGGCCAGATATCAAATGAGCTGATCAGGAAGCCTGGAGTCTGTAGAGACCTTCACCGGTCCAGCTTTCCAGATCCTGGAACCATTTAGGGTCATTTATGGATATCCAGGGCCCTGGCAGCTCGAGAGTGGCCTTACTGGGTCAACAGAGCCTCTCTATAAACAGCTACTGAGCCTGGCTCATTCTCTGCTCCACAGCCTAGGGTCGAGGGTCACAGATGGTGCCTCTGAAGATGGCGGCTCACCAAGCAGGCAGTCGACGTACAAAGCTGGCATTTCCACAAGCAGAGGGAGATCATTACGGCCGCTGTACAAAATATTCATGATAATAACAATATTACCATGGTCGAATTAGCAAGTCAAATATGCACACAAGCCTGCTAGCAGACGAGGCTTCAGAGACCACTTTGATCTTGTTGGCAAAAGCAACTTGATGATGGCAATTGAAATCAGTAAGAAGAGCAAAAGGAAGGACGGGTTTCTGCCCAACACGCCTTGACCTTTTTCTTGTTTTTTTAAAGCCTTTCCGTTCCCAGCGTATCATCTGAGAAATGATCTGAACTGAGAGACCATGACAAAGCTGTCATTTTAAGTAAATGTTTTCCCTTCGCCACATTTATCTTTTTCTTAAACCTTCGTGACTGCTATTAGCTATGCAAGTAATTCTCCAATGGCCCAATTTAAGCCAGCCAGTCGATCAACAACGAGGTTCCTGCTATGAGACGCTGGGGGAAAACGTGTTAAAAAAAAGAAAATAAAATTCAGGCTTTCTCTAGACGCTCGTTGGATAATGAGAACATTTGATGCAATATCATATAAAAATCAATGGAGAGACAGGGGAGAGGCTGGTCACACTGTGTTGTCATGTTTAGAATGGAATACTGGGATATATTATGTCATTAGCAGGGTTTGGGAAGCTACTTTGAAACTGTAATTAACACTACTACTGTTTAAAGTAGTTAAATTAAGTTTGAACAAGCTATTTTGCAATACAATCTCATATAATCACACCAATAAAATTGAGCATCAACATTAAGGCCCTACGATTTCCTTGATGGAGAAAATGTGGATGGAATTGCGGAATCCAGTATAATTCTGCGTTATACAATTAACTGTATAAAGCAGAATGTCACAGAATTTGACACATTTTTGAAGAATAAATAAAAAGTAGGTCAGTACACTTAAATCAAATCATGATATAAACTAGTGTCTGTGAATATTAAACCACAAAAAGACTATTTACATATGAATCCTGCATGTTCTCTGTGTCTCTGTGTGAATAAATGCCGCAGTGTGTGGTTTCATTTTCGACATACTGAGGCACGCGTGATGCTCGCGGTGTTTTCAGCCTCTGCCGCCTCACTATACGAGGACATGAATGTATGAACTTCATCTCCAGAACCGCTTTGAGAGTCACTTTGTGAGCATTTTACCGTTTCATTTGAGGAAAAACTATTGTCATATCATAAACACACAGAAACTCAAAGGTCTTCATGGCAACCCGTCAAAATAAAAGTTCGGTTTAACTTTGGAAATTGTGACAGAAATATATTACTGTTGTACAGTAGAATTTAGCTTCATCTCAATGCAATAATAATAATACTAAAATTAATGATAATAAATTATTATTAAAACATTTTAAGGAATAATCACAATTTTTCCTCCATGTTTGAAGCTCTGTTGTGCAGCACTTTGACAAAAAAACTTTGTTTAATTACATATGATTAAAAGATAAATGAAATTCATTTGATTGTCAGAAAATTTTAAATACACAGAATTTCTGAAAAAAATAAAATAAAATAATAATAAAAATAAATTTTAACAGAAATTAATTTTGTTGTTTTTATGAATTCAATTATTTAGACATGCATTTTGATTATAAAAATTTAGTTATGTTTTCTGGAATACAGAAAACAGAATTCAGTAAAAATAAAATGGAATTCAAGGAAAAAAAAAAAAAAAAAAAAAAACTTATTTCATAGGGTCCCAAAAATGTAATTTTTGTTAAACTTTTAATAAATTGTTGTTGAACCGTTTCATGGAGAAAAAAAAAAAAAAAAAAAAAAAAAGATCCAATAACGAACCAATGTAGTTAAATTTACCTAGTTAACGCCCCAACACTGGCCATCAATGCCACAAATCAGTCCTCAGTTTGATCACATGGAAAACTCCAGGAGGCTCATGGCTCTCAGTGATTTGTAAGTATAAGTAATTGAACTTTACTGACAGCGCTGACCTTCATTAAAAATCCGGCTAACTGGCTGTCATGTAGAATGACACCAGGGTTGTCCTCATTTGGTGATTCGTTGCGAACACTGCAAGCTGCATCTGTGGCTCGCCTGGAGAAGCCTCAAGGTCAGGAACCATGTCCCTCTGCTGTCTTTCATTCTCAAAAGCTTGGCAAGACATGGGGAAATCTAATACGAACCATAGCAGCAAACATAAAATCATGGGACAGGGCATCAGGTGCCAACATGCAAGAAGCACCCAGGCTTTGATTTTTAAATCTTCTTTCAATCTTTTGCACCACACACTTTTAACAAGCCCCCAGAATGACTGCCAGATCCTTTCCCAGTCTTCCCTGGCTGAGGGAATTGCGACGGGGGAAAAGAGACAGGCCTTTACTCCCAGCCTGGCAGACAGGGATCCAAGACACAATTTCATGGTTTGTGGCCGGTGCACACCAGTGACTCTTCATCCCCTTGAAAGCAGGCTGGTCGGGGATAGGGATGACACCCCCCACCCAAACGCGCACGCACCCAGCAGCCCTGTCACCCTCACTGTACGCTGCCCATTACAGGCACCCATTCTGCTTCCAGGATCAAATATTAATCCCGGCCCCTGAATTGAAAAATTGCAAAGAGGTGAAACCAACTCACCATTTTATTATTGATTTCGTGAAAATGAATCTCGCAGACCTTTTCCACCACATCCTCGTTCTCGAAAGTTACAAAGCCGAATCCTGTGAAGGAGACGAGGATGGGAGAAGGGGAAGAGAGAAAACAGGGGAAGAAAGGAAGGAGGGGAGAAAAAAAAAACAGCTCATGATTGAAGTGAACCAACACAGAAGCAGTTAAATGAACAGGAAAAAAGCAACAAATATCTGTTGATTGCTATTATCGTATGGAGCAGGCATAAATGAGCCATTGAATCGTGCAGCAATCTTCGTTTTATCTGGTCCTAATGCCATGCAAATTATGTATCTAGTACAGAGCAGGAACTCTTTTGCTGTTAAAATGATGAAGTCCTGGGCACTATTAAAATAGCTTTGAGTCTGCTCCTCAGAGATGGAGGAAGCTCAAAGCTGTTTTAATGGGATTTGTAGAGCCAGCCGGCATCTGAATTCCATTACCAAATATTTGATGTTTCTTTGCGAGTTTTTCAATACGTGACACACTATTTTTCCCCATTCCTAAGTGCTTCTACTGAGGATCCATTTTCACCTCACAGAGCACAACAGAGCCACATCATCCATAAGGAACGGGGAACATCCTGTGATTAACAATAAAAAAAAAAAATAAAAAAAAATTATATATATATATATATATATATATATATATATATATATATATATATATATATATATATATATATATATATATATATATATATATAGATAGATAGATAGATAGATAGATAGATAGCTAAAACCCATTGAGATTAAATCTCAAACTAGACCTGGATGTTTTGCAACACACAATCACACATGCACAAATATAGACGCAAACAGGGGGCAAGAAACAATCTGAAACATGTGTGGGGGACTAGCAGCACTAATCAGTTTTAGTCTTGAATGTTAATCAGCTGACATAACATACACCCAGTAGACACTCACCGTTTTCATGACAAATTTATGAAATGTCGTAATGTAATCATTAAGTAAAAAAAAAAAAAAGAAAAAAAGATCCGTACAGCTTGAATACATTTGAGTGAACACATCCTGACTATAATCTTCTTCTTTTTTTAAATGCTGTTTTGTATATTTTATTTTATTTTGTATAATGGTACTAATAATGAGAATCAATTTTCAAAAATAATAAAGCAGTTTTGTTAATATATTTTAATAATGACAAAACAACAATAAATATAACAAATTTAGTGCTGTCAAAAATAGCGCTTTAACGCACAAGATAATTTTTTTCAGTTTATTGCAATGAAGGCAGCATCCGTTTTATCCGTTATAATTTTGCTAGATTTACATTATATGATCACTCTCTTATTCACGCAAATGCTTTTAAACTATTCAAGCGCCAAAAGACAAACAAGAACGTGCTGTCTGTGAATGTCGTGTCTCACACACGACTCGTGTACACAGCAACACGCGCCAGTATTGAGTTCTCTTTCGCGTTGGAACAAACAATAACACCCAGAATTATGCCAAAATTCCTGTTTTGTCCAGTATCCTCATAAGAGCCGTATTAAATAAATAGTTAAATAACGCCTTATATGAACTTAGAGTTGTGAGAAAATGAGATATGCGTCATGTTCGGCGGCGACAGCTCTTAAAGTCACAGCAGCCTAATAAACCAGTTGTTGTGATGTCTGTCATTAATGTTATCAAAGAACAAAATGTTACAGAGAAAATTGTAGTTTTAATAAGAATTAAGCTATATTTAATTTATAGTTTATGCAGTGAAGACTGTTAAGTGTTTGATAACTTTATTCCATTTCTATACATTTCCTACCTGTTAGACAGGTAAGGCGACAGGTAAATATGACTTTTGTTATAATGGGTTTATGTGAAGATTTTAAGTTCACTTAAATTAAAAGCTTAAATTAAAACCTAATAAAATGTTGAAATCGATTATCAGTTATACTGTAATGTTGAATGTCTATAATCAATGTTTTTTTTTTTTTTTTTTTTATAATTTTCATAGAGACTTCAGTACCAGTATTAGTATGAGTGACACTGGACTTAATTTATGAAAAGATGCCATTAAACAAATATTTAAAATAAACTAAGTTGTTTCTAAATTCATTTGGAGAGTATTACAATTATTACAATATAAAAAGATTAAAATCTGTAAATGTTTTTAATCACAATTAATTACAAAAAAAAGTGTGATTAATTAGTTAATTTTTTTAATCGATTTGCAGCACTAATCAGATATTTAATATTTAAAATAGAAATTAATAGATGCTCATAGATGTGTATTCAAGTCTATGTATGAGTTGATATTTTATTTATTTATTTTTTTTTTTTTAAGTATTTTTAAAATACCTATGACAACTGTAACTAGATAGCAGAGAATTTATTTCTTCATATCAAGGCCAAAAAAACTAAACTTTATTTTGTTATGGAGAATAAAAATATTATTATATATATATAAAAAAATATCATAAATGTCATTTGAAGTTGTGGGGGATCATGCCTCTTCACACAAACACACTCACACTTAGTCTGCTGCGTTCTACAAGCCTTCCAGTAACAGCAACAAGAGCAAAGATAGAGCACTTGCCCTGCTGCTTTTAGACAAGGCTTTTGGCTTTTAAGAAAGTGAGAGATAAGTCCCGGGGTCAACAGGTCAAAGGGGTTGACAGCAAACCCAAAACAGGAAGCTGTGGAGCCCCTCTCAACACTGACCGTGATAAGAGCAGATGAAGAGGCGGGAGGGATGATAAGAGGGCATGGGATAAACAAGCCGGTGCCCTCTGGTCCAGCGCCGCGTGACCTCTCAGTTATTATACGTACAATTTGTTTTGTTTGGGGAAGAAAACACCAGCTGAATTATCT